>NC_060210.1:5771500-6457500 GCF_021130785.1 Homalodisca vitripennis
TCCAATTGAAAAAGGCTTCATATTTTAATAACCCAAACGGAGGGAGATTAAGGTTAGGAATGATTTATGGGCTTGGATGAAGAGCGGGGTGGGGGAAGGCAATATGGATACAGATTATACTAGCGTCGTCCAACAGTCGGGCGTCAGCTATGTGATATATTGTAATGGCGGTTATATGAGTATTACTTTATAGGACTTCTATTTCCAAATCTATTTGAATATGATTTTTATACCACTAATGCATATTGTGTACGTGGTAAAAGAGATAATTACCTTTATATAGATATTTTAACAAGTATTTAATGTTAGCATGTAAAATGTTTTAAACATAAACTAAAAATAGAATTATTCTTCATTTTATGACGCAATTTAAATCTTTGAACATATTAAAAGGACCAGTCATCGTCTATCTCGCCCATGTTAAATTGCCCATTTTTAGGTTTGAAAGTAATGAATGAAACTGCATGTAATTTACACTGGGGCAGCTCTAGTGACTGAAAAACAAATATAAATTATATGAAAGGAGTTTGTATCAATGATATTTATTTATGTTTAATTATATACTGTACGTACCATTTGCCACATAGGCAATTTAAATTTATTTATTAAATATTTTTAGGAGAAAACATATGCGAAAATATTTTAGAATTTAATAAGTGATGTCAAAGTATTATTAAACTATAGGTAAATTAAATTATGTAATTTCTCAAGAAAAGGTCTGTGGATATAGGATGATACAGTGACATAGCAGGTTTTTCTGGTCCTCAAGTATGTTAACGTGAGTACAATAGGGGTAGTTTGGAAATTACTTTGTTCTCTCTGACCTTGTGATTGGCTAGTTGTAGGCCAGTCAAAGGCTTGGTTTTCAGTTCGGTGGTTTACTGGAAGGGGGGTATAAAAAGCTACGACACGCGATTCTCGGCGTCCTTTTATAGTATTACTTTGCGGTTAATTGAGTTATTGGTTTGCATCTTTATTAGTACATTTACCCATCTGCGAGGGATATTGCGGATTATATAACTTTTTATACAAAAGAGAAATAAGAAGATATAATCTTACTTTATAATTAACGAAAGTCTTTAAGAGAGTACATGTTGCAAGTATAGTTCATAGTAAAGTTTTCAATTTTAATATTATTTAAAAGTTACTGGTAGTAATTATTTAGTATTAAACAGTCAGAATAATTTGTATACATCAGTATATAAAGCGTTTAACAAATATTTGTGGGTGAAAATATTTAAATTACAGTTTAAACTTTGAGACTGTACCAACAGCAGCAGGTCGTGACACAAGTCGTACAAAGAGGTTTTCAGGAAGTTTTTTAGTTCAGTTGTATTTATCCTCGTTTATAATAGAGCAATTTACATTTTATTTTGAATTCACTTAAAATCTGTATTTTATTTGAGTTTTACAAGACAGTTGTTTTATAAAACTCTTTTATTTTATTTTTGATGTATAAAGAAGTTAACTTTAATTTAGTTCATTTATTTTGAAAGAGCAAAACCTTTTCTTGAGAAACTGTTTACACAAAAGTGGAAAAATTTAAATATCTGACAAGTACAGGAATTGTTTATTTTAAATCTAAACTAATGCACTGCTAATTAATAAACAGATTTGAAAGCGATTACCGAAAGTATTCTCCCGCCTATCTAACCTAAGGAATATAATTAATTAATTGTAAAACTTATAATTAAGTGCAGTTGGACAGATCAAAAGAAAACGTACAAGGATTTTTTGAAGTTACGGATGCATATAAATTATATATATATATATACATATGTGTGTGTGTGTGTGTGTGTGTGTGTGTGTGTGTGTGTGTGTGTGTGTGTGTGTGTGTGTGTGTGTGTGTGTGTGTGTGTGTGTGTGTGTGTACATATTTATATTGGGACACATAGGTACATAAATAATAAAAAATACAGTTTTAGGCAGCTCTAAGAAAACAAAAATATATTGATTATATACTTAAAAAAAAGAACAATTACCATGAACTTCCATTATTCAGTTCATATTCATAGCTTTAGCAATATAAGATACTTGCTAACTTTCTAGAATTGTTCTTTTTTAATATAATTTTGCTTCACGCGTTCTTTTTTCTATTTCCTTCGTAACCTTGTCAGCTTCGTGCACACATATAAAATCGTGACGATTTAATACAACAGTATAGTTTGCATCCGGGCACCCGCATACTTTTACATCACTTTTGCTTTTCTTTTTTACCTACATTTTTAAATTTGTCTGACCCAACAAAATATATTTTTTTTTAATTCATGTCGAAAGCTATTGTTAATAAACACTAATGTTTGACAACAAAGTATTGTTTACCTAATCAGCTGGTTGAAGAATAATAAAACATCTTGACTGTTTGGCCAATTGATTTAATTGGTGAAGTAAGAATTTTATCTAGACCTACTTTACTGTGCAACACTATATGAAGTTCTCATGAACATGATTCCCAGATTCCACCATCTGTATTAAAAGTCAGAAAGTTAATTTTTAAGCTAAATATGAGTATTACATGTCATATATTTTGTATGAAGAAATAATTAGAAAAAAACAATAAACAATAAAAAAATATTTAAAGATGTTTACTAAAAGTTCCTCTTAAAGATTATTATTAAATTTGAACTTTACGGTTTTCACTGAACATATTTAAGTTAAAGCTTTACTCACACACAATAATGCCTATTTAATAAACATACCATTCTAATTTTAGTATAACTGGTAATAATTTGAAAACGAAGACATTGGTTTGATAATATATTGGATCAAAACTATCTTACCTTAAAAATAACACACGAGGAAGTTATTTTTTAAATCTAGGTTTTGAAAATTGGAATATTATCGTACGAGGTACAAGATACGACTAGTATAGTACTATAATGTGCATAATCTCGCAATGCCATGCAGAGGTTCAATTGAGTTGTAACCTTGGTGCATCATATAACTGTAATTAGGTAAGAAATAACCACTTTTATTAGTTACTTATTACCTATTATTTCAATAAGAAAGTAGGTTTAGGTGTAATATAGCAATAGAATAGACTTACGTCCACATGAATATTGTGTAGGAAATCTTATGTTATAATAGCAGTTCACTTTGGAGACTTTAATATAAAGCCAACGTTAAAAATATAAATGTTAAAAATTGCTATTTTTTTTATTAATAAACATAGTAAAAAGGTTTGATCAACATAAAATTTGTTTGTTACAAGCTTTTAAGAAAGCTTTGACTTTCCGAAAAATGTTAAGTACAGTAGTAAACAAAAATACAGTGCTACCAAACAAAATTAAAATATAGTTTAGATAATAGTATTTATTATATTATTTCATCTAAAAGTAAATATCATTACCACCTATAACTTATTTTATAGATAGCCTAATATAGTTGTAAAATGAACTCTGTGTACAACGACTGTACAAATATTCAATTTAATTATTCGTGAAGGAGATATTAATCTTTTCTGAAACTGCTCTTCTGTCTCTGATGGAACCTCGCTCAATCTGGCTTCTTACTCTTTGCACTATGTGTATAATTTTATATATTCTACTAATATCCAATAAATAAGAAATGTTTAAAAACAGTACATAAAAATGTTTCTGGTGTTTGCAATACAACATTTTATTTAATGAGGGACAACGGTGTTGTGTAATGAATTAATTATGCACATTATTATAGTTAATTTTGTTACTGTATGTTTATAATATTTTATGTTATTACTATTTCAACTTATTAATTCTTCGAAACTGTACATTGAGTTTTGTGTTAAAGAAGCCTGAAGATTTCTTTTACATAAATTGTGATTGTATTTTTCTTCTGTCTGTTGACGTCAGCGAAGCCTGTAACGCGATATGTAGTGTGGCGTACTCCTACCTTGTCAATATAAATAAATATTTTATGGTTGTCACTCATATTCTCCACCTGATGAAGATGATAAGTTTCAGCTCTCGAAACGTTCTATTAAACGTTAAAACACTAAACCATTAAATAAAGCCAATTATTGTAAAACCTGATTTTTTTAAATGTTATGTTCAAATTAAATTTAGAAAACAAATCTAAGTATCGTTTAACTAAATAACGAAATATTTAAAAATCGACGAGATCTTCAGTGACTAAATATATTGAGGAGGAAAAAGGTTATCGACTAAGAGTGAACTTTTAATGAGTATAAATATTGATTTTGGTAACAAAATAAATAAAGCAACAGACAAAAAGATTGATGCTAGATATATCGTATTGTCTACAGACAATCCTGCAAGCTAAACAAACACTGTGTAATCGGCAAACAAACTGTAGATAGACGTTATTCTTGCTTTTGTTATTTCTTCAGTGTGGAGTCTTTATTTATGTGCTGCAGAGAGAATATATAATCAGACTTGGGTACATACATAGTTGTATATCAATATATAATATATACACATATAAAGTTAGATATATATATATATATATATATATATATATATATATATACCTTCATTAAACTTGCTTTAATTGAATACGAAAGTATTAACACTAATTTTAAATACACTAAAACAAAAATATTCTATAGAACTTCTTTTTAAATAAAAAATTATTTTTATTTGTCATTTTCTTAATATCTCTTTTAGCCTTTGATAATGTAAACAACTTTTATCTTAATGTTAGCTAATCATAAAGTACTTTGGATTATAACTATTGCTTTATATAAGGTATACATTCTTGTTAACAATTTTCACTTTAGTAATAAACTTATGCTATATTTTACTTCTACAAAAAATGAAATGCAAATTTTATTCGTTTTAAGCTGACGATTGTTGGTAAAATTGAAGCTAAATTCGTCTTGAATCATCTATAAAAGTTTTTTTGCTGTAGTAATATCGATACTTGACTTATAATGGAAACGGTAACAAGTTCTAGAAAAACACTGTAAAAGTGTATCTTTAATCTAAATCTTTAAAAAATATAACATAGAATGGCCCATAAATATAAGTAACAACTTCTTTTTCTTTGCCTTTTTGAAGAATTAAATTCTTCTAGTTCTTCTTACTTCAAGGGTTTCCGAATTGGTTTTTTACGTATCGAATTCTCGTAGCACCTAAATCATTTACAGCTTTTTCCAAATATTTTTCAGGCACATTTTTAAGAGCTGCAACGCCTGAGATTTTTTATGTTTGTAGATTACTTAAGCTTCATGTTTAATAATTCAACTACTGTGTGCCTAGCAAACTTTCATTTAGAACAAAGCAGCCTAACACATTGTTCTGGCTTTCGTTAGTATTCTGGATTTTACCTTTTCAAAATCTGTTCTAAAGCTGAGGTTTTGATTGATGCTCAAAAATTGGCCTAATGAAACTCGTCATTGCAACAGGAACTGCAATTTCGTCCCTGCACTAATCAATTGTGGCTGTAGGAATAGCCTTCTGATAGAAACACCATGGATTGGGACCTTAAAGACATCATTGGTGCCGGGGGTTTCATATCTGTACTGCCCTTACGCTTCCAGATAACCTAAATAGTTGTCCTCAATTAATTTATATCACATGGATTCTTTTTTATGGAAATACCGTAATATACACACAATTTATCGGTTGTCCAGTAATGCCTGCAATGCTTTTTTCCCAAGCAATAATAAACCCACTGCTTTTAGCATTAATGAGTTAAATTATTACCTTTTAGGTAATGTTATAACTACTTGTACCATGGAGTATAGAGTTTCATGTTGGCAAAAGAGGTCAAAACTAAAGATAGAGGTAACATTATAAAAAGTGCTATGCCATACAAAAAAATTAATAGCCACGTTGCTTATTAATGTCCTGAACTCGGAAGTTTTCAAACACCACTTCAGTATTTTGCATATAAATTCCCAAGAAATTCTGAAAAATTCCTGACATTTTTACCAAAATGTTTCAGAAATTTTGAGATAGAAAAAACTATACTGTTTTAAAGTACACACTTTTATGTACCGGGGTAAAACAAAACTACTTTATAGAGACGATCATATAAGATATGTCTATATCTCCAGCGCTACAATACATTAACAATAATTGCTTTAAATTTATAGCCGTGGTTTCAAGCGTGCTCTTAGCGGAGTCTGATTGCGTTTTACGACCAATATACTGCTAGCCGATATCTTGTGTTCTTCATTTTGTGTATTTAACCATTTTTCTGTCAGCTATATTTTATATAACTTGCTATATTATGTGTTATATACATAAAAGTGTATAATGACCAATTTTGATTTATATAAAATATTGTGTAAGGTATTGTGGTAAAATAATAACAAAAGTGACATTCACTTATTATATATCCTAATATTAATAATATTTGTAGAGCATTAGAAATTTTTAGATGTGAAGCATACGTTGTATATGTAGGCGAACTGTTGTTAATAGTTAATAGATGTTATAATAATGTTATTTTACAGTAATGAAATATGCTATAGTTTAAGGTGCTAATGATTTGGTCTCATTTTATACTTAATAAAGGTTTTGGTGAAATTACTGAATGCTAAAATAACAATAACTGATACTCTTAAGAAAGAAAAGATACACATTGTCTTTGATATGAAGGTGAAGGCAAAGGTAAAAATTCTCTTGAGATAAACTGAAAAGTAAACTTTTCTTCCGATATACACAAAATATTTTCTTCCACATTAAATTGTAGTAAATAAGTCATAAATTAATAAATTTATTTTTTGTAAAGAACACTAGTTTATAACACAATTTCTGTAGATTAAAATGGAGTTTTCCCCTGCAGAAATACGTACAGCAAATCTTTTCCTTGAAGTGCCAGTTGAACAGAGGTAAACTACGAATAGACAGATGAATATAAATTAATAAGTGTTATAAACTTGTGTGCATAAAGGCTTTTTTTATTTATGACAAACTTTTAATTTGGTTTGACCAAGATTAAGATGAACTCTTAATAAGTTGTATACTAACCCTAAATTATTGTTTACGAACTGAAGACATAAAAATGAAAGCAATAAAACCACTTTCTACTTTTTTTCACTATAATATTTTGATAATAATCGCACCTTAAACTTAACTATAATTATTAAGAAATTCAAAAACATTATGCATAATATTTGATTTACCATATTAGTTGTTGATTTTACAACCATTTTTTTTACCCTTTTTACGATAGGTACGCTATGTGACATTTTATTATTTAGCAATGGAGTATACATTATTACATTAGTAATTCATCATAACCTTTCATTTGATATACATTTTTATAGAATTTAATTATGTAATTATGCGTGAAAAGTTTGTCATTTTCGGATTTGATGGAGCACAATCGCAAGCAAAGAGAATATGATGTTTTAATAACGCAACTGGACTGGAGGAATGTGCAGTTAGTGGCCCAGAGAAGTTACGGAATGTTCGAATATTGTTTCAAAATGCAGAGAAAATGCGTCAATGTATCAAACACGTATGTATATTTCAATGTCTGAGTTTGAAATGAATATACGAGTGCCCTTTAGATGGAATTTCATTAATTATAATACTTATAATTGTTTGTCTAGTTTATTAAGTTACGCGATTTTAATTTAAAAGTATATTTACGTAAAAATAATACTGGTTATCCATATAGCCCAGTTATTTTACTATGTAATTCATTGTTTTATAAATTATGTTTGTACTTTTAAATACAAACTATTTTGCTATACAACTGTATCATTAATAGAGGAGGCTTTAGGCTCTGTAGTCGAGTATTCATGGGGCTGGTCGATAAAAATTACTTATTGAGTTCCCTCAAAATATTTGGCAATGTTATTAAATATAAAATTGGTTTAAAAATATATTCCTACTTTGTGTCCAACTAATATTATAAAACAAATTTTATATTTATTTTTTATAATTTCGTAAAAATTATAGTTAATTTAAATGTGTGATTATTATAAAATTATTAAAGTGGCAAAGCCGTTCTATTGCTTCTATTTAAAATTTTCTTTTTTTTTCAATTAATAAGCAATAATTTGTATATGAATTCTATACCATATCAAGTATATAAACATACATTCAAACTGGGGCAATACTAAAATTTTCATCCTGAAGTTTTGAATAAAACAGACTTTTTCCAGTCTCTTGGAATGTTATTTCAACAAGGTGGGAGCACGCCAAACGACGTGTCAGGACTCATTGAGCTTGTATACAACATTTTAAGTATCTTTTTCTATTCATAAGATGTTCATTGAATAAAATACATTCAGAAAAAATTGTTACATCCACCGGTAGATAAAAGAGAAATTGTGTCAGTCTACTGAGTGATAGGCTTCAATGACGCTCAGCCAAATTTCATTGATGGTCATTCACCATTATAAATATTGACTCCATATTGAATATACAGGGTGAGTCAGAAATATGGTAAAATATTTTAAGACGTGATTGTAGAGCTAAAAATAAGAAAAAAATGTTATATAAAGGTAGGTCCGGAAACGCTCCATTAGTGAGTAATAGCTGGCGAAAGATTTTGCTTTGTTTTCAGTGCACCAGGTGAAATTAAGTGATTCTGAAATGTTTTTTTCTTACTTTTTAACTCAAATAAGGTGAATTTATAAGGAAAATCATCTGCAAAATCAAATAAAACCACTCTAGAGGTTGTAATGTGAACAGTTTTTGAGAAAAGTATGAAATTTGCAAGAAATTAATAAAAAAAAATAATGTTTTAAATGTTTGATGTACAATAACATTGTTAAATGACCAATAAACAAATTGTATTTCCTAATACAGATTGTAGAGAATTTAATTCTGAAAACAACCATAATAATCAAAGTTAACTAAATGTGTAAAAAAGTTATGAAATTGATTCCTCATGTATTACACTACATAGCAAACTTTTCCTGTTTTATAATAACGAATGAGTATCTGATTGGTAACAGCTGGTAATAATTAATCATTTAAACAACAGCTGTTTAAACATTTTTAAATAATAAATAATCAGCTGGGCATTTATTATTAGATAACATATGTCACCTCATTGTTGAACAAAACAACAAACTGTAAAGATACTGTGTGTTTCTGTTAAGTATTTTAACCAGTTATCTTCATCCATTTTATTAGCGCTTTTGTGTTGTGCGTTTCATTTATTAAAAATGGAAGGTAATATTCATGTGTATTCAAACTCTGAATTAGCAGACATGCATTTAATGTATGGTTTGGGACGCTGCAATAGTAATGCAGCAAGACGTCTGTATCAAGAGAACTTTCCTAACCGTAGGTGTCCAAGCGCAAGATTTTTTGCCACTATTCATCAACGCCTATCTGAAACAGGTTCATTGAAGTCTTCGGAGCATAGCAATGCAGGCATTGCCCGATCATGTAGGACTGTTGAATTAGAAGGTTTGGTTCTTAATGAAATTTCTGATTATCCTGAAAAGAGCACTAGAGAATTGTCACTACAGTTCAATGTCAGCCAATCTAGTATTCAGAGAATACTACACGAGTACCAGTTACACCCATACCATTTCCAGCATGTCCAAACTCTTTTGCCACAAGACTTCGCTCCCCGTGTTGCTTTTTGTCGATGGCTTCTGGGAAAATGTGCTGATCCAAACTTTTTAAATACAATTTTGTTTACCGATGAGGCTCACTTTACAAGAACAGCTATCATTAACTTCCATAACAACCACACTTGGGCAGACAGAAATCCTCATGCTATCAAACCTAATCGCCCACAACATCAGTTTTCAGTAAATGTTTGGGCTGGAATCTTAGCAGATCATTTAGTCGTATTCGTGCTTCCTCCCAGGCTTAATGGCGTGGTGTACTTGAACTTTTTAAGAGACGAGCTACCTAACCTACTTGATGATGTACCTCTGCATTTGCGCCAAAACATGTGGTTTATGCATGACGGGGCACCTGCGCACTACTCTCTGGCTGTTCGTGGACACCTAAATGAGAGTTTCACAAATCAATTGATAGGCCGAGGTGGACCAGTTTCATGGCCAGCAAGATCACCGGACTTAAATCCTTTGGACTTTTACCTTTGCGGACATTTAAAAACATTAGTTTACTCTTCCCCAATAGATACCATTGAAGAACTCCGATTAAAAATTTCTAATGGAATAGAAACCATTAAGCAGACACCTGGAGTTTTTGAACGGGTCCGAAACTCGATGATAAACGCCTGAACGCGTGCATTTTGAACAACGGAGGTCACTTTGAGCATCATCTTTAATCTTCCGGTGAGACTTAAAGCGATTGTAGATATGTTTATTGTATTTAAAAATAACATTTTAAACTAAAAATATGTTTGTTTTTCATCAGCTGTTACCAATCAGATACTCATTCGTTATTACAAAACAGCAAAAGTTTGCTGTGTAGTGTAATACGTGAGGAGTCAATTTCATAACGTTTTTACACATTTAGTTAACTTTGATTATTATAATTGTTTTCAGAATTAAATTCTCCACAATCTTTATTAGGAAAAACAATTTGTTTATTGGTCATTTAACAATGTTATTGTACATCAAACATTTAAAACCGTATTTTTTTTATTACTTTCTTGCAAATTTCATACTTTTTCTCAAAAACTGTTCACACTACAACCTCTAGAGTGGTTTTATTTGATTTTTCAGATGATTTTCCTTATAAATTCACCTTATTTGAGTTAAAAGGTAAGAACAAAACATTTCAGAATCACTTATTTCACCTGGTGCACTGAAAACAAAGCAAAATCTTTCACCAGCTATTACTGACTAATGGAGCGTTTCCGGACCTACCTTTATATAACATTTTTTTCTTATTTTTAGCTCTACAATCACGTCTTAAAATATTTTACCATATTTCTGACTCACCCTGTATAATAATGAAGTTTCAATCAGAATTTGAAATAACAGATGGTATTAGTCTTGAAATATATATTAAATTCCTTTTTTTGTTCATAAGTTGAATTTTATCATTGAACTCTATATACTAAGTGATCTAAAGGTAATGTTAAGGTAGTTAAACCGCATCTGCTAGTATGTCACAATATCGTATGATTTTTCGTACTTTGATTCCAAATGTATTTATTCATCATGTATAAAAACTCCTGAGTTTTTTTTTTTAAATAGCGGGATTTGATCTTAGCTCGAGTATACACAATGTATTTTTGTATCATGATGATATATACAGAGGAAGGAGTTTCAAACATAATAATAGGAATTGAATAATATCAGGGAAATTTCTAACACAAGCAGTGATAAAGGGAAATACACCAATACACCAATAATGATTGATTAGGCGTCTCACGCCATGCTGTTGTTTGTTGTAATGCATACGAGCATAGAACCGCCAGCTTCATAATTTACAGTACTGCTGTCAAAGCCAATGTTTGGTCTAAAGTAAAGAGGAAATATACAAAGTGATGCCTGACTTTTTGTTTGAATTTGTTTCACCAATCGCATAAATGTTATTAATTTCATATTGAAGCTTTTGAACGTGAGCTAAGTTAAGAATAACTTTATCTGATTTAAATAAAACGCAGTTCTGGATAAAATCTAATATAGTTCATTGAATTTCAAATGTTTCCCATCAATATTAGAAATTTTTCTCAATTACAAAAAAATATTGTATTTAAATAATGTTCACTGTGAACAACGACAGTAATTTAAGTTAAAGCATAGAGGCTAAAATGACAATGGATAACAGAGAAACATTTTGAAAGTGATATTTTAATAATCATATGACAGCAACATTGACATTGAAAGTTAGTTGAAAGCAACACGTACAAATAATTCAAATTGATTAGAAATATAAAGTAGTAGTAATACATAATAAATACATTCTTGAAATTTGTATAAACTGGAATATCATTATTCAATTGTAATAAGTGTGTGTGTGAATGTGTGTGTGTGTGTGTGTGTGTGTGTGTGTGTGTGTGTGTGTGTGTGTGTGTGTGTGTGTGTGTGTGTGTTCAAGTTCAAGTTCAAACATCTTTATTCAGAAAAAAATATTATAATAATACATGCATTATTATACAATTCCATGCAGATACTGTAAACAAATTAGTACATTACTTTAAATCAATTAATACATTATGCAGCTTTCACAAAAACACTCCCAATGCACCCGAGAAGGCGCGTGCGGGAGGCAAGTTAGCATTAATTTTTAATTTTTAATTTGGCAGTCACAAGAGGCAGTTAACCAAGATTAAAAACCTTAACACATTATTATGATCATTTTATGAGAAACAGCAACCATCAATCGTACAATAACAGTGGACCTCAATGCAATGTGTGTGTGTGTGTGTGTGTGTGTGTGTGTGTGTGTGTGTGTGTGTGTGTGTGTGTGTGTGTGTGTGTGTGTGTGTGTGTGTGTGTGTGTGCGTGTGTGTGTAAAATCTCAATCAACTTTTAATCACAAAAAGTACTTGCTCCACCGGAATTTTAACCTGGTTATTTAAATTGTTTATGAACTCAGTAGTAATATATTTTGAATTTTTTGTTGGATAGAGCAAAAACAAAAAAATTATATAAACATGAGGTCATAAGCTTCACGACTTTTATCCACTTTTTTCAGAAACCAATGAAAGTTTACCAGAATTAATGGTCTTGCAGTATAAAATAAAGATAAAAATTAATATCAAATTCCATCTTCATTTAAATACACCTGTAGTTGCTACATGTAACTACACCACATGCAATTTACACGAAAAACATTAATGTCGGTTAGTAAATGATCATGGTGATGATTGTAGGTATAATGCAGATATAATGTTTTAACTTTAGTAATGCACGGTTAATGGTGCTGTAAATATGTAAGACATTAAAATGATGCCTTGCTAATGCTAATGCATCATATTGTTATAATTGTTACAATTATAAGCGTTTTTGTTTTTGGTGTAGAGATGTAACTAGTAACGATGTTTATTCATTGACAAAGTTCTTTATTGTGACAGGCGAAGTCATATACCATAAGAAACATATACCGGTACCATCGTGAACATACGATTATCGAGATAACGTTTCTTGATAAAAGACAAGATCTCACTAGAAGCTAATGTAATATAAAATTTAATGTGTAACTTTACCCAAGCGCTTTGTCATGAAAAACATCTTTGTCATAGCAGCTTCGTTATTGGAGACTGTCGCTGTCATCTGAAATCCACCTCACTCTATCTTTATCAGAAGTGATTTACTTTTTCGATAACATAGAAATCACACAGCGTCTTTCTTTCTATATGTTTGAATGACGTTTAATTAAGAGTTAGGTATAGCTTTAATAATTTATTTTAGACGCAAAATGTAGTTATATTAATACAAATATTCGAAGAATGTAGGTAATAAAAATAGTTGTACGTCACGCATCCTGATCATTTCCGATTAAGGTACGTTTTCTCTTGGAGTAGTTAAGTTAATAACCCACAGGCTATAAGTACGTATAAAAGTACATTTAGATGAGAAATACTAATATATTTCAATAAAATACGAACCGATGTAGGATTTGAAATTGGCCATTTTAATAGCAAATCCCTGGGAGTCAATCATTCTCTCTTTAGTTTTTGACCAGTTCACATAAACAATTATCAACAGTGTAATGATGCAGAAAGCCAAGGTATCACAAAGCACATGGACATTTCGGAATCATTCATCCTGCCTGTAGTCACAGACTAGTATAATCACCTCAAATTATTGTATATCAACAGCGCAACGATACAATAAGCCAAGGTATCACAGAAGCACATGGACATTTCGAAATCATTCATCCTGCCTGTAGTCACAGACTAGTATAATCACCTCAAATTATTGTATATCAACAGCGCAACGATACAGTAAGCCAATGTATCACAGAAGCACATGGACATTTCGGAATCATTCATCCTGCCTGTAGTCACAGACTAGTATAATCACCTCAAATTATTGTATATCAACAGCGCAACGATACAATAAGCCAAGGTATCACAGAAGCACATGGACATTTCGGAATCATTCATCCTGCCTGTAGTCACAGACTAGTATAATCACCTCAAATTATTGTATATCAACAGCGCAACGATACACTAAGCCAAGGTATCACAGAAGCACATGGACATTTCGGAATCATTCATCCTGCCTGTAGTCACAGACTAGTATAATCACCTCAAATTATTGTATATCAACAGCGCAACGATACAATAAGCCAAGGTATCACAGAAGCACATGGACATTTCGGAATCATTCATCCTGCCTGTAGTCACAGACTAGTATAATCACCTCAAATTATTGTATATCAACAGCGCAACGATACACTAAGCCAAGGTATCACAGAAGCACATGGACATTTCGGAATCATTCATCCTGCCTGTAGTCACAGACTAGTATAATCACCTCAAATTATTGTATATCAACAGCGCAACGATACACTAAGCCAAGGTATCACAGAAGCACATGGACATTTCGGAATCATTCATCCTGCCTGTAGTCACAGACTAGTATAATCACCTCAAATTATTGTATATCAACAGCGCAACGATACAATAAGCCAAGGTATCACAGAAGCACATGGACATTTCGGAATCATTCATCCTGCCTGTAGTCACAGACTAGTATAATCACCTCAAATTATTGTATATCAACAGCGCAACGATACAATAAGCCAAGGTATCACAGAAGCACATGGACATTTCGGAATCATTCATCCTGCCTGTAGTCACAGACTAGTATAATCACCTCAAATTATTGTATATCAACAGCGCAACGATACACTAAGCCAAGGTATCACAGAAGCACATGGACATTTCGGAATCATTCATCCTGCCTGTAGTCACAGACTAGTATAATCACCTCAAATTATTGTATATCAACAGCGCAACGATACACTAAGCCAAGGTATCACAGAAGCACATGGACATTTCGGAATCATTCATCCTGCCTGTAGTCACAGACTAGTATAATCACCTCAAATTATTGTATATCAACAGCGCAACGATACACTAAGCCAAGGTATCACAGAAGCACATGGACATTTCGGAATCATTCATCCTGCCTGTAGTCACAGACTAGTATAATCACCTCAAATTATTGTATATCAACAGCGCAACGATACACTAAGCCAAGGTATCACAGAAGCACATGGACATTTCGGAATCATTCATCCTGCCTGTAGTCACAGACTAGTATAATCACCTCAAATTATTGTATATCAACAGCGCAACGATACACTAAGCCAAGGTATCACAGAAGCACATGGACATTTCGGAATCATTCATCCTGCCTGTAGTCACAGACTAGTATAATCACCTCAAATTATTGTATATCAACAGCGCAACGATACACTAAGCCAAGGTATCACAGAAGCACATGGACATTTCGGAATCATTCATCCTGCCTGTAGTCACAGACTAGTATAATCACCTCAAATTATTGTATATCAACAGCGCAACGATACACTAAGCCAAGGTATCACAGAAGCACATGGACATTTCGGAATCATTCATCCTGCCTGTAGTCACAGACTAGTATAATCACCTCAAATTATTGTATATCAACAGCGCAACGATACACTAAGCCAAGGTATCACAGAAGCACATGGACATTTCGGAATCATTCATCCTGCCTGTAGTCACAGACTAGTATAATCACCTCAAATTATTGTATATCAACAGCGCAACGATACACTAAGCCAAGGTATCACAGAAGCACATGGACATTTCGGAATCATTCATCCTGCCTGTAGTCACAGACTAGTATAATCACCTCAAATTATTGTATATCAACAGCGCAACGATACACTAAGCCAAGGTATCACAGAAGCACATGGACATTTCGGAATCATTCATCCTGCCTGTAGTCACAGACTAGTATAATCACCTCAAATTATTGTATATCAACAGCGCAACGATACACTAAGCCAAGGTATCACAGAAGCACATGGACATTTCGGAATCATTCATCCTGCCTGTAGTCACAGACTAGTATAATCACCTCAAATTATTGTATATCAACAGCGCAACGATACACTAAGCCAAGGTATCACAGAAGCACATGGACATTTCGGAATCATTCATCCTGCCTGTAGTCACAGACTAGTATAATCACCTCAAATTATTGTATATCAACAGCGCAACGATACACTAAGCCAAGGTATCACAGAAGCACATGGACATTTCGGAATCATTCATCCTGCCTGTAGTCACAGACTAGTATAATCACCTCAAATTATTGTATATCAACAGCGCAACGATACACTAAGCCAAGGTATCACAGAAGCACATGGACATTTCGGAATCATTCATCCTGCCTGTAGTCACAGACTAGTATAATCACCTCAAATTATTGTATATCAACAGCGCAACGATACAATAAGCCAAGGTATCACAGAAGCACATGGACATTTCGGAATCATTCATCCTGCCTGTAGTCACAGACTAGTATAATCACCTCAAATTATTGTATATCAACAGCGCAACGATACAATAAGCCAAGGTATCACAGAAGCACATGGACATTTCGGAATCATTCATCCTGCCTGTAGTCACAGACTAGTATAATCACCTCAAATTATTGTATATCAACAGCGCAACGATACAATAAGCCAAGGTATCACAGAAGCACATGGACATTTCGGAATCATTCATCCTGCCTGTAGTCACAGACTAGTATAATCACCTCAAATTATTGTATATCAACAGCGCAACGATACAATAAGCCAAGGTATCACAGAAGCACATGGACATTTCGGAATCATTCATCCTGCCTGTAGTCACAGACTAGTATAATCACCTCAAATTATTGTATATCAACAGCGCAACGATACAATAAGCCAAGGTATCACAGAAGCACATGGACATTTCGGAATCATTCATCCTGCCTGTAGTCACAGACTAGTATAATCACCTCAAATTATTGTATATCAACAGCGCAACGATACACTAAGCCAAGGTATCACAGAAGCACATGGACATTTCGGAATCATTCATCCTGCCTGTAGTCACAGACTAGTATAATCACCTCAAATTATTGTATATCAACAGCGCAACGATACACTAAGCCAAGGTATCACAGAAGCACATGGACATTTCGGAATCATTCATCCTGCCTGTAGTCACAGACTAGTATAATCACCTCAAATTATTGTATATCAACAGCGCAACGATACACTAAGCCAAGGTATCACAGAAGCACATGGACATTTCGGAATCATTCATCCTGCCTGTAGTCACAGACTAGTATAATCACCTCAAATTATTGTATATCAACAGCGCAACGATACACTAAGCCAAGGTATCACAGAAGCACATGGACATTTCGGAATCATTCATCCTGCCTGTAGTCACAGACTAGTATAATCACCTCAAATTATTGTATATCAACAGCGCAACGATACACTAAGCCAAGGTATCACAGAAGCACATGGACATTTCGGAATCATTCATCCTGCCTGTAGTCACAGACTAGTATAATCACCTCAAATTATTGTATATCAACAGCGCAACGATACACTAAGCCAAGGTATCACAGAAGCACATGGACATTTCGGAATCATTCATCCTGCCTGTAGTCACAGACTAGTATAATCACCTCAAATTATTGTATATCAACAGCGCAACGATACACTAAGCCAAGGTATCACAGAAGCACATGGACATTTCGGAATCATTCATCCTGCCTGTAGTCACAGACTAGTATAATCACCTCAAATTATTGTATATCAACAGCGCAACGATACACTAAGCCAAGGTATCACAGAAGCACATGGACATTTCGGAATCATTCATCCTGCCTGTAGTCACAGACTAGTATAATCACCTCAAATTATTGTATATCAACAGCGCAACGATACACTAAGCCAAGGTATCACAGAAGCACATGGACATTTCGGAATCATTCATCCTGCCTGTAGTCACAGACTAGTATAATCACCTCAAATTATTGTATATCAACAGCGCAACGATACACTAAGCCAAGGTATCACAGAAGCACATGGACATTTCGGAATCATTCATCCTGCCTGTAGTCACAGACTAGTATAATCACCTCAAATTATTGTATATCAACAGCGCAACGATACACTAAGCCAAGGTATCACAGAAGCACATGGACATTTCGGAATCATTCATCCTGCCTGTAGTCACAGACTAGTATAATCACCTCAAATTATTGTATATCAACAGCGCAACGATACACTAAGCCAAGGTATCACAGAAGCACATGGACATTTCGGAATCATTCATCCTGCCTGTAGTCACAGACTAGTATAATCACCTCAAATTATTGTATATCAACAGCGCAACGATACACTAAGCCAATGTATCACAGAAGCACATGGACATTTCGGAATCATTCATCCTGCCTGTAGTCACAGACTAGTATAATCACCTCAAATTATTGTATATCAACAGCGCAATGATACACTAAGCCAATGTATCACAGAAGCACATGGACATTTCGGAATCATTCATCCTGCCTGTAGTCACAGACTAGTATAATCACCTCAAATTATTGTATATCAACAGCGCAATGATACACTAAGCCAAAGTATCACAAAGCACATGGACATTTCGGAATCATTCATCCTGCCTGTAGTCACAGACTAGTATAATCACCTCACATTATTGTATATCAACAGCGTAACGATACACTAAGCCAATGTATCACAGAAGAACATAGATATTTCGGAATCATTCATCCTGCCTGTAGTCACAGACTAGTATAATCACCTCAAATTATTGTATATCAACAGCGCAATGATACACTAAGCCAAAGTATCACAAAGCACATGGACATTTCGGAATCATTCATCCTGCCTGTAGTCACAGACTAGTATAATCACCTCAAATTATTGTATATCAACAGCGCAACGATACACTAAGCCAAGGTATCACAGAAGCACATGGACATTTCGGAATCATTCATCCTGCCTGTAGTCACAGACTAGTATAATCACCTCAAATTATTGTATATCAACAGCGCAATGATACAATAAGCCAAGGCATCACAGAAGAACATAGATATTTCGGAATCATTCATCCTGCCTGTAATCACAGACTAGTATAATCACCTCAAATTATTGTATATCAACAGCGCAATAATACACTAAGCCAAGAAATCACGTAAGAACATAGGTCATTTGGGAGTGAATCCATTGCCTTTTTAGCTCCAGGTGGGTTTGTATAAACACCTTATGTAATTTTATAACAATTTAAACTTATGCCCTATGATAATATGTCTAGCTATACGTATTTAAACAAGCGTTTGCTTGAAAAAATCACGATATTCACGCAAAATGTCTTCATAAAATCCACGAATTTTATTTTATTTTTGTTACTTCTTATTAGAGCTCAAAAAAGTTTAATTATTTTTTTTTATTTAATATGTATCTTAATGATAAAAAATATATATTTTAAAAGTAAGTACCTTTTATAAGGTAGTAAATCAATTCCTTTCACGAAAGACTGGTAACCCGGACTGGTGGCCTCAAGTGAGTCTTTGCGGTAACTAACAACGACAGCGGAGACTGCCTTTCAGGGAGATTGCTTCTATGTCTGCGGGGACTCATTGATTACTAGTAACACTTTGCAGCAAGCACGTCATGGAGAATATGTCCCTCAGTATAGTTTTACTTATTATGTACAACATATGTAGACAGGATGTGTAAATTCCACAGCAGTTTGTTTAAAATGAAGTGTGATAAATGTGAAAAAATATTTCTACGTTATTTAATGCGTTCATTATCGAGAGGACAGAAGTACGCCTCAGCACGTGTCGCGCAACGTACTTTGCACCTATAGCTCATTTTATTCTGTAGATGTACAGCGAACACACTAACAGCCGGGCAATCAAATGATAAACACATCTTTACATTCCCGCAGGACACAAGAAGAAATGGGACATCTTATTGAGTGATAAGCTTCAATGGCGCTCAATTAAATTCCATGGTTTGAGATGCACCATCACAAAAATAAGTCTTTTCCATGTAGAAATAAAGCTTCATGCAAACCTTTAAAGTTAAAAATTTCATAAAACTAGATTAAATTAATTTAATATCACTAGTAAATGAATACTCATTTTCTAAAATTAATTTTATTGTTGCAAGGTCTTTCAGAACTAATTATTCCATCATCAGGCAACTTCACAAATGATTAAATATTTACATTTTTCCAAATAATAGGTATTAAAATAACGTATAGTAAAGGATGTTTATATATGATATACTTAAGCACAATTACATTTTAATTTTCTTATAGGTTTATATGAGAGTAGAATTTTCAATAGGTCCGTCTTCATTATTGATAATAATTTTTTATATTTTAATGTAAAATGTTTTCCAAGTAGTGAAGTGTGTTGGGTTTTGTAATTTCTTGTAATAATCGTAAATTTTTATTAGATATTATGTGTCCAGATTCAATACAGTGATTCGAAATAGCAGATGTTTCAGTTCTTCCATATTTTATACGTACAAATCGTTCTTTGAATTGTGTCTTGATGTTCAGTTTTGTTTGGCCAATGTACAATTTATCACAGTCGTCATATATGATATTAAACTGTATTACGTATTGCAATAAAGCTAAGGACATTTTATTTTATGGATAAACAGTTATATTTCATTTAAAAATAGTTTCGATGAGCTAGGGAGGTTTACTGCGATGCAGGAGTACACTTAAACCAAATTTAAAATTGACTTCAATCTGTAATTCTTCTCTCTTACAACATTCCAATTTAAAATATTCATTAACGCTCAGTAAAATCGCATGGAGTGACATTCACCATAATAAAAATGAACTCAATGTTCCTTACATAGAAATGAAGCTTCATGTGAAGTTTGAAGTCTGTAGATGAGTTAGATTTTAAGAGATATTGCGGACAGACTGTCGGATAAACAGACAGGCAGATATACAGATTAGTACAATATAACGATAACATTTAGGGGGAGGGGAGTGGTAAGACAAACTGATGAGCCGGTTCAATACCTATATCTCCCCGGCTCATGTGTGTTTTATATAGTGTGTGTGTGGTTTATTGGCTGCAGAGGCGACTGACCTTTTGAAGGCGTTTGGCCTTTCCGGCAGAGTGGCAAAGACTCCGAGCCGTGGTGTACAAGTTAGGAGTAGCTCCAGTTTAATATATTAGTTTAATTAAGTGTTTTGTTTATTTGCTGAGCTGATTTCCTTCTGACATGTGCGGCTAAGTTTACGGCCCCTCACTGATGAGGTCCAAGGGATGAATTGTTTCCTCCTGTCATCTCTCCATCATGCGTGGTCGCAGAGAACCTTCGCTTTTGCGCTCTACTGAAGGACGGCCACCATGATGGACATTTCTACCAGTCAACATCTGTGATACCCTGTGATATTGTTATTGTTGCCATTTATATAGTTTATATTTTGTTATTTAATTTTAAGTTAGTTTTAGATATTATTTAGTTATTTCTTGGATTTCATTAGGAGCCCGCCCTTAGCCGAAGGATACCGGGTGAAATTGGCATTTCTTGTTTCAAATTATGGCGTTTCTAATTTTTGTATGCAGGTGCACCTGACAAGGATTGTTTGAGGTATCTACTACTGCAGGCACCTTTTATTTTTTTTATTTTTTTTTATTTATAGTATATATACATATTTATTTATATTGACTGGATAGGCCTATGTGTGTCTTAGTAAATGAACCTGAGTATACTGACCACGGTGTTCTTTTTTTTTTACCTAGTTTAGTCTTGATCCGGCATCCCGTTCGCCACCATGGGCGCGCGCTTCCCTGATGGTTTGCTGTGGGTGTGCGAGCGGCGATGTACGGTTTCAATGGTAGCAGAGCGTGGTTAGCTGCTCTCTCAGCTGTCTCTCAGTTCTGGTTTTGTTTGTTGGTGTAGGTTAGTGTTAGGTAGGGGGAGGTTAGAGTACACAATTTTTTTTTCATTAGGAGCTCGCCCTAGCACAGGATACCGGGTGGAATTGGTTTAGTGTCTTGCTTCCTGCAGACTTACCCTTTGCAGGGAGCAAGGGACTCTAAATTGCTTAACCGCTAAATTTATCTAACTGTACTCTACTTCTCCCCTATTAATGTGTTGTTTTGTTATATTTATTGCTTCTGTGTTTGTAGGTTGTGGTTAGTGTATATTTGCAGGGTATCCTTCTATTAGGTAGCAGGTGTTGAGTTCTTCACTTGGACCTTGTCAGTGTAAGCCTTTTGTGAGTTGAGTCCACTTAGGTTACTAAGTAATAGTTGCGTACGCTTTGTTGTTTATTGTTGTATTTATTTGTCTTAATTGTTTGGTATGGCGTTTTCCCTGGTGCCTGAACATCTGCGCAAGCCCGAGTTGGTTTTTGAGGTCCTGGCGAGAGGACAGAAGCCCGAGGGAGATGTGAGGGCATTAAGAGCTCAATTACGGGCTTGTGTAGCGTTGGACCGCAGCTGGAATGCAGAGTTCCAAATTAACACAGAATTTGAGTTTTGTAAAACCCGTATGGAGGAATTAGAAGACGATATTAATTTTGAGTCACTTCCCCTGTCCGGGTCAGCAAAGGCTAGATTGGCATCTCAGCTTTTACATTGGCGTGACAGAATAGTTTTACTTATGTCAGCTCCTAGTTTAGACTCTGATATTAAAAGTTGGGCTTTTTCGGCCAGTAATAAATTAAAACAAGCCTTAGATGGTTTGAGTGAGGTGCGCTCGGTGAAAGAGAAGGGGGTACTATTTACCGCTGTCACTCCAACGGAGGTTCCCACTACCATTACTTTTGCTAACCATCCACCGGCTCTTTCTTTCGAGACTCCCAGAGTTACTATGTCTCCGATGGGTAGTGGCCCTCCTGAAGCGGCTGGTGAGGCATCATCTATAGTTGTGCCTTCCTTTTCTAGCTTTGGCAAACTGCCTCATCCTTTGGGGAGTGTTTTACAACACTTCCCCAGAGTTGATGGACTTGACACTAATTTACTTATCCATTTCCTTCTGGAAGTTTTTAAGCTAAGAGAATTTCCTGGTATGACAGATGCCATGCTTATGCAGATTTTAGCGCAGTTTTCCTTAAGGCCGCTTTTTGATCGCCTTCTAGACTGCCTTAAGCGAGGTGCCACATTTGACCAGTTCCACGCCGAGATCTTGGAGTTCTTTGTACCTGCTCGGGTTAGGGAGCGCTTGCGGGTGGAACGCGTTTACCGTCCTCAGGCACCAGACGAGACGTTGAGCCATTTTGTCGGGGAGATACGGGATGTAGCCCGGGTGTTGCGCTTGAGCTTGAGCGAAACGGAGTTGGTGAGCCTTATTTTGGAGGGCATTAAACCTGAAGAACGCTCCCGTTTGATTTTTTGTAGCCGTCCCGCATCTTTTGCGGATTTGGACCGCCTCTCCATCATCTCCAGAGGGGTTCAGGATGCGGATGATCAAAGGGAGGCCATGTCGAGGCATCTTCCTCACTTGCCTCCGGGGCCGGTCCATGCTCCGGTGCAGTCTGAGCCAGCGGCTGCTCCTTCCCGTAGGCAGCCTCCTACCTGTTATGGCTGCAAGCAAGTGGGACATATTAGACCGTTTTGTCCACTTAATAAAAAAAACTAGTAAGCTTGCGGACGAGTAAGCCCGACTCGTGCCGTAAAGGTAATTTTGAGGGCAAATATGTACCTAATTTTGATGGTAAAAGGGTAGCTGGTTTAATACAGAACAGAAAGAAAACAGAAAGAAATAGACGTGGGGACAGTTATCATCGTTGGCCGAGAGGGGAGGTTGCTGCTCTGGCTGCGCAGGGAGTAAGGGCTGCCCGCTCAACCTGCCCACAACTGGATGTGCTTGTGGGGAATGTGGTGCAGAAGGCCCTGGTTGATTCTGGGTCAGCACGCAGCCTGATTTCTTTGTCGTTTTTTGAAGATCTAAAATCCTCTGGGCTAATACGGCAGGTTGAGCCTAGTTCACTTATCTGCTGGACTGCTTCACGCACACCTTTACCTATTATCTGTAGTGCCCAGATTCACATCAAAATTAATTATTTCTCTTGGGATTGGAGCTTTTTGGTGGCTAAGGACCTGACTTTTCCTTTCATCTTGGGAGCAGATTTTATTGGAAAAACTGGCATGATTTTGGATTTGGCCTCCAGTCATGTTTTCTTTGCTTTCGCCAGGCGGGTGATCGTTCCCTTTTCAGATGTCGAGTCTCGTGCGACTGCTGCCTTAGAGATGGAAGATAAGAGCTTGACTCCTCCTGACCAACTAGGACATCTTACGCCGAAAGAGGCTGAGGACATAAGGCAGATTTGTTCCAGTTTTCCTGAAGTCCTAACTGACAAACTGGGTACGACCAATCTCTTGGAATACGAGATTCGTCTTACAGACACCCGTCCTGTACGTTCCCATCCATATAAGCTTGCTCCGCCCAAGATGGAAATTCTGAGAAATATGATTGATGATTTACTTAAGAGTGGGGTGATCGAGCCGTCTTGCTCAAAATTTTCCAGTCCAGCGTTTCTAGTGCCGAAACCTAATGGGAAGTCCAGATTGGTCCTGGATTATCGAAAGCTCAATGCTCAGATAGAAATTGACTCCGTGCCTCTCCCCGATTTGCATTCTGCTTTCGACTGGTTTGGTAAGGCCAAGTATTTCTCCATTTTTGATCTTAATCAGGCATACCATCAGATTCCTCTAAAACACGAGTCTCGACCTCTCACTGCCTTTTGTGTGCCTTGGAATTTGTACCAGTTCACCCGAGTGCCAATGGGATTGGCTGTGGGGGCCCAAACACTCACCAGACTCCTGGATTCTATCTTTCATGATGTCAAATTTAAGTTCGTGTTCAACTATCTGGATGACCTGCTTGTGTACAGTGAGAGTTATGAGGAGCACTTGACTCATCTAGAGGAAGTTCTAACTAGGCTGCGAGAGTCTGGCCTTACCGTCAATCCTGAAAAGGTGAGTTTTGCTCAGCCTGAAATATCGTTTCTGGGTCATCTTGTCTCTTCTCGAGGTGTTTGTATTGATCCAGAGAGAACCCAGGCAATCAGGGAGTTTCCTCCTCCTAAGGATGCCAAGGGGATTGCCCGTTTTGTGGGAATGATAAATTTTTATCGTCGTTTCATCCCCAATGTTGCTGAAGTGGCGGCCCCTCTGAACTCTCTTAGGAAAAAGGGTGCCAAGTTTGAGTGGGGTGAAGCGCAACAGACTGCTTTTGAGCAGCTGAAAGAGGCAGTGATGCAGCCTCCAGTCTTGGCTATGCCTGATTTCGGTCGTAAGTTCGTCTTGCAAACTGATGCTTCCTCCTTAGCCGTTGCTGCTGTTTTATCGCAAGAAGTAGATGGTATCCGGCAGCCCATAGCTTATGCTTCACGCACGTTAACCCCTTGTGAGAAGAAGAGTTGTTCTGTTTATGAGCTGGAATGTTTGGCTGTCGTGTTTGGAATTAACAAGTTCAGGCGTTACCTAGAACATAAAGAATTTTTGTTGGAAACCGACAACCAGGCACTTTCTTGGCTCCTTGCCCACCCCCGTCAGCTCGGGAAGATTGGTCGCTGGGTAGTCCAAATTTCTGCCCTTAAGTTCACAGTGCAGCACGTGCGAGGCACCCAAAATATCATAGCGGACACTCTGTCACGCATGTATCACTTACCCAACGACCACCAGAATTTATCAGAGCCGCCATGTTGTGGCGTGCTCCTAGACTTTCCTCTGGCATTTTCGGACATTGTTCCACACCAACTTAAGGATCCCGAGCTGACTGCTATCATCAATGAGCTTAAAAACGGAGGTGCCCACCCTCCTTATTTTCTGTACCGAGGTGCTCTATGCTGCCGTGACAAGCAGCGGAGAAAACCTAAATTAGTGCTGCCAAGCTTTCTTGTACCGATGGTCTTTCAGTATTTTCATTCTTCTCCTGTGGGCGGACATCTAGGAATTCATAAGACCATCGCGAAGATTAGGGATCAGTTCATCTGGAAAGGTATGGACCGGGATATTGCAGCTCGAGTACGTTCTTGTGAACTGTGCTCGCTAAGCAAACCCGCTCAAAATACCAAGTTGGGTCTTTTGTCATCTGAGGTGGCGGAAAAACCTTTGGAGAAGGTTTTCATTGACTATGTTGGGCCTCTCCCGCGTAGCAAGTCCGGAAATAAGTTCCTACTTGTTTGTGTGGATGCCTTCTCCAAGTTTGTTTGGTTGTTCCCATTGCGGAGTGCTACCGCGCAGCTCTCGGTGCAAGCACTTCGTAACCATTTTTTTCAACACTTTGGAATCCCCGCCACCTTAGTTTCCGATAATGGTTCACAGTTTGTCTCCAATATCTTTAAAAGAATGTGCTTTGGGCACGGAATCCGCCATGTGACTACTTCCCCTTTCTATCCTCAGCCTTCTCACGCCGAACGGTTTAATCGCAATCTTCGATCTGCTCTCATTGCCTTTCATGCGGAAAATCAGACCACCTGGGATCAACAACTACCTTGGATCCAATTTGCCTTTAATACGGCCCAGCATGAAAGTCACAAGGCGGTACCTTTCGAGTTATTATTTGGCTTTCCGCCAAACAACCCTTTGGCGAACCTTTGGAAAATTAGCGATCTTCTGCCACCTCCTGGTACTCCCGATGTGAAAGCCACTTGGGAGGCAGCCAGGCGGAATCTCATTCGGGCTAGGGAGTTAGTAAGGAGGAAGTACAACCGAGGTCGTATTGCCAATCCCTTCCAGGTGGGGGATCTAGTTTACTGCAAGGCTCACCCAGTCAGTTCGGCTGTGGATAAAAGAGCTGCTAAACTTTGCTACAGGTGGACTGGTCCCCACCGCATCTTGAAGTTTCTGACTCCGGTGACTGCCCGACTGGGAGATCCTCAGTCCGAGAAGATTTTCAGGAAGGCGCACATATCCCAGCTGAAGCCTTGCCGGAGTCATCCGTGATTCCTCTTTAGTCTGTGCGGGAGGGTTTTAGCTCCAGAGGCCTGATCACCTCTGCTCTTTCTTCCTGATCAAGGTTCCTGTTTTCTTCTTTGTACCCATGCTACTCTTGGAGGGATTTCTTGCCTCCAACTGGATTTTCTTGGTTTTCCCTTCTGCTGACTTCAGGGTTTCCGGTTATATTTCTTCAACCATTGGGGGGAGAGGCATTTCGTTCGGTTCTTCTTTTTGAAGAAATTTACAGAGGGGTGTTCCTCCTTTTGGGGGGGGAGTCTGAGCCGGTTCAATACCTATATCTCCCCGGCTCATGTGTGTTTTATATAGTGTGTGTGTGGTTTATTGGCTGCAGAGGCGACTGACCTTTTGAAGGCGTTTGGCCTTTCCGGCAGAGTGGCAAAGACTCCGAGCCGTGGTGTACAAGTTAGGAGTAGCTCCAGTTTAATATATTAGTTTAATTAAGTGTTTTGTTTATTTGCTGAGCTGATTTCCTTCTGACATGTGCGGCTAAGTTTACGGCCCCTCACTGATGAGGTCCAAGGGATGAATTGTTTCCTCCTGTCATCTCTCCATCATGCGTGGTCGCAGAGAACCTTCGCTTTTGCGCTCTACTGAAGGACGGCCACCATGATGGACATTTCTACCAGTCAACATCTGTGATACCCTGTGATATTGTTATTGTTGCCATTTATATAGTTTATATTTTGTTATTTAATTTTAAGTTAGTTTTAGATATTATTTAGTTATTTCTTGGATTTCATTAGGAGCCCGCCCTTAGCCGAAGGATACCGGGTGAAATTGGCATTTCTTGTTTCAAATTATGGCGTTTCTAATTTTTGTATGCAGGTGCACCTGACAAGGATTGTTTGAGGTATCTACTACTGCAGGCACCTTTTATTTTTTTATTTTTTTTTATTTATAGTATATATACATATTTATTTATATTGACTGGATAGGCCTATGTGTGTCTTAGTAAATGAACCTGAGTATACTGACCACGGTGTTCTTTTTTTTTACCTAGTTTAGTCTTGATCCGGCATCCCGTTCGCCACCATGGGCGCGCGCTTCCCTGATGGTTTGCTCTGGGTGTGCGAGCGGCGATGTACGGTTTCACTGAGAAATGCAAGAAATAATTTCTGTACATCCTCTTTATTTAATGTAGGTGCCTTGTTCGTACTGTCCTAACTAAAACAAAGCAATAAACTTCTGAACTTACGCGCACCAGTACAACTCACACTGGTCTACCCGGCACCTTATCCAGAGCCATCCGTGTACAGCCACCTCCGCGGCCTGTACGTCTGTACGTGTCGTCTTGTAGTCGGTCACCGCTTGTCTGACGTACGTCCGCTGTTCGTTGAGTCTTCTTGTCCGCTTCATACACTTTGGCGGGAGAATTTCCCACAACAGTATAGAAGAAGGGATTTTCTTATAGAATTGGGCCCCCTTCGTCACAATATCTCTCAGAACCGACAGGTGTTTTAGATACACGTAAAAGTTATCCAGTTTCAGTTACAGAGTCATATTAAAAGAGGTAAAAATGATGTGCTTATGGCTCCGGACACAAAAGTAATCCATCATATTTTGCTTGAACCGACATGGATAAAGCTGAGTAGTCCCAACGATTGTGTCTTCAGTGCGTAACAAACATTGAAGGCGATAAATGGATTTTAGTGAAATTGCTTCTAAAGCAACGCTTCACGATTCTGCTGCTGCTCCCTGCAATAAATACGAGATAACATGTAGCCGACGATGTAACCACAGTAACACTGCATAAATAGTTGTAAACCGTGCATATGAAAGTACTTTTACAGGACAGTGTGCAGTATGATTCTTGGCTTAAGGATCTAAAATTTCAATCCAAGTTCAAAGACTTTTCCAATCATTATCACTATTTTACCATATCCAATCGCCAGAGAGTTCAGGGTAACTTACCAAATACAAAAAAGTATAAAGCCTTTAAAAATAGTAATAAAAAGTAAACCAGTACTCTCTAATTGTACAAATGTATGCAACTGTTGGCGCTGTAATATTTGTATTAATACTTATTTTGTATAGTGACCGTAGAGAATGTACTCATCATATACAGAGTATTATAATAAGAAATGTATGATATATTATGATACATTACAGCAATACTCCTCGACTATGTATAATGTTAAGACGCGTGGTAGTGTAAATGTCAACCTATACCTATCTTTTAACGGTTTTTCATTTGATATATCTTCAAACAGTTATTCGGAAATCAGAACTATATCGAACTTAATTACAAAATTTCAACAAAACCCAAAGAACAGCAAATGTCAAAGAATATAGGTTTATAATGTAGCTTAAGACCTGCCAATCTGAAGTAGTCTTTCTTCTACGAGATCATGCCTGAGTAACACCCATCAGAACACATTAACTTGGCACCATTATATACATACACATTATCTACACACAAGGATCTATACACGGATGTATAAAGTGTACTTTCATGGTATTCTAGAAATAGCTTTTCACTAAATTTCCAGTATGTGTTATACATGTTGGTGTAAAGTAAACGATAATCTTGCATGTAGGAAAGCTGTAGGAAATTGTAAAGCTGTAAAAGATATTGCTCGCCTAACCTATATTTGTTAAAACGATGTCTAGTAATATAGTTTCTTGGAGGCAAGGCATTTAGGAATATTTAATGCGATAAGGTTACTTTTTGTATTTTTTACGTCCAACGCAACTGATTGTATACATGCGCATTACTAGTTGGTATGACATATCTATGCAAACTATTTGAAGCCAATCTTACAATTTAGAAATTGTAATTATTTTACCTCAATGCAATTAAAACCGACTGTCATACACATCAATAATTGTTGTATCACCATCATAAAACTAGATAACGAGAGAAAACATCTCGACTTAAGTGTCTGTATACGGTTAGCTGACACTGGTTTTCGTTTTGAAAATTGGATTTAAGCGTGCTGAAATAAGAAAAATATGGTCTCAGGAATAATTTATAATTTCCGGTGTCACATCACTTTTTGAAATCATTAAACCCGTCAAAGTAATTAAAAATATGATATTACATAATAGCCTTCCTTGATTATAAAATGATTAATTTCTTAAATACACCACAGGTTATAAATATTGCGATAAAACAAGACCTTGAAACGCATTTGATATAAAATGCTTTGAACGTTATCCAATTTCAGCGGAAGCGCTGGCACACTCAAAGTGTCAGAGGATTTTATCGCATTATTGATATTAAATACTCTAGTTTCATGTTTATGTCACTTGGGATAAACTGAACTTGAATACAGTGTTACATGTCTAGCTACTTTCATTTAACACAAACTTATGTAATTTTTAATCTAATTACCACTAGGGACTCATTTTTAACCCTGTTATTAGCGTATTAAAAAATATAATAATGACTATAATAGTATTAAATGTTATTAAAAGAACAGTTTTCCTATGTAATTTACTTTTTAGACGAGACCTTTCGAAACCAAAGGTTTCATCTTTAGGCGAATTCATTGGCCTCGTTAAAAAATTAATTAATTAGAACAGTGTTTTTAGTAACATTTCCCACTATTTAAATATTTTTTCAATTGCTCAAAGAGTCTTCCGTGATAAGGGATGTCATATAGACGTCAATTTTTAAATTTGGGTATTAAAACATTTCATATAAATCACAGAAAATGGAAACAAGATAGAACAGACTTTAATGTAGCCAATTCTAGATGGACCTTATGTTCAGAATTCTTAATGTCTCTGATATGTCTGAGCGTCCTCGTAGACTACTTCAATCCCTCTATTGGCTGAGCTTTAGCGAAGTCTATAACACGTGAGGTTGGAAAAGTTACATTTCTCTCTGACTACATCCGTACATAAATTGAAAATGATCTGACTGCTAGACTTGAAATTGTGCAGTTTCATTTTTTATGAGGAACACTGAGTTGTATCATGGTACATGTCACTCCATGGGATTTGGCTGAGCGTTAGCAAATATTTTCGCATTGGTCTTAGGGGTAATCATGATAGTAACGAAAAAATAGTGGAAGAAATAAATGTGCAAATAAACTCAATACACTCATAAGAGATTTAAACATGTGACATATCAATGCATGTAGCATAATTATCTCAACATATGCCATATTTTTTATAGTGACGTAGACTTTTATTAATTTAACATATATGAAAATCAATTTTAGGAAACAGTTGAATGAAAGCAAGATATGCCAAAATATATCTTATGTAGTCATTAAATTTTTCATGAAACGTCATTTCTAACAAAATTAGTTCTTTGATGCGTCGTTTTTGTGTTCTTCTACCTTGAATAGTAATTGGTTTAATAAATAAAGTTGGACTTAATATTACAGGATTGACACTCTAAAGTGCTTTTAGTTTTTAATTGAACAGAAGCATAAGAGTAAGCGATTGAATAATGCAAAGGTCAAATATTGGAAAGTTAATTTACCAGTTTTCAGGTAGAAAGTATACTTCAAATTTTCAAAAATTTTATACTTTAAATGGATTATTACATGAGCTCCTAACCCCTCCAGTAGTCTGGGATGAATAAATTTTAGTTTCTTGTTAAAAACACGTACAAAAAACAAAGTTATTAAATTATGGGACTGTACTGTACATTACTACCGAACCCTTTTATCATTTTCTTTACTCTCTGTGTATGTGTTACTATAACAGTCTTTATGACATTTAATTAAATACTAAATACAAATTCAAAGAACCATAGAAGTTTTTAAATTAAAAAGAAAGCTTTTGACACCTGGTTTATAAAAATAGTTCTCGAAATAACATCGATGTAAGAGTTTAACTGTTGTAATGCACTGCACACGTTTCATTGTTTGCGGCGTCATTAGTTATTTTTTACTTTCATAATCTTTACTGTATCAAGCTTTAAAAACATCATTGTCCACCATCTTGAATATCGTATTACAGTATTAATGTTCTCTTTATTTGAGACTTCAAAAACAGTAATTGAGCCAAAATATATGTTTATCTTTACTGGTTTCTTATATAAAAAACGCCTACTGGCATTAAGATGGAATGACGGTAAAACTATGGATTTCCGACCCGCGTTTATAAATAAACGTTTTGTTTGATTTAATCTGAAGAACAAGTTTTCAAAATACTACCGGAGAGTGCCCAAATACACTGTAATATTCCAGTTCTTTATTGAAGCATTGTCGTGTAACAGATTACCAGATGTGTGCCTTATTGTGGAACACTTGTTGGTTTTAATTTGAACCAAATATAGTACTAATATCCAGTAAGGTATCATGTAATAAACAATATTAGATGAGGATATTACTGTGCAGGCAGGATTATTACAGTGATACTTTAAAACCAAAATGTTAACATACAAATAAATCACTTACCGATTGAAAGTGTTTAAACCAGTAAGTTACTTTTAGCAAAATATAAATAACATTTATCATGCAATCTGATTTAAATATCAGAAAAATTATGATAGGTTTTGGCAACGATTTCCACTATACAAACTTGCGGTGGTATTTCGCTTCTGGAGACTTCAAGGACTATTATCACTTTCCTTTCTGGTAAAAAATATTATTAGTTGAACTATTTATTTTATTATTAAATACTAGCAAAAAGCAACGGAGCAGACTGTACCATTAAGCGGTATACTATAAAAAGTAAAAGAAAGCAGTAGTTAGCCTTTGTTTGGTCCAGAAAATTAAACTATGATATATAGCTTTCAATTTTTCTGCGGCTGTTTTAAATTGAATAAAGGTAAAATATTATTTTTCAAATAGTAAGTATAACATAATGTATAACTGGAAAGTTCAGCTATAAGCATAAGTTATTTTAAGTCAATAACTAGATCAAAACAAGATATGAGAACAGTTAATAAATTGGTATTAAAACCAATTGACAAAATGTGGTCTTGAAATATGAGAACCGAAGTGATGAGGAAGTGACATAACGGTGCTCGTATTTATAATACAGGGCGTGAGATGTCATATCAATCACTATTATAATGCTGAGTAGTCTAATACTGGCATATTGATGCTTTACACTTTATCATTATTTGTTATATGGACTTCTCTTGAATTGTAATAATTCTTGGATATTGATCAAAATCTTAGCGGAAATTCTAATTTTACATATTATGTCTTACACTCTTACATCGTAACAGTGTATTTAAGGAATTATAATAATTGCTTTATACTTTATTATAAAACATGTAATAATAACATTGAATTTGTACATTTAAGCTACTTAAAATGTTTTCAAAATTAATGTTTTTCCATAAGTCTGTATTATTTAAAATAACTTATCGTTATCGCATTGATATATATTTATGTTTTAAATCAAATTAATAGCTTTGTAGGTTTTATGAATAGTTTTAAACCCTTTGTATGTTTGAGAAACTATAAAGTAAGTTAGTTTAAACATATATTGCTATTAGTGCACCATTTAGTACAATGTTCTGGTCTTATATTTGTAAAAAGGATTATCCTAAATATTTGGTTCTACGATAAATATATCCAATAAATATATATGAGTTTGAATAATCAAATAGTTATAGTAAACTTACATAAGATAACAAACCAAGTATATCTCTCTGAAATTGTAATTTAATTAGCTAAAGTTATCCGTAATTAAAAATCCAAAAACGATGAATTTAGTAATAAGAAAGTTCCTAAAAACCAAAATAATTATACAGAATAATACTAAAATAAGAATAAAATTATTTTAAATAGATGACAGCTAATTAAAAACCATGACCTATTTCCTATTTAATTGTATTCCACAAGGAACAGTGTTGCACATCTCTTTATGCAATTTTCTAATATAAGCAAAAGTCACTTGAATATTTCAATGTCCTGTGCAAATTTTAACTCAGTTAACATTTGTGGACCGAGCTGTAGTCTGCGTGCAAATATATTTTTCTTATGTTTCTAGTCTTAATCTATTTTCTCCAATGTTTATAAAATTATTTTACTTGGGGATTTTGAAGCATGAACGAGGTTTTTTATTACTTTGATGATACCTGGCTAGAATATAGAATATAAAACACATCAGTTGCAATCTAGCACTCAATATGAAGATTCCTAATAGATATAAGTGTACTTATGAGGATCTCACTCTAGCTGAATCCGTGATTTGGGAATCTTGAATTTTTTTTCTTTTAAACAAACATTTTAATAAACATACTACTTCAATTTGTTTATATAGGTCGTAATGGTAGACACGATAGTCTGTGTATGGGGATAAGAATTGTATTAGGTGAAGAGAAGTCTATGAACTCTTAACTCGTTGTACGCGATGCTTCTGCCAGTGAGTTACGCATTACACATGTCTCCATTACTGTTGAATTTAGTTAAACTGTTCTCTCTGTCCAACGCGTATCTTGGAACAACATGATGGTCAGAAAATGTAGGTGCTTTTGCAATACGTAAATTAATTTTTAATAGATTGATAAATAGGATAATTCAAGAGTATTCAAATATATATATATATATATATATATATATATATATATATATATATATACAAATTACTACAGTTATTCGCTTATTAGACATCGATGAAGATCTTAAAAAGTCATAAAAATGAGATAGTTGCCAGATATTCATCCCGTTTAATGAAATAAAAGATGGATGGTCAGATGGAGCAATATTTCAACGTATATTCACTTAAACCAATAATTTATCTCTATAGAAGATTCGACTAAATATGTTCCTCAATGAAAGATTTATAAATCAGCTTACAAATATTGTAAAATATTCTTAGGAATAAAATATAATTGCTGAATGTGTTTCTAAGCGCTATTTTTAAGAGCGCTGGATCAATTCTGATAATTCTCCTTTCACATATTCCTTGAAATGTTTCCCAAAATATTTCATATATAAAATAATGGTACATTCTTGTTTCATAATCTAAACTTAACTTTCAATAAAGAGCTGTATTACTTCCAGGTGGAATTCATCAAAGAGGCTGAGATATTACTAGTTATATTTAAATTTTGAAAGTGCTAAATAGACAGTGCTTTATCAGTATTGTAATGCATATAGAAAATGGAAAATTACTATTCAAATTTTCATCCACAATGCGCCAGTGACAAGTTTTAAATATATAATGTGTTACAAATACTATTTAAATACTGTCATAATACCTTAATCAATAAAGCTGTAAATGTTTGCACATGTGGTACTTGGAACTGGTTGTCTTCCTTGACATAACGATATGGTATTTTTACAGTGGTTAAAAAACTAAAAAAAATTAATTCTACTAGTAAACTTTGCCAGACTACAGTCCGGATAATAACGAGACATCTTTACCACAAAATCTATTACAAATATATTAAAATGTATGGTTTTAGTAAGGATTGTCCCTTGTATTGGAAGTAGAAGCTTTATGAGCGTCGTAAGCTTCTTAGTCTTTATATTTTCTCCAACGGAGCAACAAGGTAAACTCAGTAATGGCACTGGAAATAACTAAGACAGTAAGTAGATTACAAGGACTTTAATTCAAAGCTTTTTGACCTAAGTATACATCTACGTATTTATATCCTTACATAATAATTGTATACTTTCTGAGAACGACATTCATCGAAATATTAAAAGATTACATATTAAAAAATATTAAATATTAAAATATTAAAAGAAGTATTTTTCTTTTATTGTTCTTAGAAGCCCCTGCATATTTATTTTTGCATATAGTATATATATTCTTGGTTAAGGTAATAAAGCTAACCCAGTTGTAGTGTTGTAAATAGAAATGCTCCTACACGCAAAAAACCTGACATAATAGTCAGTCCCTTACCTCTGATATCCTTAACCATGGACAATGGAATAAAATGTACCATGGTTCTATGGCTACCGATCTTTGAATCGTAAGTCTCCATTATATTACATCATAAGTGGTTTTATTCAGTAGTGTACTAAACTTTGTTTGTAAATACCGTACAAAGTCGCGGGTAACAGCTAGGTTTTAATAAAATATTTACATTGACTTCATAAGTTGTCGATTAATTATATAATATGCGTAAGAATTACTACAGCATAAAAATGGCATTCGTTTTTATTTTAAAAATCAATATTTCGTAGGAAGTTTCACAATTACTTTGCCAGCACTCACTGCTGTTCCAAATTCAAGCAAAGCTTCTTGATCCTCGTTATGGCAAACCGTGAACGACCTACTAAGTTTTTTCTGTACATACGAGGACCAGGACACATGTAACATTAAATACATCCTGAAAAATACCTATTCTAGGATACATTTAGAGCAGTTTAAATTGTCCAATGATTGTGTTTTTTTGCCCAATTTTAAAAAAAAGTTTGCTTTTTTATAATTTATTTGTCTCAGTTAATAACATATGTTATTAAAAGCAATATTACTGCCTTCACTTAACTATTACATTATACAGAGTACCTAGGAAGTTATATGATAATCCAATTAGCTAATTAGATTTACATTTATCGATATCTGGACTAAACAAGTTGATGAAAAGAAGCTCTTCGCTGATTCTCTGTTGTTATATTTGATATTAATACTGGTAATATGATTGTGTGAAAATAAAATTTCCCGTAGAATTTGCTCAGGTAATAAGCAAAATTTTGATCATAAAACAACTTTTGTTCATGAGATGCCATGTGGACAGACATGCAGCTATAGAGGAAAAACATATCTATATGCTATATATTTATATCCCCCCCCCGGCAGGCAAAAGAGAAACTGTGCTAGACTGCTGAGTGATGAGTGCTTCAAAAAAATCACAAGGAAGGACCTACATTACAAATATAATTCTTGTTTATAAAGAAGTACAGGATCATGAAAATATGTCACAATTTAAAATGACATATGATTTTACTCGGTTTGCTGACAAATTTATTTGTTCTGTATTTGTTCGTTGCTATTATAGTAACCATGTAATAAGTTTCGGTAACACTCAGCCAAATCCTATGGAGTGACATGGACAATCAACTACCTAATTGTTGCCTACGCAGAAAAGAAGCTTCAATCAAAGTTGCATAGGTTCTCCTTGAGTATTAGGCTTCATAAACTAAGCGCCAATAAAAAATTATTAAAAATAATCACGCAAGCATACGTTAGGATATTTGAGAAACAAGGGCAGTATTGCAATTTACGGCAGGATTGCAAGGTGCATTCTTTGAGGTTTATTATACTCAACCGTTTATTTTTCATTAAACTACACTCATGTCAAATACAGCTTTAAATTTCACTTTTATTTTTTTTTGCTAACTCCGATGAACAGATTTTTTACTCCGTTTTCACTAACGGATCTTAATTCAGAACATGAATTTGCCAATCCAATCCAGCATCAAATGTGTGATAAGTTTTCCTACATTTTTAGAAATTTAAAGGAAATTAGTAAAGACAATTTGGTTATTTGACAATTTATTTTACACGTATTAATATTTAAATGCGGTTTATCTCAAATTTCAATTCAGTTACACAATGTTATTAAATATTGAAGCAATTACAATATGTTCGCTATTTTATGGATTGTTATTTAGATATTTGGAGATGCACCCCTCCCCCCTCCCCAGAACCACCTTTAGCATATACAAATGTGTTTCTCTTGATTTGCGACCAAGAAAAACTTTACACAATTTGTTTGACTTTCCTGTAGTAATGTATAATAATTACATCATGGTGCAAAAATAAGTTTCGTTCAAAATAAGCCAGGAAAAGTTTTTGAATCCACTAAAAACTAATATAAATATAGCAAAGCAAATAATTATCTATAATTAAAAACGTATAAAAGCATTAAGCGTGAATATAAAAAAGGTAATACAAACTGTAATTATAAAGAAATAGGTTTCTTAGAGATAAGAACGCTGCGTCTTTTTTTTTTTTTTTTTTTTTTTTTGTGCCTACAACTGATCTCAGATGGTCTAACACCAATTACATCAGCTCCCAGGTCAGAACCATTTACAGCTAATTAAGCAACTCACTTCTACGTTTATAAAACAATTCAGATTCAATATCCAAACTTTTATAGATGAATTAAATGGATTGGTAATTTTACGTATATCAAAATTTAAATGCATCAAACTTTATCACTGATCATCTTTTTTATTTCAAGCCACATTTTTACTGACGATAATAAGGTTTTCTGTAAATATTTGTGCCTGTAGCTACTCCTTTTTAGTACTTGTTGAAAAATATTAAACTGTATGAAACAAGCGCTTTCTTTTTTTATTTATTGAAATATTTATGGACTATCTGGTATAATATCATAATAACCAGAATAATTAAAATGTAGTATCTCTTGACCTACAATCATCTCGTATGGTATCAACAAGTCTTTGTATTATTTAGGTCAGTATATATAGAATTTTATAAAATATATTTATTGCCTTTTACACAATATGCTTAGCCAAGTTCAAAGAAAATTGTAAAAACGATAGTAACTACTTCTATACATTCAACTACCGTGTCCCAAAACGTATATTTTACAGAGACCATATGTTCTTTGAACTTTAATTTTAAGACATTTTATAATTATACTTTTATTTTCTTAAATGTAAAGAACATGCATGTAAAGAAGTTGCAGAAAATAAATATTTATTTTGGAAATTTGAACTCTTATGCCATAGTTTACTAAATGGAGTTTTATATTTTTGGTGCATTTTTGATGGCTTATTACCTATTTAAGATTAGACAAATTAAAATTTTGTATTATTACGTATTTATTCTTAAATTATACAATTTGAACGGTTAAACATTTAGTAATAGTAATACTCGTACCTATATCAATATATTAGATTTAACTTATTTTTATATGGTAATAAGTAATGACGTAATAGCAATATTATTACACTTTGCAACATTTGAAATGTTTGATATGGGTTTTGAAAATATTATTTTTCTACTTGTTGTACCAGAGCTACCGTAGCTCTAATGAAAATGTGATATGTCAGGTCAATGATGGCTAAATATATGAGCTCTAAAAATAGTGCTGATTCTAAAGAGATAAGACAAATCTTACCTGCTATGTTCTCTTTGTTAATGCCGTAAGACCTTCCGAGTGCCACATTGAATAATAAAATTCTGGGATTGAAAACTATGAACAAAAATAAAAACATTCAGTCGACAAACTATCTTATAAAACACGAACTTTGCAGCAATATGAAGTAATAGTTATAATAGGAAACAAAGCTAAGATATGCATGATTTTCTAAATCTTTATCCTCTGTTTCCATTTTATTTTTCTATTCAGATTTAAATTAAAGCCACAACAATTAATAAAAGTAATTTTTTATTCGATAAAGCTTATAAACAATAATTTGAGGTGAATTAGTTGATTTTTTGAGTTTCTTTTTTACTAAATGGCCCCAATGTTATACCTTTGACAATATGGGCAATATTTATCACTGATAAAAGATAGATGACTAAAGAGATGATACTTGCTACTTGATCTGGATTGATGCAGATTACTAATTAGCTAACACCAATGCCTCTGCGATTCGGCTTCCTGTAATATTAAAGAGATTCCTTGGTTAACTCTGTTTATGAATAATTATTTATGCAGGTAATTGGCTAGTATAAAATCTGCCTGTTCGTAATTTTTCTCTTTAAATACATATAGAGTCCCAATCTGCTCACTTATACTTTTCCGAACAAACCTACTGCTTTAAAGCTTAGGAATACAAGACAAATGTGGAATTCAGTAAAAGTTTAAAATATGCTGCTGATTACAATACGATATCATGTAAATTGTAAAAATTATTTTTACACGGCTTATAAGGTGCGGGAAACTTTAAAGCTTTTTAAGTTGAATAAAACAATGATATGATGAAATTTGCTTATTGCTGTTTGGTAGCTAACATAGTATTTGAGTTAATACAAATGAACGTGCTTCATGATAAAGCAGTTAAGTAAGAAACGATTGTCGCAAGTAATAAAACTGTAGTTACCTTATTGCTGTTTTTTAGCTAACATAGTATTTGAGCTAATACAAATGAACGTGCTTCATGATAAAGCAGTTAAGTAAGAAACGATTGTCGCAAGTAATAAAACTGTAGTTACCTTATTGCTGTTTGTTAGCTAACATAGTATTTGAGTTAATACAAATGAACGTGCTTAATGATAAAGCAGTTAAGTAAGAAACGATTGTCGCAAGTAATAAAACTGTAGTTACCTTATTGCTGTTTGTTAGCTAACATAGTATTTGAGTTAATACAAATGAACGTGCTTCATGATAAAGCAGTTAAGTAAGAAACGATTGTCGCAAGTAATAAAACTGTAGTTACCTTATTGCTGTTTGTTAGCTAACATAGTATTTGAGTTAATACAAATGAACGTGCTTCATGATAAAGCAGTTAAGTAAGAAACGATTGTCGCAAGTAATAAAACTGTAGTTACCTTATTGCTGTTTGTTAGCTAACATAGTATTTGAGTTAATACAAATGAACGTGCTTCATGATAAAGCAGTTAAGTAAGAAACGATTGTCGCAAGTAATAAAACTGTAGTTACCTTATTGCTGTTTGTTAGCTAACATAGTATTTGAGTTAATACAAATGAACGTGCTTCATGATAAAGCAGTTAAGTAAGAAACGATTGTCGCAAGTAATAAAACTGTAGTTACCTTATTGCTGTTTGTTAGCTAACATAGTATTTGAGTTAATACAAATGAACGTGCTTCATGATAAAGCAGTTAAGTAAGAAACGATTGTCGCAAGTAATAAAACTGTAGTTACCTTATTGCTGTTTGTTAGCTAACATAGTATTTGAGTTAATACAAATGAACGTGCTTCATGATAAAGCAGTTAAGTAAGAAACGATTGTCGCAAGTAATAAAACTGTAGTTACCTTATTGCTGTTTGTTAGCTAACATAGTATTTGAGTTAATACAAATGAACGTGCTTCATGATAAAGCAGTTAAGTAAGAAACGATTGTCGCAAGTAATAAAACTGTAGTTACCTTATTGGGCGCGTTCAACTACAGGTTTAAACTACAGTTCATGGATCTTCGTTATGTAGTTTCCATTTAGTGTATTGCTGCTTTAGGTAAAAACCATCATTAGACCTTATTTGGGATTTTGAAGAATCAATAAAGTTTGTTATACAATTACAATTAATAGAGCTTTTTTATTTGATAAAAACTAGCATGAAAAACGCGCTTTGGATAATTATCTGAGACTCCCTAATTTATTGTCCCAATAAGCTCACGGCTGATAAGAAGTCACGGTGAAGGATTTGGTTTATCTCATGATTAGATTTATGTATATTTTGCTGTCATCTTTAAATATCCAGTGAAATCACAAGGTTTGGTAATTATTCTATCATGTATATTATCCATTTTCGGCTATAACAGTTTATGTCGTGCATATGTAGATTTTTGGCTTTCCAGGAGGTCTCAGACACTGTAAGAGCTCTGACTGAAGGAGATAAGTTTGAGTTTTATTTATTTACATACTAAAACATTTGATCACACTTTGTTAATCAATAACATTTGGTTCACTGAAATGAGTTATAACGATCAAACTGGTGTTCCAATTTCAAAGGATCAAAATCAAAGTGGTAACGTTGTACAATGTTACATTTAGAGTATAGAATTTTAGCTGAGGTGGTGGATTTTTCAAATATTATTCTTTTTTTTATGTTTTAAAAACACAACATATTCATTTTTTTAAAGCGAGTAAACCCTCCTGGTTAATGAGTTAGTTATAGCTATAATTCTAATATATATTAGAAATTGTTATGAAAACAATTTTGTAAAACTATACATATCATTGGTAGTGCTGAAAGTTGAAATTTTATGGGCTATAAAAATATTTGATATCCGTAAGACTTTACCTAGCACTTGAAATTTACATATGCATTGACAAAAATTTAAATTCTAAAATATATCATATGGCATTAGTCATTCAATATATGGATTGCATGTGTTGGAACACCAACTAAAATATTAACTTTATCCCTAGTTAAAAAATATTTCTTAACTGTTAATTTATACTATTGAAAATTTTGCGTGTAATATTTATTAAACATTTTTGGAAAATTTTCACTTCAGGAAAATATGATTATTTGTGAAAGTTTCGGGATTATGATATAATTCATCTTTTAAATATTTGGCTAAGAAACGCTACGTTTTTAAATACGTACTTAGTTTTTTATGTAAATTAGTTTTTTGACATTTACATTTCTTGCTCTATCAATACTACTACTTCTACTATAGTGTATTTATATTTTTTATAATATATACTAGTTGTCTCTGTACAAGAATGGAATCCCGACATATTATTAATCGTAGTTTTTTATAACAACTACCTATTTTACATACGGATAGATTGCGTACTCTTTGATTAGTATATTTGTCAGTACAAACCATCGTTATTGTGTGTTTTAGTAGTTGTAGCTCGAACTGGATTACTGTTAAACGAAACTGTGTTACAAATTTTGTATTTTTATACGATGGAAATAGCGTGGAAAGCATTTATTTATAGCATAGCAGTCGTAGTCCAAAGTTTGTGAGCTGATAGAATAAAAATATTTACGACCGGTCTTAAGCAAGGAATAACATAAAACCGTTTATGGTAAGTCACAGAACACACAGTTAGAGCCCCACTTCATCGCTTGTATGTCTTACTCTTGCATTGAGACTTTTAATTCATGTTTAGCAATATTATTTCTTGCGTTTTATAAATGTATTGGTATACGTTGTACGAATAAGTCAAGTCGGGAAGTATGTATTAAGGAATATAACCGTGCTAGCTGATTGAAATACATATCGATAGTATTTCTGGCTATATTATCTTAGCCTATTTTACCTTAGTTTAGTTTTGTAAGTTTTACTCGTGGCTCCAGATACAAAGCAAAGGCAATACTGATATCAATTACAAGTATAAAGTTGTATAAACAGGACGGAAGTAAGTAACTTTCCTGAAGCAATTAATTTATTCTCCTACAAGTAATTGAAGTTTCTCTGAATAATAATTCCATGTATGGAGTGATTTTCAAGAACAATAATTTTAGATTTCAGTTTTGAAAGTTTTAAATCCAACCGAGATATTTGAGAATTTTCAGTCAATTAATACAGAAACAACTACACTAAGCCAAGTACAAGTATTCAATTTACCTAAAGCAACTTGTATAATTATTTTAGAACCAACAAAAATGTTTAATTTGAAACGGAAAATCTATTATATTCAGTTTGAAAGTTTAGGATGTATATAATAAATCAGATTGATGATTCCCTAATTTTAAGTTTTGTCAGTATTTCTGAGATCTACATTTTAGTGACGAAAAACAACTTTTGTATACAACTAACAGAAGAACGTCGTTGACTCAAGTTCTAGTTACTTTTAAGGAATTAACACGAATAGAAACTGCACCAGCCACTTCACGCCACAAGAGCCTCATTAAAATCTCAGAGAGGCTCTTCGACTTGCATTTATTTTGGCTTTTTAGTTACAAGTCCTCAACCTTTTCAAGTGATACTTCTTCCTGCAGATACATTCTGCCGGCTCAAAACAACAATAATTCTAAACTTCTCCTAAGTTCTGTGGATTCTTTAGCTTCCAGCTGTGATTGTTATAAAGAGGTGAAAGCTAAAACTTGCGCTCGACGAATCCGATTAGTATTGAAAAAATAACTCCAAAGTTACCCTCACCATGAAGAAATTCTAATCCTAACTATTATTTCATTTTACAAATTTGAATTTTACAAAAAGTATTTTTATAGCTATATATTCCACTCTGAATAGTCTGACTTTATTCATCTATAAAAATAAATATATAAAACTAAGGGAAATTTACTAGCTGGAATTTGTCTGGTTTATACGCCGATTAGTGCAAAATTATGTTTAAGCCATGCGTATTTTAATTCACACATCAGATAATATGTATTGATAGCTTCCTGTGAACCTCATTACCATGAAAAACTGTGTTTTATAGTATTTATTTCATTAATTGTAACAATGATGTCATTTAATTTCATATGCTTGAATGCAACTACAAAAAAACGTAATGCTCCTTTTATGGTAGCATTGCTGAACTTTTACATGCATTTAGCTTGCTTTCCTATGAAGCCTCATATTATGATGGTGCATCTGTGGTCAAGCAATTCAGCACCATTTCATCTTTCGCTCAGTGCGGCGTCTGAAATCTGATGCTATCACAGACTTGACTCCTGTAACCTGTAAACCTATGTCTGTCTTAATAGATCCAAAATATCTGTGACAAAGAAGCTTAAACGATCTCCATGCATTGTTTAAACATCAGAGACACTTAGACTACAATATCCAGACTAATATAAATGAGAGCGTACAATAACTAGTTTATGTGTAGTATAATGTTACCCGGCTTTGTCACAATTCTCACCAGAAGAGCAATATCTCAATAACAGAACAACAATACAACTATAACTACAGAGTAACATTCGACTCAGAACAATAATTCCGAACTGTAACTACTGAATGGGTGCCTTGAGTGCTTGGAGAGCTGATTGTTGAAACTTCCTGATACTGCGATTATGATTAGATTGGTCCTTCCAAATAGCAACCTTAATAATTCAAAATACAGCCTGGTTAGCTCGTTTTCATTATAGGTTTGTGTTTATAGACATATAACTCAAATAAATATCATAAAATCATAAGTATAGTAAAATAATTTTTATATATTTATTTATTAATGAAATGATTACTTCATCAATGAAATAAATGTATTTTAAAACACGTCATTAAGTTATTTTATTGAGCACTTTTATTAAAAGCTCATTATTTAAAATATACCAATACATCGAAGTATCGAAAGTCCGGACAGAACGTAATGCATGAGGTAGCGCACAGACAGACAGACAGACGGACAGATGGACTGCTTTTTGGACTTTTGACCTCAAAGTATTCTTCCGGGGGCCAATCAGAAAAGACGTAAAAAGTTGCAAACAAAAAAAGATGGACAACGACAGGTGTTTAATAGTTTATATCGGATCATTAATCATAAAAGTACGAGTCCAAGACTTTCTCCGTGTAAGTACTATTCTCCTATCTATCCATTTTAAGAAATCCAGACCAGTCATTAAGTTCACGGCTTTACAATAAACTGAGGACTTTTGTACGAATGTACAAATTTTTTATTGATATCCGATCTTGACCTTGGGTTCAGTCTAGAGAATCCCTATGTTTAATTAAAATCTCTTTAGGAATTGAAATAAAATAATCAAATACACTTTTTGTGGCTCACAAACACATAAAGACAATGTTAAAATGTTTTGTCACATGTAAAGTTTAAGGTTTTACTGTAGTAAACAAGTTATTTGTATGGTCTGGCAGGGGAAGCCCTCACAAAACAAGTGTCAAAAGTTTAGGAGAAAGTATGATTTAAATTGCTTCATATTTTTTTAAATTGCCCAAACCTTTACTGTATTTTGGTAAAGCCCTTTGAAAAGAACTAAACTATTTTAGAAACACATTTCTCTAAAGGAAATACAGTGTACTAATTTGAACTGATAGTAGTATTTCAAACGTTTTCTATAATTATATTTACAAAATAGTATAACACTACGCTCGAGGAGTCTACAATTTTTTTTATTCAAAACCCTAAATAAATAATTACGTAAAAACTATAATGTATCGCTTAAACATTTCAAAACTTTTCGTTTTTAAGTATTGCAGTTTTTTTAACCTAAAGAAGTGGTTAGTTACTAATCATAAGTAGGGTTATATTTTTTGCATCATGCAATTATGCAAACTTTCCGAAATCCTACTACTCTTTCAAATCATCTGTCGTCAATAACAACTTTTAGCAAATATATCTACCGATGTAAGCGGTAAACAAGCATAACAATACACTTGAAGTTTTTATATAAAAAGAGGCTGTCATGAATTATGTTGTTAACACAAGTTTGTTTACAAACTCCAATATCCGGCTTGTGGTGGCCTGGGACAATATTGTGTTACCATACAAGCTTAACTGAGTTAATTTGTATGCTGCATAAATGTTTTATAGTAGGTTGCGCTGCATTAGCTAGGTGGACTGACAACTTAAGGATCGTTAAGTTGATCGTGACACTGAGCCCTCATGTACGAATATTTACCCTGAGATCCTATAGATATTTAACTGTATGACGCTATTAGGAAGAGCAGTATGAAATTAGTAGAAAGTTCCAATCGTAAAGAGTGCAAATTTAACGTGTAATGAGTATAATGAAAGATTCATTTGTGCAAATTTGTAGCATTTGTGACACTTCATGGGCTGACATTGGATTTAAAACGTCCTCCAATTTGAGCATTTGCAAGGAACCTAAATATTAATTAGTACGTAATTGGTTTTTTAAATAAACCATAATGTCTACTGTATACGAGGACGAAGAGTTCAGGGTTAAACTTCACCAGTATTAATAGTTTATTCTATGGCATGAAATGGTGCACACGGAATTATGCCAACATATAAATTGATGACAAGTAAAATAAAAGAAAACAACTGAGAAATGGGTTATTAGAACAGGTGAATGTAGGGCTAAGAAGCCCTCTCTAACACTTAACTCAGTGGTCACCCATCCAAGCAGCAGCCACGGTCGACGTTGTTTGACTCGGTTATCTTGCGATAATCACCAAACCACTAGACTGCACCATTAGCACTTTTACGACTGTTAATATATTGTAGGCTCAAAAATGCTGAGAAATACCAATGACGTTTGTACTGGCGAGTAAAGTCGTGAGAGAACCTGCGCAACTGCTGTCCCAATAATATGAACGAGTATAAGCAATTTTTATCTTGAGTAGGCCTATTTTTGAAAGGAAAAGTTTAGTGCCAGAAACTGCTTTCCAATTTTCGTGTATGACTGACCGACTCTGGTTACGTCAGCGATCGTGCGAACTCTTAACCCGTTTAGACCAGCACGTTTTACTGCCGGACACATAACTTGCGCAATTTCTGGCCAATTTAAACACAGATTAATATTATTAATGGTATTACAAACAATATAAAATATTTTGTATTGTTTTTATTCCAGATTTTAGAATTTTGGTGCACATGAAGTTTTTATATTTCTCTTAGAAAGCTCAAATCTCATTGAAATCCAAAAGTATATCATTAAGCAGAATAGAGACTGTCAGGATTGTCTCAGATCACAGTTTATTGTAGGGAAATCCTGATTTCTGGATTTGTAACCATGTCTCTGAAATACCTAGCTTACCATGTGTTTTTAATGTGTTCCCTACATATTTGCCACAAAAAATACATATGCTTAAAACCCAAGCACTAATCTTATAAAAATACACATTACCTTTATCATTGGATATCTAAGCAATCCTGACACTTTTTGTTATAGAAAGAAACCATAACCTCAATAAAACCAAAATTGCATTTCATGAAACTCAAATCTTAAAACCATTTAAGGAATTTTCATAGGAGTTCACCACTTGACCGGGGTATTCCATAAAACCCTTGATGTGATGCTAGACTGAGATATCTGTCTCTACAATACGTCTTAACGTCTTTACTAGGCCGTATACATCTTGGACTCTCAGTATTGGTTGCCAGACACTTTATCATAACGGGGATATGTTATCAAGAATTCAGAAATCAAAGGTGGCCATAGTAAAAATTCCAAATTTCTGAACCATATTCATATCATCAGTTTTAGAAATTTGTGTTCTTTAATAATATCATATTAAATCAATTTCATTTTGCATAAGTTAAATAAAATATGTTATCATCTTATTGCATCCAGAAATTGCGGGTAATTTTGATTCCGCTTCTTGTTTCCTGGAGACACAACTGTATCCACTATCTATTGTAAACATGTAGTTTAATTTTACACTATAAATAATTATTGACATATTTTCAGCAACTACGATGTCCAGCAGCTATTTTTATGACGACGGGGAAATGCTAACTGCGTCTTTAGCGTATTCGCTGCTGTCGCTATTCTCCGAATAACTTCAAGACTATGCCTGCTACGAGGTCCTGCAGGATCAGACCAATGGTGGGGAAAACTTATATTGTGTTATCTTTCTGGTTATTTTTAGTTTTCAACACCCTATCTACATATGCAGAGACACCATCTCCAGCCTAGAGGATTTTTCGAGCAATGGTAACGGACAGAAAATCAGTTGCATTGCTGTATATTTAATTAATCATAGTAGAAAGAGCACCTAAAACACACGGTGTAATATGGTAATATGTTATTTATACAACATTATAAAAGTGAATTGACGATATGAATTTAATGGATATAATAAAAAATCGTGCAGAATTTGTCTTTTTATATTAAATGAGAGTTTGTACATGTCAACAAGTTCACTTGAAATAATATTAAACTTTAGACGAGGTAATGTACCAAATATAAACCTACTCTACCAACAACTGGAAACAGATTAGCAGAGATAAACTTTGTTCGCTGGAATGGAATAGATAATGGTTTCGTAACCGTACATTAATATAGTTGTGTGCAGAATGTTCCTAAAGATTTAGCAATAGAAGTTAATATTTATTGTGTAATATTTATAAGATTGGCTGTAATATACACTCTCATACAAGGTTATTTGTGCCGATTGCCGATTGGTCTAATAAATTGCACTTTGAGTTAGAGATAGTGCTGGTTCAAAATCTGTTTGTGACCGTTGAACTTTTTATCAGGTATATCGCCCTTGTACTGTATCGACTCTGCTCCTTATTCTATCTAATAAGATACTTGCAAAGGCTAGTGGCACTTGGGAAGGGGTAGAATAAGCCTTAAAAGGGGACCAAACTCTTTAAAAAAAAAGTGCTTGTACTATCGCAGCTCCGCGGAATAGATGAAACGATCATGCTACTGCGACCAAGCGGTCAGAGTGTGCATAACTGGCACAAGGACAGTCTTAAGTGGTTCACAACTTGGTGCCGGTCATGCATTATTAGATATGTGTCAACCACATTTTAGTGGGAGATTTCTCCCGATATCTGTGTTGTGCTTTCGGCGAAAAGTACATCACTACAACTGCCGCATCCAGAAACAGTGAACGAACCGAACTACTGGGCTAGAAGTAAATGTGCCAATTAAACTGTAAACTGTGTTCTGGCTGTGTTATCCAAAATTACCAGATGCTATTTCTTGAGCCAAAACCAAGGCTGTGCTGTGCTATGCCTTGTGAGAGAAACAACCAGTTTCGTTCCTTGATTTATATTTTTACTTCAATGTAACTTTCTCCAATTCTAGCGTAAATTTCGTGTTATATTAACATTTTGTAGGTTCTGAATAGTATTAAGCGACCTCTGATCCTAACTTAACTCTCTTCATTGCTTTATTAAATAGTTTGATCCGAATTTATATTTCTAGACTCTATAATTTGTGCGTACCTTTGAGCGTTTACAATCAAAATTGTACGAGTTAATCTGCTACAGATTCTAACTTTGCTTCAATAATTACTCACGACGTACTTTTGAGTGTTAATATAGTAAAGAAGAGTAGCTTCTACATATATTTATACATTTTATCAGTGTGTTCTCTTGCTATCATAAATTATTATCTATTCACTGAGTATGAGGGGAACTCAAAAGTTTCCATGAACAATGATAACGCACTAAGAAGAGCAGCTAATTTATATTTTTGGAGGGAAGTTACCCATTCATAAATCATTAACAACATTAGTCATTGTTGTTTCCTTTTGTTCTTATTGCACGCAAGGGATTTGCTCTTTCTTTTCGTGAGGGACTGAGCTTTGTATTTAGTTCTTTTGTTGTATAAAAATATTTTGTTGTTGTCTGCCCATGTAAACTCGCCTGGTGTACAGTAAATATCAAAGTTGATGAGACACGTTTACCACTGGGATCTTGATTTTTGCACTGTCTATTATAGCGCAATTTTGTACATAAAGCAGTGAGCTCTGCAGTCTTCTGAAAATTTTATGTAACCTTATTAAACAAGCTCGATTACAAATTATCTGAATGGTTCGAGAGAGAAATGTTGTAACGTGTGCATTGCATCATACAGTATATAATTTACTCTTAATACACATTTGCAACAAAAAAATAATAAATCTGTTTGAATTAACCGTGTAATTTGATATAGTGTAATATTACGCCCAATTTGCCCTTTTCTTACTGAAGGGTCTGAAATCCGAAGCTGTCACAGACTTGGCTCCAAGAATCTGTAGTCATGTTCGTTTTAAGAGTGAAAAAAATTGGTGACGAAGAAGCTCAAAGTATAAAATTTATATATTTTCGATATCAGAGACAGCCAGACTTACAAAATATAGTCTAATCTAGGTGTAGATTTATTCTAGTTGTCAGATGCAAAATTCAACTCTTCCTACTATAGCAACGTTATGTGAAGGTGTAATGATTATGATGCCATATTGATAAATACAAATTTGCAGCAATCCATTGTTATAGTGTATAAGAATCTGATACTGTGTTTCACGTCTTGTGCCATTCTGAAGAATTCACAAATTCTCCCACCACAAAGTGAACTTAACCACAATATATGGTATATATTGTGGTTATTATGTCAGATCATGTTCAATCGAGTTAAACAGTTAATCATACGAAATAAAATTTTAAATATATGCAATATCAAAAGTTATTTTCAAAATATAGTAAAATGAATTCCATATAACATAGATACACACACATAAATCCGATTGTATGATTTGAATTACAATACCATTATTTTGGAAAACTTTAATTTATGTTTGCATATCTAATCCTGTACACTCTAATCCTTCCTACTCTTGGAAATATGTCTATGCGCAATTGTACCGACTATCAATGTTGATCGAATTTTTAAAGACTAACAGATTTTAAAGTGTAAAAATTCGACACAACTAAAAATATTGTATAAAACGACCACCCAGTCTTGGTTTTCTGTGTCTATAATAATTTAATTACGACGCAAAGATGCTTAGTCTGAACTTTTAATACAATATGAATTAGTATTAGGTCTACATGACTAGCGGGAAAGTTGGTCTGTACAGTTTCTTTTTTCACTGGAAGTCACTGGAATACTTGTATTGTTTGGTTGAATTTACTGTAAATTTTATGAATGAAGTTGATCTGCTTAATGATTTGCTAGGACGATGACTATTGCCTGACTACGGGATAGTGTGAAAGACAACTTGAATCCAGTAGGGCGCATTATTTGCGCCAAAAAGAATAGTACTGGTCCCAGCACTGATCCCTGTGGTACTCCTTCTGTACATCAGCGAGTGGTGATAAGGCCTGGATTTCAACAAGCTGGTTTCTGTTGCCCCAATAACTCCAGAACCAGTCTATTACTGTTCCATCTATGCCTACATTTCCAGGATGATCAGCTGTTGGATTAGGTGGTTGTGGTTGACATACTACTGACTATGTTAATGCGAGCCCCTTAAAACCATTCTGACAGAAAACAATAAAGCACAGATAATAATTTACTGAAATATTGCTTCTGTAATTTAAAGCTATGGTTAGAACATCACAATCCTGACCAAATTTACCATCTCGCTTGATTGCTGCAACCACAATGTTTAATATTTCCTGATACAGACAAACTTCCAGTTCTCTCTGGTGCTTTACTTATTGTTTTTATGTTGTACTCTACTGCATGGACTGATAAAAAAATTGCATTGAATGTTATGATACTCCTCACAATTTAATGCTTTAATAGTGAATAATATTTGAGTAAGTAGATATCATAGTAATGTCTATTTCAGTAAAATAATAAATTTCCATAACTTTGTAAAACTTGCATATACAAAATTACGGTTTTATACTGTGATTAATATAATAAATAGTATTTAATGCCCCAATTAGTTTTAAAATATCAACTAAAGGATGCTTTCTGATACATGTGACTAAAAGAAATTATCAGTACAAACGTTTATTTTCTTTAAAGTACACAAATTCAACCAAGTATTAAAACAACTTGAAAAACCATAGAAAAACAGATGTATTACAGATGTAGTAGTACAGATTTACTAATTTTTATTTAATTTTGATGACAGTTACAATATCTATATATATAAAAATGAAACTGTTCGTGTGTAACAGCATCACTCACAAACGGCTGGACGGATTCGCCTAATTTTTTTTTTAATTTGTTCGTCTTGATCTGTAGAAGGTTATAGGATACTTTTTATCCCTTTCCCGATTCAGGATTCCGCCCCACTGGTTACAGAAATACCCGTAAGAAATGCATTGCAGCAAACATTATGTTATTAAGTGAAAGAGTCTTTTCAAATTTTTAATCAGCTGTTCTTTGTAAACATATATAATGCGACAAAAAATTGTGATGTAATTCATGAAACTTGATGTAAATAATTTTGCGAATACTTTTCAATTTGTCTGCCGCAATACATATATGGATTTACAATTACTTAAATATAATTAATAGGAGTATAACGCTAGGTGAGCATTAACCACACGGGAGGTTTAACCGCTGACTGAACTACGGTGAAATGTGTGATAGTTATTGACGTTTCTCTGGCGGGACTTGGGCATGAGCCAGCACTACTCTACTGTGCAAAGCTATATACATTATTTACAGCAGAGCATGTCCTAGTTATGTAGCGTCACTTGGTGACTAATACCACGGAAGGCTTGACCGCTGACTGAACTACGGTGAAGTGTGTGATAGTTATTGATGTTTCCTCTGGCGGGACTTGGACATGAGCCAGCACTACTGTATTGTGCAAAGCTATATACATTATTTACAGCAGAGGATGTCCTAGTTATGTAGCATCACTTGGTGACTAATACCACGGAAGGCTTGACCGCTGACTGAACTACGGTGAAGTGTGTGATAGTTATTGATGTTTCCTCTGGCGGGACTTGGACATGAGCCAGCACTACTGTATTGTGCAAAGCTTTATACATTATTTACAGCAGAGCATGTCCTAGTTATGTAGCATCACTTGGTGACTAATACCAGTGGAGGTTTGACCGCAGCCTGAACTACGGTGAAGTGTGTGATAGTTATTGACGTTTCTCTGGCGGGACTTGGGCATGAGCCAGCACTACTCTACTGTGCAAAGCTATATACATTATTTACAGCAGAGCATGTCCTAGTTATGTAGCATCACTTGGTGACTAATACCACGGAAGGCTTGACCACTGACTGAACTACGGTGAAGTGTGTGATAGTTATTGATGTTTCCTCTGGCGGGACTTGGACATGAGCCAGCACTACTGTATTGTGCAAAGCTTTATACATTATTTACAGCAGAGCATGTCCTAGTTATGTAGCATCACTTGGTGACTAATACCACGGAAGGCTTGACCGCTGACTGAACTACGGTGAAGTGTGTGATAGTTATTGATGTTTCCTCTGGCGGGACTTGGGACATGAGCCAGCACTACTGTATTGTGCAAAGCTTTATACATTATTTACAGCAGAGCATGTCCTAGTTATGTAGCATCACTTGGTGACTAATACCACGGAAGGCTTGACCGCTGACTGAACTACGGTGAAGTGTGTGATAGTTATTGATGTTTCCTCTGGCGGGACTTGGACATGAGCCAGCACTACTGTATTGTGCAAAGCTTTATACATTATTTACAGCAGAGCATGTCCTAGTTATGTAGCATCACTTGGTGACTAATACCACAGTGGAGGTTTGACCGCAGCCTGAACTACGGTGAAGTGTGTGATAGTTATTGATGTTTCCTCTGGCGGGACTTGGGCATGAGCCAGCACTACTCTACTGTGCAAAGCTATATACATTATTTACAGCAGAGGATGTCCTAGTTATGTAGCGTCACTTGGTGACTAATACCAAGTGGAGGTTTGACCGCAGCCTGAACTACGGTGAAGTGTGTGATAGTTATTGACGTTTCTCTGGCGGGACTTGGGCATGAGCCAGCACTACTCTACTGTGCAAAGCTATATACATTATTTACAGCAGAGCATGTCCTAGTTATGTAGCATCACTTGGTGACTAATACCACGGAAGGCTTGACCGCTGACTGAACTACGGTGAAGTGTGTGATAGTTATTGATGTTTCCTCTGGCGGGACTTGGACATGAGCCAGCACTACTGTATTGTGCAAAGCTTTATACATTATTTACAGCAGAGCATGTCCTAGTTATGTAGCATCACTTGGTGACTAATACCACGGAAGGCTTGACCGTTGACTGAACTACGGTGAAGTGTGTGATAGTTATTGATGTTTCCTCTGGCGGGACTTGGACATGAGCCAGCACTACTGTATTGTGCAAAGCTATATACATTATTTACAGCAGAGCATGTCCTAGTTATGTAGCATCACTTGGTGACTAATACCACGGAAGGCTTGACCGCTGACTGAACTACGGTGAAGTGTGTGATAGTTATTGATGTTTCCTCTGGCGGGACTTGGACATGAGCCAGCACTACTGTATTGTGCAAAGCTTTATACATTATTTACAGCAGAGCATGTCCTAGTTATGTAGCATCACTTGGTGACTAATACCACGGAAGGCTTGACCGCTGACTGAACTACGGTGAAGTGTGTGATAGTTATTGATGTTTCCTCTGGCGGGACTTGGACATGAGCCAGCACTACTGTATTGTGCAAAGCTTTATACATTATTTACAGCAGAGCATGTCCTAGTTATGTAGCATCACTTGGTGACTAATACCACGGAAGGCTTGACCGCTGACTGAACTACGGTGAAGTGTGTGATAGTTATTGATGTTTCCTCTGGCGGGACTTGGACATGAGCCAGCACTACTGTATTGTGCAAAGCTTTATACATTATTTACAGCAGAGCATGTCCTAGTTATGTAGCATCACTTGGTGACTAATACCAAGTGGAGGTTTGACCGCAGCCTGAACTACGGTGAAGTGTGTGATAGTTATTGACGTTTCTCTGGCGGGACTTGGGCATGAGCCAGCACTACTCTACTGTGCAAAGCTATATACATTATTTACAGCAGAGCATGTCCTAGTTATGTAGCGTCACTTGGTGACTAATACCACGGAAGGCTTGACCGCTGACTGAACTACGGTGAAGTGTGTGATAGTTATTGATGTTTCCTCTGGCGGGACTTGGGCATGAGCCAGCACTACTCTACTGTGCAAAGCTATATACATTATTTACAGCAGAGGATGTCCTAGTTATGTAGCGTCACTTGGTGACTAATACCACGGAAGGCTTGACCGCTGACTGAACTACGGTGAAGTGTGTGATAGTTATTGATGTTTCCTCTGGCGGGACTTGGGCATGAGCCAGCACTACTCTACTGTGCAAAGCTTTATACATTATTTACAGCAGAGCATGTCCTAGTTATGTAGCGTCACTTGGTGACTAATACCACGGAAGGCTTGACCGCTGACTGAACTACGGTGAAGTGTGTGATAGTTATTGATGTTTCCTCTGGCGGGACTTGGGCATGAGCCAGCACTACTGTACTGTGCAAAGCTATATACATTATTTACAGCAGAGCATGTCCTAGTTATGTAGCGTCACTTGGTGACTAATACCACGGAAGGCTTGACCGCTGACTGAACTACGGTGAAGTGTGTGATAGTTATTGATGTTTCCTCTGGCGGGACTTGGGCATGAGCCAGCACTACTGTACTGTGCAAAGCTATATACATTATTTACAGCAGAGGATGTCCTAGTTATGTAGCGTCACTTGGTGACTAATACCACGGAAGGCTTGACCGCTGACTGAACTACGGTGAAGTGTGTGATAGTTATTGATGTTTCCTCTGGCGGGACTTGGGCATGAGCCAGCACTACTCTACTGTGCAAAGCTTTATACATTATTTACAGCAGAGCATGTCCTAGTTATGTAGCGTCACTTGGTGACTAATACCACGGAAGGCTTGACCGCTGACTGAACTACGGTGAAGTGTGTGATAGTTATTGATGTTTCCTCTGGCGGGACTTGGGCATGAGCCAGCACTACTGTACTGTGCAAAGCTATATACATTATTTACAGCAGAGGATGTCCTAGTTATGTAGCGTCACTTGGTGACTAATACCACGGAAGGCTTGACCGCTGACTGAACTACGGTGAAGTGTGTGATAGTTATTGATGTTTCCTCTGGCGGGACTTGGGCATGAGCCAGCACTACTGTACTGTGCAAAGCTTTATACATTATTTACAGCAGAGGATGTCCTAGTTATGTAGCGTCACTTGGTGATTAATCCCATTGAGGGCTTAACGCTGACTGAACCACAGTAAAGTGTGTCATAGTTATTGAAGTTTCACAGGTGGAACTTTCACAAAAACCAGTTCTACTGTGCTGTGCTTAGTTTTATAGTTAGTTATTTATAGCAGAGCATGTCCTAGTTATGTAGCATCATCACTTGGCTATGGTCGTTGAAAGAAATACATCTTAGCAATTTATTCCATGTCGTTGCTCCATGCCATTATACAAATGATTCCTAGAGGAATTTTATTTGAAATTATGATGTAATCTGAGAAGGTCTTTATAGTAATTCTGAGAATTGTGATGTGAAAATCTCCATTCTCAGCAATCAACCTTCTCTCATTGCTCCAGATGGTTTCGATAGTGACTTTAATAAGGAAGAGACTCTGAACCGACACGCTGAACAAAATTATGTTTCCTGGCTATTGTGAGGTAGATTATCGTCATCGTAAAGAAAACCTCATCTCGCCACTGTTATTCTATATCATGTCTCAAAGATGTGCGCCAAACGGATTGATTACTATTTAAGGGATTTTTTATATTACCTCCAGTAGTGACACCAATCGTACTGGTAACATAAGCAGTTATAGGTTACTTAGTATCCAAGAGATACGTTATGGTCACTCGAAGAAAACTAATTCTCGTCATCTTAATTCGTCTGGCTACTCCACGTTTCTTGACACCGTTACAATTTATATTTACTCAAATTTTCAATTTTTTTATTAATGCTCATCTTAAATTATCAAAATTATGCAGGAAGACATGTTACGTTCTTAATCTTCCACTTTGTGATCATTGGTAGTTTCAAAGTGTACAAACACGAGTCAAATACATAAAACGTCTAAAACCTTTGCAAAACGAATAAAACCTACGTACTGTTTTCATGAAGATCGACCACCCCAACCTTGAAATAGACAGTATTGGTCACAAAGCTATACACTTTATATGCACTGTATATTATTCGATAGACGAGGATTGAAAAATGATGAAATTTTCTAAAACAAATTGTTAGTTCTACTTCTAATATTTAATACCACTGGAGCTAGGCAGGTGGGTAAGGCCTAAACATACATTTTTCCACGCTGTTGTACAAAAACTTTCCTTTCAGGAAAAATTAGGGTATATCATATGATATACTTATTTACACGTTGCCAACCGAATAGAACTGTAAAGCCCCTTATATCCACAAATGCAAAATAAGACTAGGCCTCACATTTTCAATCCAACATTATTAAGTACATAAACGAAAGGTTAGGTAGATTTAGTATAGAACTAGTATTTTGGCAACCTTTCTGAAAGAAAGCACTGAAACCCTCATCACAGACCAAGTGACGAGATCGTGGCAGTGTTGACGCAGGGTGTCTGCTGTGATGGATGTGTCAGACGTGAGGGAGGAGAATATACTACAGACATGATGTCACACATTCATCATCTTACAGACGTCATTAACTGGTGACGTCAATTCCCCTACAACCACGTCCCTCTCCGAGCATTGAGCACTATTATAATATTGGCAAATGTTTGGTCCTCACAGCCCTATAGGACGTGAATAAATAATATAAGAGACACATAATGTTCTATTTTTATTCATCATAGTAAACGTTTGTTCCATACAGATGTTTCAGTAACTTTTGCTTATAGCTGTGGGATTTTTTAATTCTTTACAGAGTTTTTTCGTGACTAATTTGTCAAACATTAACATAGGATACGCTACGGTTCTAGACACTTATACTTCTTTGTTTGAAGGTTATTTTTGACGATGGAAGGATTGTGAAGGAAACAGGGTTTTTCCGGACATTTGCCATCGTTCAGTGCAACAGAAATCAGTAACACTACGTTTCGAGATCTGTAATCTGATCTCTTCTTCAGGTAAAGAACTAACCTAATACATAATTACAAACTAGGTTAAAATAAACCAATCTTACCAAAGCGTTGTGGCACGCCTAGGTCAGGAATCACAACCACCATGTTGTTTGTCAACTTCACTAACTCTATAACCATGCACATAAAAAACTATACAAAACACCAATCATTATAACTGAACTACGGAATACAGGTCACAATACGTCTTCATTCGTCTACTTACCACCTACGACTGACCAGAGGGCGCTAGCCATTTGACGAATGAAGACGTATTGTGACCTGTATTCCGTAGTTCAGTTATAATGATTGGTGTTTTGTATAGTTTTTTATTGAGTGCGTGGTTATAGAATTAGTGAAGTTGACAAACAACATGGTGGTTGTGATTCCAGACCTAGGCGTGCCACTACGCTTTGGTAAGATTGGTTTATTTTAACCTAGTTTGTCATTATGTGTTAGGTTAGTTCTTTACCTGAAGAAGAGATCAGATTGCAGATCTCGAAACGTAGTGTTACTGATTTCTTGTTTCACTGAACGATGGCAAATGTCCAGAAAAATCTTGTTTCCTTCACACTTATACTATTACCTTACCATGGACGTATTTTTGAATTTACCTATAAAATATTTAGTATTGCACTTCCCATTCTGAAATTGAACAAGTCTGTCGGGTGTAAGAAGTGCCGTAGGTATTATTTTTTTTTGCCAAGATTGTACACTTTTATATACCTGACCAATGTATGAGTATTTAGCAATGATCACAAAACTGGTCAGTTTTCTCACTGAAACAAAATTTGGAAATAATGGTATCACAAATAAAATGACAATATATTTCATTTAAGTGTATAAGCGAGGGTAAGATAGGCGATGCATAAAGAAAATACATATATGTAGTATATGTTTGAGGTTTCGCTTAACCAAATATAGAGATTTATTTTACGAGGATTATATACAATCTAATTATACGGCCAATATAGCGTAATTAATGTGAACACAATTGGCAAATTAGCGTTAACTGGACGCTTCAATCAATTACGTGTAGTGCACGCGAATCAATCAGGCATCTACTTCGAAATCCTAATATATTCAATCATCTCAAACTCTAATATACATTCTGTTAGTTTTTTTAAACTATATGGGCTACGTAAAGATCCAAAGAGATCTATAAAGTAAAGTGCCAGCAAAATAAAACCACATGACACTTACACGTCTATGTGATTACATGGCCATTGACTTGATTTATGTTGATATAATTCGATTTTACTAAGCAATAGAGTATAAAGTAGTCATTTGTTATAACAAATTTTACAAGATAATAAAATGCACACATAATTTAATTTGTTAACTATCACACTTTTTTATTTTTGCTGAAAATTAAACCAAATTGTATAATTAAAATAATTATGCATTTAAAAGATAATCTCTTACAAATCTATTTCATTATGGTTTTTATGCGCAATACCAATACATTCTAAAAACTGGAATTTCTTCCAGTTGCATAAAAAGCATTTAAGCATTTTACTATATATAAAATATATATATATATATATATATATATATATATATATATATATATACTATGTGTGTGTGTAAATTACCTAATCTTTCAAACATATTTTATTATAAATAGCCATGTATAAATATTGGGTCTAAATTTAAACTCGTACGTTAAGCTTTTGTAACATTAATGAATTAATCGTATCAATATATATTTGTAACATTGAAATCATGTTACAAATGTATATATAGAGGCTACTGGAGTAGTTCAGTCTAAGTATAATTTGTTAATAATTTAGTCTCCATTGCGACTTAATATTTGTTTTTACTTCATTGGAAATATGTAGTGAGTTACATCAAACATTTATATTAAGACTCTGATGTTTATTTTAAGCTGAAAATGTCCTTGCTATATGTAAAATTTCTAAAAGAGTTTATTGAATTAAGTAGGTTTAGAACACGTTATGACTTGTTTGTATTCATAACTATTTACAAAATTGCCGATTTTTGATCAGTGCAATTCTAAGTGCAATCAGCTACATGTCTATCTATAGAAAAAGGAGTTAAAGTTTATAAATCAATTGCTCGCTCAAATAATTAGTAATTTCATTAATGATATTCAACAAAAATTTACCTTTATATAATCAAGTACGCTGGAACACTAAAATAGAAGGCTACGCTCACAGACACATTGGTCTTAAAGGCTTGCTTTATTGTAATCCAAAGAGTCTGGTGTACTTGAAGATCTGGTTGCCTGGATACGTTTGGACTTTCATGAATTTCATGGACTTCAACACATTAGATAGAAAGTAAGTTTTTGTGAAGCAGCACACATTTGCCGGTATAAGTAAAACTGTGTAAGAGACCACCTGTGTTTGCATTACAAAGTGCGAGTCCTTAATACCTTATACAAACTTGCCCTCTTCTGTCAGCTTTCCACGTTAACTCGGCAAAAGTAAACATGTTCGAGTACCGTTATTCACTGGTAGCTTCGCCACTGTCTATTACTATGGGAGTTAAACATATACTTTAAATCTTATTATTGAAATAAATCGTAACCATTCAGAGCGCTCTGAAATATTTTTTCATTCAATAATGTAAAAGTGTTTCCAAGAAAATTTACAATAACTGTACTCTTTGGATTTTAGTGACTGTAAATTTGTAATTCGCTCCATCCTCTCATGGCTCATCCTTTCTTTTAGCCGCTAATCTTGAGCTTAATTTTCATGAACGTATTTAGGCTACGTTAAAATTAAAATATATATTTGTAATAAAATATTTTGTTCTGTTGAAACATTTTATGCAACTTCAATAAAGTTTCCATAAAAATATTATTCCTTGTATATAAGGTTGCCTTAAATTATGATTTTAGCTTTATAAAAAACTCACAAATAATGAATCGCTCAAGAAACTAAATATTTCCTATTTGTCTCATAAAATTATTATTTTCAACCATTTTCCTTCTTTTTATTTTTAGCATAGTAAATTCCTAGTGTAAACATGTAAGGAAGAGTTTAAAGAAGGACATTTCCAACTTAAAATTTTTAAAAGAACATCCTCTTCTTTGATGACATAATTTAAAATAGAAAAAAACACAGGCATTTGGTGCAATTAAGAAATACTTATAAGTTTACTGGTTATTAAAGTTTTAAATTGTAATTTAACACAATCAATGTTTTCGAGTGATAATTTTAATTTTTTTTTAATTCCCTAAATTACAAACTGTCTTTTGCCATATGAAATCTTTGAATGGGTATGCACTTTGTAAATTCGTGTAAATTTATGAAACGACAGAAAAAGCTCTCGTTGACTTACAACTTAAGTATTACTCACTCAAGTTTTTCATCCGAATGCTGTTGGTTTAAAATTCAAAGGAAACTTACTATTTCGTCACTTTGTACATGAATTTTACAATTAAATAATTTGTCATTATTCATGTCAAATAAAATGTCGAATTCTTGTTTTTAATCAAAACATCATATACTCGAAATTCATTGCATAAGTAATATGAGATACACTTAAATGCCTGGAAGAAAGAAGAACATAAAACATGTAGTTCCATCCAATCTAGAGTATCATTAACATAACAAATACTTTGTGGACTTTTGCCGCTTGAGGCAGAGTTACTGGTAGATTAATAGCGGCCATTTCCTGCAGGGTCCGATGTAAATGGGGGACCTAAGCAAACTTCATGTGTTAATAGTTTTGTGCTCTAGAGCCTCTGATGTAACTAATCAATATCTACCAGATTAAAGTAACCTAACGTGAAGGCATTTAATTTTCACTACTCTTTCACTATTTTTTCATGCGATCTCACTGTCCAGATAGTTATCACTAAAATGTAAAATGTTAAATATTTTTTTTATTTTAACTTATGAAAACGCTTTTAGCTGTAAAGAATCGTGCCATTAGACATCTGAGCTACGAAAATATTCTCAACAATTTTTCAGTGGTTGACTGTTTATTGCAGAAGTATTGTTACCTGTATTCTTCAGTTCAGTTTCAATACAAATGTTTTATTTATTTACGTACCAACTTTAAACGTAAATTTAAAATTAACTATATCAAACAAGCTGTACAATACGTACAATAATAATTAAATCAAAGTTAATTGTAAATAATAATTTAAAACATATGGATTTTGTTTTTATCGTTCATAATAATTTGTATGATTTACACAAATTGTACATGGAGTTAACACGCAACTTCTTTGTCGTGATGCATGACTTTCATTTACCACGTTCAGGTATAATTTGTTTTGTTAATATAGATTGAGGTTAGGTGTTACGTCATGTATCCACCAGAAGAAGACATCAGATTGCACATACAGAAACGCAGTGTCACTGATTTCCCGTACGAATGGGAAATGTCCATTTTTCTTTGTCCTTCACAATCCTTCCATCGTCTAAAAGAAACACTAAACAAAGAGGTACAAACTATATATTTTTTGGGAAAAATATATACAATACATGTTTAGTCTATAATATTTAAAGTAAACAACTGTATTCCGTTTTCAATAATACTCTTTTGTACGGACTAATGTCAAAGAATACATGGCTGAGCTTTATCGAAGCTTTATTTTTTGGGATATAAAATTTTTATTTATTTTTATCTGTCCGGACGATGTCTCAAAAACGAACTGACCTAAAGGATTGAAATTGTGTCCATTTATATATTGGGAACACTGATTTAGATAATTATAGATGTTACCCCATGGGGCTTCGTCTGAGCGTATAAGAATATTTTTTAACGTATCTTATAGGTAACCTAGGTAACAACGAGAAATTATCAGAATAAATACGTTAGGTAAACAAACTCAGTACACCCATAAAAGATACAAACGTGTGACAAATTAACACATGTAGCCTAACTAGCCCAATTTATGAATCCCAATTTAATAAACAAATTTGTGAATCTATTTTCCGGTATGATATGTCTGTGTGGACATCAAATGCAGCATGAAACTACATTTCCACACAAAATTTTTTCCAATACAAAAGTTATTCCAAAGGTTAGTTGCCTAATTGTTTTCAACCTCTTTTTTGTATACTTTTTCCTCTGTCTACATAACTGTAGACATCTTTAGAATGAAATTATCTACAGATGTGAACTTTCGCTTGGAACCTCAGTGAAGCCTGTTTAGAGACGTAGTGTGACGAATTTCTAAATTGTGTTTTGGTGCATAATCATAGCTAATGAACCTAAATATTAAGCATCATTAATTTAAATTAAACTAAATAAATAAATTATTCAAAACCGTTTTAGTTTTTTTTCTCTCCAACTACGTAACTATCAGTGAAGTAAACAGGATCCTTCTAAACATTTTCCATCGTTCAAAAATGAAAAAATCCGGTTTCCATTAAAATCCTACTATCGTAAAAAAATTCAAACAATAAATTAACTATCACACCGCAGTACAACAAAAATGTGTTACGCAATGGTACAATCTATTGCTAATGTTGCGTGAGTGCCGCACAAGGTAATGCTACCCATTACTTCTACACAACTTTCTGTTTTAGTTACGAGCTGTATAGCTCTCCTACTGCAGTATTGTGTATATTTGAACATGTGATAGGAGAAAAGCTTAATCTCAATATTGAAACTTGTAAGAGGAAATCACTTTTTAAACTGCACTGTATTTTTCAGCTTTATCATAACAGAATAAGGTGAAGCCTAAAGTGTGATTGAGTAATAAAGTAAATCATACTACTCTGTAATGGATTTTATTATATACATTTATATATAGTTTAATATCACTCGATATCGACTAGTGTGAGGAGTTTCTAGATAATCAACTAGAACATTAAGAATAGTACCTTAGTCCTGTTGCCTATTACTTGGAAATCAGGTGTTTTTAACGTAAATGCTTTGTATACAGTTCCTCTCCTTGTATAACTTGACATGAACACAAGTAATTTTCTTGTTATTGTCACTATTATTCATTGCTACTCATTTTATTGTATTACAGCCGAGCTGGATATCTTACGACACAATCACCAATCACCTGAATCATTATTACCAATAGGCTGTTATTTAGTTCGGTGTGGTTGGTTTACTATTCAGTTAATGTAAAGTCCTAAAAAATTACATTTTTCTTATTTTTGTAGTGGCTTTATTATTTTTGCTATAACATTTGCTCGTGCATCATTCTTAATTCATCCCATTTTGGTCATATTATTATTTAGATTTAATGCTAGAACATTTTATATCATTGTCGCGTCTTAATGTGCAGCTAGTTTTGTCAGACTATCTTGTCAGTTTCATACTACTTACACCAAAATTATGAACCTATTTTTACTAATGATAATAAATAAATAATTCACTGAGTGGCATGTTCTTGCAAAGCTATCATTATGTTGTTTGGCATTGGGCCTTGTGGTGTGAATAATCCGTGGAACTTAAGAGATTAGTGGAATAAAGCTTTGTAGGTAGTTCATATCCAGAAGGTTTCATCTCTGGCAGGTTTAAACCAGAACTACTAAATATATGTCCAAGAGTGGCAAATCGTGATCTGCATATAATGAGATGGTGTTGTACAGATATATCTCAATTTCTATCTAAGGTTTACAGAGGAATGCGATGTTTGGAATAGATATAGATTGCTTAGTAATTTGCTTAGTAAAACTAAAGATGAGGACCTGCTCTGTCCAGTAGAGGCTGGAACTGAGAATAACTTCCGGTCCTCCAAGTTGACAAGAATGAGATGCTGCTCACCATGGTAGCTGTACCGAAGGATATCGTGAACTGTAGCGAGTTAAACTCAAAAATGTTTTTTTCAGTTTCTTTTCGTATAGAAAAATAAGTTATGTAAGTGGTTGGAAGGATTAGCACCTAGTAGGAAGTAAAAGCCGTTAGTTTGCACAAGATATCTAAACTCTTGGGTAGTAAAGGATTGAAAAATTGTGGCATCGGAAACTAAATCTTAGCAATCTAAAATAGCCAACACCGGGATCATCTCCCAGCTCAGAACATGAAAGCTGTAGATTCCCCTAAGTTGTCATTTGTGATTAGTCCACTAAACTCACGCTTTCACAGAAGTAATATCATATCGAAATTAAAACTAGTACATACTTCAGTGACAAATTATATTTATTCCTTATCGATATTTTAATTTGTAAATTTTACATTGTATAGTAGAACGTAGTATGAATGTAGATAGTGACAGCGCAACAGAAATGTTCTGCATGTATTAGAGCAAAATGCACTGGATAAGTATATTTTCTAATATTAATATGTTATACAATTTTCACGTTAAATTCAGCGGATGAAAACAAGATTATGTCCGATTGTGCAGTAAGCTTTACAGTAATCCTATTACAGCGAACTTTCTTCGAAATATTCCCTTAATTCCGTTCAGGTGAATTGATGTTTGTTTTAATAAAGTGAGTTGCTTTTATTGAACACAGTTCAGTACACGTGAGAGCAATAGTACTGTAGTAACCAACAAACTTGTCAGGTTAACTTCTTAACTGCTCAGTTGGTTGTTTACCGTCGTTGTTACTATTACTGAGCACTATAATTCTTAATAATTTATAAATTATTTTTGTACAAAATTTAAACGCACTTTTGCATTTTTCAAGCAACAAAAATACGGACTAATTAATGTAAGTATTTAAAATTGTGTGTTAAATGTAAGAATAAAAAAGGGTGTTATTTGGAGTCTAATAATGAAATATGCTGTAACTTAATCACTAAACACCATCACTAACCACTAAAATAACCTTTTTAAAGCGCTATTTGAGAACTTTATCCTTTTCACTTGTTTATTAGGTTGGATGAAACCACAAAAAACTATATCTTAGCAATCTACAATGATAGCCAACATCGGTATCACCTCGGCTCGGAATATAAAAGCTGTAGATTCCCCTAGGTTGTCATTGGTCATTAGTCCACTAACTCACGCTTTCATAGAAACAACATCATATCACCTTTAACTCAAGTTCATATTTCAGTCACTAATTATGTTTATTCTTTATCTATATTTTTATTTTTATTTCACAAATTCTTCTATGTATTGTAGAAAGTAGTATGAGTGGAGATAAAGATGGCGCAACTGAAATATTCTACGTGAATATTATATTTTCTAGCAATAAATATGTTATAACATTTGTCTCGTAAAGTGCAAGGTATAAAAACAAGATTAAGTCCGATTGTGCAGTAAGCGACTACCCGTAATCTTATTACAGCGCTCTTTCTTTGAAATATTCCCTGAATCAGCGATTTAATTCCGTTCAGGTGAATTGCCGTAAAAAACTTTATCTCACGATCAAGTCGGGATAATAAACGCAGTTATGAGCGGCAGACCGGATATGACGTCATAACTTGGCTTTATGACGAACTTCGAAACACGTTAGGTTTTTCACGCGTCGATTTCACGACACTTTGTTTTTATAAAGCTAGTTGCTTACCTGTCAGATTAACTTTCTAACTGCATTGTTGGTTGTTTACAGTCTATGTTACTAATACTTAGTACAATAGTTCTTAATCATGTATAAATTAATTATTTTTATATAACATTTTAATACATTTTTTTATCTCTTACGTAACGATTCAGGTAAATTAATGTAATAATTTAAAATCGTACTATGGTGTTATTTGGACTTTAAGTAGTATAACCACTAAATACCACTACTAACTTCTAACAACCTTTAAAGTATCTTGATCCTTTGAACTTTGTTCTCAGTGGAAAGGTTTTATTAAAATTATTACGTTAAAATTGCTTTGATTCCAACTTGCCTATTTAACAGGTATTAACTAAGGAGAGATGTGAATATGGAAGTGTAAAGAGACTATTCTGTATACAAAACATAGTTAGCAAAGCCGCAATGGTGATGAGTGGTGGAATTGAGTTTCTACCACAATACTAATCTCATTACATATCATTGCCTATAGCGTAGTGTAGCGGGTACAAAGGTTAACTGAGATAACAGGATCAAGCAACGTTGAGCATGGCTGCTGCTTGGATGGGTGACCGTTGAGCGATCCCGTCCTTGCAAGAGGTCTGCCTGCCCGGCTATTGGTGGTGGTTGGGAAGTCACTTTTAAACCGCTGGTCCCCAGGTTAAGTGTTAGAGAGGGCTTCTTAGCCATAAATTCACCTGGTAAAAAAGACATCTTTAATTTACTTTACTTTTAGAAACAATCACACATGTTCAACAACATTTGTTTTTGTTCAACCTGATAATATACAAATAAAACTATTGTTGTTTAATGGGTAATAAATCTCAATCATAACAGTTTGTAATAGAATAAAACTGTAAAGTTGTGCTTAACGTTTGCAGGCAAAAATTCTCATAAATATAGATTAATTGATACATGCCTTTTTGAAACGAAAACTTCTACAGTAACTGTAACGTACTTCAAAATAACTTTTAAGCAGCTTCTTGACTCGTACTGATGACAACACTAAATCTCAAGCAAAGTATCTTACATTAATATTTAATAATGTAATATTAATTATCAACTGAATCTATGATTAGTTTTTTATTTCAATTTGAAAGGTTTTACTTCTTTTTTGTAGTATTATGCACATCCTATTTCATCTGCAAGCAGCATCATGGGAGTGTTGAGAGGATCTGGCCGGTACGTGCAGCTTATTTGTATTTAACGAGAAATAATATATTTGGCAGCTCGAATATAGAAGGCAGCAAGCTAAAAAATGTGTTAAATAAAGAATATGGTTTTATTAAACAAAATATACCACCAACAGGATATTTTAGTTCTACTAAGGTCAAGTTTGTTGAATAGAAAAGCAGGAAATTATTCGGTCTTTAAAAGACCTGTGTTTTAAAGAGAATACCGTTATTATTATTTTAATTATAAAGAATAAATCATTTTTAGTTCAGTAATTTTTGTTATAAGTGTAAATGTTAAATATTTCAAATGAATGGTAAGAAAGTAGTATAAAATGGGTTAATGCCATACTAATATAAGGTTAACATGTTAACTCACAGTATACCGTTTAATATAGTAAACTTGAACTTCTAAGTTATATTTTCCACAGATCCACATTTGTATGTTAATTGTAAGGTACATTATTACTGCAAAGATAACTATGGTTAATCAATAAAAAATACAATATTTTGTTGAATTTTTGTTTTTTAAGTAGATCATAAAGAGGTAACGATAACTTAAACTTTACAACTATTTTATTGCTATTTTCCTAGGTTGTATTACGAATAATAACTTTACCCACGCAAAAATCTTATACAATAATATTCCATTTGAGCGTTCTATATCTACTTAATATCAATGCTCACAGGAGGCAATTGAATAACTATATTAATGGTAATAAAACATTCAATTTTTAGTTTCATTACCGAAAAAAAAAACCGTCAAATTAAGGATGTTACATAATTGATATCTAGCCTATTTTCAAATCTGTGATTTTCCTGGAAAACTCGGTTATTGAAAGTTAAAATACACAGAGAATTGTAATTGTTTCTCCAGTGGTAAAACATTATTTATATCTCATACTTAATACGTTACTACAGATAATATATTATACTTTACTATGGAGAATTTAATCATAATATTATTATTTATTTATAAATTATAATGCTTAAATTTCCGTCAAATAACCGGTCATAAAACCAAGCTGCTAATGTAATGTATTATTCACACTGAGGTACAAACGTATATAAGCTGTAACTGGGAAACTAATTATGACAGCAGAAAATTGTGCTTTTAGTGAGATTGCTTTTAAACCGGCCACAAACACGGACCTACTGCCCTCACACTTAAAGCAGAAGTCTTGATATCTTTCTTCAAGTGCGAGTAACGCTTACTGTTGATCTTGGTGAACTGGCAGAGGCACTGGGGTTAACATTCATCAGTATTCTTATATCTGTTCTGTATCCAAAAATTAATATTATTTTATTTTATCAGTAAGATACCTTCGGATCTTGGAAAGTGATGAAATCGCCTATATTAATAAAGTTTTTCTCACTTTTAAATTAAATTTCTCACATTTTTGAGAAATCCAAAAATGAAATTATACAAAAGCCTTGATAACTTTTAAAATTAAAGTATTTCTTTTTTAATTAGGTGAATTCCGTACTAAGAACTCTCTATAACTTTTAGCTTGAGAATAAACGGATTAAAATATAATTTTTTCATTAATAAAAAACAATTAAATACTTCCTAGAACATTGTTAATAATCTATATAACTGGGAGACACATTTATACATTGTCTGAGAGACAATTAGAAAACTACTCCAACATCGTATTGTTAAGTGATAATGTAATTGTTTTGCGTTCCTCATTATATGGTCCTTTCATTCGTAAATTACGATTTCGTGTTCAACCTCAGTCACTCCAACTGTTTGTGCACATGTTACCAAGTAGATAGTCACCGATTAAGACCATAAGGAGCAGATACGAATAGCTATCGGAAACGGTTACTGACAATGTTAACGATGCATTTCAAAAATTATAAGGAAACGAGAGGGTCCTTTGTTTAACTTTGTTATTGACGATGTATGAATTGAACATAAAACATGCTTTTGGACATTACAATCGTTAGTGATACAAACATTAGGTACTTGTGAACAGGAACGGTGGAAAATGTGTGAAAACTTGTTATTAAAGAGTTATCAACACGTTACTAACTGTTCTACGTGCGAACGTAGTATTTTTTTTAACTTACAATTTACATGTTACCTGTTGAATCTAAGACCGAAACATGTGATTAACAGTCGCTACAAAAATAGCATAAAACTGTTAAACAGACAAATTAAGTCCTTTGTCCAAACTGTAAACATACATGATATATTTTGTTCTCCTGATAATATTGACCATAATATTTTGTATTCAGTTGATATTTAACATATTTAATTAGTGAACAGAAAGTATTGTTAGCTAAATTATGTGAGAATATTTTAGTTAAAACCTTTATTACTGCAGGATGTTTCTTGAATAATACAGTAATTGTCCACGAACTAGCGCAGTTGTTTTGCTATCAACCATATGTTTTACCCTTCATACTTTATTAAACAACGTTCGTAAAAAATGAGAAGTTTGTAATCTTTTGTATAGTGTAATTACAGTTTTTTATTTCTTCATTACATATATTCCTGCTTTGTATTTGATAACATGAATTTCTTCATATTCATGGAACTGCTATGACAGAAAATTAATAAATGGTATTTTAAAATATTTTGAAAGCATCTGAACCATACGAGTTTGATCCTGTACTTTTGCTGTAAATTTATACAGGGTGTTAAGGATCTCTTTTAGGATATTTTAGTAGACCTTAGCTATGGCCATAGTTAACCTATTTTTAATTATAGTTGTATATGTTGTATTGAAATTTTACTTTTTTATTGCACTCATTGTATATGTAAATTATTAAAATATATTTTACTTTAAAACGGAGAGATATATCCACCATTCTACATGTATTTCACCATTAATCATGTGTTTCCAAAAGACGTCAATAATGAAGTTTTTACATATTTTTTCTTTCATCCTAAATTAAACAACGTCCTTATAAAATAAGTCGTTTGTTATTTCTTAAATAGCCTTTTAAATTACATATTTTTACATTATTACATTTCTCCTTCTTAGTAATTTATTGTTAACATTAATTTTTTTATCCATTTAAATATTGTGAGAGCAAATCAATAAAGGATATTGCAAAATATGTCAACAAATTTTGAGACCTGACCCATCCGAGATTTTAATTGTTGCTGTAAATATAAATAAATAGTGCTTAAAGTAATAAAATAAATATGTAAACTTTTATTACTAAAAATTGTCTAACATTATGCACGTATATGTAATGCACCCTTTGAAAAGACATACAGATTACCACATGGTAAACACAGTAACATATAACACAATAACACATAGATAACACAATAACAATGCACAATAACGCAAGCTCTCTCGCAATATTGTTCAAACGATTTTACAGCTCAATTCACATGATCAAACAAACAATAACCACAATTGTGGATATTTACATTCCAATAACTGTTCCAACAGGATGTTCTCGTTTGCTGTAATGTAAAACAGCCTCTGACTGGTTTTTTTAAGTTCGTGTCTGAAATACTGAGTGGCTTGGTATCAAAACTAATACTATCCAAAAAATATTTGGGCAGGCGCAAAAGACGTGTTAGATGATAACTAATTAAATCGCACTTTTGACTTCAAATTTCAACTTATTAATGTAATCCAGGACCCGTCCTTTAACAATGGAGAAATAAATGGAGAAATAAAATATTTATGTAAAAATATGAGAGAACACATTTGTAATAAAACTCATAGGGTAAAAATTTATTTTGAACTTTAATATTTGTCTAAAAGATTTCTAAATTTTTACATTTTATTTAAAAAATAAAAGTTACAAGTTTTGAAGGTATTTTTGTTACAGTTTTTGTAAATTTTTACCAAATATTCGATTGTCATGCTAGCGTGGCCTATATTGCTCTTTTTATTTAGAGATCAAAGTTAAAAAAACTAACCACAGTAGTATCGCGGTTACCCGCAAAATGTGGTAAAGGGCTAGGCATAGCATTTACTCAATCGCGTTACTACTATGTTTAAAATATTTTACTACTATAGTACTATAGTATAACATTTCCTGTAAAAGTTTAAATATTGCAGGCTTCGAAATGCACAGAGTACTTGTTGAATAAAGCAGTTATATATTGATTACATATTAATCAAGCTAGTTTTCAAAACAAAACCCAGATAGAATTTTATTATTATCAATATTAGGTTTTCTTCTTGATGTAAGCCACACCACGTGTCACTTAACAGGCTTCACTGAAATTTCATTTAAAATTTAATTTTAAATTCAACACGTATTACTATATAACATGTTAAAATGTCATATAATTGCACTAATTTTATTTATAACTTGTTCTTCTGTATCCATATGGTTACGCATAAAGCCAATGTAAAATTGCTCACCCATATTCCACGCAGTGACATGCACTATTATCAAACTTGTTACCTATATAGAAATGAAGCTTCCTGCGAGTATCAAGTCTATGTCATATCACTTTGGAAGTGTCATGTACACAGTCAGACAGATATAAATGCAGCTACTTGAGTAAAAAACATTGCTAACGCTCGCGTAATAAATTGAGGCATGGGTAGAATTGGATTCCCGAAAACATTGGTTAAATAATATTCTTCATTTTTAGGAAACTTGCTGATGACCTATTTTTAATGGTTAGATGAATCCGATTCAAATTTAATTAAACCCTACAAAATTTTCTCATTTATAACCTAAACTATATTGTAAAATGTTTTGTTGGCATAAAATATATTTACCGCAATTTATTTTGAAACTAATGAATAAAACACTTAGTTTTAATAAACAATACTGTATTATAACAACACATTAGAAAAAATCCACTTATACCGAAAAACAATGCTTACCACTTTATTCTTATTTAATCAAAAAGTTTTTCAAACGTGTCTGTTCGTAACGTCAGACCAAGCCATATAGCACTAAATACTTTACCTAACCTTCGTCTCAGTAACATTTGGGTGCGGACATGTCGATGGAAAAGTTCAATATTCTAAAAGGGATTATTGTTACCTCATTTCAACTTTATATCAGTACTTCTCTTTTCATTTAATGTTTGGAATGATTCTTAACATTTTGTTGTACGAATCGCCTCTGTATTAGTTTATATGTTGATTATAATTAAAAGAAGCGTTTATGTTATATTTCAAACTAATTATGACACTAATTTCGTGGATGTGATTTTTTGAAAATTTGTATTCAATATTTTGAGAAAAAGTTATTATTTTACTAGCATTAAATTAGGATAGTTAAAAATAGAATACTGTTATTTTAACACGTTGACTGCGACAGACGCCCTTGTGCACAGGAGTTTAATACCACTAAGCCAAGGTTACTCAGTGAAAGTCGTAGAAAACTTTCCTTACTTTCCTTAAAACGAATCAAAACTGTTCTAAAGCTCATTTTTTTGAGTTGGTAAAAACACTTTAAATATATGTTTCCAATGAAAATGTGGGATTTTCCAAATAATTTTACCTGAACGTAAATAAAGTAGTATTTTGCTGTAGCTCTGTAGTAATGAATCATTATAGTAAAATTCAAATAACTCATTATTAAAAATATTTTATTTGACATGAAAACACAATTTTTATATACAGGAATAGGAATATGTTTATATTACAGATGCATAAACTAGGAATGATAAATTACCAGCAACAAGAAGCGAAAGAGAAAATCTGTGAATACAATGTACGTTGTGTGTCTGTGAGACAAAGTTCATTATATTTCACCCTCACGTATTTGTCCCAGGCCTGAACAATGAAGCTCATTAACTATATCTCACTGTTCCTGACACACAGTGTACATTACATCTCTCTACTTGGCAGTGTATAACCTAATCACTTTCTATGACGTCATATGTTTGCTATGCCATCTCAAAAAACACTAGTTTGTATCATAGGTCGGAGTATAGGTTAGGTGTTATGTCACTCTGACATACTTATTTTTACAATAGACGTGATAAAACCTCCAGGATAAAACCTCTGTTATTTCAAACCCCCGTAGCTTATCACCCTTCTCCGGGAATATTTCTGGTCTTGAATAAAACCCCCTTGAATATATACAAGAAGCCTACTTCGGTTAAACAGTGTTTACTTATAGCTATTGTGATTTACTTCTGATGATATTTGTATTCTTGATCGGTACAAGAAAGCAATCTTAATTATGGCACCAGGAATATCTTTCACCCAAATTAAATCTAAAAAAATTAAAATAAATAAATAAAAATTTAAAAAATAAATACACAATGGCCATAAATAGACAATTTTTAATGGAAATAGACATCTTAAACCTACTTATGTATGTATTTTCTTAATCATGGGAATCAACACAAAATCTACTATGGTACTATAAATACCTCAAATCAAATTACAATTACATGGCCCGAAAGTACCAACAGCCAAATCCAAATACTAGGTCGGGAATATCATTCATTCAAACTAGGCGCTAAGCCAAAAACAAGAGCCATCAACAATTTTGTATGATATCTGAAGCTCTTAACCACGAACACTCAACTAACATGTCCCTCAAATATATCTACTCCCGTTTAAAAATAAAGAGAGCTCCCTCATTTAATACGCTATAAAGTGCGTTAGTCGAAAAGCTACAGAATTTAGGTTAATACACACTGGAATAAAATAGTTCATTTGTTACCAAAATAATTGGAGATATTCAATAAAATATTATGAAATATTGGACAAAAACTGTAGATAAAAATTTAACTATCCGTCTTCAGGGTCCCAAAACACTGCTTCTTGAACTTGAATCTAACGTGGATCAGGAGATTGGAAAATGTTTAAGTAACCATCTCTTATCTTAGAAGTGTTTCGAATGCTATTTAAAATGAATATTCCAGAGTCAATTTAAGCTATTTAAAATGTTTTTTAAGAGTCAATTGGGTTCCAAGCCGCGGTAACAGCTTATATATATATATATATATATATATATATATATATATATATATATATATATATACATTATGTTGGTTTACTGCATGGCATGTTGGTTTAATGTATGAATATACTCGTTGTATATATATTCATATATATACCAAAACATCTAAAACATATTTTTTCTGTTTATAATGTATGATAATTGTCAAAACTTTAATGTTTAAAAACCATTATAGTCCGTTTAAATAATTATGTTATTTTTTATTGATAGGCGAAATCATCAGATAAAGTGTATTTTTGCCACTTTACACTAAAATTGTCACTAATAAAGCCATATTTACCAAATAGAAAATCAATTATACCATGAATATAAAATGAGTTGGTTGATGACATCATCAACATTGTTATTAATAGTTGATTACAGGTTTTTCCAATCTGAACTTCTTTGTAATTGCCACATGCATTTTATGTAATGAAAAAATAGTTGTTTTATGTTTTAAACATTACCGCAGTAAACTGGGTAGTACTATGGCATTGTGTTTATTTAACATTGCTGTATTACTGTTTATTACTATTACTTGTTGAATTGGTTATTCTTGCAACATTTCATTTCCAAGAATTTTACAGGACCTACCATATCATGCTTTCTTTCTTTATGGAATTTATTCATATTTAGTGTATAGATAGTCACATTTGAATGAGTTAAAAATGTATTTGCACAAAATTCGTATTAGATATGAAATGCCTATTCACAATAAGTTTCCAACATTATAGTGAATTCTTTTTTTAAGTTTTTATTGCCAATACCAATTTTAAAGATAATAGGAATTCTTGTAATTGCCGTCGTTTTATATATATATATATATATTAAAGAAAATTAGAATACTAAATTTCGAGGAAAGGGATCTATTTTGTTTCAGATGACATGCCGCCCTGCCGCAGGAAGTGCCGATATTAACTTTCTACAATCCTTCACCGTCACTGATACAGTGCAAACGTGTTATTTTACGCAAGAGGTACTCAGTGCGCTAGTTCTGTACAGTGGTATGGTCGGTGCTTTCTCCAGTCACTTCGAACCCCAGGGGATATAAGTTTAAAGTTGTTTTGACGTAAAACATTTTCAGTTCATATCCACAAATTCATTGTCACATATTTACCACATTTTTTATACTTTGCACATACTGTTCCGAGTAGCGAAAAAGACAGGAGGTCTCGGAAGCGCGCCACTCCCAAACTCGGAGCAAATCATAAAAAAAAACAATCACATGCCACTAGTGGGAAGAGACAAAAACGAGACAAGATTTCGAGTACAAGAAATATAATTGGTAGGTGGCAAACATTTCCATGCAAAATACAATTATGCAGCACCACGGTGCACCGCGTAACTTAAAAAACTAAATAACAACAATAAATATAAATTCCAATAATGACAATAACATAATAAATAAATAATATAATAATAACACAATAAATAGAAAATTTGGTCTATAAATAACTTATATCAGTACGGCATGTAGGAAAAAATTATCTTTAACAGGTAAGTGTTATGAACTGAGGGGAGGGAAAAGGTTGTAGAATTTCTAGCCCACTATTTTTAAAAAGTAATTTGGTTTCAGGTTTGTAGCCAAAAAATAAAAAAAATATTTAAAGCCGATTTTCGAAGGAGGCGGGGGCTTAGTTGCCTCCACGAATCCGAATTAAAGATGAAATCCTCCCCTTCAGTTTCATGTAACAAAACTAAATACACACTACTCTTAACACTCTGGCCCTCCTCCAGATTTAATATCTGGCAGCGCGCTCGCTGCACCCCAATCCTCGCAAGTTCAGTATTAGAAAAGTAAAAAAACATTTTGGGATCCAACCTTGTTCCAGATGAAATGAATATGAGCACATGCACTCCGGTTGGATGCCGGTACAGGAGCACTGGCAGGGCGTGGGGCATTCAGTTTTGGTTTCAGTGGTTTCATTGGGCAGACTCGCCGCACCAGTCCCCGCTGACGACACTCACGGGGACCCTGTAGAATCCCAACATAACCAGTAGAAATTCAGATCAACTTTACTACAACCCGAGAAATAATAAAAACTTAATTATGTTTGCCACAAAGTATAATAAAATATTTAAATTTAACAATTAAAAAAAATAACAATCTGTAACTAACAGTACCTTTTAAGTATCAAAGACTATTTCCTAAAAATAACTCAAGACACCAAGTATTTTAAGATGCACTACTTGGTGACAATATTAAATATTACATAGGCTAGGACAGCCATACTAAATGATTAAGCGTGATAACATTTTTACTTGTAACTATAATTCGCTGGATTTTAATCATTATATTATAATAATTTACATTTTGCTATTAAATATTAATTGTAAGGTAGGCCTGATAATAATTATATAATTTACAAATAATAACAATACAATATTTCCCAAATAACAATAATTAAATAATAAAATCGAAATCATGAATGTTGCCACCCAATTTTGCACGCAACACAAAACACGAGGTAACAAAAATTTGCAAAGTCTGTAACCGTCTCGCTTACACTAAAAAGACAAAGTGTGTACACGGAATAAATAATTTCCGTTCGCCGAACGGATCAGTAAGAAAGCGCTAGAGCAAAATAAAATAAATTTAACCGGCATAGATAATTAATTAACAAATTTTAGAACGTACGAAAGACAGGAACGAACACTTAGCGACACGAACACGTTAACACGAGGAACACAAGTAACAAAATAATATATATAAACTACTTATAACTAATCTACGATAAAATATGTCAGGGTGGGGAGAGAAAAAAACCGCCAACTAAATAAGTTAAGAGAGAGAAAAAGACAATTACCTGCCGAAAGTCGGTGAATTAGCCAGCCATGGAGAAACGGGAAGAACAGAGAACAGCCAGAAACACAGTAAGCTTCTCCGAACGTGTCTGACCGCTCCGAACAGTAGCCAGAGCCAGTGCCGGTGCCGGTGAACAGCTGGTCGGTAAACCAGTCAAGGTCAACCAGCTGACCTCAACCAGGCAGAAAATCAATACTCTGACGGAGTGACTCCCCCACCGACTGACAAGAGTGGCCGAGGTTGGAAAAGTAAGACAAAAATAAATTGTCCAAACTGAGCCCCGGCTCAATACCTAACCTTTTTCGTAAACCTTTCTTACACATTTTGAAGATGACATAGTCCAATTCTCGAAACGTTGTATTTATCTTTTGCAACATTTAACAATGGATATTTCCGAAATTATATTATATAAAACCCTAAATTAAAAGTCTTATGTAGAAAACACTAACTTATTTTAGATTAATGAATTTGTCCTGTTAGTGTATCTTTTAAATCATGTTCACCAACTAAGCTTAGTGTAACATAGGGTGTAGTAATTTCTATGGTTTAGTTCACATTTATGTTTTACAATGTTCTCAGATATATTCACAACTTCATGAATGAGTACTTGAACAGCAGCCGACTCAATTTCGTGTTTGTTTCACCAGATTCTGAACGCGACGGTCGTTCCAGTAACTCCAGGGTGTTTCATTCTTACGTCTGAGTCGTGCTTACATATCCTGTGCCCTTCTTCCGACGTAGATTTGCTTTTAGCCATGGTTTTGTTTTGTTTTGTTTTTTTTTTTTTTTTTTTTTTTGTTTTTGTAAAACGTTTTTGACAATTATGACATCGGTATATTCATTACAATTTGTTCAACTGTTAATTTTTATTTATTTAATCTTATGTTGTAAATATATAAATTCTTTCTGTAAGGGAACGCAAACTCTGGTGCCACGCAAAGCGTTGAAAGTGACCTACTACTTAAGAGATACGGATTTCAGCCAAATCAATTAGTAACGTAAAATGAAATAATTTGGAACATTTGGAAAAACTAAATAATTGAAGTGTGTTCGAAAAAGTAAAAAAGTGTAAAATGTTGTTAAACATATTCTCGCTTGAAAATACTGAAATACATACAGATGCCTCATTAGTAAACAGATCTGCAGTTGACATCAGTTAAATAACTTTGAATAAAGGTTATTTCACTCCAACGTTCACACGACATAAAACATTGATAAACTAATTACATCTGTCACATTCCCAACCCTATCTTTGAAGTGCAATTGAGAGCTATTCTTTGTTTGTTTTTGAATTTATCGCTTAAACAACCGAGCGATAATTTGATGTAAATATAGAAATTCCCCAATATAGAAGCTGGATAAATCAAAGTTCAGTACATTTATTGGCTGCGCTTTAGCATAGACAAATTTCATTTCTGTATTTTTTCTCTCTGTCTATGTCTAGCCGCAGGATGGCTTGCAAACAAACTGACCTGTAGGTTAGAAGTTTAATATTAGCCTTCATTTTTATATAGACAACACTGAGGCCAATAATGTGACATGTAACCATATGGGATTTAGTTGTGCTCCATCGAATATGTTTACATTGGTCGTACTGGTAAATATGATGGTAATAAGAAAATAGCAACACAAATCAATTTAAAAAAAACTGAGTATAACGATATAACATTTCATCATTTTAAATACTAGCAACTTTAACCTAACTATCCCCAACATATGCTATATCATCTTTTGGTGACGTGTGTAGAATTGTATTGTTTAAACACTGTACGAAATTCAACTAAATGAAAAATAAATGTAAGTGTACCATGTGGTGAGATATCTCATGACAGATTTTCTTTGCAAAATCTACATTTTGCATGAAACTTCAAATATATCAGAGTGAGTCATAGACAATAATCAATTTTATGGTTGTTCATGTTCAACCATGGAATTGGCTAATCGTCACAAAGCCTATCACTGTGTAACGACCCGAACCTAACATGAACTATAATTCAAAAAAATTATGCTTTATTTAGTTATATAAAAATTTCAGCCTGTTGGTAAAATGTCTTAATATTTAACTGAAGACATAATAATTATAAAGTGTACAGCAGTGTTGAAAGTAAGTGAGTAGGACAGCAATAAGACTGCTGACAACGCAGACTCAGAACCTGCGTGTGCTGGAAGGCAGTCTAGATCAGGCCTCAGACTCGTTAACAGATTCTCTGTAGCTCTATTATAAATTTTTCTAAATTTTTTCAATAATGTAATTCAATATCTTATTTCATTCAGAAGTGCTTTCCCCCTTTTAAAACCAATCGAAATTATATATTTCAACAAAATTAATCTATAATAAACAGTGTTTTAAAATTCAAACGTTGTACAAAATTAATTTCTTTTTCCGGAATCATCCGGTGGTGGCAGCGGGTACCAATAAGATCCCCAAATCGGTCGCGTTACAATTCAGTAGGCTGACATAATTTCTGTTTTACCTGTTACGCAACAAGTGGTGTATTATACTTATACTTTGTTGGAAATTATAGAGTGCTAAAGATCGATCAAATTAATTGTAAACTGATGTACGTATATCTATCATTGTAGGCAGTAATATTAAAAAAGTTAGCGTATGCTCATTAGTTCCTATGTGTTTCTCTGCTGTAATATATTCCTTTCTTTCTTTCACGACTACGATTAATTGATTATTCTTTTTTAAGACATAAGTATCAATGGAAGGAAGCAACAGTAAACACAAACCTGTTTACAAATATTTTTAGCTGTATTTTATTCAGAAATATTTTTACTTATTTAAAATAATTAAAGAGTATTTTAAACGTACCTCATTAAAGGATAGAAGAAAATTAAGTGCAGTGTAAACCATTAAAATAAATATTTCTTCTCAATGACAAAACATCCTCGTTAACATAACCAAGAAACACGAACACGGCCCGAGCCCTAATTGTTAGGTCTAGTGTGATGGACAGTTTTGTATGCTTGTAAGCTCTCTCTCTCTCTCTCTCTCTGTATATACCGTCATGACGCAAAAATACATGTACTTAAATTGAACCACTGTAAGGTACTCGATCGAGCCGACACATTGTATATAAAACTCAAGTACATGTTATTAAAAACAATAGAGCGATAACTCAAAAACTCTAGTACATAAGAGAGTGACCAGAAAGAAATCTCCATGGAGAAATAAACAAATCATTCAACTAACCATAGAAAAAGATTATTATAAGAAGAAAATGCTATCTACAGGAAATGAAACTTGTAAAAAAAACATATTGTAAGGTTAGAAATATGCTCAACAATGAAATAAGACGATCAAAACAAAATTATTTTAGAACTGAAATGGAGAAATGTAAAAGCTCTAGAGACTTTTGGACTAAAATAAGGCCAAGTGGTGTCACTGATCCATTCGATCCAGCCATACCCAACTTTGTAAAAGATTTGGAAGAAATCAATAAGTATTTCGTTAGTATGGGCTTAGGTATCATGGCAAATGATGATTGCGTACAGTTCTATGAAAGAAACAAATCAGAGAGTGTCACTTGTGATTTCTGTTTCAGGAGTGTTACAAGGAGAGAAGTGCAGGAGGCTTTGAATAGCATCACATCAGAGGCAGTTGGAGCTGATGGCATATCAATAAAAATGATTAAAATGATAAGTCCGTATTGTATTGATGCCATAACACATTTAGCTAACCAGTCATTGGCCACTTCCGCTTTTCCGGATGCATGGAAGGAGGCAATTGTACTGCCTCTTCCCAAAGTCAAAGCACCTTCATCTGTATCCGAGCTGCGTCCAATTTCGGTATTGCCTGCCCTGTCGAAGATAATGGAGAAGCTGGTTGTTTCACAAATGGTACAATTTCTAGAGTCGGAGAATATCATTCCAGCCTTACAGTCTGGGTTCAGGAAGGACCATAGCACTGCAACTGCGCTTTTGCTCGTTTGTGACGAGTTGCTTCACGCAAGGGCGGATAAGAAAGCATCTCTTCTTGCAATGCTGGACTTTTCACATGCATTCGACTCAATAGACCACAGGATGTTGTTGGCTGTCATGCATTTTTATGGTTTTCGACCAGAGGTGGTTTCTTGGTTTGATTCCTATTTGGTGAATAGGAGACAAAAGGTTAAAATTGGGATGGATTTCTCCTCATCTTTAAGTAGAGTTGCTGGTGTTCCACAGGGAAGTTGCCTTGGGCCCATTCTATTCACCCTGTTTTCCGCCACTATGGGTTCAGACTTGCAACATAGTCGCTTGTATTCATACGCCGATGATGCTCAACTGTGTGTTTCATATGAAGCCGGAAGAGCTGACTCAGCAGTTTCCATTTTGAATGCTGACTTAAGCATTGTCCATGATTGGTCTGAGAGGCATGGGATTAAACTAAACAAGGAAAAGTGTAGTGTGTTGTCGATTCCTTCCAATGTGGGTTCGGAGACAGTGGGTGAGGTGTTGCTTGGCAGTGTCAGACTGAAGGAGTGTGAATCCTCAAAGCTCTTGGGCCTCATGCTTGATAGTGGCCTCACACTATCTGGTCATGTAAGTGCTGTTTGTCGGCGAACACTTGGTCGACTGAGAATGCTATACAAGCATAGGCACATGTTTCCTAGAGAGACCAGGCTTCGCCTTGTCCGGGCTCTTGTGCTCTCTGTGATCGATTATTGCCTCCCTGTCTATGGCAACATTGTGTCTAAAGGAGATTTAGAAAAATTACAGAGGGTCCAAAATATGTGTGTAAGGTATGTATGTGGTTTAAGAAGGTTTGACCATGTTTCGGAGGCTCGACGATCGCTGGGTTTGTTGACTGTAGCTGATACTTGTACCCTGCGCTCCTCATGCCTTGGTTACAGAATCCTGACCACTGGCAGGCCGGGATATCTGAGAGAAAAACTAAAAAGCAGGTCTCAAGTCCGATCTCGCAGTACTAGACAGGATCAAGTGTTGGAGATGCCTCGCGTTCGCCGTGAATTTGAAAGAAAGCGATTTGCGTACTTTGCTCCCAAATTATATAATGAACTGTCCTCCAGCGTAACAGGCCAGGGTGTATCTGAAACGACATACAAAAAAAATATATACAAGTATTTAATGTACGATACAAGGTGATATAGCCATATATAACTGTATGTCTAATATTATGTTTTATTTATTAATAACTATAAAATAAGCTTTTAATTTTTTAAGAACTATAATAAGACATGAGTCGTTTTGTAAACCAGCAATTATTGTTGAAAACCGCTCCAAAATAAAGTCCTTATTTATTTATTTATTTAAAAACTAATTTTGGAACTATATGCATATTAGAGGGATAAACTCTCAATATTCTGATAATATTTTTGGAACATAATCGATATTTAACTGACAGTAAACAGCTCCTGGCACTTTTAGCTGAAGTGAGTAAACGAGGCAGAAATGTGTATGTTACAATATTGGCTTTCTATTTTCCCACTTATATGTTATGATAATAATAACACGTAAAACCTAACTATAACTGTCAATAAACTATTAAAAATATAAATATTCGTCTTAATATTTTTATATATTAGTTGAACACAAAGTAGGAGGTGATTTACAAAAATATTACATTACTTTTTTAAACTAATTTCATGCAAAACTAAATGGCATCTGCACTCACTTTTTCGACAGTAAATTCATCAATCAAGCTGGTTGCCATTAATATATATATATATATATATATATATATATATATATATATATATATACACTTATATATAATTTCAGATTTTATGAAAATAAAATAAATTATTTTAGCTAAAATTATTATTATTTAATTTCATTAGAGAAAGAATATTCACGGTTTATTGTGATACTACTCTATATATTTACTTTTTTCTATTCCCAACAATATTTTATAGGATGATATATTCTTAAAACTTGTTCGTGTTATTATTTTTTTCATATTATTTTTAACCAAGATTCAGATTAGCAATAACTGTGTTTTATTATTCACGCAAAGTAACCATGGTTTTAAGGGCTGATTCGATGAGAAGGTTTATTTTATATCCATTTTAGCTACTGGCTAGTGCAGCGTCTGGAAGCGGAAGCTGTCACAGACACCGCTGCTCTTATATGGATTCCACATCTGTCTGAAGAGATCTAAAAAAGTATACGAAGAAGACTTCCAAAATGAACTCTTAGTATCGTTTGATATCAGAGCACCTACACTACAAAAGTCGTTTTGTTTTAACAGCAGCAACATCCAAGGTAATCTTCTTGAAGAGGTATTCTCATTGTCTCATCAGGTGCACTGCGATATATTGTGCACTATCCTAAAGCACAGAAGGTCAAACGAGTTTTCTGCACATGTCGTAGTTATGTGCTTGTTTTGTTACCACAATTCTAAATTTGTCAATAGTTTACTTTTCCTTATTTTGATGCAATATTATATTATCACTCCACTATATTTATTAACAAATAATTTGCCTGTTCGGTAATTAAATACATTTTAACTGTATCTCGATTGCACTGGTCTTACAACGAGTTGCCACCTTAGATACTTTTGAATGCAAATGTACAAGGAGTAAATTGAGCATATTTGATGATTACCTGATGGAACTTTATAACCTATAAGCTAATATGAAGAAGGTTAGTAGATTAATAATAACTGGAGAGCAACACATGGCGTGTTAATAATCAGCTGTGTTAAACCAAACAAAAATACTCTCATAAGAATAACATCGAAAACATTAAAACCAACACTTTTCAATTCGTATTCTTTTTCTTCATAAATTTGGCTTGATCACTTCAGTCATTTTATTTTGATCAATTCATCAATTCTGTATATACTCAAAAATCAAACATAATTTCCTAAGAAAAGAAAAACAATATTTACAGCACAAGACGTGGCGTAACAAAGTTCGCTGAGTTCTCATATACATTTATTTATTCTACTATTTTTTCGTTTCCATCATGTGTACCTACAACACCAATTTAAAAATATTCGCTAACGTTCATCGAAATCCCATGAAGTGACCTGCACTATTATCAAACTCATTGCTCCTCATACAGCAATAAAGCTGAATGCATAAAATGCGAGTTTACAGGTAAGTTAGTGTTCGAGATATAGTATGGACAGACAAAAAGTTACAAAGGCAGACAGACAGATATACAGAAATTAAATTGTTCAAGCTTCATGGGTAATAAAGAGCAGTAAACAAATTTGGTATACAGTGTAATTAAGTTAACCGCGTGTAGTTAATGCTGGTTGAAGCTATATTATTGTTAAATCGAACAAATCTTTAAATTTTAAAAACTACATCAATTAGTATGGATATGGGTTTAAAATATTAAAAATATTATTACTCTCCTATGATACAAACATTTCATTATTTATTATGTCAGTAATATTTTTAACGTCTCATAACGAGCAGAATATGGTATTTCTAATTTTAAATAATGAAATAAACATACGAGTAATTAACGAGGAGGATATAGCTGTGGCTTTGAAATCTAAAACAGTGATATTAGATTCGATATCGGTATTGGGGAAGTTGAAACCAATACCGGATTACTGGAAACAGCGCCTGTAACCAATGTAGCTGACAATGTGCTACCCATTGTAGTCTGCAGCCAATATTCCGGTTTAGTGCATTAGGGTGTTTAGACTTTATGAGCTACAAGCTATTAATGATTATATTTCACTTATAAAATGAGAATATAACTTAAGGTATGTTGCAACTAAATACTTTTAGCCTATCTTGATTACGGCATATAATGAATAATAAAAATAACACAACACTTGTCGCCTAACAGGCATAGCTGAAATTGCTTGCTAACTTTTAAATCTATGACTCATTTTATTTACTAGATGTATGGACAGACATAAATACGATGAATCTTAAAGAAACTTTTACATTACCTGCGGAAAGAACGGGGAAAGTTTTACCGAGTTTTAACATCGATTTTTCTTTTTTTCTTTATAATCTATGAATAAAATTCACATCTCAAATGATTTGATTGACTATTTACTAATTAATTATTAAACCCGAACTAAGAAATACAGGTCAAATCGTTTGTACTGATCGACTAAACACCAAAAGCTAACCAAAGGCATATAGTAAATGACAATCGTCACAGCAGAAAAAAGATGACGGCAACAGAAGAAACGAGAATGTGTATGTTTTTAGTATTGCTTCATTCGAAATACAATTTTCAAAACCATACCGTGACTCCACAGTGGATCAATAATCTGTTTCAAACTTAATATCTTTTTTTTAGATTAATTTTCAGAACCAAAGTGACATAATTTCGACTGATTTCGGCTGAGTAAGCGGTGGTTGGTTACCTTCTATGAAGGCTCAATCAACTACCGTTGAAAAAATGAGGTTTCTGAGGTAATATATTTTCGTCACCCCTATTTACATGACGGTCTTCGAACCTCTAATAATGTATAGTTTTTAATATTACCCCTTCGTGTTTCCTGGTATTAATTTATCCTAATTTTCAATTGGATATTGTCTCGACTAAGTAGTCCCTACTGCAACTACATCTTTTACAGTTTTTGGAAACGTGTAAGCCATTTTTTAGTTTTTTTAAGAGACAGTCTAAGGATTTTGTGTATTTAAAACACGGTTTAATTTTGTAATTACAACAGGAATAAATCGGAATCAGTTGCAATGGTTCTCACACTGTGTATTCATTTAGTGCAAGGAAACATAAAACACAACAAATTTATTCAGTAAAAGGACAAATAATTAGTTAATGTGATATCAATAGCGCTACTAAGAAAGTCTCAATGTGGTAAAATAAGGATACAACGGTTGCACTTACTAGTTTTGACAGCTTATAGAGAGTACATAGACTGAGAAGGTATTATGGTCAGGAGACTGCAAGATCAACCCCCAATCTAATGAGAAGTACTTCTAAATCCATTCATTTCTAAAGTCTTTGCTGTACCTCAAACGATTACTTTACTGTGTACAATAAATAAGTGAATTTTATTTCTAGATCTTAATTCAAATTTAGATTAACAATCCTTTATCTGATGTAATGTGATGCTACCAAATTTTATTATTGGTGGGATAACTTCATACACAGCTTTAAAAACGTAAAGAAATTTAATTGAATAGTAAAAAGCGGCATTCACGCTGTAAAGCGCTTTCACAGACATTCGTTCTACCTTAGTTAATCGGTTGCTTTAATTAGGTTGTATTTAAAACGATTTGAATGGTTCATTTATTATTAATTGAATAAGCTTTCTAATACGTTTGTCGCTCCATTCACTTCTTTTCACTATTAATTATAATAGTGCAAAGGATTTACTGGATTACCAGTAAATCCCTTGCATTACTGAGAAGAAGAATTAATTGTTTAACTTTTAGCTCAAACTTTTTTCCCATTGTAAATATAATAAAATACCCGTTACAATACTTTGTACCGGTTTCTACTGCCAATTATAGCTGATTTGAAATAGTTTAAAAATGCTTTGTGGCATATACTTTAATGCTTCTTTTATTTTATGATTTTCAAACAGGAAAAATGTAGGAAAAATTTAACAATTTAGTTTCCTAGTTGCTGTAAAACACAATGTTGGCAATTTTAGAAATGAAAATTTTAAATTTGAGAAAGTTTTAAATTTACTTATCTTTTTTTATAAAACATAAACGTATCTTTTGATAAAGTATATTAGCAGTCAATGTTATTTTTTTATTTTATTGAACTTTTCTTTGTATTAAATACATGCAAGTTTAAACTCTAAAATACACTAAAATTGCGGTCGAGACCAGTTACGTATTTTAAATTTTATGCTTGGTAAAAACTGACTAGCAAAATTTACTGGAACTATAATACTGGTTCCAAAATTGTTTAATGTTAAAATGGAAGAAAAATAAAGTGGAAAATGCTGCAAAGAGCAGCTGTAGCAGCTAGTAGTATAATAACTACGGAGCAGGGGTAGCAACAAAGAATCACTGCTTGGAATTAACTCAATTGTGTTTGGTTTCTTTCCACGCTGTTCGCCCAAACAAGAGGTTTTGGCAACTAAATAGATTTTATGTTTTTAGTTTTCTGATAGTCTCACAACGGCTTTTCGATTTTTTTCTAAGTATGCTCATTAAGACTAAAATTTGTTTTCTTGTAACGTTAATGTAGCTTTCCATCTTTTGAAGGAAATTAGGTTAAAGAGTAGTCCCTGAAATATTATTTAAAAAGAGCAGATCATAAAGCCTGATGTGACCTTTTTTGGTAAGGATAAAATTATTTTAGGGTTAATATTTTACAAAGTATAACTTATTTGAGTAGCAACATTGTATACAAAACTTTATGATATTCTAAAACTTAATTTCATTTGCAACACCGGAAAACAAGTCAGAGGTTCAAGGAAGAATCAAATTCCTTGTAGACGAAAGTTTTGGGCAAATTTTATCTTTATACTCTCAATGCTTTATGACCATTTTTATTAGCCTCAAGTAACGGCATCTAACCTTGAACCTTTTTTAGTTCAAGTTCTATAGTCTTTGCAGAACTTACTACCAGTTCTGGTCTGTTTAATGTAATTCTGAAGTATTGACCTTCAACCTTTTTAATGAATAGCTATAACCCAGTCGTCAACATTATAAAAGTCGTAAAAGAATACATTAAGAGCATTAGTTACAAACAAGCAACACTACATGAATAGAATGTCCTGAAACTTCAACTGATGAACTATTAGGTCAAAATATACCAAAAGTGTCACATAAGGTCTTATCTTGCTTAGTAACTATTATGCCTGACTACTTGAAACATACATAACTCTAAAACAATTGTTTGAATATAAGTGAACTATGGAAAAGGAGGTAGAAATTAGAGCAAATGGTGGAAGACTCTCTGCTTCAAAACATTGCGAGGGAGTATTCCCTTTACAGCTTGGGATTGTACTCAGTTTGCTCGTTTTAAAAATCCATTTTGTAAGGTTTTAGGGCACTTCAAGGGTTGAGGCTAGATCAAGTCCAGTTATGATGAGTGTGCTCTAGAGAAAGTAAATTTTTTGTGCGTTCAAAAATTGAGTTTAGTATGCTGAGATCAGGAACTGTTAGGTACCCATGATGATCGCTTAATTTCGTCGGTATTATACCGAAGATCCCGGATCTAATAATCATTCATAAACTTTATCAATAAACCTGTCACAATGACTACTCGTCATGACATATTCTTATTTTGTGAAGTAGGAATTTCGACTATTAATATTACATTAACTAACCATTTGTTTGTAGTATACACTCCATGCTTACCACTAAACTACTCATGCTTACATTGAGGTAGACAATGTCAGTTGATGCCACGTAACAATAGAAACAGAAGGACAAAGGTAACAAAGATTTTAATGGCCCAGTACTGGACAACAATAGGGCGGCTGAATGGCAGAGTGTTCAGTAAAAACTGTAACTTTGCTCGTGACATGAAACAGGTAAATTTTCTGTTAACATTCTCTGTGACATTCAGGTAAATGTCGTATTTCTGTGGTGCGTTTTTGTAAGAAATGGTATCTATTTAATTTAATGTAATTAAATTAATTACTCAGTTAAATTTAGCAAATATAACTCATATTGATCTCAGAGTAAATTACTTAAAGAGTATGAAAATCTAAATTTATAAAACTAGAAGAATCCCATTCATTATCATTCAGTTAATTGTGCTTTCAAATTTTTGCTTTCGGGAAAAACTGAGAGGAAGATATGAGTGGTGTACGTCCCTTACCTGAATTAAAAACTGGTCATAAACACTTTTGTCGAAAACTATATTCGAATCCAGCCAGAAAACCATTTGTTCCAATATTGAGATTAGACTGCTCAGGTAAAATTGGTAATGAAAATGTACGAAACCCATGATGAACTGTAGGAATTTTAAGTTCCTTGTCATTGTACTATTGAATAATAATTCCGTCAACTGATTTCGCTCAAAAAATTTTAAGCATTGCGTAAGTCCTGAACAATACTAACCGTAGATTTTCATTTTGTCAGAATGCAATAAGAGCGTTATAGGTTATATTTTTTAAACATCGCCTACAGGGTTTCTAAGTTAAGTAATAACCACTATATGATATCACCAATCAGCTTTAAAATCAGGAATAATCGATCTTCTGACTAAATACCATTGAGTAGGAATAGTCCAAGAGAGAAAATCAGGAGAGCAAAAAAGTTAGTAGAGCTTCAATGAGGGAAAATGCATGTTCATTCACAATTAGGAAGCATTGGGTGAACAGTATGAAATTTTATTAGTTGTTATCAAAGAATTAAGATTAACTGAGTGGAGCTTCACAAGGGTTCTTATTACTTATTAGCACAATCCTGCGACATTTCACTGTCTATTAGAAATTTTTCACTCGAAAAAACATTTCTGTTGGAGTTAATGAGAGTTTTATAATAGTGTATAAAGTAGTATGAATTTAGCAAATGAATAACGATTATAATGAAATCAATAATGTCAATCATTCAGTAAAATAAAATTGTATTGATAGACACTAGTTTAATCGATCATAACATACAAAGCTTATTAAAGAATGGGTTGGTGGCTGTTATAACATATAACAAAGTAGGTTAGTAGATTCAGAATACCAGGCTGAGCAACACCCGTGTGTTAATAATCAGCTGTGTAAAAACTAACATAGATGCTCTCATAAAAATAACTTCGAAAATTTGGAAGGCCCGTAGTCGGATGTGTATTACATTCACAACAGGCATATTTGCAGTGTAAGAACTTTCACTTGATACAAAATATTATAGCTTTACACGTTAAAACTTGCCGTAATACAAAATCTGTCCACGCGAATTGTTGTAATACTTTTAATAATAAACCAATTATTTTGCAAACAATTAATATACCCAGTTAAATCAACTAAACTATGCAAGTATTTAATGCTTTCAGATTTCAATTAATATACAACTGAATTTTAAAATTAATTATAGTTAAATAAATTATAATGGTTACATTTCAATTTTCTGTAGTATGAATTTGACAATATATCTTCACATCTCATATTGTTTCTGCATAATTAAAACATTTATTTGTCTATACGGTGATTTAGGATATCAAAAATTATTCATATTTATATATATATATATATATATATATATATTATTTATATATATATATATATATATATATATATATATATATATACCAGATAGACCTCAAGATTTTACATTATAGATGTGCTATTTGTGGTTTTTAAATAGAACCCCGTTGTAGCACTCCATGTCACGGTCTCCATAGACTCCAATATTAATCTTATGAGAGGATTTTCGTTTAGCTTACAACAGATGATTACTAAAATAGATAGGTCAGATTCTCAATGCAATATATCAACTTTAAATCAGCTAAATGATTATAATATATTTATATGCATATTTCTTTATGACTGTTTACACTCGTTACTGTTATTATTATTTGCATTAAAAACGCAACAGATAAATGAAATGTAATATTGTTTAAGGTTGAACAAAAAAGGATTAGATCGGAAAAGTAGATCTTTGTTGAAGGCTGCATCCTCTAAAAATGCAAAAGCTACGTTTATTTTATGTAAATTGAGAGTTGTTCCATGTAAAACTAAGATTGGTGCCAAACTCCCCCCCCCCCTCCTTCTAATAACATTAAATACTCGCCTCGTGTTAAGTATTGACTAGACATTTTTAATACAGCATAATATGTTAGCAATTGACAAAAAAATGAAAGACCAGTAATCCTATGATAATAGTATTTTTAAAATTACAGAATATTTTGCATAATAATTGATAATACTCACAGTCTAAATAAATAATAAGGAATTGTTTTTAAAATTTTATATTTTTCTAGCATTATTATAGGACATTTGAATTTTTTTTAATAGCAGAATTACCACGGGCCAAACTCTACTGTGCTTGATAGCAAATAAAAAATGGTTAAATAATAGTTATAAAAAATAATAACAAAAATCAAAAGACGTTCTACAATAAACTTGATATTTCTAATGAGTTTTTATACAATTAGTGAATAATCTGAAATTCATTTATTAAGGAGGTAAATCAATAATAAATCCATGCAAGTGGACAAGGATATTCCGTTGAAGATTCTAATTTATCATCAAAATATTTATAACAGTATTTATAAATGGAAGGTGTTTTTAGGAAAACACTTAATTCCCTATGATTATTAAGATATTTTCCGCACTAAATACAAAATCTCGTTTTACTAATTAAACATGACTGTTTACGAAATAGCTTTATCGTTGCATACACTCGGAAGTAGTATTCATGAAAAACTACAATTCGGATTATTAAACTTTAGATGCATAGAATTATAGTAATTGTATATTAAAATGTACAGGCTAGTTGGTTTTTCAGACATTAAATTACTGTACATATTTTAATTACAATAGGCCATGGTATCTCAGCTTGAATTTGTTTATTTTATGTAGGCATGTTTAGAAAACAAAAGTTTTTAAAATGTTAAGTGGATCAAATTTTGGTTGTCCATTTAGGGATCTTTATAACAAAAATATTGAATAATCTGTCTTTAAAAACAATGAAAACAAATTTTAAGTTAACTGAAATTAAAATGTGATCTGTTCATTGCTAAATAATACAGGAACATATAAAAAATACAATATATGGAGATAGATTATGTCTATAGTTATAAAAGCATGAAATATTCCCTTCATGAAAAAATTCTCTATACGTAACTATACCATTCTATGTACTTTTTATATGGTACCATACTATAAATACAAAACCCTAAATAATGGAAAACAAGTTAAGTAATATTAAAATTAAAAATATACATTTAACCTTTACCTTTACATAGTCATACTTGTTCAATAAACCTTTCGAACTGTGTGTCTAATGAAAGAGTTAAAATTAAACTAATCTATATTTATATAGTCTTCAAAGCAAAAATTAACCGTGATAGTATCAAAACTTCATATGAAAATCTTTCTAGAATCGTTGCTGAGCTCATATTTTATCCAGAAAAAAATTCATGAATTTCATTTGCGAATATGAATAAAAAATAAGATACGTCGGTATTTATTTAAAAATTCAACACAGAGTTTAGATAAACAGAGTTTTTTTATAGATATATAAAAAAATTGAAAGTTTTAAGCAAAATATACTTTTAACTGTACTTTTGAAGTACTTAATACTGTATTACAATGTAAAGGACAAATTTACTATTTAATTTTTACTAGAAATTTAAAGACTGTTATAAAACGCAATTTATTTGTCTTTTGACAGAAGTGAGCTTCTTAGACCTGTGTGTATATAATCTTTATCGGAAAAACGAAGCAAAACCAGCCATTATAAAACCGGAGTAAACTAAAAGATACCTTTAACATATTTTATTGATCGATTCAACAAGGCACGCTGAAAATATGTGTGGTAAACTCAAGTCAAAAGTGCTCATACACATGCGAACCCTAAGAAATAGCCAATAACAATGTTGCATAACATCTGCAGCTGTTAATAATTAAAACGGACATAACATGTAATTTAAATATAACTATTTCTGATTCAAAACTACATAGACTTCTATCATTAAATTCCATACTTCGCGAGAGAGTTATCTGAAAAGGTAAGCAATTCATCAATAATATTCAGTCACGCTGCTTGTAACAGCTAAATGTTATTGAAATTGCTGGAGCAATTCAGTCAAATATCGTGGAGTGTTGGAGAGAAATTCGAGTTATTTCACAGGTACTTAAAAAACTGTTTTACTCTCCGATTTTAGTGTCCCAAAACTCTGTTCTTCAAACTTAATTATAAAACGGATCAGTAAATTTGAATATCTTCCAGTGACTATTACTTATCTCTGGAAATTTTAGAGTATCGTTTAAAAACAACATACCCACAGTGTCCCTGTTTTTCAACACATAACTGTGTGAGAAGCCGCAATCAATATTCGACGGTAATTCTAATAAACAATATTTGGCTGTATAAAATATGCGTATACATCATTGAGTAATACACTAAAAATATCTTCACTGGGGATATTGTGTAGTGACATCAAATTTTACCATTTAAACTAACCGAGTAAGTTAACCTTTACAGCAGTAACTCTCAAGCCCAAAACTTTAAGTTCGCCCTTGGTCTTGTGTCTTGGTAAACTTTTAAGTTTCAAGAGAGTTCTAGAAGCCTCAGCAACGCTGGAAAGTACTTGGCGTACTTCTTTGTTTTCCCACAATTGTGAGTTTAGTACTGTGAAGTTAGGAAAGTTGATATCGTTGGATTACTCTGCTCTTGTTTCGGATGGTAGGATTCTTGGCTGTGTTTATACAAATGTAGGGTTACGGCACTTATATGAGCAATATCAATTTACATGAAAGTGCATGTAACTCTAACGGTGCCCAATTTGTTCCCTGAATCTGCATTTTTAAAAGTTCTAATAAAGTGTGTTCCAAATTGATGCACATTGAAGGGATCTTAGAAACCAAAAGCTATACAGCAAATATTAAAGGAGAAAGTTGTGCGTAATAAGAATACCAACAAATTAATATGGTCACGTTAATTATTGGTTGCGCCGTTCACTGACTGGGCTAAAAAAATTTTATCGTCTAAATTTTCACTTAAGTAAAAAGAAATCACAGCTCTTTTATTATTATATAGTTATATAGTTTCAACGTTTTTATGCGAAATCTGGATTACATTTCTTCCAGTTTTTTTTTATATTACAATGAAAAATCTGTCAAGACAAGCAGTCAGGTGGTGAAGAGTTCGAGTGAATTCTTTCAAATGTAACGACCATTTTTTACTTGATCATAAGAAAGTAGATCTTTTAATAAATTCAAAAATACCATATGTGTTATACTTTCCTCGTGTATTTATCCATTAATTCATAAAACCCCGTTTTTGTATGGTTGTGAGAAAATACTTTTTATTCTATAATATGGATAGTTGGAAAACCTGACTGATATTTTACTGCCCGCAGTGTAGAATCAGCTATTTATTAAATACAAATTATTACACAAAAGTTCAGTGTAAAAATGACTGTGTATTATTTAAATGTATATAATTTTATGAAAGTTATAAATTGTCATATAACAACCTAATTTAACTTAAACACAGCTTATTTTACTCTAATCAAAAAAAGTTCACTGGCAGGCACATTCAAGATTGGATATTTATTACTTAGGAGTAAATCACTCATAATTAGGGTGTTTAATTATTCTGAATGTGAACGCAGCTTAAGGAAATAATAAAAATCTATTAAAAAATCTGATAAATATCTTGACTAAGCTCATAGGCCAACTTGATAGGCCATTTCTTTTCAATGTGCAGGCCGGTAGAAAAATTCACAACACGGCTATTAAATTTATAGAATATATAGGTTTTCTGAAATTCCTTAAACATTTCCGAAACTTATTGTATAATTTTTTCTGAAGCGGTTTTAAAAAGGTTTAGTAGGTACATGTAAATACCATTACAATAAATTATCATTATTTCTACTTACATATTCTCGCTAAGGTGGAGGGACTATTTACTTGATAACTATAGAGTAGTTAAAATTCATTTAAATATTCGAAAAATATGGTTTACAGTTATCTTGAATAATTACATTTTCAATTCAATTGTTGATCGATGAGAAATTAATAGATATTTTATATTGATAGACATTTTTCTAATCGCCAAGTAAAACTTGTTGGAATTTTCAAGGGTAAAAATTAGTTGTTAAGTTCTTTTCATAAAAGTAAGCTTATTTTATTGAATATTTTTATTTCTTTATATATTTAGAAATAAGTAAATATAAATAATTATATAAAAATATATACTTCGTATGCAATTCGACAATGCAATGCACAGTGTACATTAAATACATTGTATGCGTGTGTGTTTGTGTGTGTGCGCGCGCGTATGTGTGTGTGCCTTTGTTTGTGTAAAAGCCACTTTACTAAAAGCTTCCTGAGAGCAGTACAAGCTAACCAACCTCAACAGTCATATCCCGCAGTTCTTCCATTGCTCTACTACAGTGCACTGTAAATTAACACATATACCTATACTGAGATGTAATAAGCGTGTTAATTGTGTGCTAAGTACTAATTTATATTTCACTTTAATATGTCAAACCTATATTGAGATGTAATAAGCGTGTTAATTGTTTCCTAAGTACTAATTTATATTTCACTTTAATATGTCAAACCTATATTGAGATGTAATAAGCGTGTTAATTGTTTCCTAAGTACTAATTTATATTTCACTTTAATATGTCAAAACAAACAAACATATTAAACACAAACACACAAACACAACATATATTGTTGTTGTTGTATATTGTACAACATATTGTTTGTTTGTGTTTAACATATTCAAATATATTGGAGAAACATCATAAATGTAGGCAACGATTATTTCATTTAAAGAATTTTATCAGTTTAGGTATACAGTTATAATTATCAAGTAGTCATACTTTAAGATTACGACTGAATAGGTATTCATTTAATGAATGAAAGAAAGCTAGTGACGAAGACTAGATCACTAAGTATAACTAAAATAAGTATAACTACAGTAAGATAACTAAAGTAAGTATAATTAAAGTAAATATAACTAAGTATAAATGCAGTAAGTATAACTAAACTATTATATGTTAGGATAACTGCGGTTCTACGCTCTACTTCATAGAAATCCGTAAACATGTTTAACACATAAGGACAAATTCAACAACAAAATGCTATGGAAAATTTAATTTTTAATGCCATTTGAATTCAAGAATTGTTATTTTCAGTGATATTTTTTAAGTTAATTGAGCACAATAAAATTAATAACAAAAGTCGTCGTGTCTGTTTTCATGTACATTTGTGCATGATAGATAGTTTGCAGCAATTTTTAAATATTATTTATATTGCCTCACGTATTGGTAATGGAAATTTGAAAGTTAAAAATACTGGAAAATAGCAATCATTAATGATTTTTGGTAATGGAGGAATCTGAAAATAATAAATGTGGGATGTTTGTTGTAAATAACTAAAAAATTTTAATGTAATACTTACCTGCCTCCACAACATGGATGTATATATTTCAAATATATATTTTGCCTGTGACGGCATATTTATGGTTGAGTTGGTACAGTGCAGGAGACGAAGTGAATAGAAATCGTTCTTCACGAGCGACTGCACAATATGAGCATCGCCCTAGGAAATGTATTGCCCCACGTATCGGCACATGGAGTCCACTTACACGCTTAACTTGTTTTATGTGATACTATGTGTACCCACATCGTGTATATAAGTATAACGTGTCTGTAAAATCTATAAAGACACTAGCAAAATAATAATTCATATCTAGTACTCAAACATTTAATAGATTTCATTATGTTAGATATACCCCATGATAAAAATTTTTTACACAAATTAGACCTCTCTCTCTTTAATAGAGCGGATTTTGTTTGTTTGTAAAAATGGCTTAAACAAAAAACATATACAACATAGTATAAAAATATACAACTCAAGAACAGATAAAACTAGATAAATGGTTTTAAGAATATTAATAAGTCATTAGTTAAGGAATGTTTAGAAATAGTCTGAAAAACAATATAAGGTAAATTTTGATTTTTTTTGGGTAATTTTCAATTTAACTTAGCAACAGTGTAAACTAAACTTTACAGCTGTTCTTAGAACAAATAGTGACAAAAGCTGTAAGCAATGAAAAAATCATTAAATCCAGATCTATATGGCTATGTTATTTTTATGCAATATAATGACTAAAATTATGAAACTAGGTACGTTTTAAAACAAGGAACTTTTGAGTGAGTGTACCGGGTGCCTATTAAGTCCCACCCCTTATCAACTTTCTTATGATAAGAGATGGAACGATTTACTTTGGGGGATGTTTATATGACACACTGAGAAGGTTTTCGAGGTAAGAAGACTTTTGGTCCCCCCCCCCCAAAAAAAAAAGCCTTTAATGTTATTCTATTAAATTAGGTGGCAAATTAAAGTTTAAATTTCTTTTAAATCCCCATAGTTTAAGTTACATTTAAAGTTATTGTAACTTGCCCACATAAATATATTAGTAGGCTATTTATATTACGCACAACTTTTTTAATTTAATCTTTAACGTATCTCTCATTGTTTCGAAGATCACTTCAGTGTGCATAATATATATAATTTTTATAAGTAGCAACAGCCTAATTTAATTTTAATAAACATTGAATCTCATTAAGTACTTGCTCCGCCGTGACTGGAACGTGGACGTCTCACTTACTGGGTGAGTGTGTTACCGCTACACCGCAGAACCCTTACTTTTTACGATAATTTAAAGACATACGTGATAGAAACGGCCAAACCATAAAAAGTGATAGAAAATAATAGAATCATAAAAAGTAAAGGCTCTGTGGTGTAGTGGTAGCGTACTCACCCGACAAGTGAGAGATCCGGAGTCGGGTGCTGGTGGAGCAAGCACCGTTTGTGATTCAGTGTTTATTAGAATTATAAATATATATTATGAACTTTTTAAAATCCTTTGAGAAACTCAGTTCCTCTAATCCAAATAGAAAGAGTTTAAATCATGAAAAACCACAATGGCGTTTATTAGTAACGTACTGTTGTAAGAAAATCATATAATGATTGCTTAAAAGAAATTATATTGGGATAGCAATTCTTTTGACATATATAGAATATTTGGGAATGATGTTATGGGGCATTGATGTTGAAACGAGCAGCGAAATAAGTCTCATCGTAAGTGGCCAGGTTCCAGTGATGTTGCAGTGTCAGCAGTGGCAGTATATGCTTCACTGCACCACAATACTACCAATGCAGGTATTCGTATTGACATAGTTAGATCCCATTCGACTATTCAATCTGATATTTTCTCTTTAGAGCCCTGTTGGTGTACATTGTTTCGTGTTGTATACGTTGATCCTCAGTTATATTGAAAATAAAAAATAAATGCAATAAACAAGTTAGAGGATTTATTATTTTAGCAGTTGAGTATCTAAATATTTTCCATAATTATATGTTTCAAATCTAAGGGACTATTAATTTTAGAAATATCTAAATAAGTTATTTTCACTGGATTTCAAATATTTTTTTTCTTGACTAATATCAAATTTTAACAAAATTATATGTATAAAGTTCTTACAGGAAAAATAAAATTTTGTGAACAAAGAATATCTTATGTACATGAAAATTTACCCTTTTTTACGTAGATGAATAAATTTCCAATGTAATTAGCTACAATTCATCCAGCTACCAAGTAAAGTATTATTTAATGATCTTTATAGTACTGTTCACTGCTAGACTGCTCTTGCTTTGGTGAATTTTTTTTTAAAACTTTTAAAACAACCAGTTAAAACGACTTTATCATCTTCAATACGCCTTTCACTGGAAAGCAAAGAAAATTTTCGTTTTTCACTTTTTTCGACTACCATTACATTTGTATACATGAAACCCTTTACCTTAACATACCTAAGATAGACCAAATTGCAATTGTTGTTCTTTCCAAAAATAAAAATTATGTGTTAATTCTTAGAAGTCTCAACTAGTTTAGAACTATCTGAAATGGCTGCAATGGTTTTTAACACAAAAATAGCTTTTACATATGGAACATTTATCAAGTTCTGCTGTAATGCGATAGTATTTCGAATGGGTTGGCTCCTCTGTATACCGAAACAATATATCTAGTTACACTTATGATTATTTCCTTCAATTGGATTCACGGAGCGAATAATTTGTTGAATCGTGCTAATGCTCAGGCTCTCCGTTTTTAACACACTTTTATATTATAAGCTTCGGTTGTATCTATGTAACGGAATCTTTGAGCATAATTTTCACCAATTTCCAGAAGTCTGTTTAATGTGAAACTTTGCATACGTATCAAGGACCGATGACAATGCAATAATTTGATCATAGTTTTCCATTATCCTTATAAGGACCCCCACTATTAATAAATTCTTTTATAGATCCTCTGTGATAGAGCTAGCGCGCGATCTGCGCTAACCCAGCGTTCAAGTCTCCATTCGTCTCGGTATTCTCGGATGTGCTTGACTCTCTTAATATAGTAATACTCGCCTTCGGCTCGCTGGGGGCTACGCCCCCAGGCCCCCTTTTGGATGTTAGCCAAATTCGGAGATAAGAGTGATTTGGTGATAGGTAAAATTCGGACATGATGTCATGCCAGGAAATTTCCAGAGGGGGGGTTAATGCTACCGGGGGTTAAGACACCAGGGGGTTATCTAGTCATACCAGGAACTTCCCAAGGGGGGTTAAGAGATTTGGTGATTCGTAAAATTCGGACATGAGGTCAAGCCAGTATATTCCCCGGGGGGGGGGGGGTTAATGTTACCGTGGGTTCCAGAAGTCTGTTTAATGTGAAACTTTGCATACGTATCAAGGACCGATGACAATGCAATAATTTGATCATAGTTTTCCATTATCCTTATAAGGACCCCCACTATTAATAAATTCTTTTATAGATCCTCTGTGATAGAGCTAGCGCGCGATCTGCGCTAACCCAGCGTAAGTCTCCATTCGTCTCGGTATTCTCGGATGTGCTTGACTCTCTTAATATAGTAATATTATAGTAGTCATCCAGTCTCTGCCATTTCCAGTGGTTTCCTTGACAGCCAGATCTCTAAGTACACGATCCATGCATGTTCTTTGTTTAGTATATATTACATAATACTAATTTGAGTTGTTGCTTTACAGAAACATACATAGTATTTTTATCAGACAAAGCCTTTAGTGTTTTTTTAACTAATTCCACTTCAACAATGTTCCAAATTTTTCTTTCATTTTAAATTTTATTTCCTTCAGCTACTGCCAATATGTAAAACAATACCTAATGTAACTAAATGCAATACCTCACATGTAAGAATTAAAAACATTGCTCAGAAATTCTAGAATAAATTAATTGGTTTGCCTTATTGTCAAGATAATAAAATAAGAAGTGTTAGTTACTTTTCTTATGTTTTCACTCTTGGAACAAATTGGAAACTAATTGAAAATAGTGGGTAAATTAATAAGCATGTTTTCATAATACAATTTTTACGCAGATTTAATTAATATTTAACAACCCTTTAATTAATATTTAACAACTTTAGAGACCAAGATAGGATTTTTAACTTATTTAGAGATAATTTTGACACAGTCTAGAAGGACTTTTGATATACGAGTAGGCCTATATTCGTCCCCAAGAGCCCTAAGAATGTCATGTAAAATTTCATTACAATCGGTTGAATACTTTGTGCGTGAAAACAAAACAAACAACAAATTAGATAGATATAGATTGTTTTTAGTGGTGTTTTTTGTGGGTAAATTCATTATTTCTTCAAATTAAACAATTAACTACTTCAAATCGGTGTATTATTTTAAATGTGTTTATAACTTTAAATTTTATTCTTTTATTATTGTATCAAATTAAAATACTGTATAAAATACCATAAACAGATTTATAAAACCACATTGGACCTATCATAACAGTAATTAATCTAAGTTATAAAACCTCAAGAAACGCTATAGCGTTTAAAAATAAAAGGAAACAAATATTAATAACATTTGTAGGATAAATTAAGTACGAATAAAATTTATGTGTAAAAAGTCTATGAAAAATTGATTCTCCTTACAGCATATTTTAAACTTATAATCAACATTATAACCCTAAGATACATCTCAAAAATACAGATATAAAAGACAATGAATATAATAATCTTGGAATTAAACACAACCTCCTCATTCTAATCCATGTGACACGGTCATTCTTGCACAAACCTTTACTTATGAGAGATGATGAGTTATACAGGTTTTGAAACCAGCGTCAAAACGCAGACGGCAAAAGTAGAAATCCTAGGGTTAAAGTTATGGTCTGGTCTACCATCCTAAATTTAAATAACCAAAGGAAAGAATCCAGCCTTCCGAAAAAGAACCGATCAATCCAACGATATAAACTTTCCTAAACTTCACAGTACTAAACACATGATTTTGGGAAAACAAAGAAGTACGCCAAGTACTTTCCAGCTTTTCTAAGGCTTCTGGAACTCTCTTGAAACTTGAAAGTTTACCAAGACACAAGACCAAGGGCGAACTTCAAGTTTTGTGCTTGAAAGTTACTGATGTAAAGGTTAACTTACTCGGTCAGTTTAAATGGTAAAATTTGATGTCACTATACAATATTCCCAGTGGACATATCTTTAGCGTGTCCCTCAACGTTTTATGCACATTAAATATACACTCAAATATTATCCACCTCCTATGTCGCCAATATTGTTTTCGGCTTCTCACACAATGTTGTGTATTTAAAAATGGGGAATACGTGGGTATATTATTTTTAAACGACACTAAACACTCCAGAGATATGTAATAGGCCCTGGAAGATATTAAAATCTCCCATTACATTTTAAATTCAAGTTTTAAGAACAGAGTTTTAAAAACCTTAGTCGTAGAGTAACCCCGTTTTTATAAGTACCCGTGAAATTACTGGAATTTCTCTCCAACACTCCACGATATTAAAACTTGATAGTTAGTATTATGTTTATATAAGAGCGGAATATATTTTTTCTTATAATCATAAAAAATTACATCTGTTCATAACGACCTCTCTTTTCATTTATAAAGACTATTGGATTATTGTGAATCGCGTTATTATATCAATAATAAATTGCACCTTTCAAAGAAATATCCTGGTCCACTTGCAAGGATTCATTATTGGTCTACCTCATTAATAAATTACTTCCTGATTATTTACTAAATTATACCAAAACTTATTAGAAATTTCAAGTTCATTGTAGAACGTAGTGTTATTATGTTTAAGAAACTATTATACAGCCATTTCTCTCTTTTAATCGCCTGTAGATTTTGGCCAATATTATTGTGTTATTTAGAAGCAAACTGTTTAAATATCCTAGAATAATGGTAGAAAAATATATGCAATTTCATAATAATTGTCTATTATTTATTTACATTGGGAGTATTACCAATTATTATCCCTATCATGATATGATTACTGGCCCTTTATATTTTTGTAAATTGCTAACATATTATGGCGTGTTTAACATGCCTAGTAAATACTGAATAAAAGGCCAGTGTTGCTACAAAAAGGGAGGGGAGAGTTTGGCACCAATCTGAGTTTTATATGGAACAACTCTCAATTTACATAAAATAAACGTAGATATTGTATTTTTAGAAGATGCAGCCTTCAACTAATATCTTCTTTTCCGATCTAATCATTTTTATTCAACCTGAAAGAATATTATATTTTGCTTATTCGTTTGTGGTTTAATACAAATAATAATAACAGTTAACGAGAATAAACCGTCATAAATAGGCATTCATATATAAATATCACTACCAATTAGATGATATAAATTTGATTTAGTGCACTGAGAATACCCTCTCCATTTTAGTAATCAGCTGTTGTAAACTAAAAAAAAGATTAATAAGTTTATGGATACCGTGAGAAGGAATCTTATAATCGGTTTTTATTTAAAATCCACAAATAGCACATCTATAATATAAGAACTTTCGGTTGATACCAGGTATGTATATAAAATAAATCTGAAACCACAATACGGATAAATACATTTTTTAATTATGTAGAAACATGAGTACATGTGAAGATTTATTATAAAACTCACGTTACAGATCATTTAAATATCGTTATAATTAATTTTACCACAGTTAATTTTAATATTAAGTCATTGCATTAAAGAAAATGTAAAAGCATTTTAAATATGCTGTAACTAAAGCATGGTGTAACTGTTTTTGTTCCTTTTTATAACATTGAAATAATAAAGTGTTATGAATTGACTGGGTTATCAATTGTTCCGAAATAATTAGTTGATTATTAAAAGTATCACAACATTTCACTTGGACGAAATCTGTATTGAATAAATAATCTAGGAGCATTTAAAAAAGTTTAACTTAATATCGCTAGTATATAAATATATAATTTTAAATATTAATTTAATTCTTGCGAGGGCTTTCAGAATCATTAATTCCATCATCAGGCAAATTCAAAAATTTTCCTGAGACGAATAATTAGTTACATTTGCTAAATTCAATTGAGTAATTAGTTTAATTTAACTAAAAATATATCATTTCCTACAAATCGCACCACACAAATAGGACATCCATCTGAATGTCACAGAGTGAACAGAATTTTCCTGCTTCATGTCACGAGCAAAGTTACAGCTTATAATGAACACTCTGCCATTCAGCCGCCCTATTGTTGTCCAGGACTGGATCATTAAAAATTGCGATGTTATTTTCTCGGGCAAGCGAAAATATTCGCAACTTGCCAGATAGCCCAGTCGAGCTGGGTTAGAAATTTCCAGGGTTCGAGAATTTCATACAACTATTATTTATTGTTAGAAGATCGAATCAGAGGGCCCTGCGGAAGAAATTGATATACTTCCAAAATAACGTTGGGCTTACTTCATCACGTCAACTCCAATAAAATTTTGAAGACGAAAAAAAAATAATCTTGCTCAGAAAAATAAAGATTTCTTGTTCTAGGAAAGTTATTGTTCAAGCGAGTTCGATTTTTCGAAAACAACATGTATTGTTGATTAATACGTCGGTCAGTGAGGAATTACAAGTAAGCTGAGTAGTCTCCAGCGATAACTTGGTCGGGGAGGTCGTATACAGTAGTAATTATTGTAAGAGCCAGTGGGTTGGAATAATTAATCGGTTAAATAATGATGGTTAGTAGAAGCAAAATACAAAATCAAAGCAAGAATATGAATAGCAATGGCAAACAAAAGCAATATCAAATAACACCAATATCAAATATACAATCTTATAAATTAAAAATTAGCCATGCACCAATATCACAGTGCAACTAACTATATACATGTAAAGCATTCACTAAACCATTAACAAAAAAATATTTCTACGGGATGCAAAAGCTAGATGAATTTATAATATAAAAATAGACTAAGCTGTATTTATTCTGTAGGCAAGTGTATAGCTCCAAAATAAAATATCAAGTTTACTTTCTCAGGCATATAATTTGGAAAATAAAAAAACAAAGTAATCACTTATATAAACACACCATGCAGAATTACCCTACCATATGAACATATGGAAGCTAAGATAAAGGTAAATGATTTTAAACCATGCTAATATAAGGCTACTAAGCTAAATTACTATAAATATTAGGGCTCTGAATATCAAAGAAAAATTGAAACACTCACCCTATCTGCTGCAGTTCACCATGACAAAATAAACTAAAAAATCGTTAAAATAAATATTTTGAAGGAGGTTATCGGGTGAGGGTGTCAGGAACGGTTCGCAAAAAATGAAAAGAAAGGGTTGCGAGTCCCGAAATAGATAAAGTAGAGAAAAATAAAGATAATCACTTACAAAAATATAAATAATTAATAAAATGAAAATTAGATTGAACTTCAATAAGAAAAGAAAAATATTCCGCGTAGATTTGAGATTCACCAAGAAATGTGATAATACACAGACTACCAGAATGATGGGTCGAGTAAACTTTATACCTAATATAAAAAATTTACATCGATTGAAGATAAGATTTAGTTTATGAGGACGGGGTCGGTGGGAAGAAAGTATTTATAAAAGGAAGTCGTGGGTATAGGATGCCAGTACTATCGCCGTGAAAGAAAGCAGTGGTAAGGCGCAGTCCCCGAACTGTTATAATTTTTTCCGTGTAGGAGATAATTGGTAGGAAGAAGTTCGTAAAGGAAACTCGGGATGAGGTGTCAGATCGATCGCCAGGAAAAGAAATGCGAGATCTGAAAAATTTAGAAAGGAAAATTTTAACACAGTAATTAAAATTTAGTCGAAATGACAAAAAATATAAATCTGAGTAAATTGAAATTCTAAATATAAGTTAAATTGAAGAAAGAATAACTTTAGTAATTCACAAGTTGAAAAAGTAATTAAAGTTTAGTAAATTGAGAAAGTCAAATATATTCTATTTTAAATTTAATGATACCCTTAAATATCAAATAAATTATTAAGAGTATATTTAAAATCAAACAATTATCTTATCAAAATAAATCTATAACCATCAAACATTACTAATAATATTTCAGATCGATTAATTTTCATAAATTGGACAAATAAAATATTAAATTCGGTTTCAACATAAAAAAATTTGGAAGAATTGTTGATGGCGGAGATAAAACACTTTAGTAAGGAACAGGGTCGTTGTTCCTTACCTAGGTGCTGGATATCGGCGGCGGGCGTCGAGTCGCGATGTAAGGTTGGGACACACATAACCGCACGCACCGCGCCCGACACGTGAGTCGGCCGAGTGTCGGTGCGGGCTCGGCTCCGGTTACCGCGAGGCCACACTTGTCCCGTACGCTGTCCGAGCGTAACGATCTCACTGCTTGTAAATAGAGCGTATGTCTTTTGTATTTCGGAGTGTCGGATAATATTTGTGCAATTTATGAATTTGATTTAAAAAAAATTATGCTTTATCTACCTTTATCTACCTACAAGTAATACTCATATATACATATATATATATATATATATATATATATATATATCTATATAAACGTTGGTGGATTATATAATGTGTATGATTGGAAGTTTTTTTAAGAATGATCAACTAAAATATACTTCGATGGAAATGGGTGTACATTTTATTTCCTTGTAAGTAAGGAATATAAACTAAATACCATAAAGATACTTTAAAAACTATACTGTAACCTGTATAGAATGTTAGAAAAATCATTCATTGATATATACTCGTAACACGCAAATAAACAGTAACATTGTTAACTGTAACATTACATAAAAAGTATAACTTACTATTTAGTTAGACATTCAAGTTATTCCGTATTGTAAAATGTTTTAATTTAGAGGCTATTGCTTTAAATACATAATCATATTTCATTTTATTATGTACTTCTTGTTTTTTTGAAAACCCACTACAACGATTAGTTGATTTAATCAAATTTAGATATATTCCCATAATAAGTTACTAAGTGTTTTATAGATTTGAGTATAAAAGAGGTTGAGCATTTAAACATTTAACCTATTGCAACGTATGGAGGCGAAGCAGCGGGCACGTGTTTTGCGCCCGCATGAAATTTGGTAATCTGCTTTATACCTCGTTTTCTATTCTCGACAAACTGATTACTCCAAAAATTTATAAAAAATACTACGGGTAAAATTTGGTTTTATTATCTCAAACTTTCTCGCAGACGAAACTCGCCTGACCAATAAATAAAAAAAGTAGCAGCCGACTCATTATTTACATGTTCATATCGCCAAAGCTCAATGTTGGTTTTAATTAATTAATATTTATTTTATAGCACTTGTAAGAAACTTTTAAAATATTTACTACTACATCGTCATTGCCATAGTATTGACTACAAAATTGTGAAATTTCAAGTTTTTATATCCCAACTCTAACTGTATAATCCAACGGTGGTTTAATGAAAAGCGGCGAATTAAAATGTATACTCGCTACTATTTTCCCGTAACTAAGAAACTTTATTGTAAATAAATTATTTTTATTTGACCATTAATGCAGTTAAAATAATAAAACGTACAAAATATCCATAGAAACATTGTAAATTTGCCCATGCGAAATACCGGGATAAATTTTAATACCAAATAAATCCAATACATTACATAATTCCTAAATTTAGTTATTTAAAATTACTTACTAACAACATAGTTTTTATAATTTTACTTATTATTAGAACAAAATAAAATACCAACTGATGTATTTTATTAGCACAATAAGAAAATATGACCAGATTTACTCTAAAAAATATTTCCAATAGCTTTTATCAATAAATTAGATTTTGAATTTCAATAAAATACACTACAAACAGTATATTTTGTATTACTTTAACACAAGAACGTTTAGTGTGAGGCCATAGTTTGCCATGTTGCAGATAGTTTTATACTATCGATGGGTAAAACATAGTAAATATTAGTAAATATTATATATAGTCAATAGTCAAGTACTTATTTGCGGAGACAAAGAGTACAATTGTATAGAGCATTACTAGAGTACATGTTTATTTTTTCCCGTACTTGAAAACTATATGTAAATTAATGTATTTTAATTTTAAGTATATTGCAGTTAAAATAATAAAAACGTACAAAATGTCAGCGCACGATGTAGGGTTAGTATACTAAATAATTCAATTAAATAAAACGTTTTGCTGAAATATTTTTACAAAGAAGATAACGCAAATGTGACCAACTCTTTTTAAATTTATAATTACCCTCTCCAAGCTCCAAATTGTCAGCAATTTTCTTCCACACTTTCTCCTTGTATTCTGTATTCCGATATTTGTCATTCGACTGGTCATAAACTACAGGAAACTTTCCTTATTTCTTCAATAAGTTTTCTCACCACATCCATGGCTGATTGCCGCTCAAAAGAGATCTCTCAGACCGCACCGTGCCCGTCAAAATCAAACCTTAACTATCGTTGACGGTGCGGCCACGGTGCGGCCACGACGGTCTGGTGTCGGTGCGGTACGCATTGGCGTGTCTGAACTTGCAGGTTAAATACTGCGCAGCAATTGTTTCACCGTGTTGACGGCCAACAATCGCCGACTCACGTTGTCGGGCGCGGTGCGGTTATGTGTGTCCCAACCTGTTTAGTCGTTCAGCGAGCGGGGTCGGGGGAAGGGGTCGAAGTAGTGTGAGCAGCGGTCGTCGGCGGGTTGTCGCGGTCACTGGCTGTCCTCTCTTGTGGTCTTCAATCGGCCGTCATTATATAGTGTTTCGTGCGAACCGCGGGGTGTGGGGGAAGCCTTCTCCACTCTCGCCGTGATCGGAGGGGAAGCGGCGATATCCGTGCGGGCACGGACCTGCTCAGATAGCGTCTGACTCATCGTCAGTAAAATAATTATTTCGCTCCTTTTATGATAATTCTAAAACTCACGTCGTTATTCGTAATATTAAAAAAAATTGTCTGTTCTAATTGTTTCAATTTTACTAATGAATATTTTAAATTTAAATTTAATTTTGATATGTTAAAAAAATAACATGTTACACCCCATCTGTACTATCGGGAAACAAAAAAAAGAAAGAATAAAAAAAAAGTTCAATGTGGCACAATTGTATATAGATACAACAAAAAAGGTTTTACCGTAGTTTAATCCCCTCTTGTAACCAGTTTTGATAGTTTCTGAAAAGAAATTACACAAAATAAATACTCTTCGCACGAAATAAATTGTTTTAATCAACGAATAAAATAAAATAAAATAACATCTTCTGGTAAGAAAATAGAACTAAAAACAAATTGCAATCTGCATAAACAAAAAATTATTTAACAAAACTAAAATTTACACTAAAATATATTAACGGGGCACAGTCTTTCACAATACAATATAATTACTATAAAAAACAAAATCAAATATCGCTTTACAAATAAAAATAAACAAAAATCGAACTCGAAAATATAAAATCTCTAAGGGTAAAGGATATTAGACACGCCGGGTAACAGGGGAGTGGCAGTCTTACAAAAGGTAAAATTTGGGATAGAAATGTGATTTGTTGTAGAGTACTATAGTAATTCTTGGCTACCTAAAAAAAATAAACACTCGGGAAACCAAGAAATCATACAATAATATAGGTTAGGTAGAAAGGAAACTATGGGCACACTACAGGGCAAACAAAGGGATCTAGTGTGCCTCCAAGGAAGAGTATGTCTTTAGATCCTTCGTATAGGGCTCGGCCTACGTCGTTTTCCTTGGAGATCTCGAAGTTCGAATATATTCCATCCTATCTTTCTATATAGGAATGTATGGTCCTTCAAACTTTGGTGCAATTTTCCTGCGATATTCTCCGCCGCTGAGGAAAGTGTGTGGCTGCGCCTCAAAACTTGTTGGCCTATTACAAAACTGTTATCTCTTCTTCTGAGATTATAGTAATGAGCTTGGCGAGTGTGTGCCTTTTTTCCATGTTTAGCTTACATTTTTCTCCTTAATTTTAGCATGAAGTTCATTCGAGTTTTCATGTATTCGATTTCGCTAGGTTTAACAGCACCTTGATTGGCAATTTCTCTAATACCTGACCGTAGATACAGTTTGGAGTTTTAAGTTCTCTGCCAAAATTGAGCATCGCCGGAGTAAATTATGTTGATTCGCTACAACATGTTATTTTTAACGCAAATCTAAATTCATTTAAATGTTGATGACCCAACTACGATGATCATTTCGCATCTTGAACTGATAAATCATAGTTTTTAATAACGCGGTATTCCGTACGCTCTGTTGGATTTACTCTGCGGACTATAAGGTGCGGTTGTTTTTGTGAATTATTCCCCAATCACTTGTAAGTTTTTGGAAGATTTTCGAGAGGTACTCCGCGTTCCGTTATCTGTCAGTACTACTTCTGGAGCACCATATCGCATCAATATAACCAGGTCTTCGAACTTTTCTGCTACCTTCTTTGCATTTGCTGATGGTAAGTGCTACAATTTCTAACCCATTTGGTAAAGGTATCTTGGAACACCAGGATAAATCTGTTTCCTTTACGAGATCGAGGTAAGGGTCCCATCAGATCGCTGGTTACTGTGAACCAAGGTCCTTGGGGGCGTCTGAAATGCATTTTATTTTTCCCACTGGTTTACATTGTTCCACCTTGTATCTCTGGCAAGTGTCGCAATTTTTTTATACATATTTTCGAATATCGTTTCTCCATCCAGGCCCAAAAGTATCTGGCACTGATTTTCTGAATCGTTTTGTTTACACCTAAATGGCCAGCTGTTGCGCTGTCATGATTTTTCTTTCAGTACTTCGGATGTTAGAGAATCTGGTACGCAAAGTTTCCAATTGCTTTTGGGTCGGTAGATGTTTATTTATCGATTTTTCGGTATAGTTTATTTCCTCGTAATGGTGTAATCTGCTATATTTATTCGGACTATGCAGATACCTTCCGAAGCATTTTCGAGTGCCAATCGGGCATAAGTTCGCCTGAAAGCTGTTTCGTAGCCTTGGTTCCTTGTTTTTGAGCAGATAGTTGCCTCCGATAGTTATTCGAACTGTCGTTGGCGGTGCTACAACCAACGGTTGAACCGACTACAGGATCACAAGCTTGACGATCGATCGGATACCGGAGAGTGTGCGTCTGCTACTCGGTTCAGGACTCCCTTGCGGTGTATTGGACTTCGAAGTCATGTTGCTGTAGTTCCAGCATCCAGCGAGCAAGTCTGTCCGGATGGTTTCTTTCTCCAAACTCATCAACCACTTTAAAGCTTTGATGGTCAGTTATCGCAATAAAAACTTGTACCCTTCGAGGTACGGACGAAATTTTTGAACGGCCCATACCAGAGCTAGGCATTCTTTCTCGGTTACAGAAGAAAATTTTCTTTTCATTCTCGTGTAAAAGTCGACTCGCATATGCAATAACCTTCTACCCCGCTTGCCAATAGTTTGGGTAAGCGAAGCCCCTAAAACCTTCATTGGAGGCATCCACGTGGACCGTAAAAGTTTCCTTGAAGTCGGGGCAGGCTAAGACCGGTGCGGTAAAAAGTTTTGCTTTAAGGGAATTGAATGCTCGTTCTTGAGGAATCCCCGTCCATTCCCACTATTCCCCTTACTTAAGAGTTTCGTCAATGGCTTAGATATGTTTTGCAAAGTTTTCCGATAAATCGTCTGTACCAAGACGCAAGTCCACAAGAAACTCCGTACGTGTTTTTACAGTTTTAGGTGCTGGAAAATCTACAATTGATTTTAACCTTTTCTGGATCCGTCTGGATTCCTTTCTCGTTTATTACGTTGGCCAAGGTATTTCAACTCCTTTTTACAAAAGTTACATTTTCCATATTTGGTAATAAATCCTGCATATTCTAAAGGCGTTTTCGAACACCTTCTTTGAGAAGTTTTAAAATGTTCTTCGAAAGTTCGGGATACACAGCACCAAATCGTCTAAATAGGCAAAAGCGTAGGGCTCAAACTCAGAGTCCGCCTATCACAATCTGGTATAGCTATACAACCTCTGAAAGGTAGCTCGGAGCAGAGTGTAACCCTAATGGCATGACCTTGAATTGGAATAAACAACCCTCTGCCGGGAACGGTGAAAGCCGTAATGGTCTACTGTTTACTTCGAGAGGTACCTCCCAATAGCCATCCTTTAGGTCGATCGGGGGTGGATATATAGCAAGCATTTTCTCAGTTTGTCGAGTATCGCACTATTTGGGGAAGGGGATATGCAATCCTTCTCACTGACCGCATTAGACTCGCCTTAAGTCGATGCAACACCTTACTTTTCCATTCGATTTCTTAACCAGCACTAGTGGAGAGCTCCAAGGACTAGATGATGGTTCAATGATGCCTGACTCCAGCATCTTGTCAACTTCTTTGTCAATTGAAATCGCCTGCATTGTCCGGGTTGCGATAAAAAGTACCCTCTGTTTAATGGGTGTATCAGTTTTAAGGCGTATTTATGTTCCACTAATGTCGTGCGACCAATAAAACCAATCGAAAACAAATTCAACTGATAATCAAGAGAATTCTTTCAGTTTTTTTACTTTCTACATTCTGTTAGTGTCATAACGGCATCAGTATGAATAGTCTTTGAATTATCGCATCTAGTCCACTGTTTCTGCAGTACTATTCATGAGGAGTGATATCGATCAGTTTTTAACAAGGCATTATAACGTCCATACCCAAAAATCATCGGCGTAGTTAAGCCTGGTAGAAACAGGGCGCGTTACCTTAGTTCTAATATTGGCTATTTCACAGTTAAATTCGAAGGCCTGAGATATACTGGCCTATTTGAGCTATCGGCCATAATAATATTAACATTTACGTTCTTAGGGCCTAGGAACGCCTAACTGTAAATAGATGATGAGCAAACTCTTTCCCCTATAAATAGTCACCATCGATCCCGTATCAAGCAGTGCACAACAATAAGGTTAGTGTTTCTTGAAAAAATATTAAGTCGGATACTAAAATCAAATGGTCTAGGATCGTTTTTCGATTTAACTTCAGCACACAGCTGCTTTTGTTAAATTCTTTTATTTGGTTGAGCCACTTGGTGGGCATTCGATTGAGGTGATTTGTTGCCCCAGAGTCCCGCGGACACCTCGGTGACGCTCCGGCTCCGGAAAATGTTTCCCTGCCTGCAAGGGCACTGGACGGTTCGGATTCCTACTTTTTTACAGTTTAAAAACAGCGGATGGTTTTAGGAGAGGACACTGGTGATTATGCCCTTTAGTTTCGCATTCCAACAAGTAGGAATGGTAGTCGTTGTATCTGTAGTAAGATGCCTTGGCTGAGTAGTGTTAGTTCGGGACAGTTTTGTAGAGGCTCGAACCTTCGTTTATCGGTAAAAGATTTTGGGTTTATCGTGATACAGTTCTGGCTTATCTATCATCTGAACTGGGTATGACTTAAAAACTCTACGTTTTGAGTCGTATGCCTCTCAGGTACCATGGGATTGAGCCGGATTTGGAGGATGGTACGGTAACTATTCTTCTCTCGCAAATAACTTTCATAACCTTCGGCAAGATGAATTAATTCACTAAATCGAGTGAAAACTGTTCCCTTCTGATCGATTAATTTTGTATATTCAGGTCTCATGTTGGAATATAATCGGTTTAGTGTTTTGGGTTTACAGAGAAGCCACCACGTCGTCGAATTAGAGTCGTAAGGCTACAATAAATTTTCGCATTGGCTCACTCTCGCCCTGAGTTCTTCGAGTTATTTCCTCATCCAAGTTACGTTTGGTAATCTGGAGGTAAGATACTGCTCTTCGAAGCTGATTATAAAAGTCGTCATAGTTTGTCCAAAATGACTTATTATTCGGTAAACCATAAAAGAGCGTTTCCCCTTAAAAAAGTTCCGGTAATGCTTTTAGTAGCCGATCGGGAGGTATTTCATAAGATTCGGCAAGTTCATTGAGACGCTCAATGAAAGAGACTGGGTCTCCATCCCCATCGAATCTCAAATTCCATTTCCGAACTTGATTGCAGATATGAGAGATATCCGGATGTCTAAGTTCAGATGTAGGCCTGCTTGCCGTGTTAGCGCCACTGTACAATCCAAAAATTCGGGTCACAAGGCTCAATCACCTGTGAGGGATCTTGCTGTCGGCATTCTCAACGGGTGAGTGTTGTTATGTCTTTGTTGTGTTTGTTGGGGCTATGGGAATTTACTAGATTTTTCGTGCATTAAAAGGGCTAATCGTTTCTGTACTAGTCATAAAACTAGCCTGTAGGAGGGAGGTTTAACATTTCTCTCGAATGCTAACTTCCTCATGATGTATATGAACCACATCAACATGAGAAGGCACTAATCGGTCCTAATGCTGAGGAAACTACTACATTGGTCGCGAAGGTTTTGTCCGTATGACATAATTCTGTTCTTATTGGAAGAGGTTCAGGGAGGTGTTTTTCCAGACACCTAAGAAAAGTTACAAAGTCGCTTTCGTAGTTCAGCCACATTACCAATCCGGATTCAGATTAAAATTTTCTTAACTCTTCCTGTAGGTCGTTCTCTTTTTTGTAGTTTATAAGATCCAGCCCACACGAGGATCATTCTCCGAAGGGGAAGGAAGCATAATTTGGGATTGGGAATAGTTGTAGGAGGGATCGGTAGGCCCATTGTAGTAGCAGTAGTACTAGTAGTAGTGGTGGTGGTAATAGTAGCAGTATAGGCGTAGTAGTAATCGTTGCGACTTGTAGAGGGGACAAAGTTTTGGTAATGTACCAACAGAAGCCTGTGGTGTCGTAACCCGAGTTGAAGTCGTAGTAGTCGTAGTTGTTTTTTCGTTTGTTTGTGTCCCCTTGTCCATCATTTCCGTTTACATACATGAAGAATAAAATTTGATAAGGTCGGAGAAAGAGGTTTAGTAAGTACATCATTATTGTACGTATAAAAATTTTCTTAAACAAAAGTTGTTGTAAAACATTTAACAATTTTTAGTCGTAAATTGTAAGTATATTCACAAAAAAGTGTAGAAGTAAATCGTTAAAGTCCGTAAATTAACGGTATATTACAGTCCCCCAGATTGTTTTTCGGGCGCCACTTTGCGATGTTATTTTCGGGCAAGCGAAAATATTCGCAACTTGCCAGATAGCCAGTCGAGCTGGGTTTAGAAATTTCCAGGGTTCGAGAATTTCATACAACTAATATTATTTATTGTTAGGAGTCGAATCAGAGGGCCCCTGCGGAAGAAATTTGATACTCTCCAAAATAACGTTTGGGGCTTACTTCATCACGTCCACACCTCCAATAAAATTTTGAAGACGAAAAAAAAAAATAATCTTTGCTCAGAAAAATAAAGAATTTCTTGTTCTAGGAAAGTTATTGTTCAAGCGAGTTCGATTTTTTTCGAAAAACAACTGTATGTTTATTAATACGTCGGTCAGTGAGGAATTACAAGTAAGCTGAGTAGTCTTCCACTGATAACTTGGTCGGGGAGTCGTATACAGAAATTATTGTAAAGAGCCAGGGTTGGAATAATTAATCGGTTAAATAAGATGATCGGTTAGTAGAAGCAAAATTACAAAATCAAATCCGCAAAATATGAATAGCAATGGCAAACAAAAGCAATATTCAAATAACACCAATAGCAAATATACAATCTTATAAATTAAAAATTAGCCATGCACCAATATCATCAGTGCAAACAACTATATACATAAAGCAATCACTAACCATTAACAAAAAATATTTCTACGGGATGCAAAAGCTAGATGAATTTATAATATAAAAATAGACTAAGCTGTATTTATTCTGTAGGCAAGTGTATAGCTCCAAAATAAAATATCAAGTTTTACTTTCTCAGGCATATAATTTTTGGAAAAAAAAAAAAACAAAGTAAATCACTTATAACACACCATGCAGAATTACCCTACCATATGGGAAGCTAAGATAAAGGTAAATGATTTAAACCATGCAATAAGGCTACTAAGCTAAATTACTATAAATATTAGGGCTCTGAATATCAATAGAAAAATTGAACACTCACACCCTATCTGCACAGTTCACCAGAAAAATAAACTAAAATATCGTTAAATAAATATTTTGAATGGAGTTATCGGGGTGAGGTGTCAGGACGTTCGCAAAAATGAAAAGAAAGGGTTGCGAGTCCCCGAAATAGATAAAGTAGAAAAATAAAGATAATCACTTACAAAAATATAAATAATTAATAAAATGAAAATTAGATTGAACTTCAATAAGAAAGAAAAATATTTCACGCGTTAGATTAGAGATTCACCAAGAAATGTGATAATAATCAGACAACAGAATGAATGGTCGAGAAAACTTTATACCTAATATAAAAAATTTACATCGAGATTGAAGATAAGATTTAGTTTTATGAGGACGGGGGTCGGTTGGGAAGAAAGTATTTATAAAAGGAAGTCGTGGGTATAGGATGCCAGTACTATCGCCGGAAAGAAAGCAGTAGGTAAGGCGAAGTCCCGACTGTTATAAATTTTTTCCGGGTAGGAGATAATTGGTAGGAAAGTTCGTAAAAGGAAACTCGGGATGAGGTGTCAGATCGATCGCCAGGCAAAGAAAATGCGAGATCTGAAAAATTTAGAAAGGAAAATTTTAACACAGTAATTAAAATTTAGTCGAAATGACAAAAAATAATAATCTGAGTAATTGAAATTCTAATAAGTATAAGTTAAATTGAAGAAAAGAATAAACTTTAGTAATTCAAGTTGAGAAAAAGTACTTAAAGTTTTAGTAAATTGAGAAAAGTCAAATATATTCTATTTAAATTTTAATGATACCCTTAAATATCAAATAAATTATTAAGAAAGTATATTTAAAATCAAACAATTATCTTATCAAAATAAATCTATAACCATCAAACATTACTAATATATTTCAGAATCGATTAATTTCATAAATGACAAATAAAATATTAAATTCGGTTTCACATAAAAAAAATTTGGGAAGAATTGTTGATGGCGGAGATAAAACACTTTAGTAAGGGAACAGGGTCGTTGTTCCTTACCTGGTGCTGGATATCGGCGGCGGCGGTCGAGTCCGCGATGTAGTCGTTCAGCGAGCGGGGTCGGGGAAGGGGTCGAAGTAGTGGTGAGCAGCGGTCGTCGGGTCGGTGTCGCGGTCACTGCTGTCTCTCTTGTGTCTTCAATCGGCGCGTCATTATATAGATTCGTGCGACCGCGGGGGTAGGGGGAAGCCTTCTCCTCTCGCCGTGATCGAGAGGGGAAGCGGCGATATCCGTGCGGGCAACGGACCTGCCAGATAGCGTCTGACTCATCGTCAGTAAAATAATTATTTCGCTCCTTTTTATGATAATTTAAAACTCAAGTCGTTATATTCGTAATAATTAAAAAAATTGTCTGTTCTAAATTGTTTCAATTTTACTAATGAATATTTAAATTTTAAATTTAATTTTGTATGTTAAAAAAATAACATGTTACAAAATCTTTGTTACCTTTGTCCTTCTGTTTCTATTGTTACGTGGCATCAACTGACATTGTCTACCTCAATGTAAGCATGAGTAGTTTAGTGGTAAGCATGGAGTGTATACTACAAACAAATGGTTATTTAATGTAATATTAACAGTCTGTGTCCTATTGAACAAAATAGGAATGTGTCAGCGTGAGTAGTCATTGTGACAGATTTATTGATAACTTTATGAATGATTATTAAGATTATGCTGGATAGTCAGTACAATGACTACGAAATTAAAGGATCTACAGTTCCGAACAGTTTAACTGTAAATTTTATCTGTGCAAGTTAACCTCACTTTTTGAACGCGTACCGTGCACAGAAAAATCATACATTATGGGTAGTAACTCAAGAGTTAACTCAATATTTAAGTTCTATAGAGCACACCCATTTAAACAGCACTTGATGTAGTACAAGCCTTAACCCTTGAAGGTCGCCAAACTTACAAAGTGGATTTGTAAAACGAGCAAACTGAGTACAATCTAAAACAGGGAAGGGAATAATGCCTGGTAAAGTTTTGAAGTAGAGAATCATCCACCATTGGCTCTAATTTCGACCTCCTTTTCCATAGTTCACTTATATTCAATAAATTTTTTACAGTTGTGTTATGTTTCAAGTTGACAGGCATAACAAGAACCAAGTAATATAGTACGTTATATGAAAATGTTTGTATATTTTGGCTTAATACATAATCAGCTTATGTTTCAGGACATCCTTGTATATTTATTGATGCTAATATGTAATTAGTTCTCTAAATGAATTTTTTACGATTGTTAAAATATTAACAACTGAGTTATAGCTACTCACTCACAAAGTTGAACGTGAATGTCGCAGGCTTACATTAAACAGAGTAACAGACCAGAATTGCTAATAAGTTCTGCAAAGACTATAGAGCTTGAACTAAAAAAGGTTCAAGCTCAGGTGTCAGCACTAGAACCTAATTAAAATGGTCATAAACCATTAAGAGTCTAAAGATAAAATTTGTTCAAAAAGTTTATCTACAAGAAATATGATTACTCCTTGAACTTTTGACTTGAATTCTGGTGTTGCAACTGAAATTGGGTATCAGAATATCAACAAGGTATGTGTACAAATACTACTACACATGTGCTATACTGTGTAAAACATTAAGTACTAAAATAATTTCGTCCTGATCAGATAAAGGTCGCATCAGGCATTTATATTCTGTTCTTTTGAAATAATATTTCAGGTATTACTCTTCAACCCACTTCCCTTCAAAAATATAAAGCTACATTAACATGGCAAAAATATATACTTAGACAAAAAACAAAACAAAAACGTTGTAAGAACATCAGAAAACTAAAAACAGAAAATGTATTTTTTTGCCGACCTCTTGTTTGGGCGAACAGAATGGAAAGAAATCAAACACAATTGATTAAATTCCAGTCAGTGATTCTTTGTTGCTACCCTTACCCCCTTAGCTATTATCATACTATTAGCTAGCACAACTGCTCGTTGCAACATCTTCCACTTTATTTTTTCTACTGTTTTAACATTAAATAATTTTGAAGCCGGTAATACAGTTCCAAGTCAGTTTTAACCAAGCATAAAAGTTAAATCACGTAGTAGATTTTGACCTACATTTTATTGTATTTTAGTTTTTAAAATTTCATGTATCTAATAAAAATAAAACGTTCTATAAAATGCAATAAAATAACATTCACTGTAAAAGACTTTATTAAAAAATTATTTTATGTTTTATTACATATGTTAAATAACTTAGTATTTTCTCAAATATAATTTTTAAATTTCTAATGTAAAACATGATACAAATATTACTTAACAAGTAAGTCATTAATCTTTAATACTTTTATAATACTCGAAGTTGAGGTAATGCATAAAGGAGTATGTTTTGGCTAGTGAAATGATTCTTGGCTTTGTAAATCTACATTTTTCAGATAAGCTTCGGTATAGCATATATTATATGATAGTTCTGTAACAAATTCTTACTCTGAGATATATTTTCAATGGTGTAGCTTTATCGTTTGCTGTGAAAAATATTATTGATAGGAACTTGGGAACTCAAAGTTTATATTTTTACAACATAAGTTTATAATAACAAGTATATCATAAACTTCCCATTGTTATTTTTTTTCTTTTATAACATAAATAAATCCTGCATATTATGATGAAAACCATAAAATAAAACAGTATAAATACTTCCCTCAAAGCAGCTTAAAAAATATACTAAATCAGCCCTAATAGGCAGGTGAAACAGGTAAAACTATGTTTTTATATAGATGCAAATGGAAAAAAAATTGGCTAAGAGTTAAGCAATAAATTCTTCTTGTCAGCTATTAGTGTGGAAAAAATCTTGAAAAGAAGTGAATGGAGCGACAATCGTATTAGAAAGCTTATTCAATTAGTATTAAATGAACCATTCAAATCGTTTTAAATACGTCCTAATTAAAGCAACCAATTACTAAGTTAGAACAAATGTCTGTGAAATCACTTTACAATATGAATGCCGTGTTTTACGGTTTTACTCCGTACTTAAATTTCTTCGCGTTTTTAAAGCCGTGTATGAATTTATCTCGCAAATAATAAAATCTTGTAGGATCACAATACGTCAAATAAAGGATTTTAAAATTAAATTTAAGTTTATGATCTTGAAATAAAATACACTTTTTATTTTATAGAGTAAAGTATTTATATGAGGTATAGCAATTACTTAGAGATCAGAACAAAATTGATTTAGAAGTACTTCTTATAAGATTGGGGGTTGATTTTGCTGCCTCCTGACCGTCCTACTCAGGAGGCACTCCTGAGACTCCTGATACCTTCTCAGCCTATGCACTCGTACAAGCTGTCAAAACTTGTAAGTGCAACCGTTGTATCCCTATTTTACTACACTGAGACTTTCATATTAGTACGTATAATACAGTAGTACCATAACTAATTGTTACTCATTTTACTGAATCAATTCAGTGTGTTTCATGTTTCTTTCCACTAAATGAACACATATTTTGAGAAACATTGCAACTGATTCCGATTTATCCTTGTTCCAGTCTAAGTTGTTCAGCACAATTTCCGGAATATTTTACATTTAGGCTTACACTATTACAAACCATGTAAAAAAAATGCAGTTGCAGTAGGAAATAGTCGAGACAAAAATGCGATTCGCCATTAGTATAAGGTAATACAAACATAACAGGAAGGTACTATCAGAACATTTAAAGCTGTAAATTATTGGTGATTCGAAGATCTTCATATGAATAGGGGTGAAACCAACATATCACATCAGGAACCTCTTTTTAAAAGATAATTAATGGAAGCTTCTAAAGAACTGACCAAACCCTCAGTCCACCATCAGTCAAATTTAGGTCGCTTTGCTTGCAAATTCTGAAAAATGAACTAACACGGAAACCTACTGTATAAAACAGATTATTGATCTTTTACTTCGGAGTCACAGTTTGACTATGAGAAGTTCGGAAAAATTTCGTTTCAATCTGCCAGCCTGTTAGGTTGTCTACCTGTCTGTATATCCGGACGGTATATCAACAATTTTCTTATCAATAGAAATAAAATCTGGCACAGATCTTCATTTACATATTAGCAACACTGGTTCGATGAAGTTCGGTGGGATTTTGCTGTCGGTAACGAATATTGTTATAACGGTTAAACATGAACAACAAAAATCTGAATAAATAAAATTGTGAAGAAACTGAATCTATCATTGAGATGTTAATTTTATCCATATAGTAAAAAGGTAAAGAGTGAAAATTCGATGTTAAAACTCGATTACATGATTTGATGTTAGTGTACTCTTTTGTTAAGTAGCCTCCTTAGTCACCGGTACAATCATTATCTGAACACTGCTATGAAACTGACTTTAACAAAAATGGGAATGTATTATGATATCTTAGAATACAGATATCTTACCAAAGATATCTCGAGAAATATTTCACCTAGTGGCTTAAAATGTTGCGTGAAATTTTATTTCTAAATGCTGAATAATTTTTTTTATGGCGGTTAATTTCCAACCATAGAATTTGGCTGACCGTCGTTGAAGGCTGACTCAGTCGGCTGACACACATTCTCTTTTGCCTATCAATATTTTTATGATTTCCGTATCTCAGCCTGTCACTACATCTCGAGAATTAAATGTGGCACATATTTGAAAGGGTATATGCAACCTCATATATGTAGTCTATTAGGCTACACTTGGTGTAGCGTACTCCTAATATTAGCTCTATTGTTTAATATGTGACTTACTAAACACAGGCTCAGAGTAATTAGGTGCAACCTCATATATGTAGTCTATTAGGCTACACTTGGTGTAGCGTACTCCTAATATTAGCTCTATTGTTTAATATGTGACTTACTAAACACAGGCTCAGAGTAATTAGGTGCAACCTCATATATGTAGTCTATTAGGCTACACTTGGTGTAGCGTACTCCTAATATTAGCTCTATTGTTTAATATGTGACTTACTAAACACAGGCTCAGAGTAATTAGGTGCAACCTCATATATGTAGTCTATTAGGCTACACTTGGTGTAGCGTACTCCTAATATTAGCTCTATTGTTTAATATGTGACTTACTAAACACAGGCTCAGAGTAATTAGGTGCAACCTCATATATGTAGTCTATTAGGCTACACTTGGTGTAGCGTACTCCTAATATTAGCTCTATTGTTTAATATGTGACTTACTAAACACAGGCTCAGAGTAATTAGGTGCAACCTCATATATGTAGTCTATTAGGCTACACTTGGTGTAGCGTACTCCTAATATTAGCTCTATTGTTTAATATGTGACTTACTAAACACAGGCTCAGAGTAATTAGGTGCAACCTCATATATGTAGTCTATTAGGCTACACTTGGTGTAGCGTACTCCTAATATTAGCTCTATTGTTTAATATGTGACTTACTAAACACAGGCTCAGAGTAATTAGGTGCAACCTCATATATGTAGTCTATTAGGCTACACTTGGTGTAGCGTACTCCTAATATTAGCTCTATTGTTTAATATGTGACTTACTAAACACAGGCTCAGAGTAATTAGGTGCAACCTCATATATGTAGTCTATTAGGCTACACTTGGTGTAGCGTACTCCTAATATTAGCTCTATTGTTTAATATGTGACTTACTAAACACAGACTCAGAGTAATTAGGTGCAACCTCATATATGTAGTCTATTAGGCTACACTTGGTGTAGCGTACTCCTCATATTAGCTCTATTGTTTAATATGTGACTTACTAAACACAGGCTCAGAGTAATTAGGTGCAACCTCATATATGTAGTCTATTAGGCTACACTTGGTGTAGCGTACTCCTAATATTAGCTCTATTGTTTAATATGTGACTTACTAAACACAGGCTCAGAGTAATTAGGTGCAACCTCATATATGTAGTCTATTAGGCTACACTTGGTGTAGCGTACTCCTAATATTAGCTCTATTGTTTAATATGTGACTTACTAAACACAGGCTCAGAGTAATTAGGTGCAACCTTATATTCACGTTATATAAATGAAAAATAGTAATTAATAGCTTGTAGCTCATAAAGTCTACACATATGAAGTGCTCTAAGCCGGAATATTGGCTGCAGACTACAATGGGTAGCACATTGTCAGCTACATTGGTTACAGGCGCTGTTTCCGGTAATCCGGTATTGGTTTCACCTTCCCCAATACCGATATCGTACCGAACATAACTGTTCTACATTGGAAGCCACAGCTATATCCGCGTCATTAATTATTGGTATACTTATTGCATTATTTAAAATTCTAAATCACTTATTTTACTCAGTAATACATCTTTAAAATAATATAAATTATTAAATATAATATAATTATTATAAAATTATTAAATATTAAACATTATACTATAGGAGAGTAGTGATAAGGTATTAAATCTTTTAGATTTATCACCCGTGGGATAAAAAAGTTTTTAATTTTTTTTATATCTGTTTTTCTGCCTTTGTATGAGTTTGTCTTTCCACACAATATCTTGAAAACTAAATAACTTACAAACTTAAATTTTGTGTATTAAGCTTCAATTCTGTCTTAGGAACACTGAGTTCGATGATAGTGCATGTCACTCTTTGGAATTTTGGCTGAGCGTTAGCGAATATTTTAACATTGGCTTTATAGGTCACCATGATGGCAATGAGAAAATACTTGAGTAAGTAAATTTGTGAAGAAACTTTGCACACCCATATGAGATCCTAACATTTAATATATTACCTAATGTAGCCTAGCTATGCCAACACATAAAACAGTCCCACATCATTTCATAGTGATTTGGTGTGTGATTTTTATCGTTTAAACACTGGTATGAATTGGGCTAGATTTGAAATTTTACATGAAACTTTATTCCTACAAGAATTAGTTCTAAGATGTCTTATTTCCGTGACAACTTAATGTGTTACGATTTATTTCCTATCTATCTGTCCTCAAGACATGAGCTGGAATGAGCTAGATTTGACATTTTGCGTGCACACACAACGAAGGTTGTTGCGCTATGTGGTGCGGTGTACTTCTTCTACATTGTTTTACTTTTCTTAGGAATTATGTTTTATATTTGAGTACATACAAAATTTATAAATTGATCAGATCTAAATGCCTGAAGCGTTCAAGCCAAACTTATGTAAGACAATACTCAAGAAAAAAAATTAGTAATTGAAAAATGTTGGTTCCGATGCCTATTCACTTGATAAACATGAGATTAAGAAAATACAGATGAGCGGACAAAGTTAAGGCTCCAATTTCACGGACATCAGATTACTTTTAAAAATCATTTAAGGGTAAACAATTAAATGTAACAGCAAATATAAAAGGATTTAAAAACATTCATTAAGTGGAATCTCAATGCAAGTGATTATATATTATACATGTTGATATATGAAAACTAAATTACTACCGACAGTTAAACTCTTCATATTATAAAAACGAGAGATTCATGAGCTTTTACAATCGTAATTTCACTCCTATATTAAATTAATTCATTATTATAATCATTAGAGCATTCCGCGTGAAGAAAATCTATATTATTAAAAGAATTTCATGATTATTTGTTTAAAGTTCAAGCCAAGAGGTAAAGGCAAGTTACTTTCGTTTTTGTCCTAAGCTTTAGTGTCATGGTGTGTGTAACACTTTTGTTAGTTGAGGTTTGTTTGAAAGGTATAATCATTTAGGTTTCCAAGTCACTTATTTTTTTGTAATATTTATATACAAAGTGGTCTAACCTCACCAAAAGTTAACTTAGCAGCTAATTGTATGTATGTAGCCTCAATAACTTTACGTTAAAAAACTTCCTCCTCCTGACAATCGCCTTCCTGTCCAATTGTTTCAAATTACACAACGTGGAGTCGAGGATAGAGCCGACATCGGTTTTCTTGTTGGTATCCCACTTTTGCCTGTCGTTGTGTGATGTTTTATTGTGAATTTCGTACTCGTGAAGTGCAAATGCCTAGACTGGACTCCAAGCAGCTTTGGGGGTTTGCTTGAAACCTTTCCTTTCTCTTTTTTCAGTTCTTCATTTTTTTATTTATTAATACCTCCCCCAACTGACGAAGAGGATATAGTTCAATCCTGGAAACGATGTGTTATACCTTTTGTAACATATAACGGTGACAAAAATGATAACCTAAAATGCTATAGCATAAGTTTAAACAGGCAAAGAATAAACTTTATGATACATTTCAATGAACACACCAATTTTATAGTTCTCAAAAACATGTTACGTCAAAAAATATAACCATAACTGAATGCTATACGACGTCGGAAAAATGATTAACGAGATATAAGTACAACTCGTATGTAGCAATGAAACACCCTGGAGTTACTGGACCGACCGTCGCGTTCAGAACCCGGTGATACAACCACGAAATTGTGTGGGAAGATGTTTAAATACTCATTCATAACCTTATGACTATACCTAAGAGCATCATACAAAAAAATCATGTTTAAACTAAAAGGTTTCGATTTCTAAGTCAATGTTACACTAAAATCAGTTGATAAACATGAATTAAAGATACATGAAAAAGACAAATTTCTTCTATGAGGGTTCACCTGGAACTGGTTTCACTTCATGGCTGGTTTATGTTGGACCATAAAGAGTTGGACCCACACTTGGCACAGCAAAAACCGACGTGTCACTTAAATCTGTGCAGTTTTATGGATGTCCAGGAATGGCCCATCATTAACCGCAAATGTCGAAATTCTGGAGTGCAAGGGTAATTTTATAGGTCTAATCTACTGTGAGAAATGGCTGTTATAGTTAATTGGATTCGTTCCCTAAGAATCAAAGGTTCTTGCTAGCCTAGACATAAGGATGTGCCAGCCCCTGTCTGCTTGGGTGGTTCAGAGTTGGCTTCTCCTTCTTCCGAGGGGGACCTGATTTGAGATTAGTGCCCTAAATTCTTCCTCATTAATCTCAACAGGAGGTGGCTTCTATCCTGAAGCTTACCCATCCAGAATATCTGTTATTCCGGAAGTAGCGCAAAGGTCCTTAGCAATTAGTGTAATTTTATAAGCTTCTTTTCCAAAAAGAACAAAAAAAACAGAACAAAATCATTAATCTAAAATAAGATACTGGTATTTTACAACACTTTTAATTTGTTACCTACAATATACTTTCGGGAATTTCCATCGTTAAATGTTGCAGAAGATAAACCATAAAGTTCCGAGAGTTGGACTTTGTCATTTGCATAATAAAGGTTTTTTGAAAAGGATAATAATGTGCAAATAATTCAAAAATGTACTAATATGTGACATTGAACTAATGTATAACAATTGAAAATTTGTATGGCTAAAAAACCTCAAACATATATTATAGGGTCTAAGGAAACTAGAGCAAGCACCTACTTTGTCACTGCACAGATCAAGTGCACTGAAAAGAACTTGCGTAAAATAACACGTTCATCAGTGACGGCGAAAGACTGGAGAAAGGTAATTTGGCACTTCCAGCGGCAGGGCGGCAAGTCATCTGCAACAGAATAGACCCCTATCTATCTATTCATATTGGCAATAAAAACTGTAACATGTGTTAGTTTAAAATATATTTTTCACAATATTGAATTTTATATAGATATTTTACACATATCTAATGCTGTATTTCTTTTTTTTATCCTATATGATTATTACCCAAGTAAATCTGATACATTAGTTTGTTTTATCTACATTACAAAAGGGAAAATGTGTTAGCTTACAGAATTATTATAGACTTCAATAACTCTCAGCTTAATTTCATCTACCATCATCGTCATCTGCATGTAGAAAAAAGCTTCATGCACAATTTAAAGTCAATAGGTCAGATTGTTTTCGACAGGACAGACAGACAGATTGAATTGAAATTTTCTATCCCGACGAGTGATAGGCTTCGCTAAGCTCAGCTAATTGTTCTCTTTATTTAAACTACAATTTTATCTAATTAAACATTTTACACATCAAACTGACAACATTTAACAGTAATAAATAATAATATAACAGTATTAAATGAACATTGCAACAAAATACTACCTAGTTTACTGTGATAATGTTTATAATGTAAACAATTACTTTTTCATCATGCAAAATGCATGTGTCAATACAAAGAAGTTCGTATTGGAAAAAATGTAATTATTTTTCACAACAGTTATGATATCATCAAACAACTCCATTTACATTCATAATGTCATTAATTTTTCACGTGCAAAGTATGGCTTTATAATGACAATTTCAGTGTTAAGTGGCAGAAATAAAGTTTGCCTGATCATTTCACCTATTTTAAACACTTTTCGTTTGTTATTAACTCTATGCAAATTAAAATAACATAATTGTTTAAACTGACTATAATGTTTTCTAAACATAAATTTTTACGTGTTACCAAATTTTATAAAGCGAAAATATATGTTTTAGATTATATTTTATATGATACAAATTAGACTATATTGTTTAAAATTAATACGGATTCGGTTGAGTTCAGTGTTGAATTAATAATATTTATCATGTTATCATATATATATATATATAGTATATTGTAATTGCGTCAGAAGTAATGAAGAGAAATGTACTCAAAAATTAAAGTATATTTAGGTAATCAGGAAATCCAGATATGTAAAGTATAAAATGTACAGACGTAAGCTGAAATATAAGCTTCAAATTTTACATTTACAAAATATGTCTATTTCTACTCCAGCAATCAACCCTCATTATATAATACAAACAGTTAACCGTGGCTTAACACCCAATTTCCTGATGAGACACAACGGCACGCTGGAATATTCCTTTCAAATAGCATTCGAAACACACCCGAGATAAGGGATGGTCACTTAAAGATATTCCAATCTCCTGATCCACGTTAGATTTAAGGTTATGAACCAGGGTTTTGGGAACCGTTTTGTACACTTTTTCTCCAACATTTCAAGATATTTTACTGAATATCTCCAGTAACAAATTAACTATTCTAGTTCACTGTGGATTTATCCTCAATCCTTAGCTTTTCAACCAACTCACTTTATAGCGTTTTAAATTATCTAGTTCTACGTATTTTTAAAATGGGTGTAGCTAGATTAGAATTAGAGGTACACATTATTTGTGTGTTCAAGGATAAGAGTTAAGAGAGAATGAATTATATTCCCGACCAAATATTTGAGTTTGGCTTTTGATACTTTCGGCCCTTGCCATTCTAATTTGATTTAAGATATTTCTAGTACCGTATTAGATTTCAAGTTGAGTCTCTGATTAAGAAAAATACGCATATGTAGGTTTAAGAGACCTACTTTTTTCCCGAAGCAATAGTTAGGCTTGCTTTCCTGATCAAGAATATATATATGTAGAGAGATGTAATGTACACTGTGTGTCAGGAACAGTGAGATACAGTTAATGAGCTTCATTGTTCAGGCCTGGGACAGATATTCAGAGGGTGAAATATAATGAACTTTGTCTCACAGACACACAACGTACATTGTATTCACAGATTTTCCCTTTCTCTTCTTGTTAATGACAATTTATCATTACTAGTTTAAGCATCTGTAATACGAACATATTTCTATTCCTGTATGTAAAATATTGTGTTTTTATTTTAAATAAAATGTTGTAATAATGCATTATTCAAATTTTATTATAAATCTTTATTATCATAGAGCTATAATAAAATATATGCATTACTTTATTTGCCTATAGGTCAAATTATTTGGAAAATCCCCCATTTTATCACTGAAACATATATATTTAAAGTGTTTTAACCAACTCAAAAAAATGGGTTTTGTAAGATTTTGGTTTTGTCTTCAGAAGTTTTGTACGAGCTTTAAAATCTGATTTAACTATGCAGAAGTAGTTTTTTAATAATTGTAAACATTATACTGTACAGGGGGATTTCAGATGTCAAAATTATTTATTTTATTATTTCTGCTAACCAGGATACACATCAAAAGAAATATAGCTCTTCAAACTTTAACATATCTGTTTATGGACATTGTTACCACTTGACTGGACCCCGTGTAACTAAATTTCTGCGGAATTAACTAAAACACTATCTTTAATATGGTGCTCGGTTTGGTAATACCAAAGATGCAAAGTACGACTTAAAAGATGCAAACTGTACTTTACCTCAACCCAATAAAACATTTTAAACGTGAAACCCTTTTAGGCCTCAAGAAATATGGAAAATCGTCTAAGTATAAAATATTAATACGGATCGAAACGTTATTTATTACTTTTATATTTATTTGTAATTAAAACAAATTACATTATTTTTTGCTTAACTGTTTTCATACTCAACAAAGCGTTGGGTTACGTTTTCACGATTTTTTGAAATGAGACAACAACTGAATGACAAAAATAAAGGTATTAAAGTGTTTGGGCTTTAACATTGTTATTATGGAGTAAACTTCAAAGTTCATAATATCGGTGGTTATAATGTCGTTCCTTTGCTCTTCAGTAAATAAAAAATAGCTCAGAATTCCGTGGTCAGGACAAACAAACAGTCTAAAATTTTAAGTTAGTTTAAAGTTTCAGGTCTTCTAACGGCATGTTTGGCTGAATAGAGCAAAGCTTATCACTCAGGGGATGGCAAAATTTCTCGTTTGTCTCATTCTGCCTCTCTGTCTGTGTTCCGCGAGATATACTAAGAACGTAGCGAGCTTATTTACCAATAGGTAATGATTTTGTATTCTCATTTCCTTAAGCATAATTGATGCATATCAGGTGACTGGGAAAATGTGTCTTGTCTAACAAGGCTTGTAAAGGTTTCTCCTCTGTCTTATTGCCTGTCAGCCTATGTGTCCGTAGATTATTTTGAGATCAAATTGAGGTATATACTTGAAATTTGTATACATTTTCAATAAAACCTATTACGTTACATGTGGTCTGATGTGCACATTACACATTACATTGTCTTCTATTATCTTGAAATTTTTCCTGTATTAAGGTGAAATTTCAATTAACAACAACCGAAAAAATATAAACCTAAACCTATGTTGCTTTGTTTGTTTGTTTGTCTTGTTCTGCAATGCTCAACTCGGGACACGAGCATAGGGAATTTTCCGTTTGTGAAATAATGTCATTATAAAACATGATAGGTCTCGACTCTTTTTAGTAGAGGATAAAATACGGTGATGTTTCTTATGACGGATAAGTTATTAGATATATAATTTTAATTCATTGTGCTTTAGTTTAAACTGGATATCTCTGATATCGGAAACGATGGGATGTTTGAATGAATCAGAAATACTAGGAAATTCCAAACTCTAATTGAGTTTTAGAACTTCTAGTTCGCTCCATTTATTTAGTTGAGAATGAGAATACAAAATCATTACCTATTGGTAAATAAGCTCGGTACGTTCTTAGTATATCTCGCGGAACACAGACAGAGAGGCAGAATGAGACAGACGAGACATTTTGCCATCCCCTGAGTGATAAATAAAAAGTAACTTTTCATCTGGTTTCGAAAATATTTACAATTTCTATTATTTAAATCTAAATAATTCTTGATAAAAACATAAATTTCAACAGAAGAGACGAAACACTTAATATAACATAACAGTACCTATATAACTAAGATATCATCTAAAGCAGTTTTAGGCTACAGTAAAAAGAGAACCTCCTGTTGGAACGGTTATAGGAATGTAAATATTCACAATTGTGTTCATTGTTTGTTTCATCATATGAATTGGGTTGTAAAACCGTTTGAATATTATTACTAGAGAGCTCTGTTATTTTGCATTGTTATAGTTTACCATTTGGCAATCTGTCCTTTCAAAGGGTGCATTACATATAAATAAAAACTCATAATATTAGGAAAGTTCTAGTATTACCAATTCACACAACTGGTAAGAAGGGTTAAATTAATGAGAATCTTGAGTTTGCTCCAGTTCACCTTACTCTTAGTGTAGCGTCTAAGATATGATGGATGCACTAACAAGAAGGTGACCTGAGGAACCCCAACATTCACATTAAATCAAATCCTCACACCATGGATAAGTTTTGTGTAAAAACTCTGTTACTCCGCCTTCCCTTTTTACCGTGTCTCAAATATCGTAGTACGCCTGATAAGACAATCAGAATACCTATTCATCTACATTTTGTAGTCTAGGTGTCTGTTAGGTTGAAAAGGTGCAAAGAGTACATGTTTTATCTGTTGTATAGCAACATTATTTTTTAATCATATTAGTATGTAAGAACATGTAGCCATGATTTTATGTATTATTTAATGTGTACCAATAACTAGAATAGTGTTAGCGTGACAAGAGTAGACGTTAGATAAGTAATAGATGTACAACATTATCATTAACAAATTGTCACTGCTCACACAGCAATCTACAGATCATTAGCACTTTGGACAATGATATGTACAGAGCGATAATCGCTCTTAATGAGTTGTGTTATTTAAGCCCTGCGAGGCGCAGCAGTAGTCATCAGTCTTCGCAGACTGCACAGTGAGGAACGGTCACGGTGTTGGGATCAGTCTCCGCAGACTGCACAGTGAGAAACGGTCACGGTGTTGGGATCAGTCTCCGCAGACTGCACAGCGAGGAACCGGTCGCGGTAGTAAGCAGAATAGTTAGATGTTGGAATTGTGAAACATAAGTACCACAAAGTATGGTGTTAATAGTTTATTCTCAGTAGTAATTGTATGCAGGTGTTTTCATTTTACATGTTGTGAACAGAGTTGTGCCAAGTGAATATTTTCAATAAACTTATTTTAACCCGATGTACCGAGTCATCTCTTGAGTTCCTACTTCTCAAGGTGAACATTTTTACGGGTTATCTTGCCACTCGGGTAGCCTGCTAACCGTCCCCGCAACATATCTTCCCAGTTACCGACACTTTTTTTTATCTGTTTAAACGAACATGATTTCAGATTCTAGGCGTTAAACATATGCCAGAATCAGATTTCAGACTCTGCACTAAGTGGAAGGTGAACTTGAGCAAACTCACAATGCTAATTCAGTAGTTTCTATCGTGAGCAAAATATGTCTCGGATATAAAATAATGCGTTGTGAAATATTTTAGTCGTGTATAACTTTGACAAATAGTGATCGCCTGACTTGTTCATGTTCATATTAGATATTACTATTGGTTGTACTAGTCACACAAGAGATAAGCCATCCAATGCAATTGAGGGACGACAAAACGGAGAGCACGGACGCTTTCTGTGGTGTGACAGTCGGTACTGTGGCGCGCCCTGGCTGCCGTGATGTGAACTTATCGTCTCCCTACCAACGAACTATATTAGTATAATTCGTTGCTCCCAACTAGAGATGGAAATTGTTTAGCGGCCGTCAACGCGTTGCGACGTTATTCTGCCAGCCGACCACAGTTTGTGGCAACTTGCAACTTGCCGGCTGATCGTTGCGAAATGGTCGTCAGTTCAACCACTCGCAACGTTTTTTGAACAACGTTTGTCATAGGCTGTTGCTTATAGAACATAATTGAAATACTATAAATTACTGAAACACGGGATTTGTTACTATCGTAATGTATTCAAACTTTACTATTAAATCGGCTTAGTCTCGTTACTATAATTTATTTTGAGATAATACCAAACTTTCAAAATTAATCTCACATTATTCAAAAAATTCTTTATGATTATAATAAAATAGTATTTTTAACACACAATATTATTTAACAAATATATCATTGCAAAATTTAATAAGAGTATGGGATTTACTATATCAGTAGTTAATCATTTATATGGTTGTACTGTAAATGACTGAAACACGGGTTTTTGTTACTATCGTAACGTATTCAAAATTTATCATTAAATCGGCGTAGCTTCGTTAAAATAATTTATTTTTAGATAGTTAAAAATATAATTTTGTACAATTAAGACAAACTTTCAAAATTAATCTTACATTATTCATTATTATCTGTATGATTATAATAAAAAATAATATTCTCAACACACAACGATAATGAACCAATAATGCATTTCAAAATTTAAGAAAACTCTTAACTATGGTTTTATTATACCACTAAGTAATCATTTATATCATTGTATCATTGAGAATTAATTATACAATTAAAAAGTATTAATATGTATTCGCAGTACGTATTAGAATAATTAAGTAATAAGAAATCAAACGAAAGCCTATTTCAGATGTTTAATTGTATACGCTTAAACAATGCACACATTCTAACTTTACAGAACTATATAGCCCACATTTATATAGTCAAACTGAGCAATTTTTGTGTGTATTAAACATTGGACAATTTATTTTGTCTACTAAATATAAATTACATTAGGACTTCATAAACTGATGCACAAGCCGATATTATTGAGCTGTAGATAGATTTCCGAAAATTAAATAATAACGATCATACTACAATTGTGTTGTTCATTCATTATTGCTCAAATAACAGATAGTTTTGAGTCTGTGCTGCTGTTTTAGACTGTGCATTTTCGACTGTTTCTAAGCCTAGCTTACCGTTGCCAGCAACGAACAGAATGAATTCATCATTCGTTGTCATCACGTTGCCAAAATAACAGGGAGCTTTTTTCAACACGTTGCGGGGACATCTGTTGCTGAGCGGAAACACCTTTGTTTATCCTGTTACGTTAAATAAGGCCCATTTCTACACCCTGCACTGATGGGGTAGCAAGTGATAGAGATGCCTCCCCCTTGGTCGCGTATTTGCAAACCCTTAGTGGTCTCAGCGCTCAGTTTAGGTCTGCAGTGGCGTGGCAGAGGTCCTAGAAGTCTGGCTGACCCGCATATCCTAACTATTACTTGAGGCTGAGCTTTCCAAAACTATGCATAGTATTTTGACAGACATGAAACTATTCGTGTCATGGATAATTAAAAACAGTATTAATTATTACAACTGTATTTTTAAATAATAACAATAATAATTTTTGTTGCTAATTGATTGGACTTTGAGACTGGAGATTATTATTTAACGACCATGCATTCAAGACATGGTTTGAAAAAGGATTGCAAACAAATATGAGTATTCCCTCTGCATACCATATACTAAAACAACACATTTAAACAGAATATAATAAATTTTAGAATAATTTGTAAGCACATTCCCTTCAATAATTTTGACAGTTCATGTTTTCGTTATGGCACTTTTTTCTTTTCTGTATTACTTTTGATGGTCCTCCTGATTTTATTCTTTTACTTGTATGTATTACTTTAGTTTTTCTACTAGCAATCAAAGTGGGTTACACCTTGGTTTGTCTTTTATTGTGACATTTTAGTTTCTCTGCAGCAAAGACAAAAGCTTCTGTCGGTGTCTTGATGGCATTTGCAATTTTATAAAACTTTTAAACATAGTTACGTTTACAGGTTTAGTTCTATTTGTAAAATCTCTGACATGCAATTCTGCTCCTTTATCTAATAACATTCGTAGGTATTTTTTAACGATGGTTGTGCTTCCTGATGGTCATAATTTGTGAAAACCTCGTTTTTCTTATTTAAATGATCAGGCACACTTGTCGAACAAATTTATTATTTGTCGAACCTTGGTTTTTTCCAAGGTTATATTCATGATACTGTAAAAGTGGGATTGCACACGTCACAGCAAAAGGATTCTTGCACAGCTTAATTTCTATTCGGCTGATAGATTCGGATAGTTATAAACCAATAGATCCTAACCGAGCAAGTGCTTAGGGTTTATAAAACAATAGACCGGGTTGGCTCTCTACCTACTTGCCGTTTTCTTGAAAGGAATGAATGGGCGATTAACATACTATCGCTGCTACTACGTCCTGTTACTTAACTGTTAAGTGAAAGTTGCAGTTTTTTCCCCTGAAATTACAGAACCTATGATAAAATGAATGTATTTTGTACCAAATGCAATACAATAAAGTGAATTTTAAATAGAGATTTATCCTTCTACTCTGTGAATACTCTTCTAGCGTGCATTTGGTAATTAAAATGTGTTGTCACCTAAATAGCTTTAATTGTTGCACTGAAAAGTAGCTCGAGTAAGGGTACTACCTTCACTACTCCACTAGCGTGCATTTGGTAATTAAAAATGTGTTGTCACCTAAATAGCTTTAATTGTTGCACTGAAAAGTAGCTCGAGTAAGGGTACTACCTTCACTACTCCACTAGCGTGCATTTGGTAATTAAAATGTGTTGTCACCTAAATAGCTTTAATTGTTGCACTGAAAAGTAGCTCGAGTAAGGGTACTACCTTCACTACTCCACTAGCGTGCATTTGGTAATTAAAATGTGTGTTGTCACCTAAATAGCTTTAATTGTTGCACTGAAAAGTAGCTCGAGTAAGGGTACTACCTTCACTACTCCACTAGCGTGCATTTGGTAATTAAAATGTGTTGTCACCTAAATAGCTTTAATTGTTGCACTGAAAAGTAGCTCGAGTAAGGGTACTACCTTCACTACTCCACTAGCGTGCATTTGGTAATTAAAATGTGTTGTCACCTAAATAGCTTTAATTGTTGCACTGAAAAGTAGCTCGAGTAAGGGTACTACCTTCACTACTCCACTAGCGTGCATTTGGTAATTAAAATGTGTTTGTCACCTAAATAGCTTTAATTGTTGCACTGAAAAGTAGCTCGAGTAAGGGTACTACCTTCACTACTCCACTAGCGTGCATTTGGTAATTAAAATGTGTTGTCACCTAAATAGCTTTAATTGTTGCACTGAAAAGTAGCTCGAGTAAGGGTACTACCTTCACTACTCCACTAGCGTGCATTTGGTAATTAAAATGTGTTGTCACCTAAATAGCTTTAATTGTTGCACTGAAAAGTAGCTCGAGTAAGGGTACTACCTTCACTACTCCACTAGCGTGCATTTGGTAATTAAAATGTGTTGTCACCTAAATAGCTTTAATTGTTGCACTGAAAAGTAGCTCGAGTAAGGGTACTACCTTCACTACTCCACTAGCGTGCATTTGGTAATTAAAATGTGTTGTCACCTAAATAGCTTTAATTGTTTGCACTGAAAAGTAGCTCGAGTAAGGGTACTACCTTCACTTACTCCACTAGCGTGCATTTGGTAATTAAAATGTGTTGTCACCTAAATAGCTTTAATTGTTGCACTGAAAAGTAGCTCGAGTAAGGGTACTACCTTCACTACTCCACTAGCGTGCATTTTGGTAATTAAAAATGTGTTGTCACCTAAATAGCTTTAATTGTTGCACTGAAAAGTAGCTCGAGTAAGGGTACTACCTTCACTACTCCACTAGCGTGCATTTGGTAATTTAAAATGTGTTGTCACCTAAATAGCTTTAATTGTTGCACTGAAAAGCTAGCTCGAGTAAGGGTACTACCTTCACTACTCCACTACTGCCACTAGCTTTAATTGTTGCAATTGAGTAAGGGATAATTTAAAATGTGTTGTCACCTAAATAGCTTTAATTGTTGCACTGAAAGCGTGCATTTGTATGTGTTGCTCGAGTAAGGGTACTACCTTCACTACTACTCCACATTTGGTAATTAAAATGTGCGTCATAATAGCTTTAATTGTTGCACTGAAAGTAGCTCGAGTAAGGGCATTTGGTTAATTAAAATGTGTTGTCTTTAATTGTGCCTGAAAAATAAGGGTACTACCTTCACTACTACCTAAATAGCTTTAATTGTTGCACTGAAAAGTAGCTCGAGTAAGGGTACTACCTTCACTAGAGTTTCACTTGATTTACTTTTGCGATATATCATAGAGCTTTTAATAAAATATTCTAAATTCAATTTTTTCTTTTACGATTCTTATATTTGGTCTACTTTCAAATAAGTTGAATAATACAATATATTAGTTCTCTAAAGCTAATATTTATGGTGGCCATCTAAAAATAGATAGATTAGAAACAAATCTATAAATATTTCACAATCACACTATCCATGTTAAAATCCATGTAGAATTTGGTTAGTTTGTGTCTTTTAAAGTAAATGTGTGGTATTAAATAGTATTGGTAGCATCTAGTTAAAAATGGTAACAATGACCATAGCAACGATACCTAAAAATATTCAATAAGAGTTCTGAAACATCCTGTATATTTACAGTAACAATTTGGGTCAACCTCGTGTGGGCCTCAAATCTTGTTAAAATAATTTACACTTCCCCTTACTAGTTTATATACCTCAATAGTTCAGTGGATATAAAACAATGAATTATAACTAACAATTACAAAAAGAAAAATATATATGGTGTTAGGTAAAAAATAAACTGTAGGCCTATTTACACTATTAAAAATAAAAAGTACTCATTTTATAAATACATTGTTTTATAAAGAATGAAGAACAAAGGACGTTATAACATCACGGTTGATGGGAAAACATCTGGGGCTTGGCTGTTTTTAGACAAAGCCCCATGTTTTCCAGAGACATACTTTGCAGTAATGTTAGTTATAAGTTATCCTCACATGATTCAGTTAACAATACTTTATGTTCACTAATTAACTGTGGTAAATATATACTGATAATGATAAACATATATATCACATGTTTAAAAATAATTTACACCTAGAACTTAATTTGTAGTCTTAACAGTTTTAGCCTATTTTTATAATTACCCTTCATCACGTACAGTCTAGGTAAATAGATATAGACTGGGCACTTTCGTTCTTAGGGTGAATGTGGGAGGCATTTAAATTAAAATAGTTTGAAATTATGTTTCGAAAATATTAATTACGTAAACAGAACTTTTAGTAAAGTAATGAACACTTTGATAACAAGTTTTCACGCATTTCCTGTTCACGATTACCTAATGTTTGGAACACTAAAGATCCTAATGTCCAAAAGCATATTTTTTCAGTTTAAACATCACCAATAATATAGTTAAACAAAGAACCCTCTCATTTCCTTATCACTTTTGAATTGTATCGTTTACATTGTCAGTATAATCAGTATCTGTTTCAGATATCTATTCTTCAAAAGGAAGAATGAATATTTTATCTATCGAGGAACGCAAAATATTTACATCATCACTCAACAAAACAATAACGGTGTAGTTTTGTAATCAAACAATTGAATAATGTTCCTCTCACTTATATACATTATTAGCAACGATCTAGGAAGTATTTATTTGTTTTTTTTTTTACTAATGAAGGAAGTATAATTTAAGTCGTTTATTCTCGAGCTAAAGAGTGATGAGAGTTCTCATCAAGTAATTCAGCTGGTTAAAACAAAACCTTTTTTTAATTTTGAAGTTTCATGGATCTTTCTGTATAATTTCATTTATGGTATACCCAAAATTTTGAGAAATGAGATTTTAAAATAAGGAAAACTTATTATAGGCGATTTCATCACTTTCCAATATCAGAAAGTGACTTACAGATACAAGGCGGAGGATATTAATTTCTGGAAACAGATATAAGCATACTGATGAACGTTAACCTCAGTGCCTCAGACAGTTCACCAAGATCAACAGTAAGCGTTACTCGCACTTGAAGAAAGATATCAAGACTTCTGCTTTAAGTGGGAGAGCAGTAGGTCCGTGTTTGTGGTCGGTTTAAAAGCAATCTCACTAAAAGCACGGGATTCTGCTGTCATCATTAGTTTCCCAGTTTCAATTTAGCAACGTTTGTACCTCAAGTGCGAATAATAGATTAAATTAGCAGCTTGGTGTTTTGATCGTTTATTAAAAAATAAACTTGACTAGAATTTGCAATATTATAATTAAAAATAAATAATATTATTAAAATTGAATTCTTGATTGTAAAATATATTATTATTGTTTTTAGTAACTTATTAGGTATAAGATATAAATTTTTCTTACAACGGGAAAATAATTACAATTCTCTATTTATTTTCACTTACAATAACATGCCCAGGGTTTTGTTAGTAATCAAACTACAAAGTGAATGTCTCGCTAATCTTAATACAGTTATTCAATTGTCTCCCGAAAACAGCTAGATTTTATGTATAAAAAGCTTAAAATGGAATATTAAAAGCTTTTCAGGTAGTTAAGGTTATTTTTCGTAGTAAAACTTGGGTAAATAGCATTGAATGAATAGTCAAGTTTAAGCTATTTACAGCTCTTTATGCTCTACTTAAAAAATTACAAAAATAATTTGGGTCTTTTTTATTTATTAGTCATTATTATTTTTGTATTAATAATGTACCATACAATTAACACATAAGTGTGGATCTGTGGAAAATATAATTTAGTAGTTCCAGTTTTCTATGGAAAACGGCATACAGTGGGTTAATACGTCAACCCTACAGTACTATAGTATTACCCATTTAATAACTTTCATATAATTTCATTTCAAAGTATTTAACATTAATACTCATAGGAAAACAAAAGCCACACAGCTAAAATATATTTATTCTTTTCAGTCAAAGTAATAATAACAGTATTGTCATTAGAACACGGTTTCCAGTGTTTTCATCATGAAAAATTCATAAATCATACTTGCCTGTCAATCTATTTGATCTTGATGAAATCAATTGATGATATCATTTTTCTATTGAATTATCTCTCTTCTCTAAGAACTCTGTTATCTAATAAAATTGTCTTCTATATTACAGCTACAAAATATGTTTTTTTCTAATCGAATACAAATAAGTTGCACGTACCTGCTAGGTTCTTTCATGATGTTGCTAGCAAAGATAAAATAAGAATTTCATATGTACTACAAGAAAGAAGAGCAACTTTTCAAGCCTAAATTATGATTTAGTTGATGATTAGTATTAAAGAATTGAACACTACAGCACTGTAATATACTCCGCGTTAAAGTTTTTAGTACTCTAATCAATCCGAGACAAGAATCTGCTCAAAAGCAAGTTTGAAGATGTACCTCAAATTTCCTGTAGGTTTTCACTTCACAAAGCCATGGCAAGAAAGTGTTTAATGAATCTTTCTTTGCCTGTAAACGTTAAGCACATCTCCACGGCTTATATCCGTGGCTTATAATTTAGACGCATTACTCATTACACAACCATAGGTTATTTGTATATTAGCAGGTTGAACAAAAACACATATATCTTGAACATGTTTGATTGTTTCTACGATATGAATTGAGGGCAGTCTTATGGTAGAACCTCAATTCCATCACACATCACTAAAGCGGTTCTACTAACCATGTTCTACACACAGAATATTCTGTTTATACTTATTTCCGTATTCCCTACTCACCTTAGTAATTACTTGTTACATTGTTTGAAATCAAGTTGGAATCAACAATACATTTAACGAAATCATCTGACCAAAACCGTTTGTGGTTTTATCCGACCTAAGAAACAATTGAAAAGGGTGAAATGATACTTTAAAGGTTATGTTAGTGGTTAGTGGCGGTGTTTAGTGATTACAGAGTGTGTGTTAATATTGAAATTCAAATCACACCATTACGAAATGTTGAATTCTTATATTTTTGCTAGAATCGTTACGTGAATATAGAAAACATTGTTTCCATACTATAAAATAATTTATAAGTAAATTAGAATCATAGGACTAAGTTTAATTAATAGGAGCGGTAAACAACTAATAATACAGTTAAGAAATCAACCAGACAAATTTGCTAATTACTACAGTAATATTGCTCTCACGTTTACTACAGCGTACTGAACTGTGTTCGATAAAAGCAACTCACTTTATTATAACAAAGTGTCGTGAAACCGACGCGAGAAAAATCTAAGGTGTTTTGAAGTTCGTCATAAAGCCAAGTTATGACGTCATATCCGGTCTGCCGCTCATAACTGCGTTTATTATCCCGGTTTGATCGTGAGATAAAGTTTTTGTACATCAATTCACCTGAACGGAATTAAGGGAATATTTCGAAGAAAGTTCGCTGTAATAGGATTACTGTAAAGCTTACTGCACAATCGGACGTAATCTTGTTTACATACGCTGCATTTAACGTGAAAATTGTATAACATGTTAATAAAAACGAGAAAATATACTTATCCAATGCATTTTGCTCTAATACATGCAGAACATTACTATTGCGCTGTCATTATCTACACTCATACTACTTTCTACTATACAAAGTAAAATTTACAAATTAAAATATCGATAAAGAATAAATATAATTTGTCACTGAAGTATGAACTAGTTTTAATTTCAATATGGTATTACTTCTGTGAAAGCGTGAGTTAGTGGACTAATGACAAATGACAACTTAGGGGAATCTATAGCTTTCATATTCTGAGCTGGGAGATGATCCCGGTGTTGGCTTTCATTTTAGATTGCTAAGATATAGTTTCCGGTGCCACAATTAATCAATCCTTTACTACCCAACAGTTTAGATATCTTATGCAACCTAACGGCTTTGACTTCCTACTAGGCGTTAAAACTCACAACCACTTACATACTTTTTTTCTCTCGGACAAGAAACTTAAAAACGTAAAAACGTCTTTTAAACGTTTTTCGGTCTCTAGCGTAGGTACAGTTCATCGTGTCAGGCTTTATCCTTTGGTACAGCTACCATGGTGAATAGTATCTCATTCTTATCAACTTGAGAAGAACGGAAGTTTTTTTTTAGCTCTAGCCTCTATTGAATAGATGAGATCCTCGTGGTCCTTAGATCTGCCATGCACCACTAAGGAATCCCTATCTATTCCAGACATCGTGTGCCTCAGTTGACCCGAGATTGAAATTAAGTTATACCTTTACACCAATATCTCAACATTTGCAGTTAGCGATGTGTCACTCTTGGACATCCATTTAATAGGCATTTTATCCATCTGGCTTAAATCTGATAGAGATGAACCCTTCTGGATATAAAATACCTACAAGACTCTATTCGAATAACGTCTTAGTTTTCACGGATTATTCCACATTACATGCTCCATGCCAAACATCAGAATGAAAAGCTTTATAAGACGATGATACCTAATGAATTAATTAGTTTCAATACACCATTTTGACGTAACTAGTACAAAACTGGCAAGATAGTCTGACAAAAGCAGCTGCACATCAAGACGCGACAATGTCAAAACAGTTCTAGCATTAAAGCAAAATATTAGCATTTAAACATAGGATAAATTCTAAAGAACGCTCCATCAAATGTAACAAAATAATAAAACCACTACAAAAACAAGCAAAATTATTATTCTTTTAGAATTTACATTTACATGAACTGATTATTAAACAAACCAACCAGAACTAAATAAATCGGTAATACAATAAGGGTATCTAACTCGGTTAGTAATGATAATAAAATAAGTAACAATGAATAATATAAAAATATCAAGTAAAAACGCGTGTTTACAATGTTGTTCTCATGTAATTTATACAATGAGAACAACTTTATACAAAGCATTTACATTACAATCACTGGTTTCCAAGTAAGTAGTAACAGAAACAAGCTACCATTATTAAAGTTTTCAGTTGATGATATGATTTGTAAAACTTTGTTGTTTATACATTTATTCCAGAAACTCTACTCACGAGTTGATATTGAGTGAGCGGAAATCATATTTCAATGTATCTAAAGAGAATTAATGTAATATTATTTACTTTATTACTAAATGACAGTTTAGGCTTCATCTTATATTATGAAAATGCTAGGAAATATAAAGCAATTTTCTCTTATAAGTTTCAATATTGAAATTTTACTTTTCTTCTATCACATGTTCAAAGATACACAGTGCTGCAGTAAGAGAGCTATACTGCTCTTAACTAAAAGAGCAAATTGTGTAGAAGTAATGGATAGCCTCAACTTTTCGTGACACTTAAGAAACATTAGCAATAAATTTGTAACATTACGTAACAAATTTTTGTTGTACTGCAGTCTGATAGTTAACCGTTTTGTTTGAAGTTGGGTTGTGGGGGAAAGAAGGTTTTTGCGTATTTCTTTTGAACGATGAAAAATGTACGAAAAATCTTGTTTCCTTCACTGATAGTTAAGTTGTGATTAACACGGAGTTACAGAAGAAAAAAAATTAAAACTTATTTAAATTATGTACTTATTTCCTTTACCTGAAATAGAATAATATTTAAGTTCATTGACTACGATTATTCACCAAAACACAAGGTAGAATCTCGTCACGACACGTGTCGGAACAGGTTCGGTGAGGTTCCAAGCGAGATTTCACATCTGTGGTTCGATTTCATTCTCGAGATGTGTAGTTGGATAGACAGACAAACAAGTATACAAAAAAGTTTTAAACAAAAAAAGCATCATTAGAATATTTTTTGTGGAAATTTAGTTTCATGCTAAATTTAAAGTCCACAAAGGAAATATATCTAGATATATTATACCGGAAAATAGGTTAACATATTTGTTCATAAAATTAAGATTCATATCAGTGTTTATACAATAAAAGGCTATATACTAAGTTACTATAAAATGATGTTTGTCTTGGACTAGTTAGGCTACATGTGTTAATATGTCACGTGATTGAATCTCTAATGGATGTACTGAGTGTTTTTACAAATTTATTTACTCTGATAATTTTTCATTCCTACCAAGGTTACCCATAATATCAATGTAAAAATATTCTCAAACGCTAAGATAAAAAACCCATAGATACCTACCATAATCTAACTCAGAGTTCCTTATAAATAAATAAATGGACATCATTTCAATCCTATGGGTTAGTTTGTTTTTGAGATAGCGTCCGGACATAAAAAAGATGTCCGAACACACATATCTGGGGAAAAAACAAATAACATTTGTTTATTCCAAACATAAAGCCTCGATAATGCTCAGCCAATTATTCTTTGACAATAATATGCACAAATAATACTACTGAAAACGGAATTTACTCGTTTAGTTTAAATTTAACAGGTTAAACATATATTTGTCTTTCTCAAAGACTAGTAACTCCCTGTTTAAGGTTTTGGAAGTTAGACGGATTTTGAATTAAACAGAAAACCGGACATTTCCTAGTGATACGAGTAATCAGTAGCTCTACGTTTTGAGATCTGCAATCTTATCTCTTCCTCAGGTTTAACATAACGTAACACATAATTTGAGTCTATGTTAACACAACAAATCATACCTGGGAGTGGTAAGTGACAGTGAGGCATCACGACAAACAAGTCGCGCGTGAACTTAATGTACAATAATTTATCTAAAGCATACACATTATTATGAACGATCAAAACCAACGTCCACAATAAAACAGCCCCACTGTTTCAAAATTATTATTTATTCTTCTATTTTATTAATGTAATGAAAGTAACTAAAACCCTTTTAAAAAACTTTTTATTACATACAAGTGTTTCGGTTTTTAACCATCATCAGTGTACATTAACCTCTAAATAAATAAATAAATAATAAACAATTAGATATACACATGTGAACCTTTAAACATATGTTAAATTTAAATGACACAGTTGTAATTGTTTTATTAGTAATCTGTATTTAATATTTTAATTTTTTCCAAAAATTGTATTTGTCTTGTTTTTCAGATTACTATTTAAAATGTTATGAGGATCTTTATTATAATTTAGATAAATATGTAATTCTTCTTTTGTGTTTAATTTCTCTCCTTTCCTTTCGATATCTAAAATGTCCACGTTCTTTTCAATATTTGTGTAGTTATGGTCAGTCTCCAATAAGTATTCAGCAAAATTTGATTTTATTGTAGACATGTTATTTGTTTTCAAAGCTTGTATGTGTTCTTTAAACCTTTTATTAAAATTTCTTCCAGTTTGCCCAATATAATAGCTTTCACAGTCACTACAGTTAATTTTTGTATACTCCAGATTGTTTGTATAATTCCTGTTTGTCATCATTTTGGTTCACTTTGTTTTCAATCAGTTTAAATGTATTATTTCTTCCAGTTTGCCCAATATATATGGAGTTAATAACATATTTGTTCTTCATTTTTATTTAACTATTAGTTTTTGTACTGTACGTCTTGCCTGTGATAATATATTTTAAATTGGCTTTTAAAAATAACAAAACACTAGTATCGATACCGAGCTAAAGAATACAGATCACGATAGGTCTGCAATTAACAACCGACCAATAAAAAATTCTTGAAATTTGTTTTGCTCAGATGTCTGTTTTGCATAATTATGCACTGCAAAAAAGTATAAATTTTAACTTTACATCAAGATACCATTTAGAAAACGAAAGTAACGTGTGAAAAAATGTTTGTGTATGTTAATAAATGCCTTCAAATCAGATCTCTTTAATCTGGTAGATATTGATTAGTTACATCAGAGGCTCCAGAACACAAAACTACTAACACATGAAGTTTGCTTAGGTCCCCCATTTACATCTGACCCTGCAGGAAATGGCCGCTATTAATCTGCCAGTAACTCTGGCTCAAGTGCATTTCATCAGCTTGAGCAAAATTCATCAAGTTATTGTTATATAATAAAATTCTTTCGATTGGCTGAAACTTAATTTTGTTGCGTTTTTTTTTTATTTTAGACATGAAGGTGTACCTTAGATCATTTATACAATGAGTTATATGATGATTGTATTAAAACCAAAAATTAGACTTTAAAAACAACAAAACCGTACTTAATTTCAAATCCGTGTACAGGCTAACCAAATAGTCGGTCCCTGTAGATTTTAAAACAACAGTATTTGGATAAAGAACATTTGTAAATAGTATTTAAGTGCTAAGTCAACGAGAGCTATTTGTTGTTTCAAAAACTTACAGGAATGTACAAGGAGTATATCCCTTCAAAAGTGTTACAGGACAAAATACTTTGTAATAGATTATTTCAAATACAAGAAAACGGAATAAGTTGAATGCTTACCACTCATTTTATTATTATTTGTTTTATATATTTTTACGGTTGAAATTTAAATATTATTCACTTTCAATACTAGCCATTAAATTTAGAGTTGTGAAAATAGTAAATGTATACCATAAAATACTAACAAAAACTGGTGCTGAATTGTTTTATAAATTTAGGTCAAACCTGCTTCATAGTATTTTAATCTAAAACAGACGTCAAAATTCGTTTTAAACTTTACGGAATCTCTGTTTTTTTATTGTTTAATAAAAAAGGAACAGTATAAGCAGTTTCTATATCTTGCCTGCTTGCATCCAAACGCTTAAGCATTTGAATAGCGTTTAGTTACAAATTCAATCTTCAATGAATAGCAAACTAATTCATAAGGGTTTTTAAACGTAATCAAATGCTTATGTTTTCTATTTCAAATTATGTTATCAAAGAAGATGGTGATATTAAAATGATTTAAATAGAAAATCCTCTCTTTCTTCAGATTCCTCCTTTAATATTATAATACCGTAAATGTAAGTGACTTTGAATTTTTTTATGCTTAAAATTTAAAACTCAGATAAAATGGTACATATAAATTTTTAGATCGTAATTTTTAGTTTCAGTTTTACTTTTTTAGCGATTATCTACTTAATATAATTAATGTTTATTGATAAGAATATTACATAGCTAAAATTATATTCTTTTCGGTCAAGTGACGCATTGAACATGTTTTTCTAACTTAGTTAAAGATATTTTGTAAACAGCTGCGATTTATAAGAAAATTTAAAAAATTATTTTGTGAAACCGAGCAATAAAATGTGCTTACATTTAATTTTTTTAAGGAGTAATAAGATTTTATGATTTAAGTTGCATAAAACCTTTCAATTGAACAGTATATATTACTGTACTAAAAATGTATATTTTCATTTTATGTAACTTAATAGGCTTAAGAAAAATTAAGTGCAACATTAGCGGTTGTAAGCAACTGTCCAGTAAGAGCAACTTTGTAATTCCACTTCATCCTCTCATTGCAAAGTTGGTTGTAAGCAAATTTACAATCACTGCATTCCAAAGAATGCAATCTCTTTAAATTTCTTTGCAAAACTATTATATTATTGGATGAAAGATGCTTGAAGATACTTTGAATGGTCACACTTTATTTTGATGGCAATATTTAAAGTAGATTTTTAAACCCCCATAGTAACCAAGCTTACAGTGAATGGCGTTACGTGAACGTTTAATTTTGCCAAGTTCAAGTCGAAAGCTGACAGAAGAGGGCGAGTTTGTTTAAGGAATTAAGGACCAGCACTTTGTAATGCAAACACAGGTGGTGCCTCCATACTGCGTACGCGACCTAACTTGTACCGATAAATGTGTGCTGCTTCACACATATATACTTTCAATCTAATGTGTTAAATTCCATGAAATTCAAATGTACATAGGCCAACCAGATATTCAAGTACGCTAGTTATGATGTAAGGATTACGAAAAAAAACAAGCCCTTGAATACTAATTAATTTGGCTGTCAGTTGTGTTGTCTTGGATTGTTAGTGTTCCAGTGTAATTGTTTATATACAGAGTAATACAGATGCATCAGTATCTAATTGAACTATCTGATTGAACAGTTTATTGGTAAAGGTTAAAGTCTTTTTCTATAAAACCCTACCTGACCACACGTACTATGTCGACGCTATTGTAAACCTAGATACTAGATTTCTAATAGCTGAAATTTTAGCTTATGTTTTTTAAATTTTTTTAATTGTACACCACCACCCCCCACCCTGAAGGGGGACCTTTTGGTTTTTAGCTTTTTTTAGTTTGCATGGGTTCACATGTGCCAAACTTAAGTTTTATGAGACGTAGAGATGTTATTTTCTTTTTATTTTAGTTATAAAAGCCTGCTCTATAATTGTGTTGTATTTTTTTTAATTTTGATGAACAAACTATATAACAAAAAATTTGTATAATTCAAAACTACCTGAAAAATTGTGGTTTAATAGTTATTAATACTTTAACATCATTATTTTTACAGTTTAATATTACCAATTTTAGAATATCCCTAACTGAATAAAACTAAAAATCATCATATTACCTTCTATGCAACACTGAAAACTCAGTTAACGTTTTAAAAATGTGAAATTTAGGAAAACGTTAACAAACCCAAACAACGAACTTTATTAGGCACGTACTATATTCATATAAAGTATTATTTTAGAAATAGTATTATTGACAAATAACATGTTTAGGCCCCATTCGCCAAAAACAAACATAAAAAAGCAAAACAAAATACTATTACACATACTGTAAATTTCACCAAAACTTTAATTGCAGTGCTGCTTTTATTATTTTTTTTCTATGTGAAAATAACTTAGTAGGACCATGTTTTTGACATATTTGTATACATAAATCACCAAGGTAACTTTTTTCCTGTTTTTATCGTGGACTCCCCCCTTATTTTCCATGTAAACAGAAATTATTAGTTTGCACACTATAGTTGATTCAAATCGTATTTGATTCAACATACATCGAGACAATGTCCATATAACCACACAGACCTGTAAGCGTCACTTTACTTTATGAATCTTTACATAACACATATAATTAAAGAAAACTACCAGAAAGCAAATTGGTGTTTGAGATGATTGAATATATTAGCATACCAAAGTCGATGCTGCATTGATTCACGTGCACTACACGTAATTTATTGAAGCTTCATAATTAACGCTAATTTACCAATTGTTTTCATATTAATTACGTAATATTGCCCATATAATTAGATTGTATATAATCCTCGTAAAATAAATTTAGTTCGTAATCTATATTTAGTTAAGCGAAGCCTCAAACTAATACAACATGTATTTATTTTTTTGTATCGCTTATACTAAATATACTGTATATTTATTTGTAAAGGGATTATTTCCAAATTAAGTTTAAGTGAGAAAACTCACGTCTGTAGAAATATATAGTGAACTTGATTTTATTACAGAAGTTTATTTAATTTGTTATATGGTGAATGGTTTGAATTTGAATGGTCTAAATACAAGGTTTATCTTATCAAAGTTAAATGTGTATACAAAAGAATGAGGAAAATTTAATAAAGAACAAGAATGATTTGTCTGAACAATCTTCGAATAAGAGTAAGGATAAAATGATACAAGAGGATTTAAAGTGAGCAAATCGGTTTTATGTAACTCTATGATCGATTGTGCATTTATTGTCCTACATTCATTTCTGAAGAAGCACGTTATTCGATTTTACATAGCACAGTTCTTTTCTTGAATGACCGTTCTATCTACATAATGATGAATTTTCATTTTTCATATAGATTAACCAACATTAATTTGCATAACTTATTTTAATAATGTTTCGAATCCCCTTTTTAGAACCGGTTAGGGTACTTCTGAATTTGTTCTACTTTTTTAATTTGTTTGAGTAGTTAGACACTTTTTATTTCTGTCTATTACATACTATTTGTGGTAAACATTAAATATGTATTGTTTAAAGGGGACCCAGAATGCCCATCTCGGTAATGTTATATTTTTATTTTTTTTAAATAGAACTGTTTCGGTTTTCACGCCATAAAAAACTCAACTTTTGTGACATATTATAATGCACATTAGGTAAAAATTTCGTCTTAATATCTTTACTAGTTACTGAGAAAATGGGGTTTTTATGTTAAAAAATGAAATTTGCGAAAATTTGAAAATGTTATCAATTACCTCGGTACATTCCAGCCTCATAAGCAGAAGTTTCTTCCTCATTTTCCTCCAGCTTTCTTTTCTGCAGCGTATTCCTTCTTGCTTGTCTCATGAAGTCTGACATTGCTTTTTCAGCACTTCGGATACGTTCAGAGTCCAATAATTTCATCGCGGTTATTGTGCAAATACCTGGTTGAAGACCCATTTCATGAAGGACTCTGCATTTTGTAATGTGTCTATCATTGTAACTGGTAACTGCTTCACAAACTCCAAATTCAAGGTTTTGTGAGTAACATAATAATATTTTCGAATCCTAGCTTATATGACACTATTGACACTCTCGTTGACATGTTGCGTCCTGCCATGTAAACATTTTTTAGTAGGTTTTGATCAACGAGTGCCTTGAGGGCTGGCTTTATTGCAGGTATTATAGCCCCTGGCATAGCATTATGCTATTAATATTTATTATTAAGCATTATTCATAGTTTACACAGACAATAATTTGAAGCGCACGCTTATATTTGAACAAAATGTCTTGTGCAAATATTGTGAGGTAAATATGTTATTATAATTAGAATTATTATACGTCAATGAACTCAGAATGAGCCATATTTTCATAAAAAAATGTAAAATACCAATTGATAAAAAATTTTGTTTTGGGTTTCCGGGTCCCCAAAATAGTAATTAATTTATAGAGGCCAAGAAAAAAATGTTTTGTTATTATATATAATTATTATATATAAAAATGTAATTTCAACTTTAGTATAATAATTGGCTGGGCTTTAGTACAACCTAAGATGCAAGGTAGTGGGTAATTGTAACGCCTGTTTGTTCGTCAGCACTATATCTTGAAAACGAGGTAATCGTGCAATTTTACAATTTTGTAATTCATTTCTAAATAGGAGTACGATGATGGTGCATGTCACATAGCTCTGGCTGAGCAATGATCAACATTTTTATCGTACCGTATTTTAATTAATTGCAACATACAGTAATTTAAATTTAAATAAAGAGTATTTAATTTAATTTCTAGGTATAGATCTGAGTTAAAATATTAAGTCTTTATATACGTGGCGTTACTTGATGTACTGATTTTATTTCCAAATTAACAAAATGATACAACTTTTCTTATTTTGAATGTAAAATTCATTCACCTAAAAAAACTAAATAGAGGGTCTAGCTATATTTCAAAATAAAAACCTCCTTCTGGTAATAAAACCTCAACTAAAGATTTCACTTCAAATACTATTCAATCTTCTTTACCAATCATGATCAAAGACTGTAATTACTACTTAACTTTTTAATATTGGATATTAAAATTTATAATTACTTGAAAATTAAATACTTAGAAAACTGCAACTAATATTACAATATTATTCAAAATATATACTTAAAAATATATATATATATATATATATATATATATATATATATATATAAGGTTACAAATCCAAGAGGTTTAAAACCAAAATTAAAATTAATCCGTTAGTCTCCTAAAACCAAATAGTTACGTTCCATATTGACCTAATGAAACATGAAACTTCTTATACATAACATTTTTCACCCCATCATAACCAGGGGTATATTTTTAACATATGTCCTAATGCAAATATTAGAAAGTAAAATTATGAAATCAGATGGAAACTTAAAACTGATGACTATTAAAAAAGAGTCGCACACGTGCTCTAATAACTTATATCCGAATACTTCAGAGATCTATCCTCAGGAGAGTTATGAGAGGGTGGTGAGGGAGGGGTAGGTGAGATGGCGATGCCCCGCTGATAAAACATCAAACAAAAGAATCAAGCCGGTCCAGTAACTGCAATCGCCTTCGTTTCTGATACAGCAAACAGTCCACTGAAACATAAGTCCTTGCCTAATTCCAAAGAGGCCTAGTCATAGGCGAATTGTGACTAAATATTTTACCATAAGGTACATTACACTGAGTAATCTACACTATTCAAGAGTGACCATACTGGCAATAAGAAACTGCATGACAAATTTTTAAACTAACCGAGTATAATTACACGATAATTTAACAGTTATGTAGTAACAGCTGTAACTGTTAATACAAATTTTGCATTCAACCTTAATAAAACCTGTTACGTGATGCTGTAAACCTGTGTCGTGCTTATAACTTGTTTTATATTACAAGTTTTTATTCGTTTGAATAAAATACTTAGTATATAATAATCTTTACAATGCTACGTGTTATAATTTTACCAGCGCATCGTCCCTAACTGAATCTTGTTTGTGACGGCTCCCGTAACAAAGTGTAACTACATATAATTTAAGGAACTTCGCACTAGATGTATTTTCCCTTGTGACCAATAAACTAGTCAGTTAAATGTTTTCGGAAATAATGATTCGGATAGATCACGGTAGTCTGTTATAATTAATTTCTATTATTAAAACAACGTTTTTCATCGAGTATCGAGTTATGTTAAATTTGGTTAGAACGTTAAAATCTATCTATAAGGATTTTCAGAGAAACTTACATAATAGCAGGACTGTACAAACGGAGTAACTACAGTAATCATTATTCATTCTTAAATTGAGATTGGATTCTTAAATTAAACATTAGCCTACACTGAGATTTCCGTCAGTTTTAACTAAACAGTACCAGGGAGATGGTTCACGATATTTATCAATAGAGACGGAAAGAAGCAAATATTAGGTAACCACATCTAGATCAGCGAAAAGGACTGATACGTGGAGTGTTCAACATAATCTGTAATTATTTGAGTCTCATGAACTGGGTAAATTCTTTGTTAGTTCTCTGACACTACAGAGGGCTGCGAATTGTTATGATTCTTTACGTATTAATTGCATTCTTCTTAAATCAAAACAGTAAACATTATATCACTAAAATAATTCAGACAAATTTGCTGCGTTAAGTTTGAACAAAAATATCTCCTGCGCCACTAATAGTATTACAGTTTATTTGAGACTCTCATTCACTATACTATAGCTATTGTCTAAAAAGTGATAATATAGCCTACATAAAGAAGTCGATTTCACCAATTAGCTTTGATTGTATTAGTTATGCACGGGATAAATCATTCATACGGACGTTGCATGCTGAGGTCCGGGGATTCATTACAGTTAGTTCTGAGGTCCCACAGTAGGGCTGCGCCACATTACCTGTTCAAATATTAGCTACCTGAGCCCAAGGCGCGTGGAATAGGTAGCTAATATTCCACGCGCCTTGACCTGAGCCACTCACTACACAGAGGGCAGTCCGAACGCGTACTTATGCCGTAACTCAATTTATAGTACTGGATGAGTTATCTTTTGTGTAACTAATACTGTCAAAGACTGTAGTGATCGTACTACGTCGTCTTCCTATTTCTTGTTCAAACAAGATTGTTGAAAACCTCAAAAAATGAGCACTAGTCAAAATAGCTGGTTAGCTGCGAGTTTTTTTTATTCATCAACTGTTAATACATTAATTAATTATTCATTGTTTCATTTTATTACCAACGTGCAAATGTCAGCGAAACTTATAAATATTGCATGAATACTGGTATTTTACTTTAATCTCCTAAAAGCTATTTAAATATTATAAAACTCCATGCCTGAGACGAGTTATCGTATTAATATAATTAATTTAGAATGATAACTAAGTAAATACTAATTAATTAACGTTAAATTCGTACAAAACCTTAATGATGTACCTATAACTTTAGGTATATAAAGGTGCTAAGCATGTTTTAATTATATGCTTTCTCTTCCTTTCCATGTTAATTACAGGTACATAAATAATGAAAATTTCACACATATAGTGGTAGACTTCATTAAAACTGATATTAATATAAATTTATTAATTCTAAGGAAATATCTTTAAAAAACTAAATACTTCCCCCCACCCCCCCCCCCCCCCACCCCCCCCCCCCCCCACCCCCCCCCCCCCCCACCCCCCCCCCCCCCCACCCCCCCCCCCCCCCACCCCCCCCCCCCAATTGATTTTCTGCCTGGTTGGACTGATTGGTCGAGGTCAGGTGGTTGACCTAGACTAGACTACTGACCAGCTGTTCACCGGCACCGGCTACTGTTCGGAGACACGTTCGGCAGAAGCTTACTGCGTTTCTGGCTGTTCTCTGCTCGTCCCATTTCCCCATGGCTGGCTAACTTCTACTTTCGGCAGGTAATTGTCTCTCTCACCCTCTTAACTTTATTTTGTTGGCGGTTTTTCTCTCCCACGCAGACATATATTATCGTAGTTTAGTTATAAGTAGTTTATTTATTATTTTGTAACTTGTGTTCCTCGTGTACGTTTTTCGTGTCGCTAAGTGTTCTTTCCTGTCTTCCGTACGTTCTAAATTGTTAATTTATTAACTATGCCAGTTAAGTTTTTTATATTTTCGCACTAGTGCTTTCTAATTGATCCGTTCGGCGAACGGAAATTATTTTTTTAGTAATCACCTTGTATTTTTTTAGTGTAAGCGAGACGGTAGAGACTTTGCAAATTTTGTGACCTCGTGTTTTGTGTTGCGTGCAAAATTGGGTGGCAACATTAATGATTTTCATTTTATTGCTTAATTAATTATTTGCCTTATAGTAGCGTGAACGGATTATAATTTAATTATTGTTATTTGGGAAATAATGTACTGTTATTATTTGTAAATTATATAATTATTATTAGGCCTTCCTTACAATTAATATTTAATAATAGAATCGTTAAATTATTATAATATTATAATTGAATGATTAAAATCCAGCGAATTATAGTTACAAAGTAAATGTTTTCCACTGACTTAAATCATTTAGTATGGCTGTTCTAGCCTATAAGTAAATGTTTATATCTTTGAAAAATTTGTTTTGTACATCAAATTTAAATATTTTATATGTACTTTGTGGCAAACATAATTAAGTTTTTATTATTTCTCGGGTTATACTAATATTTTTTCTGAATATCTACTGGTTATGTATGGGATTCAAATGGGTCCCCGTGAGTGCCGTTCAGCGGGACTGGTGCGGCGATGTCTGCCCGAACAACTGAAACAAAAAATTGAATGCCCGCGCCCTGCCAGCGCTACCGTTACCGGCATCCAACCGGAGTATTCCGTAGTCATCTTGAACAAGGTTGGATCCAAAAAGTTTTTTCCTTCATTATTATACCACCTGAGAGGATTGGGTTGTATGGAGCGCTGACAGATGTTAGATCTGGATGGAGGGCCAGTACCTAGCCAGTATATATTTAGTTTAGTTACGTGACCTGAAGGGGAGGGATTCATCTTTAATTCGGATTCGTGGATGGCAACTAAGCCCCCGCCTCCATCGAAAATTGGCTGTTAAATATTTTTTTTAATTTTCGGTTACAAACTTGAAAACAAAGCATTACTTTTTAAAAAAAAAAGTGGGCCTAGTAATTCTAACAACCTTTTCCATCCCCTCAGTTCATAAAAAAAATTACCTGTTAACAAAATTTTATATTTTCTACTGCCGTACCTGATATTATGTTATTTAGTATTATTATATTATTTATTTATTATGTTATTTTCCAGTATTAGAATTCTAATTTATTGGGGTTATTTAGTTTTTACGTTACGCGGTGCACCGTGGTGCTGCAGTAATCGTATTTTGTGGTAAAAATGTTTTGCCATCTCATTAATTATAATTCATTGTACTCGAAATCTATGTCTCTCTTTGTCTCTCTTCCCACTAGTGGCGATGTGATGTTATTTTTTTTTTAATTTGCTCCCTAGTTTGGGAGGGGCGCGCTTCCGATACCTCCGGTCTGTTTTCGGTACTCGGGACAAAATGGTAGCAGAGCGTGGTTACGTGTTTTTACCCTCTGCGGGCCCGGGGGTTTTGTTTTGCCACTGGTGGTGAGAGGAATGAGTTGGAGTTGGTAGATTGTGACTATCCTGCTCCTGTTGCCGTCTCGCTGTGCTATTTTTTCGCCGATCGACAGGAAGTGTAGTGAACTTATTTATTTACTTTTTGATTATTGTTACTTGTGTGTTTTTTGTTATATCTTGTCTTCGTTGTTTTTTTCCTGGATTTGTTCTGGGTACGGCGTAGATTTTGTTGAGGAATTTTGGATTCCGCTGCCGTGTTTCGTGGACGGCAGGAATTCTGGGGACCCTGCTGAGAGTGTTCTTGTCTTACTGCGTTATTCACTTGTCGCCTTAGTTATCTTGCCTTGTTAGTTGTTGACTTCGTGTCAGTGTGTTGGTCTGTTTAGTTTTTGTTACTCATACTTTGTTATCTTTGGCCTGTCTCTCTGGTGCCTGAATACTTGTTGAAGGAGGATCTCCATTTTGAGTTGTTGGCTCGTGGGCTTACTCCGGGTTCCGAATCCGAGTCACTGCGGAAGCAACTGCGGTATAATATTGGACCTGGAAAAGACGCTGGCCTAGAAGATTTGCACGTTCCAGAAGCAGAGGGCCTATTTTGGAGGCTAAGCTGGAGACTTGTTGAGAATAGTCAGGAGGACTGGTTGGAGTCGCCGCCCACTGGGCGAGAGAGGGCTAGGTATTTGTCCCGGCTTACCCATCTAAATGTGAGGCTGTCGCTACTATAGAGCCAAGCATTTTAGTTCTGGTGATAAGGAGTGGTTGGAGGAACGCATTACCTTGGTTGACGGCCTGCTGACTGTACTCGAGAGGGGACGAGGGGGGCAAAGGCTCCTGAAAAAAAAACTTTGTCTGCGGTTGACTCTGCTGCGGCTGTTAAGGGCGAATGCCGGATTCCCTGGGTCAGTTGTTGCAGACTTTGATGTGGGCGTGGCGTCGGCGGGTGTCTGGTGTGGACGGGGCCCGGGGGCCTGTAGACCCAAATGCCTGCTGGATCTGGAGGACTGGGGAACTGTGGTGACGGGAAGATCCTTTGTTCAGTATCACAAGCTTCCATAACCCACTTACCCCGTTGCTGCAGCGATCTACAGACGGTGGGATGGTCTAGACTCTGAAGCGCTTGCTGCTGCGGTTTCTTTCTGAGATCCTGCGGACTGCATGGACTTGCCTGGTCTTCAGGGAGCGAGCTTCCTGCATGTCATCTCTCCGTTTTGTAGTGCACCTTTGGTGTGGATGTCTGGTTCGAGTTCTCCAGCAGGGGTGGTACCCTGGAGGATTTTTCTAGGGAGGCATTGGATTTCTTGTTTCCTGGTCCGTTGAGGGAACGTCTCCGTGTGGAGAAATTCTATAGGCCTCAGGGCAACGGAGACGAGTTTGGCAAAGTTTGTGGCGAGGCCGAGGTGAGGGACACTGAGGGTGTTAAGGCTCGATACCCCGAAAAGTACTGTGGTCAACACCATTCTTGAGAGTCTCAATGCTGAAGAGAGGTCCCGTTTGGTTTTTTTGGTCGCCCTTTCACCTTTTATGAACTGGACCGTCTGAGGCATTATGGCTTCGCAGCAGCGTGCAGTTTGCTGACCGGAAGAGGGCTGGAGTGGAAACAATCATCGTTCCATTAAGCCCTCCAGGGCTGTCACGGCCGTTTTTTATAAAAACAGAATCCCGTTTTGGGGGGATGGGGCACATCACTCTGGTGGGCTTCGTCTAACCATCTGCTATGCCTGTGGTGTGAACGAGGTCGATACTCGTCGGGAGTGTCCTAGGAGATATCGGCACTGGTCCAAAAAACTAGATCAAAGGGTGGTTTATCATGAAGTTCCCCCGAGGTCTAAAGAAAAAAATTTCAAAATAATTGTTGAGTTACCTGTGCGAAATAAATTTTGCATTATTAGTTTGGACACTATGAGCCTAGCAGAAAAGGGTAACCTACGGCTGTTAGGACAGCATCTTCGGTGTGCCATTATATCCATATCTTAGTGGGAGACTCAGTGCATAAGGCCCTAGGTGATTCCGGGTCAGCCTGTAGCCTCGTCTTTTGAAGCCATTTCAAGGTTTAGGTTTGGTGAAGCACACAGAGGAGTCTTCTTTTACTTGCTGAGACTGCATGCTGTAATTCTCCTCTTCCAATTTCGAGGAAGGCTTTAATCAAGTTTAAGGTTGAATGTTTTTCATGGGGTGTGGGAGCCTTCCTTGTGGCCCAGGACCTGAGTGATGGATTGTATTGTTGGGGGGGCGGATTTTATTCTAAAGACTGGTTTGGTGCTGGATCTTCAGGCGGGCCAGTTCTTATTTCAAATTCAATCGGCGCGTCGTCAGTCCCCTTTTCTGATAATTTTATATCCGACACCGCAGGTTGGTGAGGTGGAGTGTGAGGAAGGTTCTGCCCCTGGGGACCCGTTCGGTCACTTGGATGAGGAGCAAGCTGGGGTTCTCCGTGAGCTTTGCTCAAGATTTCCGGAGGTCCTCACACCCAAGCTCGGTTCTACCCATCTTATTGAATATGAAATTCGTCTGACTGACACTCAGCCAGTACGCTCCCACCCATACAAGTTGGCTCCTCCAAAGATGGAGGTTATGCGTGGTATCATCAAGGATCTCTTGGATCAAGGAGTTATTGAGCCTTCAAACTCATCGTATGCCAGTCCAGCGTTCTTGGTTCCAAAGCCGAATGGAAAATATCGTATGGTGGTCAACCTAAGAAAACTTAATGTCAAGATTGAAATAGACTCAGTGCCTCTCCCCGATCTCCATTCTGCTTTTGATTGGTTCGGTAAGGCCAAATTTTTTACTATATTTGATTTGAACCAAACCTATCATCAGATTCCGTTGAAGAAGGAATCACGTCCTCTAACGGCCTTCTGTGTTCCGTGGAATTTGTATCAGTACCGATCTGTGCCGATGGGGCTAGCTGTCAAGTGACAATATATGAGTTTTAAGTCCCTTCCCCCCCTATTTTTTTTTAAACCGTATAAGTTAGGAGGTTTAAACTCCGTACATATTCGTTAGACCTAAATATCTTGTTTTTCATGGTTCATTGACTCTCCACCTCCAATGGGGGACGGTCCACGAGGAGTAAGCCGAGATTCTTAAATGTAAGCATAGGTTGATATGCACATCAAATTAAAGGTCTCTGTAAGTAGAATACAATGCCGCAAACCGGACCTCAAAAGGTTCATCCTAATGAAAATTACAGGGTGTTAAAATGTACAAAATATTAATGTGCTATTATCTGCGTTTTATCGCGCAACTTTTTAAAAGTTCATTTCAAAACAATTTTTCTATTGCTGTTTATTCTTCAAAAGAAACTTTATTTTGTTGTGTTTAATGATTTTAAGGGATCACTGGAAGTCCGAGATCTAGGAGTTAACTAAAGGATTTAATAAGAAGTCGATCATGTGTTGTGTCGCCTTGTAAGTATTTTATTTAAAGAATTGTTGTCTTACAAAGGTTTTAGACCCATTTATTTTTATTTCAACAGCGATTCCGGTTCTAATATTTGTACGATTCCGATACTAGTAGGTTGTTACTTACCCTTTTATTGTAGTAGATGCTCAAACTGATTGCCTGTTACTTCCTGACAGTAGTATAGTCTGTTAACAAATTCACTCCTTACACGGGTTAGGATTACCTTCCTGCAGGCCTCAGTAATTCTGTTCCGAAGATCTTCCACACATGCGACTGGTGTACAATAAATCACAGACTTCAAGTGTCCCCACAAAAAAATCCAGTGTGTTCAATTCAGGGGACCGGCCATTCTATTGCCCCGCGTCGTCCTATCCACTTCTCACGAAAATGTACATTAAGGTAACCACGAACATTAACATCGTAGTGTGGAGGAGCACCGTCCTGCTGGAACCTTACTTCTTCTCGATTAAACTCCCCACCATTAGTGCGAATTGTATTTTCTATTAATGGATGAATATTATTTTGGAGCATATGTAAATAACTTTCTCCATTTAAATTTCCGTCAATAAACAGTGGTCCAATCACGTGGTTACCAAAGAGACCTGCCTAAACATTTACTTTCTGGGGATACTGGGTATGATGTTCTCTGTGAACATGGGGATTAGAGTTATCCCAGTATCGGCAGTTGTGTCTATTCACTAAACCATTTACGTAAAATGTACTCTCATCACTAAAGCATATATTATTTACGGTTGTTGGATTTGCTATAATTAGTCTATCCATAGTTTCACAGAACTACAATCTTCTGTCCGGGTCGTCTTCATTTAATGCGTGATGTAGCATAATTTTGTAGGGATGAAATTTGTGCTTCTTCAGGGTAGTTATTGCTTTGCGTTGTGATACCCCGATATTGTCTGCTATTTGTCTCGAAGAGGTTTGAGGATTTTCCACAACTGTACAAAGAACCTCAAAATCAACTTCTTCTGACAAAGGAGGACGGCCTGAACGTTTTCCATCAGTAACGCTACCAGTCTCTCTAAATTTTGTTATTAACTGCCTTAAATAGGTTCTGCTAACAGGTCTTTCTAGATCGTTTTCATTAAATCGTCTCATTGTTTCGTGGTAATTATTCCCAGAAGCGCCAAAAATAAACACCATGTCAACTTTTTGCTGCAACTAACAAGGTCAGATACTTAATGGCCCAAGTAACTGAAACCAAACATAACAAGTCTCTGGGAATACCCAGATAACAAACAACTTTCACTTTTACAACGACACAGGGACTATGTCAAAGATTACATTTAAAAATGCAGACCACAGATTCTGTACAAAATTATTATTAACAAAATTACGAATTATCCTTTTTTAATTCAGATTGTAGCACCGTTTCCAGCGTTAAAAGGCAATGTTAAACGACACATCACATGACCGACTTCTTATTAAATCCTTTAGTTAACTCCTAGATCTCGGACTTCCAGTGATCCCTTAAAATCATTAAACACAACAAAATAAAGTTTCTTTTGAAGAATAAACAGCAATAGAAAAATTGTTTTCAAATGAACTTTTAAAAAGTTGCGCGATAAAACGCAGATAATAGCACATTAATATTTTGTATATTTTAACACCCTGTAATTTTCATTAGGATGAACCTTTTGAGGTCCGGTTTGCGGCATTGTATTCTACTTACAGAGACCTTTAATTTGATGTGCATATCAACCTATGCTTACATTTAAGAATCTCGGCTTACTCCTCGTGGACCGTCCCCCATTGGAGGTGGAGAGTCAATGAACCCATGAAAAACAAGATATTTAGGTCTAACGAATATGTACGGAGTTTAAACCTCCTAACTTATACGGTTTAAAAAAAAATAAGGGGGGAAGGGACTTAAAACTCACCCTGTATAGCCGCATGTTATTATCCTTTATATAGTGATATTCGTGTCAAGGAAGATACATGAAGAACTTGACTGGTGGCCCCCAGAGAAGTTTAGGATGTAACAAACGAGAAGGAGAGCGGCTGTTAGTGATATTACTCTCAGTGTGGCCACTAACTTTTATGGTACTGGTGCCTATGAGTTTATGTTGCACTATAATTATGGTGTTAGTTATGTACGATGCTACGTGTAAGTTTTAGACATGTATATTTCACTGGTGTTGCGTTAAGAGATTAAATAATGTAATACTGGATTCTTACATGACGCAGAATTTTTCTTTGATGTTAGATACGTACAATACTACTTGTAAGTTTTAGACATGTATATTTCACTGGTGTAGCGATAAGAGATTAAATAATGTAATACTGGATTCTTACATGACGCAGCATTTGTCTTTGATGTTAGATACGTACAATACTACTTGTAAGTTTTAGACATGTATATTTCACTGGTGTAGCGATAAGAGATTAAATAATGTAATACTGGATTCTTACATGACGCAGCATTTGTCTTTGATGTTAGATACGTACAATACTACTTGTAAGTTTTAGACATGTATATTTCACTGGTGTAGCGATAAGAGATTAAATAATGTAATACAGGATTCTTACATGACGCAGCATTTGTCTTTGATGTTAGATACGTACAATACTACTTGTAAGTTTTAGACATGTATATTTCACTGGTGTAGCGATAAGAGATTAAATAATGTAATACTGGATTCTTACATGACGCAGCATTTGTCTTTGATGTTAGATACGTACAATACTACTTGTAAGTTTTAGACATGTATATTTCACTGGTGTAGCGATAAGAGATTAAATAATGTAATACTGGATTCTTACATGACGCAGCATTTGTCTTTGATGTTAGATACGTACAATACTACTTGTAAGTTTTAGACATGTATATTTCACTGGTGTAGCGATAAGAGATTAAATAATGTAATACTGGAGTCTTACATGACGCAGAATTTGTCTTTGATGTTAGATACGTTACAATACTACTTGTAAGTTTTAGACATGTATATTTCACTGGTGTAGCGATAAGAGATTAAATAATGTAATACAGGATTCTTACATGACGCAGAATTTGTCTTTGATGTTAGATACGTACAATACTACTTGTAAGTATTAGATCATGTATATTTCACTGGTGTAGCGATAAGAGATTAAATAATGTAATACTGGAGTCTTACATGACGCAGAATTTGTCTTTGATGTTAGATACGTACAATACTACTTGTAAGTATTAGATCATGTATATTTCACTGGTGTAGCGATAAGAGATTAAATAATGTAATACTGGATTCTTACATGACGCAGAATTTGTCTTTGATGTTAGATACGTACAATACTACTTGTAAGTTTTAGACATGTATATTTCACTGGTGTAGCGATAAGAGATTAAATAATGTAATACAGGATTCTTACATGACGCAGAATTTGTCTTTGATGTTAGATACGTACAATACTACTTGTAAGTATTAGATCATGTATATTTCACTGGTGTAGCGATAAGAGATTAAATAATGTAATACTGGAGTCTTACATGACGCAGAATTTGTCTTTGATGTTAGATACGTACAATACTACTTGTAAGTTTTAGACATGTATATTTCACTGGTGTAGCGTAAAGAGATTAAATAATGTAATACTGAATTCTTAAATGACGCAGCATTTGTCTTTGATGTTAGATACGTACAATACTACTTGTAAGTTTTAGGTAATGTATATTTCACTGATGTGGCGATAAGAGATTAAATAATGTAATACTGGATACGTACATGACACATCATGTGTCTGTGATGTTACTTACGTACAGTACTACTTGTAAGTTTTAGATTATGTATATTTCAGTGGTGTTGCGATAAGAAATTAAATAATGCAATACAGGATTTTTAAATGACGCAGCAGGTGTCTTTGATGTTAGTTAAGTACAATACTACTTGTTTTAGGTAATGTATATTTCACTGATGTGGCGATAAGAGATTAAATAATGTAATACTGGATACGTACATGACACATCATGTGTCTGTGATGTTACTTACGTACAGTACTACTTGTAAGTTTTAGATTATGTATATTTCAGTGGTGTTGCGATAAGAAATTAAATAATGCAATACAGGATTTTTACATGACGCAGCATGTGTCTTTGATGTTGGTTAAATACAATACTACTTGTTTTAGGTAATCTATATTTCACTGATGTGGCGATAAGAGATTAAATAATGTAATACTGGATACGTACATGACACATCATGTGTCTGTGATGTTAGTTACGTACAATACTACTTGTAAGTTTTAGGTAATGTATATTTCACTGATGTGGCGATAAGAGATTAAATAATGTAATACCGGATACGTACATGACACATCATGTGTCTGTGATGTTTTTTATGTATGATACTTCTTGTTTATTTTAATTCATGTATATTTCTTTGATGTCTCTATTTTTTAAACCTATTTTATCTCATCTTGTGTCAGGATGAAATATTGTACACCTTCATTATATGTTAGGGTGCTATGTTATACAACTGAGAAAATTGCATCAGCTCAAAACTGTTTAGGGTGGTGTTTTTATTCATAAATAAAAGTAAATATACATACTAACCGTACAGAGTTGAAAATTATCTTGAATACCTGTAAAATGTTTATATAGTACTTTCAAGCTAAAATAATAACGAGAAATTTAGACCAAATAAAAAAAATTGTGAACTTCTTCAAAATTGTTTTAGGAGCATTTCTGTATTATTGATACTATACACCTAGTTAATCCCTAAATATTGAGTCTTCAAAACGGGACCAAAATAAATGACAGCAGGGAGTTACTTTCAGTGTAGACACTGCCTCCTTGAACCATTCTGACTTCCTCAGAAAATTATTTCCTCCAAACAAAAGCATGAGCTGCATAACTTGCCTGTCTATACCTCATTTCATTCTTGAGATAATATGCGGATAGACAGACAGATATTAAATCCTCTAGAGAAGATATTTCTACATATCCCAGTAGAATTAAGTGACATTAGGCCATTACACTATGTGATATGTATCAATAAAGCCAAGCCAAATTCCATGGGATAACATGCACCCTTAAAGTCCACAGATGAGAATCTCAAATTCTTTCTCGCAATATCTTGTGGATAGTAAGGCTATATGTGTTACTAGTCACGAGTTAAAATGGAATATGATCGCGCTCTGTTTGTTTAAAAAATAATATTTTAGTGTGATTTTCTAGTTGCCATCACAGTTCACCTTTATATAAAAACGTTTGTTAACGCTCACCCAAACTCCGTGCATTATCATCAAAAGCGAGGGTTCATTGCGTATAAGTGAATCTTTATGGAAAGTATCCAAGCTATAGGTCTGCTCGTTTTCGGTATATCGAGCGGAAAAGAAATTACTCTCGACTGGTAGGCTCCACTGACGCTCAGCCAATAATAGTTATATGTAGTATTTCAAAGTTTAAATTTCTTGCAGATTTATATTGAAACCCATCACTAGCTATAATTTGCGATTTTATACCGTTTTAAGATCTACATTTAGAAATTGACTCTATTATTCTTATAATTATACGGCATTAAAGAGTTATAAATTCAAGTTCTAGTGGTAAATATTTTGAAATTACATTAGTTGGTGTTAAATGAAAGCAGCTCCTCATCAAACACCGTATTCAAGTTCAGGTTATTGCACGGGGCATAAACTTGCAACTACAATATTTAATATCAATAATGCAATAAAATCCTCTGATACTTTGAGTGTGCCAGCGCTTCCGCTGAAATTGGATATAGTTCAAAGCATTTTATATCAAATGCGTGTCAAGCCCTTTGCTTATAGTATTATTTTATAACCAGTAATTTATTTAAGGCATAATTCATTTTATAATCAAAGAAGGCTGTTTATGAGATATCATATTTTCAAGAATTTTGGTAGGTTTTATTACATCCAGAAGTGATGTGCCACTGGAAACATTAATTTTTTTCTGAAGCATATTTTTCTTTTCTCTATACGCTTGAATACAATGTTTAGAACGAAATCAGAGTCAGCTAACAATCTGCATACCCTTAAAGTGGTATATTTTCTCTCCTTATATAGTTGTCTGATGATAATTAATGATTACCGATATGTTTGCCAGCTGTTTTTAATTCAATCGAGCTAGCAAAAGAGAATGCGAGAAAAAATTATTCTCAATTGTAAGATTGACTTCTAATAGCCTGCATAGATGTGCCATACCAACTATTAATGCGCATTTACACATGTTCGCGCATGTTCACAATGACACTTGATGTGAAACATTATGAAAATTAAATAATCAAACCTCAGCGAATTAATAATCCTAAATGCCTTACCTCCGAGGAACTATATTACTCCGCATTGTTTTAGCAAATATACGTTAGTGAGCAACATCTGAGCTACATTTTCTGCAGCGTTCCAGTTAACAGGAATATCACTTACTTTGTTGTACATGTGGGTCTTTTTCGTTTAAGGGCCAGCACAAAAGACCCTAGCTTGCCTATTCAAAACTCAGATCACGCGATGCTTGCCGCTGCGCAGCGCTTTGCGCTGCTTGCTCTTTTGGAAAAAAATTAACTCGAGCTTGCAAAGTCCAAGCCCAGATCAACTACGCCATGACTGCTTTACACACACAAAACTCAGACAGAACTAACGCAGGGCGCGCGCGCGTTTATCACTGATAAGATAAGACGAGTTTATACTAGAAGTAGTACCTGGACTACTGCCCTACGAACTAATAACACCAAAAAAAAAACGATTTAAATGCACTGTCAGTCAGGTATAGTATGTTTGTAAGGTGCTGGCCCTTAAACGAAAAAGACCCGTACATGTTAAACATATACTGAACTTTTAGTAAAACATCTAAGTCTAGAATACCCTAAAGGGTACACGGTATACTTCCATATATACATCCTTGTTTATACATAAGTTGTATGTATCTGTGTATGGTATACGTTGGTTCTAAGCCAACCGATTATGGAGGTGTGTTCTGATAAGTTTGACTCAGATATTATCTCGTGATTATCTATTGAAAAAATACTTCAGATTAGCTGGTCTTATGTTACAATACAGACCTACATTTTTGACATATGTTCTAATACGGAATTTGTCAAAATTTTGTAATTAATTTCAATACAGTTCTGATTTTTTTAGTAATTGTTTGAATATATATATAAGTAGATAGTAATATGGGGTTCCTGGCGCACTTTCGGAGCCGACCGAAAAGCAATGTAAAATACTGTTCAATGTACCATAAAGGAAGCTGAGAAATAACACAGCAAATCTCAATGAAAAATTAACCGAATCTACAGTCGTTCGTCTCCAAAAAGCGATCGGTACATTACTATCTACTCTGTGGAATGAAAAATTAACCAAATCTACAGCTGTTTGCTTCTACTTTCTTAAGCTGTGCTTTGTAAAATGTTGTCAAATCTGCTACGAATAAAGGAAAAATCTTCGAAATCTTAATAAAATTTAATCAATTTAAAACATTTTTACTAAAAACATACTTTTAATAAAAAAACTTTTCTACTAAATAGTCACCAAAACAACATGAACCTCACCAAAGTCTCTACAATTTCTAGCATTAAAACAGTTTTGCAACAAAGATGAATTCAGTGAATTGCCGGTTTATTCTCAACAACAGTTGATATCGTCTTTTAAATGAAACAGAATTAAAAGAACTTGTAGAGTCTTTTGCAGAAAGAACGAAAACTGCACACGTGTACACACAAAAAACTAAAAAAGTAAGGGATTATATATTTAATATAATTACGAAAGATATTGAAAAGAAAGTAAAAAATAAACAAACAGAGAGTATTTCATCGTTTTTTTTATGACATTTTTCCCATATTATACGTTCTTTCAAGATAATCAAGACTTAATTGATGAATTTCTTAGGAATTTTTGTGAGTATCAAGATTTATCAACACAATTCATTAAAGAGCATTATAGAATTTTCTTATAGAATATAGCCACATTTTGTGTGAAACAAAAGGTATTTACTGTAGATAATATTCCATGTGATTCCTATGAAGAAAGACACCAACTATGGTTATCAAAACAGTACTATGACGTGGGGAGGGACTGCAAGTTTTAGAGTTAAGACTTTATTCTACAAAGTTAATTGTTATAATTTTCTTTATCTTTTATAGTCTTCTTTCCAGTAACAATCAAGTGTAATTTTTCATTTTTGTTTAATTCTTTAATCTTTTTCTCATCCAAAACAGTCAAAAATCTGTTCGGCAAGTGTACTTTACAATCTTCCAACTCGGCAATTATTGTAAACCCGAATTTATCTTTCATTTTCTCCAAATTCATGATTCTATGTTTCTTCTTCCTTTCTTCCAATTCATTTAACTTCTTATACTCTTTAAACTTACATTCTCCAATATCATTTAACTCCTTCAAGAACTCCATTTAAATAGAAAAAATTCAAAGACGGAAAAAATGAAATTCGCTAACCTTCACTCGAGAAGTCGGGGAGAATGTGAGTAAAACCGCATTCCTTTTTCAAGAGGTTCTTCGTTTAATTTCTCCAAATGTACTATAAAATCATCGAGGATTTCTGGTTCAAAATCATAAACAAATTCAACATCCAGATAATGAAAAAATACAGGTAATATCTTTTTCATAATAAACGTGTGTATCGATACCTACAAACCTAATGTATTCTTTGAAAAGGAAAATAATTTTGTCAATGGTTCCAAGAGATAAGTAAAAATTTTTATTCTGTTTTCTAAATTCTGTAACAAATTTTGTTTGCTTCTTGTCTCCATATTGCAATTTTGTAAGCAGGTTATTCAAATGTGTTAATTTATTTCGAAATTTTCTTAGGTTTAGGTCTTTCTAACAAAATTTAAATTACAACCTCTACAAACTAAATATCTTTTATCGATAATTTCTCCTCTATTAGAACACTTGTAAACAGTTGGCATTATACTCTTCCATTTAAACAAAAAGATTTTTTTATAAATGGAGATTATGGAACTAAGTCTGCCGAGATATAAATTTTTCAACGCAAATGTTTATGTTTATATTTCAACTACCGAGATAAAAAAGAAATGATTTTATTTTATTATTCAACTATTTAGGATATTTTGTCTATGATTACAAAGATTATTCCGGAAGAAATCGAGATTTTTCATCAGCGAAAGAGTATATTTTTGAAGTTTTAGAAGGAATGAAAGAGAATAATATGAACATCATCAATTATTGTAAAAGACAAAATGAATGATTGTGTCTTTGGTGTAGTGTTTGTTAGTGTGCGAGTTTGCGCTATGGGGAATCACATCACATTCAACTCTACGGTGTCTATTGTTTAGAGACTTGGCCCTGCACTGCTACTGTTCCAACCAAGTTAATGGCTAGGAGCTGTAAATTCGGGTCTTAGACTCTGGAATTTTTTTGTTCCCAAGTCTCATTTTTCTTTGGTAACTACTGTGTAGAAGTTGATGGAGAGATACAATTAGGGAATTTGTGTCGGGTGTTTTGTAAGTGTAATGTTGTATTAATGAATGATGTGAATGATGAATGTAATGAACGAATTAAGGAAGAGAAGGAATGTACGAATTAAGGAAGAGAAGGAATTAAGGAAATGAAGTGGAAAGGTGAGGAAGCAAATGGCGCGCCAACCACAGTTGTCATTACTCGGCTTGTTCTATAGTCATTACACTATGGCCACTCGTGTAAAGACTTGTCCCCAACCACTGAACGACAACACATGTCTTCCTCAATAAAAAAGCGCGCCTGAAGCTCTGGGATTTGAACCCAGAACCTCAGGCTTTGAAGGCAAGCGTCTTACCAACTGAGCTAACGGAGAGTCTCGAAAGATATAAGCTATATCTCTGCTATATAAGTTGTTCTCACTTTTACAATTAGGATTGCTAGTTTACAAGTTTTATTAATAATTTTATATTTCAAAAACCACTCAACCGATTTTAATGAAATTTGGTACACATATAGTAAATACTTAACTCTTTCGACTTAACTTATCCATAAGGGTGAATATCATCCCCTATTTCTTAATATTCAAAAAAAAATAAAAAAAATTATCAGAAAAATCTGAAACTTCAAAAACAAGCGAGTTCAACTTAAAATTTCATGAAAATAACAAAATTTTCAAAAACTACCCCAATCATCCCTTATCTTAAAACTCTTATATCTCGAGAACTATTGGAGCTTTTTTGCTGAAATTTGGTATATAGGATCAGTAAATATTAAAGTATTTTTTAAAATCATAACTTCCGGTCCAACCCTTAAGATGACCTTGGAATAGTTTTTTGTTAATATCATCCCCATTTTTTTAAGATATTCTTTTGAAATTAAAAATGAATTACTTATATCAATGTCTTTAACAATTCTATAAAGTTTTTAAAATTATCCGATGAATAATAGTGAAAATAAACGTGATTTTTTACTGAATTTCTCTAATATCTTTCTTAATCACATCATAGGCTAAAAAAAACAACAACATAACAAATCGCGTTTGTAACAGCTTTTTGAAAATCCATATTGATAATTATATCGTTCTTTTGAACCAGAAATATTTGTCAAACTCTATGTTGTATCAATGACATAAATAGGTCTATTCGCTAAAAATTCTTTAGGATTGTAATACATTTCCTTATTATTACAGTAAACTTTCTTAAAATCATGATACATCTGATAACATGATTCTGAAAAAAGACCTCCGGAAATGTTTAAATTTTGTAATTCATCTGGATAATAAGAACCGTTCAATTTTACTCTGATATTTTTTACATCCAAACTATCAAACTTTGAAGGATTTCTTTCTTGATTATTCTGTCTATCTGTTTGAAAAAACCTATAATAACGAACTTGGGATTGAAGATATTTCTATAAATATTTGTAATATCGAACGAATAAGTTGTTCCGGAAATACCTTTTTGTTCAATACATTGCCAATCTAGAAAATTAAACATAATGTTTTGACTTTTTGTAATTTCATCAATCAACCTTATTTTACTCGTGATTTTATAATCAATCATTGGAACTCTAATAAAAAAATCTGTAATTGTTATTTTTTCCATCAACAGGCATAACATTTCCAGTTGCAGTCTTCAGAATCACATCATCGTCTTCTGCTCTTATAAAACTTAGATAAAATCCTCCTTTATAGATCGGAATAGTAACATTTTCAAAAAATCCTAATCCAAAATGAGAATAAATTTCCAGCTGCTTCAAAAACACCAAATTTAAAATCTGATTCAAAGCCATTAGAAGTTTGAGAAATAACATCACTTTTTGAATACGAAATAGTTCCTTTAATTGTGCTTAATTGGCCACAGTTTTCGACTTCTTCTATCAATTTATTGTGTTTTCTTACTTCAATCTTAGAAAATAAAAACGGTATAAAATTATCGATTAATCTAACATTATCAGTTCCAAGATATGCTTGACCATCTTGTTTTGTTAAAGTTCCAGAAATATAAAACTGGAAGTTAGACGAGCAAAAGTTATCTCCAAAATCAATATTAAACTCAGTTCTTTTATTCGGTTCATTCAAATGTTGTTTACTAATTGGATAGACAATTTTTAAAACTCCGCCCTTTCAATATCACTAGCATATTTTCTGTAGTCCGCCATTTAATAAGAGAAAAATTTAGAAATTTTAAACATCATGTATCATTTTTTCATCGATCTAATGTACGTTTTTTATAAGAAAAGATATAAATTTTAGTAAAATAATTAAAAAGATTAGAGTCATTTTTTAATGATCTACTTCGTCATATTCAGGATTCTCTTCCTTAAAATTTTGCGATCTCGGTCACATATTTCAATAAAATTTGCACAGGATAGTAACACGCTATCTATAATATTGTTCCAATCAACTGTATCTTTATTTTCATCCAAAAACTTTATACTCAAGTGTTGATAGAGACAAAGAACAGACATATGATCTTTTAATTGATAATGTATATTTTCTTGAATGAACTCTGGGGACAGAGTTTGATATTTTTGCAATGTTATACCAATTCATTTGTTTACGTATAATCTCATCATATCTTCGGATAATTCATATTTTTGAGAAATGTCATCCCAATGTTCTTTTTTCAAATCTCTTTCGTGTTGCATGATAAAAAGATCGAAAGCACTGTAATGTCCCGCCATCTCTATTTATTAAGAAAAAATTTCAAAATCAAGTTTTTATAAATTGACTCTTTTTTGAGTTACATTCAGCACATTTTCCCGAAATTCTTTTAACTCCGTTAATGTTTGCATAGTATTTTATATCGTTTGTTGCAGTTTTTTTCTTTACATCTCACACAATATATGAGCGCCATTTATATAAGGAAAATTAGTCATCGTAACCACCTAATCCATTAAATCTGTTATCAATATTTTCAAAAGTTTTATTAACATCTTCTTTAAATTTATTAAAGTTTTCTTCTAGTTTATTTACTTTATCGAGATATAAAGAGTATCGATCATCTATACTTTTAAGTAATTCATTATTATGTGTTATTTGCTCATTTAAACGTGTACCAAAATCTTCAAAAAAGTTTATTTTCTCATTGAAATGTGTATCAAAATCTTCCAGAATTTTTGTTAATTACTTCACCAACTAATACATTAAACACTATTTTTATATGTATTAAAGTTTTCTTCTAGTTTATTTACTTTATCAAGTAATTCACCAACATCGTCTACTGATCTTCTATTTCTGGCTTCTACACTTGTCATAGACTTCTGTTGTAAAATCTTTAACATGCTGTTTATGATTCTCATAATTTTGTTTTAGTTCATTAAACATTTTAATAGGATCTTCTAATTGAATCATTACAACAACATCAAATGGATTAATTCCTTTACTAACACCGCTAATTCTTTTTTCCTTTAAAATCTAAGGCATTTTTAAACATTCGGATCATGTAAATCAAACAATATCGATGTTTTCTGATAATTTTAGAGGTTTCAAAATTTGTTCTTTAACAACAACATCATGTTTGTCAATACCAGGTCGAACACCGACAATTCTTTTCTTATTAGCCAAACTAACATAATTCTTTTCAACTTTGATCGCTTCAGTAATTTCATCAGCTTTTTCGATATGAGACATTAAATTGGTAAATAATTTTTTTACACCATCATCAACTTCTTTTTCCAATGTTTTTATTTTATCAGCAACTTCATTTGAACTCATGAAATTTGCAAGTTTGTTATCATATTCTGCTTTAAAATCTTCAATCTCGACAGCAAACATATCTGAATCTGGAAGGCTTTGTAATAAATTTTCTAACTTGTTATCAAACTCATTTCTCAAACTATCAAAATTCAAACTATTATCTACATTTTGAATAATTTGTGTTCCAAATACGTCAAAAATATTTTGTGAATCCATATTTATTAAGCAATAATTTGTTAACAACTTCTTTAAAATCTTTACCAGTACTCAGTTCATTCAACACAAAAACACATAAATGACCACAAATTGGGGGATCTTTATAGTCTTGAATCTGAGAATCATTGTAGTAGACGCTTGATTTTTTCAAATATTTATTCAATTATTCTATAGGTGGTTTGTCCTCAATTCTTCCATACGAATCAAAATAACATGCATTCTTATCATTTTTATAATAAACAAATCCAATGCGTTTCCACTTTCCCATAATCGAGTCTAAATTCACAATTCCACATTCAAATTTCTTAACTTTTTCAGGTAATGTATCTCTCATGAAGATTCCTCTAAAATGTTTAATATTTTTGCAGATTTCTTCCAATTCCCCGAATGTTAAAGGTTTAAATTTTTTTTTCAATGTTTGATTTCACGTAATTCAAAGTTTTTTCATCTAATCCAGATCCTGTAACATCTTCCAACTCTTTATCTAACCAATTTAAAATGTTTCGAACAATAGGAATCACATCCTTTTTAACGATTGGAGCAGCTTTACGAACATAAGGAACAACATTTTTAACAACTGGAATATTTTCTCCAAAATCTAATAAATCTTTCAAAAGTCCACCATTTTTGAGTTCTTTCAACTGATTATAAGAAAATTCTATTCTGGTTCCTTTATTGTTTTTCTTATGTTTTTCGAGTTTATTGTATTGTCTATTTGTTAAAAATATCTTATCTTCGCCATTTTTTAGTTGATCTATTTTAAATTGAATACTAACGGGTATTTTCTTTCTTAAAAAGCGGATTTTATTTTTTCTTTCTGATTTTTGCTGAAATTTACATTCACCTCCATTTATATAGTTAAAATTTCAAGTTTCTCTTCGATTCCCATTCCTAGTTTTCTCTTCAAAAACATTGCTCCAGCTGTTGGAAGCGCAAACAAATCTTTCACCTAAACTAGCATCTTTTGATAAAATCTATCCATTGCCTTATCTTGCAAAACTTTATCTGCGATATGTCTGGAATTTGTGTCTCTATGTTTTGCATAAAAAATATCGTGTTCCATAGCAGCTTGATCTAATTTATTTATACCAGGATCTCCTCTTTTTAGTCTTTTTTTCGAGTTTTGTGCCAGGCCCCAGATACTGATAAGTTGGTTGGTACGTGTAATTCAAAAGGTAAATTGTTGATAAAATCATTCAAAAGTCCACTACCCTCAATCATAGATGAAACTTATTGCCGGCAAAACTCGTTTTAAATATTTAATTCCATCAGGTTTTTTCAATCATTTCATCAAGTTTGTTCGAAATAAAATCTTTAATCGCTTTCTTTTCGTTCAAAAAAATTGTTGTTTCCAGCCTTCTCTTGAGCATAAATATAATTAATAATTCCATCGAGTTTTTGTCAAATCGTCGATATATCTGTACTCAATCTTATTATCACTGTATTTTTCTCACACCTGATCCTTCGATTCGTTTTTCCCAAATTGGTTTAATCAAATTGAGATATTTTTTACCTTTACTTGACTTTGGTTTCTTAGTTGATGGATCATTATTTTTGTAAATTGAATCAGATTTTCCATAAAATTTCAGTATACTTTTTCAAGTCTTCTTCAGAATATAAACCGTCTTTTGGAACATCAGTGCCTGTTAATAATCTCCATAAACCTTGAGTTCCTTCATATGTTTTTTCATTAATAATGATATCATTATGTTCAAAATTCACGGGCAAATTTCCAATCATAAAACTTTTCTTTTTTCTGTCCCAATACAAACCAAATTTATCATCCTTTGCTCTAGGAAGAAATTTTTTTACCAATTTCACCAATTTATTATATCCGTTGTTCCAGGACTTATTGGTTCAACTATGGTAGAGTCTTCAATGATTCGAGGTCTAAATGGTGTTGAAGATGGTAATTTTGGCAATTCAAACTCAGATTCTGGTATCGAAATATCAGCAAATTGTCGTACAAACTGGAACCAAATTCATCAAATTTTGATTATCGCTTAAAACATTTTCAATTTTGCCCTCAACATTTTTTATTGCAGATGTTACAGGTTGATTAATTTTTTGAATAAATTCTTGTTCTTTTTCATCAATTCGAATCTGTTCTTTAAATTCTTTGATTAATTTCTTTTCTATTTGATCAAGTTTTTTCGCTTCTTCAGAAGTTTACGTTTCGCCATTTATTTAGGAAAATTTTTGAAACGTAAAACGTGGAACGTGGAAACGTGAACACGAAACGTGAACACGGAACGTAAAACGTGAACGTGGAACGTGAAACACGAACGTGAAAACATGAACGTGAAACGTAAACACGAACGTGAAACATGAACGTGAAACATGAACGTGAACGTGGAACGTGAACGTGGAACGTAAAAACGAGAACACGAAACGTAAACGTGAACGTAAAATCATGAAAACAACTAGATTATCACACGTTTATATTGGAAAATTTATTCAAATATTTACCATTTTTAGGCTTCAAAGTTAGATTAATAGTTTAAAAATCCATAGTCTTCTTTCCAAATTTTATCACACAATTCATTAAAGTGGTTAAAACTCATATCAGATCCCACATAATTGTTGTAAATCTTTCTCGAATAGTGATCGTCTTGCTTAAAAACACACAACATATTCAAATTATTTCTAATAACTTGTTTATCAACCTTTGAAAAGCATTGAGAAAGATAGATACAAGATTTGTTTTTGTGACGAGACATTACGAAATATTCCTTAATAACGTCCTGATTTTCCCAAAATACAATCATCAAAAACGATTAACGAATTGGGTTTACATTCGCTTAACGGAACTATGTCCTCAGAAGCATTATAAAAATATGATATTTTCTTACTTAAGTTCTTCTCAATATTTTCAAATCTTTCTTGTAATTTTTTATAGGCGTCTTGTTCTAAAGATTTACTAAAAACATACAAATTGGAATAAGGAATCAACCTATTGTAGATAAAATTCAATAGTAAAGTTGTTTTTCCACATCCACTTGAACCAAACAATTAACAATCTGATTGGTTGATCTTTCTTATTTTCTTCAAAACGTTTGAAAGTTTTATCTGATCTTTTTGCTTTAAAAAATTTTCTCCATTTAAATAGAAGATTTTCATCTTGAAGCAACGCTTGCGAAAATGAAGCTGTTCAAGTTGACTTCAGAAAGCTCTAAATTAGTTTTAAACTTGGAACATCCTATACACTTAGAGGAAGAATCAAATTATTTTATCGGTTTAAGCGGTTTTTATTCTGACAATTTTGTAATAAATATTAGTGAAAGTTCTCCTTATTGCATAGGATTTATTTAGTGAGAAGAACATAACAAAATACTATGGTTTAAACAAAGGATATTATACCTTCGATCAAATAAAAAATTCCCTTAAAAATTATCTGAAAACATTCAAACAATCAGATAAATCTTTAAACTTTGACGAAAACAAGTTTGAAATGCAAAAAAATTATCTCTCTAATAAAATTCAATTAAAATCACCAGTAAGAATAATGTTTTTCAGCAATTATTGTAGAATTGTTAGGGTTTGTTCAAGAAACTATTGAGCCAAATCAGGTATATTTAGGAAATAAAACGCCAAAATTTAGACCGTTCGATGTAATTGAAGTGCACTGCAATCTCGTTGAACCTAGTTTTGAAAATCATACCGAACATTTACACAAAGAATCTGAAATTTTGTACACTTTTTTCCCAAATGTTGCTTATGGATCAAAAATCAGTGAAAAAACCAAATGAAATCGATTATATTCCAATTAGAAAAAATATTAAAAGAATTCAAAAAATCGTTCTGACTATTCAAGACTCTGAAGGAAATCTATTAAATAATGAGAGTAAAACAACAATATATTTAAGATTGCAAGTAACTAGTTAAATTTCTTTTCTATCTAAATGGAGTCAGTTGTAGACCTACTCAATAATCAACCTTAGATTTAAAAGCAAACATATCTTTACAATTGTTGACGAAATAATGAATTTTGGTTTAAGGCTAAAGATGTTGCAGAAATATTGGAATTTTAAAATACGAGACAAGCTATCATAGATCATGTTAAAGAAAAATACAAAAAAAAGCTTTGAAAACATAGATTCTGACAAGGGTATCGAATCGCGACTCTTACAAAAAATTACATCCAGACACTATTTTCATCAATGAACCAGGCATATATTCTTTAATACTGAAATCTAAAATGAAAATAGCAGAAATGTTTCAAGATTGGGTTTTAGAAGAAGTTTTACCAAGTATTCGTAAATTTGTTGTGTTACAAAACTTGAAAACGAAAATAAGCAGTTAAAAGATGAAATAAAAAAACAGTTACAAATTAAAGATGAAATGAAATCCTTGAAAATAGAGAATCAAGAATTGCGAATGGAATTAATGAAGAGAGATATGATATGTAAAAATTTTGATAAGAAAAAGCACCATGTTTTTTGTATTAATTAAGAAGAATCACATGTGGGAATGGCCTTATTACGTTATCAGAGCTCAAAAGAGAGAAATACCAAACCGATTTAAAACATCTAAAAATAAATTATCCTGAATTAGAGATTTTGTTCATTGATGACGAAACCAAATTCTATCAATCTGTATAACCAAATGAAAGAATCTTTGAATATTTTATACAACGGAAATCATTTTACTACAAATATGGCAGAATCTCGACTGATTTATAGAATATCTAAATTACACGATGAAAATGTTTCTAAATTTTACTAAAAAACTCTCGATTTTATTATATTTTGTTTGTAAATGTTTAGCATAACTAGGTAACCATTGTAAAATCTTTTTTTCATATTCACAAGGCATTTCGTTTTTATAACTTTCGCTGAAAATTTTTTTTAGCACAATCTTTGCAAAAAGCATCTTTTCTATCTTTACTATACTGCCAGTTATTAAATTCAGAAATATTTTTTAATTTCTTTACAAAAGTAACACTTTTTCTCTTCTAAAGTTAATTTGTTTCATTTTAAACGTATAATTCCTTACAATAACAGTCTTTTCTATTCTCTTCTTGACACTTTGTACATTTCTTTTGAGACTCCATTTAAATAGAAAAAATTATTACACAATGAAAATGTTAAACTCTTAACTTATGATATTTGGTTTGTAAATGTTTTTGATAATTATTTAACCATTTTATAGTTCTTCCACATTCACATTGAGTATCTTCATAATATAATCTATGGTGATTCTTCTTTACCACAATCTTTACAATATGAGTCTTTCTTATCTCTACTATAGTGATCACTATTAAACTCTGAAATTTTTTTAGTTTCTTTACATTTAAGACATTCTTTATCTTCCAAAGTTAATTTTTCCCGGAACTGTAAGAGTAAACATTTTTAATGTAAAGTTTATTATATTATCTCGCTTAAGTTTAAATCGCTTAAAATGACTCTGTATCTGAAAATGGGTAACTTTTATTTGTATCTAAAACACCCGCATCTCTTGAGAGATATTGTGATGAAGGAGCCCAATTCAAGAGGAAAATTCCCTTCTTCTGTACTGTTGTGGGAATTCTCCATAGTCTATAAAGCGGATAAGAAGACTCAAAGTACATTGGACGTACGGTCAGATAAGCGGTGATTACAAGGACGATACGTAAGGGCCGTAGAGAGCCATCCGTACACGGATGTCTCTGGATAAGGATAGAGATGCCGGGTAGACCAGAGTGACTCTGTACTGGTGCAAGTACGTTCATAAGTTCATTTTTTTGTTTTAGGTAAGGTAGTATGATCAGGGCATCTATGTTAAATAAAGCAAAAGTACGGAATGTCTTGTAGCTCTAGGTAGTCCACACCCTCCCACGTCAGCTGCAGTAAGACTATTGACTGCTCCCCCCCACAAACGTTACCTTTATACTGCACCTTTATCTGTATGTTTGCTTGTCCGTTCATCCTTCAGCCTAAAGGCAAAGAGAAAATAGCTGAATAAATCCCTGTAAATCTGTAAACAAACAGAGTGCAATATGAAATTTTAAGAGTAAAATATAATAATTTAAGAATGAACTTGAACTTTATTTCAGCGTACTCTCGCATTTTAATAACCTTGCCGGAACTGTTATTATTTTAAATATGATTGTTTATTCATATAATAAAATGTCATTAGGTTTAATGTAATACGTAATCTAATTTACTGTAACCTAATTTTATGAACAAACTTGTCAGGCTAGATTTATTAAGAATTTGTAAACTTCAAAGTTTTCATGAAGCTTCATTTCTACATAGACAAGATTAAGTTTTATGATGGTGCATGACCAACCATGGAGTTTGGCTGAGCGTCATTAAAGCCTATCACTCAATAAGCTGACCTAATATCTCTTTGGTCTGCTGTGGATATGTAAAAATGTCTTTTCTATCTGATTTCCCGACTGTTAATCTGTCCGCAGTACATCAAGAGAATGAAATGAGCTGTGGATGCAAACTCATGTGACACGTGTAGAGTTGTAATTCTGTCTCCTTGATAATCAACACATTAAATAAGTAGATAATATTCTTTACCACAATTAATTTTCACACTTCATTTTAGGCTCAATGCCGTGTACATTGTACACATCCTATCTACAAATAAATTACATAAAAGTCAAATTATACTGAGGGACATATTCTCCATTGCTGGTTGCAAAGTGTTCCTAGTAATCAATGAGTCCCCGCAGACATGTCTATAGCCGCTTTAGAAGCAATCTCACTGAAAGGCACTCTCCGCTGTCATCGTTAGTTATCGCAAAGACTCACTTGAGGCCACCGGCTGGATTATCAGAGACTTTCATGACATGAATGAATTTACCGTATTAAAAAGATATTTACGTCGAACAAATATATTTTTTAATAAAAAGATACACATACAGTTAGTAAACACTTATGAATATAAGCTGTTTTAATTATCTCTAATAATTAAGTACAATAGATAAAATATAAACAAATATCACTGATAAATTTGATTTATGTTGTTATTTTATACAAATGTCGTGATTTCTTTATGCAAACGCTTACTTAACTACGTGTATTATAGCTAGACAATTATAGTACACCAGTACAAGCTGATGTTACGCAATCACAAAGGTTAACTTATTTAAATTTTAAAACACATAAACCAATATTTAAAACTTTTAATATTTAAAATGTTTGAATATTGCTTTATGTTTTTGAATCAAATCAAATCAGCTTTATTGCAGCGACAATATTACAATGTATAGCAAACGTCACTAATTTTAATCTAAAATTTCTTACATTCATGCCACAAAATTCTCATTCACACATACAATTTTACACTTATGCACCTTTCATCCTTCGCCAATATATCCCACTTTAAACAGCAGAATCAGTCGTATAATTGGGCGGTCTCCCAGTTAAATGCTAAAAACTCCCCTGCATTATAAAATGCTTGTGACACCAAGAGGTGTTTAAGGCGCCTTTTGAACGCCTTGGGCGTTAGGGAATTTTTTTATTGAATTTGGCAGTCTGTTAATAAAATTAACACCTGCCTGTGAGGGCAGGTGTTCAAAAACCACTGTTCTGTGGCTTGCAGTTCATAGTAATTCTCTACCTCGTGTCTCATGCGTATGTATGTACCGGCCTCTGCTTAAGGCACACTTATACATACAAAACAAAGTGGTTTCTAAAATTTACAGACACTGGAGAGTTAACAGCTGTAATTCCTTAAAGGCTTGCCTGCACGACTCTCTGAATTTTATTTTTGCAATTACTCGAATAGCTTTTTTTTGGAGTTTGAATGCTCTCTGAAACTGAGAGCTTGCGCACGCTCCCCACAGGACCACTCCGTAAGACAAATGGGGGTAAATTAAGCCATAATACGCCGTTATCAGTACCTGACTTGGGCAGTATTTTGCTAAGGATCTCAAGACATAAATGCCTGAGGAAATTTTTGCGCAAACATGATTGATGTGTTCATTCCAAATCAACCCTCGATCAAGGTGTATTCCTAGGAATGTTGAAGAGAGGACTTCTTCCAGTGTGGAATCAGATAACAAGACGGCAGATCCACAATGGTTGCCTACATCGCACAAAGCAAAATTTAAAACGTTGGATTTTGAGGAGTTTGTTGTGAGATTGAGGCTTTGGAAGTATTGTACACAGTTATTGATGTCAACAAAGGCCTGTTGTTCCAACACTTTACTTGATCTTGCACTAAAACAGAGTCGTATCATCAGCATACTGCACTAGTCCTCCATGCAGAAGTGATGATCCTATGTCGTTGAAATAAAGCAGGAAAAGCACAGGACTGAGAATGGATCCCTGGGGAACACCGTACCTCAGTTCTATTGGTCTTGACGATTGATTTGATATTTGGACAACTTGGGATCTATGACTTAGAAATGAGCTAAGCCATTTAAGGGGCACGCCTCTGATGCCATGGGACCCAAGTCTGTCGAGCAGTATGCTATGGTCAACGCAGTCGAATGCTTTGGACAAGTCTAAGAACACACTCATTGTGTTGTTCCGACATTCTATTCCCTCTACAATCATATCGACAAGACTCACTACTGCGTCAGTCGTCGATTTGCCCTTTCTGAATCCAAATTGTTCATTTGAGAGCTGACTGTATTTGTCTAAAAATTGAAGCATTCTTATGAGAAAAAGCTGTTCAAACATTTTGCTCAATACTGGCAAAATTGAGACAGGCCGATAGTTATTGATTGAAAATTGATCGTCTTTTTTGAAAATTGGAACAACTTTTGCAATTTTCAGGAGGGAGGGGAAAACTCCTGTTTGGAATGAAGAATTTACCAATTTATTTAAAGGTCTTACCAAATGCTTGCAGCATTGTTTGATGAGCCATGTGGACATTAGATTAAGATCATTTGACTTTTTGGCTGGGAGCTGCTGAATAATTCGGTAAAGCTCATCCTTAGTGACAGGCTTCAGCAACATTGAGGCTGCTGGACTCTGTCTTCGCGAGGGACGTACTTGCGGTTCAGACGGCCGAGGACCTTTCCCAACAGCAACGGATGCGAAAAATTCGTTAAACTGATTAGCAACCTCAGTTCCATCCCCCACAAGTATATTCCCATTTTTAATTTTGATTTGTTTTTTAACTTTTGTTTTATTGTTAATGATGTCCCAAGTTGTTTTTGAAATATTTTTAGAAGATAGAATAGATTTGGAGACATCGTATGCTTTCGCAGCTTGGATCCCTTTCCTGTAAATTTTTTTGTATTTTTTGAAGAATGTTTTGAAATTTTCATTACAAGTACGTTTTGTTAATTTCAGAGAAAAATTTCACTTTCTCTCTCGAAACCAGAATACCTTTTGTGATCCATCTGTTTTTTTTGACGTTTTTTTCGCAAATATTAATCGTTTTTGTAGGGCAGCATGTGTTAATATGGAAATTTAGGACGTCGTTAAATGTTTTGAACTGCTGCTCTACAGATTGAGAAGAGTGAAGGAAACTCCACTTTTCTGTTGACAGGGAAGTGTTGAGGTGAGCGATGTTTTCTGGCCTTGTGTCTCTTATTGTTTGGTTAATTTTGGGCTCCCTTTTAAGTTTCATTCCACTGAAGACAGCTTCTTGCCCGTAGTGGTCAGATATAGCTGTGTTTACCACAGATACCGCGACACTTGGATGATTGGTGATGATGTTGTCGATAGCTGATTGGGTTGTGGCCGTCACTCTCGTCGGAGTTTTGACTAACAACTCCAGGTTGAATGACCTAAGTAAATCAACTAATCGAACTGTGGAATGGTGTGTGTTGTCCAACGCGTCAATGTTGAAATCCCCCACCACGAAATATTCCTGACGTTAATCAGTCAGGTCTGTCAGTAATTGTTCGCATTTTGAAAAAAAAAATATCTTCGTTTCCATTGGGAGACCTATATATTCCGATCACTACTAATTTTGATTTGTCTGTTTGAATTTTGATTCCGACTGCTTCATAATCTTTTTCGAGTGATTCTTGGATCGGAAGGGTGCAAACGTGAAATTTTGTTTTATAAAAATAGCAACCCCTTCTCCTTTGGAGTAGGGTCTACAGTACGCGGAAGCCAATTTATAATTTGGAATTTTGCACAGTGCGATGTTATCACTGTTGAAACCGTTTTCAGTGACAACAAGAAGATCTGTTTTGAGATCCTCGCACATGAGTTGAATTTCTTCCAGTTTGTTGGTTGCAAATTGAGCATTTTGATGAAGCAGTTTCAGTTCAATTTGTTTGTAAATTTTTGAGTTTGTTCGTTTTTGATGGCGATTTTTTGCCAATTTTGTCCGCTGATTTCAAGAGGAGTCCCTAAAAAAGCAGTCTCAATTCTTTGCTCTTGTAAATTTGAAGCTGCAGAATGGACAACAGGGCCGTTTCTTCGATCTTCATTCATGGCGTCGCCACAAGATATAGTCGGCATCGGGGGCTCTGGAGTCAACTGTATAGAGTCTGACGGTGGCGGCGGCGGCGCGGCGGCGGCGGCAGCATTGGTGGGACGGCAGTGCGGGTGTCAAGAGCAACCTCAGCCTTCTTGGCCGCAACAGTCGAGGTGCTCAACCCGCCAAGAGCCTCCACGATGAGTCTGGCCAGCTGCCACTTCCCTCTAGTGTGGAGATGCATCCCGTGCCTCGTGAAGTGCTTCCGCTGCAGTCTGTTCATATCTAGGACAGAGATGTGGTGCCTAGCAGCCAGTTCTTCTATATAGGCATTCACGAGGGCGGTGTGCTGGTTACTATCGTGCGTAGAGGGCAAGTCGTGGCGATGGGGCAGCGTGGCGACAATCTGTGAGAAGCTACGGACGTGATCCTCTTCTCCAGGTTGTCGTATATATTCCGCTGCTCCCCGGAAGCAAGGTCATTGGTTCCGGCGATCAGGACGCTGCATCGAGTCCCTTTCGTCACCGGCTGAGGTTGGGATGAGGTGATCTGAAGCAGCCTCGCCCCAGGCTTGCAGACCCCTGTCACAGAAACGCGTCGAGAGAGGAGCTGGGATGTCATTCCAGCGATGTGGCGGACGTGGCTATCTCCCTCGATCACAACCGACTCGAAAGGTATGGGGTTAGATACAGGTAGTGGAAGAGGTTTTGGTTTTCGGTTGTTATTTTTACATTTAATTGGAATTTTCGTAGGCTTTGATGGTGAAAATGGTGTCGGGTTTGGAACTTTAGGTGGGTTAGGAGACTGTGAATTACTTGGTTTACACTGTTTCGAGGGGTGCGGGGATCCGCCACCATTTCAATAGGTATTTTTTTTTAATTTTTTTCAATTTTTTTTTTATTACATATTCTTATAGTAAATCTCGTTTAAAATATTTTCTTGAAGTTTTATGGCATCCTGACCAATATTTAATTTAAAAAATTAAATAAAAGAAAAGTGGCGAATTTATATATTTTTTTACATTTTCAAACATTTTTATACATTACACAAATGTTTATTACTTATACATATAATATGTTTCTTATTATGTATAATATAAATGTATATTGAAATTACATCCACATATTGTGTACATTACTATAACACAGGCCTATAAATGTAAATTTAATGACCTCTATGTTTGTGGACTGATTCTGATTTGTGTGTTTACACTGTGGTCAGTTGACAGATTTGAGGTTATGTTCTAGTGAATGTGTTCTATTATTATGCTATAAGTAAACATTTGTAGCAATTTGTATTTATAATCAAGGTTACTTCATCACAATAACACAGCTACAACAGGCTTGCAAGATCTCCCAGGAACAAATACTTCAAAATATTCAGTGCAAAGAGACTCTAAACGGCTACGCACTAAGAATGTGAGGGCTACAGGAAAGAATCAAAAATATAGGAAGTTGTTGAAAAGCAGACAGATAGCTTCAGAAGATAAGAAGATAGTAGAAGGTGTTACATATGGAGCAGGAGAGTTTCAGTAGAGTTTATGTATTTACAGACTTTCGTTGACGATTTCCGAAAGTTTAGTTTCTTAACACAATTTTTAAAATAACTTCAAGAGTTTTGGACATAGACTATTGAAAATTTTTACCTCAGCACCCTTATACCATGAACTAATTTTAATGGTATAGACAACCTTCTAGGTGAGTAAGTATTTATTTTATTAAATATTGTTTTCACAAATTTGAGGTAAAATTTTATGTTTTTACAAATAAATCTATAAAATTAAGAATTTTAGTCCTATGATAGTCTTTATACCATTAAAAATAGAGCATCTCATAGGGAATAAAAAAATATTAAGTTTCTTTAAATATCTTAAAAAATAAAAAAGTTATTTCCATTTTTCGCATTTAACTTTTTTTTGAAAAAATATCAAAAAAATATAAATAATGAAAAAAAAATTAATTTTTTGTAGCATTATTTTTATTTACATGCTAATGGATCAGTAATGAGAGAAAAAACCATTATTTTTAGTAAAATAAAAAAAATTACTGAAATGGTGGCGGATCCCCTTGGACAGGAAATGGATTGTTTGTTTTTTTGTTTTTTTTTGTGTTTTACGAGTTTCCAGGTTTCATTTCGATTCTTGCAGACGCACTGTGCATGTTGCAGTTGCAAACATTCAATTTCAGCCTCCAATACTTCTACTGTGGTTTTTAAACTGCCTATAATTTTATTGCTATGGTCAGGAACTGGGATTGAAACAGGAAGGGTTTGAGTTTCTTGGGTGATTAGAGGGATTGGGTCGCACTGTACCGCACCGTCATTGGTTTTTACGGGTTTTTGATGACTGGGAAGTTGCGGATCCAAAAATTTCGGATGTGTATAGACTAAGGCGCTTGTCTGACTCGATAGCATGGTCTAATATAGATTTTAGTTCGGTCTGTAGGCGTTTTATTTCTTCCTTCAGAAGTGTATTTTCTTCCAGCAAAGAATTGAGGTCAGGAAGCGGGTGAGTTGATGAAGAGGAAGTATTTGTAGAGATTGCTATGGGTGTGATGCAGTGGGCGGGGGTCGAGGGGGTTGTCAGTGCAGTAGGTGATGAAGGAGCGGGTAGGGGGGTGTTGAGTGGTGTGGCGAGTGTGGGTGTCTGCGATGCCGGAGACTGGGCCGGTGAAGCAGCTGCAGACAGACGTCTCAGGGTGACAGGGTGTTGTCCAGTATGCTTATCGTTGGTAACACTAACCACCGTCACTTCGGCGTCACTCCTAATTGATGCATTGCAGGTTTTCCCCAAACAACGCCAGGACACATCACCGTTTTTTAATACTCTAAAATGTCTATATTTATGTATTAATAAATATAGACAATAAGTATTAATAAGTTACAAGTAGCCAATACAAGCTCCATCTTTAACATTTCAACAATTACAAAAGTACATAACATTACAAATGTTATGTACTTAAATAGGCAATGAATGACTCCCAAAGGTCCTATATGCTCGTGTGGCAGCTAACCTTACTAAATCAGTTTAATTTTGGTAGGCACTAACGTTATGTGTTTATATGGATCTATATGTTAATAGCGAGAGATTAAACAATCCATGAAGATCGAACATGCTCATACGATAGCTTGATTGACTGCAATATTGTACTATTAACGTAAAATAACGTAAGATGTTATAAACCAGTCTGGGACTAGAGGCAGAATAAACGACTCCCAAAGGTCTAAACATGCTCAGGTGATAGCTTGATTGACTGCAATATTGTACTATTAACGTACAATAACGTAAGATGTTTATATAAACCAGTCTGGGACTAGAGGCAGAATAAACGACTCCCAAAGGTCGAACACGGTCATACGATAGCTTAGCTTACTGTATCATTGTACTGTTGTTACAAAATAAGCCCATTTCTCATCTCACATTTGTTCTTATTTTCTTGAAATATAGTAGCATTTTATTCTAAACTTGCTTATATGTACTTATAATAACCAGTGAGTTTTTAACTTCACTACCCCACAATCTGCTGCATGTTAATTGGAAACTAACATGGGGCATGACGTACAAAATATTTATGACGTACATCATTCGTATGTTTTTTTTATAAAAAAATACATTTTGTGTTTTAAAAAAATTTAACGTCATTTGAACATATAGGAAGAAAGTTATTGTTTGAAATGTATGTGATTGAAACATTAAATCACTTCTGATTAAGGCAGAGAGAGGTGGATTTCAGATGAAAGACAGTGACAGTCTCCAATAATGAAGCTGCTATGACAAAGATGTTCTTCATTACAAAGGGGGCTTGGGTAAAGTTTCACATTAAATATTATATTTAACATTAGCTTCTATTGAGATCTTGTCTTTTGTCAAGAAACGTGATCTCGATACTCGTATATGTTTCTTACTTCATATGACTTCGCCTGTCACAATAAAGAACTTAGCCAATCCTTCTTTAATCAACAAACATCGATATTAGGTTGAACTACGAGATGTAGAGTTTAAAATGAATATAAATTTATTTTAAAATTTAAGATGGCTCTAGTGAATCCAAAATTTGCATAAATTGAATTGAGAACAACGCTATTGTTTAAAATGGTTTTTAACCAGATAATGTGTGCATTTAGAACTGCTTATTATTTAAATTAGGTAAAGTCATTCTTATAGCGTACATAAAGCTTTAATATGGAATTATCAACATTTGTGTGTCACAAATGACACTAAAATTCAGGTACCTCTTTGTTTCCCCTTTACTTCGTACCAAACATTGGCTTTGACAGCAGTACTGTAAATTATGAAGCTGGCGGTTCTATGCTCGTATGCATTACAACAAACACCGGCATGGCGTGAGACGCCTAATCAATCATTATTGGTGTATTGGAGTTCTTCGCTTTGTCACTGCTTGTGTTAGAAATTTCCCTGATATTTTTCAATTGCTACTATTATGTTGGAAACTGTTTATCTTTGTGTATATTAATATAACACAAAATACATTGTTTCATTACTCGAGCTTACCTCAAATCCCAATATTTAAAGAAAAATCACAACGATTACTAAAAAAATTATTTAATGAAATTATTAGTTTTTACTTTGTTCTTATGTCTAACTACAATTGAAATGAGAATATCGCAGAGTAAATAAATTTTTAAGTAAAAAACGAAAAAGCATATGACATTATGACATATTAAAAAGCCACATTCGGCTTACTACCATGACCTTTGCTGACGTTTGATGGAGGTTTTTATTACACACTACGAAACTCTACTTTTTAATGTATATGTATTTCATATTTTAAGAATAATATTATCTTTAGACTTTAAACTTTGCTTGAAACATCATTGCTACATAGTCAATATTTATGGTGGTTAATTCGGAATTTGGCTGAGCGTCATTGAAGCCTATCACTCAGTAGACCGATACAATTTCTCTTTTATCTACCGGTGGATGAAACAATTTGTTTTGAATGTATGTCATTCATAGAACATCTTGAGAATGAAAAAAGCTACTTGAAATTTTGTGTGTAAACTCAGTGAAACAAGGCACATGGCTTTTGTACTCCCACCTTGCCGTAATAAAGTTTCAAGAGACTGAAAAAAGTTAGTTTTGTTCAAACAACGAAATGAAAGTGTTGGAATTGTCCCAGTTTGACTGTATGTCTATACGTGATAGGCTATAGAATGCATATAAAAATTATGCAACAATTGAAAAAATAGAATTATAAATTTAAATTATTGCATCTTTTTTTTATTTTACCACTTGAATATTTTGACAACGATCATATGTTAAATTACCTATAATTTTTAAAAGATTATTACTAAACATGCCGTATTATATTAGATGCACAAATTAGAAATTTATTTAAAAACCTTATATTTAAAAATATTAACATAAGTTATAAAATAAATAAACAAAGAATAAAATAATTGAAATCATGGATTACCAGTATTATTTTGTACACAAATATATACTTTTAAATTAAAATAGCGTAACTTAATAAATTAGAAAAATGATCAGAAGTATTATAATTAATGAACCTAAAACTAAAGCTCGCTCGTATATTCATAATCAAACTCAGATATTGAAATGCACATACGCGTTTGATACGTTGACGCATCTATCTGTATTTTGGAGCAATGGTCGAACATTCCGTAACTTCCCTGGGCCACTAACTGTACATTCCTCCAGCGCAGTTGCGATATTACAACATCGGCTCGCTCCTCTTAGCCTGCTATTCTGTCTCATGAAATCTGAATATTTTAAATGTTTCACAAACGTTATTTAATAGTATCACACAAATAATACTGTAAGTCATTACATCCTACACATTTAATAGAACATATAGGCTAATAATAAAACTTCACATACGAGTAGCGAAGGGTATAAAATATAAAATGATTCTAAAATCAATTTCTACTTTGAGTTTTTTAATTTCTTAATAATTACAGTAAATTTTACTTTTTATAACTATACAAATATCAAAATTACAATGTAGAAAGCGGTCTATTGCTTTCATTTTCATTTGTTATAATTTCAATTCGTACACAATAATTTAGGTTTAGGATACAACTTATTAAGAATTCATTCTTGGTCATGCATAATTAATTCTAGTTTTATTTGCAAGTAATGCACAGTAATAAAGGTAAAGTCACTTTTATCTCTGGGGTATTTAATTTTTTAGCTTTAGAGTACAGAAACACTGACACTAAAACAAACATTTTTTTTTTTTACTTTTAAATGAAAACTTTTTACCGTTTACATTATAACTTAAGAACGTTTAGCGATGCAGAAACCAAACTTTTATAGATGATTCAAAACATATTTAACTGCAATATTATCAACAATTTTCATGGTGAGATCAATCAAATGTGGATTTAAAATGTAAAAAAATAAATATTGTTAAATTTATTTTGAAATTTTTAATTGTGATAAAAATGTTTTTCTGTTAAGTAATAATTGTAATCCAAAGGTCCTAGGACTAGGTCAAAACTTAAAATTTTGCATATGTCAAAGGGCAGAAGAGATATTAGGCAAAACATTGATTTTTATTGTTTAAAAGATTTTAAAAAATATATCGTTTTAAAGTTAGTAAAATTAGTCGTTTCGTAATCGATGTATAGTGATTACGTCTATGTACATTTGTATGTGTGCATACATTAGACATAAGTATATATATAACCCAAGTTTGTTACTGAACTCTGATTATATATTCTCTCTGCAGAACATTAATAAAGACTCCACACTGAATAAATAGCACAACCAAGAATCACGTTGGTATACTGTCTGTCTGCCGTTTACACAGTGCTTGTTTAGCTACGAGTTTACGATAGCAAACATTACGATATCTCTAGCATCAATTTTGTTTATCTGTTGATTTATTTCTTTGTTGCCACAGTAAACATTTATACTCATTTAACATTCTATCTAAGTTGATTAGCTTTTAGTTGATTATATTAGTCATTAAAGATTTCGTCAATCCCTAAACTAAGTTTAGTTTAGTTGGATTTCTCAGTTCAATAAAGGTAAATGATGCTTGGATACATCTTGTAATAAAATTACCTTAAAACGAACTCACAAAAGTTTTTTAATAATTAGCTATAATTAATATTCCGATCAACAACAAAAAATAAATGATGTGGTTTATGATACTTAAATAGGAGTAACAAGCATGTATATTAAGTTACTTATTAAGTCTATAGGCTAGGTAGAATTATGCCACACACATGTCGCGTAACTTTCGTTGAGGTTTACAGGCAGTATCATACAGAAAGAAGTGTTTAAATCTTCCGACATACAAAAGAGACATTCAGTAAACCTACTGAGGATAGCCTTCAATGAAGTTTTGCCAAATTCTATAGTTGGAATTCCGCCATCATAGAATTTATTCTATTCTATGTAGCAATAAAGTTTCACCCAAAATAAAATCCACAGATAAATTTTTTTTTCCAGATGATACATTCGCATTTTTATTCCTTAAATTAGGTTTCAGTGTTCAAATAATAAAAGATCCATTGAGATAGGTAGGTTACTACAACGCAAGAGTACGTTGAAATCAAATCTTGTCACCGAAATTTAACATTGACTATCCATTTTATTTTTCTTCTTTTTACTCTATAAATAATAATGTTATGATGAAAATGAATGGTTAACTTTTTCCTCACTGAATGCATTAGTACATTATATGTTTCCAATTTCCTTGGAACTAAATTCTTCGTATAATGATAATATAATTGGCACGTGTAGAAATTTCTGTTTAATTTCTTCCCTGTTGATCTTTGTAACCGACAACCCTCCTACCGGGAAATAAGACATGCGCTTTGTCCGGCAGTTACATGAATATACTTAGTATCTTAAATTGGCCCTTTCACAAGAGACTTCCACTGTAATGTATTATAAAGTCAATTTGTACATAGTAAATCTAATTACCTGGAATGACCTTTGATTTGCCAGATTTGAAAGAATTTAAACTTATGATGGTGAACCTCTGACAAGACAATGTTGTTGTAAATGTAAGATTTCTCGATAAATGGCTGATTCCGTCGCGAGTTAGTTTAACGTGAGTTCTTGTTTCTTCCTACTTCGAAATCGTTTTAGATTCTTCTCACTTCAAGTTCACCACAATTATTTTGAACTGCAAACTTTTAGCTCTGATTTTTAAAATTGGTGCCGAGCGAAGTGTATATACTTCGTAATTTGTCATTCAACCTCTTCATTTAAGGGGAGGTAAAATTAGTGTATTAATAAAAGTTAAGTTCGTAAGAAATATTCCAAAGAACACAGGAACGTACTAAAAACATTAGGCCATCTCGTAGATAACATTTCGAGAGTTCATTTTTTCTATTTTGGCAACAAAGTGGCAAAATTTTACTTTTACTTAAGTCCAATAACTGCTGCGTGTACGTCTTGAAACGACTAAACTTGCATGTTGTACTTGTTAAAATTTGGAATAAGCTGTTAGTCAAAAATGTAAACGAACATTTTACAGCTAAAATTTCTACATAACTCTAGTTTATTAACGGTGAGTACAAAATGCAAAATAATATAAATGTGCAAGGAGAAAACCCCGATTGAGCTAGGTTCTACGAAAGGAAGCTCATCAGTTTTAGAAGAGATTTCCATCTCCTTGGATGTAATCAAATTGAGTCTTTGTACCGTCGTTGTACATAGACCTCGTCTTACATCTATATTAGGATATCTATGACGGAAATTATTGGTTACAGTGATAATTATATTTAGATAAAATAATATAATAAATACTTTGAATGATACTAAATATGGTCTACTATAACTAACTGCTATGTCAGCTTGTCTGGTAACAATGTCTCTTTTTTTACTAATTAACAAGTTTTGGGTATTCATAGCTTTTTTAAAGCTTGTAGTAAAGACATTCTTAAGCTCTTTTACTAATAGCAGTAATAATGATTGGGCCAAAGTTTTTTTTCACTCTTCAACCGACATTATTCTCATACCTATGTACGATACCTCAGAATAACTTAATATTTAGTCATAATGCTGAAAATATCCCACTCTACAGACAGATGTGAGTTGATTAAACAAAGGAATTAAAGTCAAACATAAAAAAATAAAATCCATTTCTTTGATTTCTAATGCGCTAGCATTTTTATTCAAGATTAGATAATTTGGGAACATTTTGCCGTGCCTTTCTATGCCGTTTGAGGCGGTAAAAGCGACTAAAATGGTTTATGAAAGACTGAAAATGTTATTATGTTAATGTCTCCCTGACAACAACTGATATCATCAGTAGACATAACTGAAACTCAATTTTGTTTTGTTTTTGTGTTGTTATTTTGTTATTTTGTTTTGTTTTATTTTGTTGCTTTTTGTTTTTGTTATTTTGTTTTGTTGTTTTGTTTTGTTTTTGTTATTTTGTTTTGTTGTTTTGTTTTGTTTTTGTTATTTTGTTTTGTTTTGTTATTTTGTTGTTATTTTGTTATTGGAGGCAAATTAACTAGAACATCCCGCTACCCTTTGTTATTCAATTGATATTTGTTGTTAATGTAGCATTCCCTCAGCTGAGTCTATGTATGGTCCATGTTCTAAGCTGACAACGGTTACATTAAAGGTACCAAGCGCTGCGTCGTAAATATAATTCTATTTATTTGTGTATATAATTCTGTGTAAATTAGAATAATTATTGATGGCTGAAATAATTGAATAAGGAACACAGCTACTGTCTCCTAGAGATCGACGTCGGGTCGTGACGTAGAGTCAGCGAGCACACTAGTATGTAGAAGCAGCGAGCGCAGTCGTCAACCTTACTTTAGAACGTTCGCGACTGACGATTTACTCTCTCGACTTGCCAGTTGGCCGAGGTTACATAGACTGGCTCGGCCATGTGGTGGGAGAGCATTCCCCTCTCGCCGTGCTCATGCGGGGAAGCAGCGATATTCCGCGCGGCCATGGTCTGACTCATCTCATACTATTGGTAAAAATAATATTTTAGTTATTTTTAATTAAGATTACTATAAAACAAATATATTATCGAGTTAAAAGTAAAACATATAGTGTGTTCTAATTTTACAATTCAAAACATCACTGTGTAATTTGGTTAGAATAAATTCAACACGTAACAATTTTACATAATAACAATAAATACTCCACCAAATATCTGTAGAAAGATTATATCTATTACAATGAACACATAATGTATTAGTAAAATATAAATATGTTATTGAAAAAGATTTGTAAAAGATTCTTATAAAGTAATATTGATATAATGGTCATTACAATATATCACATAGCTACCGCCCGACTGTTGGACGACCCTAGAATAATCTGTATCCATATTGCCTTCCCCCACCCCAGTCTTCATCCAAGCCCATAAATCATTCCTAACCTTAATCTCCCTCCATTTTTATTATTAAAATATTAAGTTTCTGTTTTTATTACTGTCTTTTTCTATATTCAAATTTTACAATGCTCTTATTCCGTTTAAATATAACCCATATTAATGTGAGTGTGCTGTTTAATATATTAAATGCTCTAACGCTAGTATAATCTGTATCCATATTGCCTTCCCCCACCCCAGTCTTCATCCAAGCTCATAAATCATTCCTAACCTCAATCTTCCTCCATTTGTATCATTAAAATATTAAGTTTCTGTTTTTATTACTGTCTTTTTCTATATTCAAATTTCACAATGCTCTTATTCCGTTTAAATATAACCCATATTAATGTGAGTGTGCTGTTTAATATATTAAATGCTCTAAAAGTGAAAACCATCAACATATAAATATAACTCGGCTAGCTGTAAAAGGTTTATTTCTGTATGTCTATCCGCACGAGTTTCCAAAAATGCAGTCCTAGGAAAGATTGAGGGCCAAAGTCCCAGTTATTTTCACCCAAATATTAAGATTAGTCCTATGTGCAATTAGCTATACGGCTGCTGTAACAATAGTTCTTTAAATATTCAATAGTTATGCTTTTCCTTTTACAAGAAAAGGAAAGTAGTATCCCATTTAAGCTGTAGTATCCCATACAACAGCTTCACTGCTGATTTGTACTGAGCGTTCTTGTTTTGTACCTGAAGTCTACTTCGCACCAGTGCGTCTGCCACAATCAACGTGCTAAAACCCATCATAAATTGAGTTACGTTAGAAAATGTTGTTAACTATAGACACTTGAGTTCGTAGAATTCATATTCACATTAGGTAGTAATTTATATCTCCCAACTATCCTCCTTTTCATCGTTTCAACCAAAACACATATTTTATATTTGTCATCAGTGAAATTGTCTTAATAATAATAATCAAGTTCATAAAACTCAGAAAGTTTCACAACTTGAAGTACGAAAAATACTTTAGCACGTTACATCTTGAACTCACACAGTTGTGAAATATTCTCGTTTTGCAATAAAATCAAGTGTCGTGTTTCATTAATATATAAATATTCGCATTTTAAAATGGTTATAATCCTCTTTATTCATAGTGGGAGTGAGTTTAGGTTAAGTATTAGAGAGCACTTCTTAGCGCTAACTTCGCCTAGCAAAACTTTTTTTTACTTTTATCTCTTTTACGTTCACATTTATAAATTTTCTAGAGGTGCCCAGAGCAGTGAATTACAACTGCGTAATTAAAAACATTTTAAGTTATGATTTCTTTAATTAAAAATATGTAAAGGGAGACAGACGCTTTACGAAGCGAAATAGAACATAGTGTGTGTATTTTATAGTTCATATATTTAACCATATTCAAAACATGTTTCCGCTTTTTGTAACACTTTGCATAACTTAGGAGAATCAGAAGAGCTTAATTGGAACATGAAGGAGATAAATTAAATGTAGTAAGAAGTGCAATGCATGGAGTTTTAGCCAAGTAAAAAATTACTTGTTTCTTAAACCCCATATGTTTTCAACAGCACTTAGCTCTTTATATATGTATGAACAAGAAATTTATATTTGAATACAGAACTCAAAGAAAGGTTAAATAAAGTTTAGTAAAAGTAGAGATTATTACGAGTAAAATCTATTGTATGATAAAACAAAAGTGTTGAAAACTGAATGGAAATTTATTGATTAATCCCTGGATAGCAAATCAAGGGACACATCAGGACAGCGGTACAGGCTGCACGTTAACACCTAGGTGACGTAATATAATGGTGGCGTGGGCGGGTTGTTTTGCTTACATCTCTATAAAAGCAACGCGTTTGTCCTATCGTCACACCGACATTCCATTCATAGTTACGTGCTAATGCGTGGATATTAAGCCATTTTAATATTTCACACCAGTGTCAACTTTAATAGAAATTGTATCAATATTTTATTATATCTTGAATTCCACTTTAATATCAATTATAATATAACAATAATAATATTAAATCAATAATTTTCTTTAATATCAAAACAAATTGTGTTGTAGATCTTTGATATTTTGACTGAACTAAACTAAGTTTCAAAAACGATTTACAAGTTAAGGTACTTTTTCGTATTCGTTATTGTAAAACTAGTTATTATTCTAGAAGTCATACATTAGATATTGCCGCAAAATTGTATTAGTGGTAGTTCAGGAATTTTATGACAACTTTCTCTTAGGTGAAAATTGATTAGAAAAACTTGCCATATTCTCATTTTAAATCTCCATGCATCATTCTGATGGTACCCAAATGGATTAAAAGTATATTTCAAAGAAAATGTGGAAATAAAACAGACATACTATAATTAAAACAAATTGTAATTCGTGTAACAAACACTTCTTGTGAAATATTTACATTACTTTGATTTGACAGTTGATTGAGAAGACGATTTTTGACAATTATTTTAATACTTGTTGCTTTTGTTATATTCAGCGCTGCATCTTACCCTAATTGTAATAGCCGTTTGCAGATTTTTCAAAACCATGGGTTCACATTTTAGAGCCTATTTCTGTTATTTTCTATATGATCCATATAAAAAAAACTTGTTACATTAGTAATAACATGTTTGAGTTTTTTTTTTTTTCCTCTTTCCTACGCTGATTTTGAGTTATTGCGATTTGTTTGAATAAAAAAAGTTCAATATTTAGAGAATATTTATTTCATTTAAATTCGTTTCTTTTTATTTATTAATTGAGTATATTTGTTTACAGAATTTTAGTGAATAGCAATAATAATGCACTTTATTATTTTTACATTTAAAAATGTTATGTTACCACATATCGTGCTGCCAGACAGACAGACAGAGCCCCGAGGTAAGTCTTCGTAAGTACTCAGACAAAAGAGTGTTTTGAATTTGGAAATTAATATGGCTCAGGAATAATTCTGCAAGAGAGTTGAGGTCTAAAAAATCGTTGCTTCACGTGAATGGGATCCTTACACTCCATTGCCCATTACGACCCTTGCCCCTAGAAATGTATAACACTGTATATTGGCTCATACCGTTCACTTTCGCGCTCAACCTATTTTCATGTTTTTCTTACTTTCATCTTTCTAAAATCATTCATGTCAACGGAACTTATTTGCTGAAATTAGAACCTTTAATACGTCACTCATCTCAATAGTTAATTTTTATCACATAGCTATCGACCATATACCTGGTATATGTTGTTTATTCATTTGTATATGAAGTTAAAAATAAAACATTTTTAAATTACCAGATTCAATAAAAAATTCTCCCAACTATTTACAGGTATATATTTATTACACTGGATTTGGTGTTACTATATTAAATTAGTTCTTTTATCAAATTATCTCTTACGGTATTCAATTTTAAATGTTTTCTACTAATTAGCATAATACGCCTCTCTTCTCTGTTTGAATTACTTGTTAATTGCTCTAGCCGTAATTTACTTTACTTCATATTTAATTCACGATGTTACATCGCTGTTTAGAAATACAACAGAAAGCTTGTGAGGATTTTTTGTTCTCGCGTTAGAGACAACTCACTGAAAGCCATTATCCGGTCTCGTTTGTTACCATATTGAAGTCTCAATCAGTGGACCTGCCAAGTTTTAATCTAATTTTACTATTATTTTTTTGTATATATTCTGAATTGAGTTTCAAGTAAAAGAAAAATTGTACATTTTAGCGGAGGCTTACAGCGCCATTTGAACTTTTTAAGATTTAAACAGCAAAACTACAAAACGTGGTCAATATTGTAAAGAGTATTTGAAAAATATATATATAATATTTTGCGCAATGGTTAAAACAAACAATGATTAAATTCTGTTATTTTAACAAACAAAATACTTACGTTTATTATCATTATAAAACTAGGTTTTCGTTGAACCTGTAAAACTATTTTTATTTATTAATATAAAATGGGAAAATTTTTAAAATTTAAATAAATACGTTGCATCAATATCAAGATATATACGTAATTTATGTTGTTATTTTTACAGGAACGTGATCACACAGCACAGTATAATTTCTCAGAAAGAAAGATATCCTTCATTTCAATATTTTATATTTGAATTAAAAGAAAATCTTTTCCATATTAATTTAAATTTCTTCTTCGTGTTTATATTTATGGACAATTATAACGTTACAAATGTAGTAAAATGTGATTAAAAACTTAATGGAAATTCCCATAACTGTGGTTGTTCTCGGAGAGCATTGTAAATTATTGTGCTGGAAGGAATGTTTTATAATTTTTATTACATCGTATTTATAACTAAACAATTATTTTCAGAGTATATAAACTTTTTATTTTTTTAAACATGGGGTCTCCTGAAATGATTAATGATTTCTTGTGGTGTAGGTTATGTCAACCATATGACCGAGTTTTGTTTGATTCTACAGATCAAGTGGAGTATGTAATATGGTTCACAGAGACTAAATATTTATCTCACGATTGACATTATGTTCGCAGTGAGTACAACACCCCCCACAGCAACATTATTCAATGGGTAAACAAACGAGTTTTCTAATACTGGTAGCGTAAGGAACGTAAGAGCACAGGAATACCACGCGTTGTACTGGGAAGAGTTAACAAGATTGAAGATTCGCTTTGAAGGACATCACTACACCCAATCGCGTTGTTGGATTTCAATCTGCCAATAGCGCAGTGTAGCGGGTACAATCAGCTGTTATCGCCAGATCAAGGAACGTTGAACGTGATTGCTGCTTGGATGGGCGACCTCTGAGCGATCCTATCCTTGAAAACAGATCGCCTTCGAGGCCGTTAGTGGAGGTTAGGAAGTCACCTTTAAGCCGTTGATCTCCAGATTGAATGTAACAGAGGCCTTCTTAGCCCTTAAATCACCTGGTAAAATAAGACATCCTTTACTTTACTTTAACTGTTACTTTTTTATGTTATGAACTCAACATTTCTAATTCAATAGTTCATAAGGATATACGAAGATTACTTAAATATTATCTTATCAGTTAAAAATTGTACAGCAGATAAATATTTGTGATAAACGTAGCCGCTTGCCATTTATAATGTTTTTTCCGAATAGATGAGGAGCCTACATTTTGTTCACTCACATATGTTTTCTTATGAGGCTTCATAAAGTACACTCTTTCCAGATAACAAATACACACAGTGAGCTCTGAGAAATAATTACGGCAGCCTTTCTTCTGGTTTTACCACAAAGGTTGAAAAACACATAGATAGAACTCGACCATACAGGGCATGCAGGGATCTACAAGATAGTTAGAAGGAAACTTTTTGATTGCACTTTATGTAAATAAAACTAAATAAATCTAAATTTGAAATGCATTTTTATTATTACCAAACAAAGTTTTACTAATCATTTGTGGACACCCGGTATTTCATTGTATATAACACAGTCCAAAGCGCAAAATTACGCTCAATATTTTTTAAAACAATTAAAATGGTAGTAAATTAAATTTTAAAGGTTAAGAATATTCCATATAATTACGACGGTCATTTATGATATTATTTATTAAAATAAACAAAAGTAATATTATTGAATTTTGAATTTACTGATACTAAACACAATCCAGTAATGTATTATATGGAGACAATTAGACAGGAACTACCTACTAAAAATATAGAACGCAAACAAACATTTAAATGCGATTACCACAATCGTACTTTATTACAATAGTTATTATGATTACGATGATGGTTAAAATGTAAATTACTGTATGGCAAACATGTAACTCGTCTGCAAGTAACTTGCTTCTCCTAATGGTACTTCATATAGTGATAACGCTCTAGTAATGAAAGTTATTTCAGTTAAAGATTTTAATTTTAGATGTTTTGAGTTGTACAAATATAAATAACTTGCAGTCTGACAGTTATGGGTTTCTTATAATTACATTTTCAACTGTAATTGCGTCTTGTATGTGGTACAACATGTGGTATAAAAATTTAAAGAAACATTATATTTACTTTTAGAATATAATTTTTTTTAATTAAACAGTGACTAACGTTTTTTTATTCAGGACGCTAGATAACTCTAAATCAGTGATATTGCGTGGATTAGATTGTGATCGCTTTCTTTAGAAATAAACAAACAAAAATATAAAGAATAATTAAGAATACACGCAAGACTAGTCATAGGAATGCTAATTATTATAAATCCTAATTTTCAGCGAGAACAATATTTCTATGTTTTTACTCCTTTCAATTTAACGTTCACATGGTTAGCCTCTCTGCTGCGGGTAAGGCGAGTGGTAGTCTACTCAGTGTGGGGCGTGATAACGCAGAGGCAATTTTGGCAACCTTCCTATCCTTAGATTGGAAGGCTCCACATTTCCATAAAAAACAAACAAAGAGTTTTCTCTTTTGTCGGGGTTCTTTAGCTTGTCTTTTTGATCATTATTGGCCATTTATTAATTTCTATATTTCTTTCTTTAATTACGTATATAAGCCAAAAGTCAGTTTTAATTTATATAGTTTTGATTGCTTAGATATGTTATGGCTACAAAGTGAACGGCTGACTAATAATTACAAAGTACATTTTAAATTATTTTATTTTTTACTAACTGTTTTCCGCGGCTTCGTAAGCTTTCCCCGTGCATGATCACTGCTGTTTGAAGGGAATTACATTTACAACGCCGATGTAGAGTTTACCTTGTTGCCACGATCAAGAATACCTGTCAAAAATGTATGTTTATAGCCACTGTACATGTACATGTACTTTATTATAAAGTGGTGTAACACCCAAGTTATAAGTTCAACCAGTAATGTATTTTAAAGACTAATATACATAAAAACCTAGCGCCTTCAAATAGTGTTTGGCTATTTAATATCTGACTAATAATTGCAGTTTATAATGTGCAGGCGCTTTGATAACTTTTAATTTTGCAGCGCCGCGGCCGCCTGGTTTTGGAGCTACATCAATGGGTAGCATACAAACCTTTTCTACGTGGAAAATACATATACATACAAATTGTAATAATCAGTCTAATAGTTTCTGAGTCTACAAAGGACATACAGAATAACATTAATTCATACGAGCTATATATATATATATAGAGATTTTTAAAAACTAAAAGAATTTAAAATATATAACAAGTATATATATATATATATATATATCATACTTGTTATATATTTTAAATTCTTTTAGTTTTTAAAAATCTCTTTACGTCATTATTATAATCCTTTAAATGTTTAAAACTAATACAAAAGTCCTTTGCGTCACCAGACTGTAAGGAAGTAAATTAATTATTTTTCAGGAACATCAACGTTCCTTCTTTTCAACATCAAAGGCTATGAAGTCATAGATCGTGGACTGTTGACGCCAGTTAAATGTTCAGGAATCAGCAGTGACGTAATACATACAGCAAGCAAACAGGGCGTAAGGTGTCATATCAATCATTATTTCCATACTTCGTCCTTCTCTGTTATTCGAATATATTTCGATATAGAGTTCAATTATACATACAGTTTAAAAAAGATAATGTGGCTGGTGAGTTTAAATACTAAACAAAGATGTTGTCACTTAAAAATGTCGTCAATAAATCTAAACCTTGGTTGGTATTGTGTATTAGCGGGGATAATCACATTGCACAAAAGTGGCCACAGGATTGCAACATATTATCTCATTATGGTTAATGAAGACATGTTTACAGATTATTTACAAGGCGTTTAGTTACAAGGACACCGGACGGGCCCGTCGAGAGGTAGCGGATCATCCGTTCACGTTGACATACGGGTGACCGTGGCTCCCGTGTTATAGAAACTTTGAAAGTAGCCGACTCAATCACTTTAAAGCCACAGTTATTGTGTTGATAACAAATATATAGCAAGCAAATAAGTAAAAATAATATACTACCGTACGTTTTCTAAATTTTAAAAGTTATAACAGAAATGTCAAATCGAGTTCAAGGATTAGTTTAAGTAACAATAGATGGATAAGTTTAAAGTTAAACAATTGCTCTGTTTACTTTTGAAGCACCAGGTTCATCAGATAACAGAGAATTAGGTTAAGTACAAACGAAACTGTTCCATATTAAAGCAGTTGAGTAGCAAAACTCTACTTTCTCCCTGTCCCAAGTGTTCTTGAAACTGTCATTAACTTTATTGGGCAAGTTCGAGAATTATTTTACTAGTTCTCATTTACTTACTTTGATAATATATAAAATAATAATGTTTTTCTTCGTATATATATACATACATATCTGTACGAGCTATATCTGTAGGTAATATTGCTCTGCCATTTGAGGAATATGTATTTTACTAGATAAAATGATATTCTTCTAAAACTCATTTTCGTTTATTTTCCTTGATTTTTTTTGTTCAATTATTTTTGAATTGATCTCATGTTGCCAGCTGATACTCTTAGTCAATATTAATTGATAAACACCGAAATAAATAAACATATAATATATGAAAGAGAAATTATGATATTAGAATAAAGTAATAATGTAAATATTATGCATCTGGCTTATTTATTAATATCAAATACATGCTGTATTATCAAATACGAAGAAAAAAATAAAACCATTCAAAATTTCACTTTATACGAACCTTTTATTTTAAAAACTAGAATAGCAAACATCTCACATCAGAAGTGAGATGCAAATGCATCTATCAGATTAAATAAATACCTAAAAATAAATTCTAAAAAGTAAAATTACATTTACATTTTAATGAACCTTGTTAACGTAGACCAGAGCTATGATAGAGAACACCGCAACTACAACCAATATTGCCAGCTCTATTGCTGAGCTGCACCGCAACATTTAATATTGCCTGATATTGCTACCGCTAACTAATTGTGTTTACGTTATTCTCCACTAGAAGGTTTTATTTTGCAGCTCTTCCTCCTCTTGCGGCAACGTTTCAAGGGTGAGTTATTTAAGATTGCATTTTGCATTCAATTTGAAAATTGCCTTTTCCACAGAACCTTATGTAGGAAAAAAGATGTATTATTATCTATGTCCATTCTATTACTGTAAATGATGATATGAAAACGTTCACTCTCATTTTGGCCTATTGTATATTCTTTGGACATTTTCATGCTACATTTTCTCCATAAAGATATTAAAATTTGTTGAAACCTTTATAGCGTAGTTTTGAATGTGTGCTCGTACACTAAAGAAGTCATATTTTAAAAAATATTCTCTTTTTTGTGTTAACGTCAAACAGTCTGGGCACTCATCCAACTTAGACGTTATATTCTGATTAAGTTGGAGATTCTTGAACGTAAGTTGGATCTAAAGCCATTCCTAAATAAGATATCTTCTACATTGAGACAGGTAACAGGTCCTCATATTTTGAAAGAGTTGAGTTAATAATAAAATTTGTTTGGTAAATAAAAGTGCAGATTGACAATGAAACCCAACCGCCAAATCCTAGTGGTGTTTTTTTTTTTTTTTTTTAACCTCAAATTGTACATGAAGGACACGGTTCTTAAACTAATCCACAATACGATCGACGACAACAGATCAACCAGATTTTCGTCATAGACCTAACGTTTCCATCTCGAACACATTTTATGGTCGAACAACATTGTGGTTGTAGGCTGACGTGTCACGTAAGGTCGAGTAGTTCGGTGAGCTTACGCCTGCGTTTACTTTTTATTTGTTTCGCAATCTCGTTTTGGAGTTTGAGTAGCGCCTAATACAATCTTAGGTATTTGGTTAATGACGAATCGAGCTTTTTGTGCGGTTAAGCTAAAGATGTTTTGAAATTACTGTATTATTTTTTTTTTATCAGTGAACGTAGAACCCATTTCACTGAGCGCAGTTCGCGGCTCTCTGCTTGTGGAATTGCAGAAGTTGGAAATTAGTTGGGGAAGACAATTGCGTACTTGCCCGGTGGCTGTGACTACAAGGACGTTCTAGCTCAGGATAGCGGGGTGATTTCAATCATCATTGTATGAGCCTCCATCCCAACTCCGTGACACGGTTTTAGGTTTCCTTATTAGTTTTTTTTTTTTATTCCGCTTCGTCTCTTAGAGTTGGACCAGCCGTAGTAGGCTGAGCTGTCCTTGGCAACTCTTTCTTGCGATAAATTCTATTGATCTTGTGGGAAATGTGTCAAAAGTACCATACAAAAATACTGCATAAACATTGCAAACTCAGACAAGTTTAATGATAAAAATATTGTTTCTTTATAAATTATTAACTAAATAATATTGCACACAAATAGAAATCGTAAATTTTCGAGGTCAAAATCTTTTTTCTTCAAGAATTTCCAACTAGAAAAATATTGTACAAAATCACAAAATTTCCAAATCAAAAATGTCTTATTTAAAAATTATTACTGAACAAACTTAGCCAACTTATTTAGCTTATATGCATAAGGTGTGTCCTCGTGTCTTATTATTTATTTGCAACATTACACGGTCGTTTATTTAAAAAAAAACATCTGTAATAAATTAATATTTGTTGCTTATATTTACATTTAAGCAACTGATATTAATTACATTAGCGCAGTAATCTCTTTGAATACAATAAATGAATTGTATTTAATTTGATAATACATTAAATTTATTGTATTTGTAATTTATTTTTATTTAAAAAGTTATCAATTCAAATTTCTATTTAATTCCAAACACCAAACTGCTATTTAAATAAACTGCAGCGTACTTCGTGACAAAAGAGCTGATGTGTTAATTATATTCTTAACTCGGGTTTATTCAATCTACAAGCTGGTGGTGATGTGTCGACAAACAAACTGAACTGAGTTACATTATTTTACACGATTCTATGCTACTAAATAATATACACAAGTGGAGCTATTCATACTACCGTTCTTTGTAATCGTGTGCAGTATGACTCACTTGGTATGTGTACTTATGGCCAGGGACAATATTGTGTCAACAAACAAACTGAACTGAGTTACATTATTTTACACGATTCTATGCTACTAAATAATATACACAAGTGGAGCTATTCATACTACCGTTCTTTGTAATCGTGTGCAGTATGACTCACTTGGTATGTGTACTTATGGCCAGGGACAATATTGTGTCAACAAACAAACTGAACTGAGTTACATTATTTTACACGATTCTATGCTACTAAATAATATACACAAGTGGAGCTATTCATACTACCGTTCTTTGTAATCGTGTGCAGTATGACTCACTTGGTATGTGTACTTATGGCCAGGGACAAATATTGTGTCAACAAACAAACTGAACTGAGTTTACATTATTTTACACGATTCTATGCTACTAAATAATATACACAAGTGGAGCTATTCATACTACCGTTCTTTGTAATCGTGTGCAGTATGACTCACTTGGTATGTGTACTTATGGCCAGGGACAATATTGTGTCAACAAACAAACTGAACTGAGTTACATTATTTTACACGATTCTATGCTACTAAATAATATACACAAGTGGAGCTATTCATACTACCGTTCTTTGTAATCGTGTGCAGTATGACTCACTTGGTATGTGTACTTATGGCCAGGGACAATATTGTGTCAACAAACAAACTGAACTGAGTTACATTATTTTACACGATTCTATGCTACTAAATAATATACACAAGTGGAGCTATTCATACTACCGTTCTTTGTAATCGTGTGCAGTATGACTCACTTGGTATTAATATGACTCACTTATTAATAATACAACAGCGTAAAAATAAATCACAATATTATACACATGTAGTATTTAAAATACTCATAGTAAACTTCGCGTTTTTGTGCTCGATTTTTTAGTACTACTCTTGAATTTAAACTAATTTCGCAGTCCGGAAAAAGTTATGACGATTGGAGTAAATTCACAACGGCTTGCAACGTGTTTTTCCATACGAAAACGAAGGACGTGAACAGAGCTAAACTGTGAGCTTGTTCTATACGTGCCTTAGCAGATATCTCCATCTCCGGAACTACATTCGTTCCTTTAAATGTCTAAGTGACCTGTAGGTTACGGCTCTGAGGAGTTGGAGAATAAAATGGTCCAAGAAAGTATTTGTAGGATACAATTGTGAGTAAGACCATTCTTCATGTACCAGGATTCACTGCGAATTATTTCCGTCTTGCGCGTGTCGGAGCAATTCTGGGTAGAGGGAATTGTATTTTATAGTTATACAGTTGATGAGATTTCCTTATTGCCTGCTCCATACATACTGGCATTAGTAGGTGTACGAATCTTAGTTTAATAAAAAAGCGTATACTTTCTATTTTAGGATATGTAGTGAAAAATTGCAACTTTTTATTTTACTATTCAAATCGTGCTTGATTACTCAGTTCACCAACTTTGGTACAAAACCTCCCTCCGCTACTCGTTAAAACCTTTCTCGAGGTAATGTGGGGTGGACAAAGAAACAAATCCATACTATACAAAAAGCACGCGCAAGTGGACTTTTTAAACGTTTTATTGACTTTAATAGAATACTCCCAAATCGATTCCTCTGGGTAAAACCGATGACTAAGAATGGAATGAGTTATCATTACCATTAAAATTTTATTGAAAATGTATGGCCAGGAAGATTTTTGTTAACGAAGGAAAGATCACTATTATATTCCAATTTTTATAACGATTGAAGCTAGAAGAACAAGTGAAGCAGAACAATTAAACAGCTTAAACCAATTAAAATGGTTTAGAATTTCATTTTCTCGAAAGCAACATTTGTCACAAAAATAACATTTTAAAACAGTGGAATAAAGCAGTACCAATCCCTAAAACTCACGTTCATTATTCGGATTTTGTGAAGACAATTAAAAAAGTATGTAGTGCCAATAATTATCTCAATCGGTCAAAAAACGTGTTAACACTTAAAGCGCAATTTGGACGCTAGATGACTTCCTTACGGTAATTTCCCAATCTTGTCTAATATACATAAAAGCTATATTTTAATGTTGATTATATACATTAATTTTTGTATTTTTAAATTTTAAAAATTGTTATTTATTAGTTTATAATTACTCTTATTTATTGGAGTTAAACAAGCATGGACACCAAAGAGCAGTCAGATTAATTACCGTATGACAATTTATTAATTTATTTTATTGCAAAATCTTCTGCCTGTTGTGTATTTAACTCATTCTATTTGAGGCAATTATATATTTACCTCAGGTGCACTGGCGTTATAATTGATTGAGTCTATTGGAGTTAATGCGTCCACAACAAGAACATGTTGATTAAATTTCCAAAAAGAATAAATAATCTCGTACTGTTAAGAAATATAATAGAAATATACTACATAATACAGACATTCAATTTTACAAACACGGAACATGCGATTACCTACTTTAAAACTCTAATAAATTAAACTATTGTCTTATAATAATTATTTGAGCAAATAATTGTTGATTATGCAAGTGAATTTACAGTTTTACTGTATAAAGCGTATATAGTATTGTATTTAATGTGTGAATAAATATAAAAAAGTTTATATATAAATTCTAAAGCATGATATTATTTGAATGCCTTCATTAATTGAATACACGATTTTCTAATATTAATTTTGTTCTGGCTAGACCTTTCAGAATCAATGATTCCATCATCAGGTAACTTCACAAACGAATACATATATACATTTTTATAAATAATAGATATTAAAATCACATTTTCTTCTAAATTTATAAGAAAAATTAAAACGATATACTGCTGAAATATTGCATACTGGTTAACTATATTTCTAAATTCTTTATCATGTGTTATTTTAATATATATTATTTAGAAAAATGAAAAACATTCTGTTGCCACTTTCTAAACATAATATTGGAAATTGTGTATTGATTTCCTAGTGAAATTAAATTAAACTGTTCCCAATGTTTCAAGGTTCTTCATTCATAACATTATTGTTCGAAAGAAATTGAGTTCAAAACGAATAGAGTAAAGGAGTCTAATCATTGCAAATGTTAACATTTATGAACATAAAAGATACCAGCTAAGAATTTCCAAAAAACTAATGAAAGGATATGTAACTTTATCTCAGCTCTTGTTGAAGTACTGAAATCATTATATGTGTAGATATTAAGTACAATATTGTAAACATTTATATTGATAGTACTATACACGATATGAGGTGATGTTTTAAGTAGGATCTTATTACAGCAAAACGTCTAACTGGCAATGAACTGAGATGAACCTTTTAGCTAGAATTGAAGATATTACACTTACATAGCCTTATTTCAATGCATGCTTGTGTACACAACGTTCTCATTTAACACCTGTTAAGTGTTAACACCTGAATATTTACAAACTTAACTGCATCCTCAGACTCCAACTTCTCTAGAACACTGAGAACTCACCGCCAAGCGTAGTTTTTGAAACGGTAAAGATAAGTTATTCCCACATATTTATATATTTCCAGTCTTACGTGTTACTTTAAAATATCAGTTTTACGGATTTACATTGAAAATAGCATCAATGAATAAAATAGCATTTATAGAAGTGGAATTGTGTTTACTTAAAATGTGTTTTTAGAAATAGACGAAAGACCATACATGAGCTATTATACTTTAATTAATGCTACACTTCAAAGTATTAATACAAAAAGATATTTAGTAATCTTCAAACTTTGGATTTTTAACAAATCATACTTGTCACTTTATACACAGACTGCTGTATTCTATAGTAGTAGACCGTTTTACAAGGTATACTAGTGTAGATAGAAAGAAAACATGTTCTACCTGGTAGAGTCAATAAAGTATGTACAATATAGTATATCACAGTCAATGATATACTTATAACCAAAACTATAAAAGAAGATAAGAACTTAAAAGGAGATATATTTTAGATGTCTTTTGGAGGTGAAGTTTGGTCCTTTGTTATCCATGACAAAATAACTGAATGTAACATTCATTTTTCATACCATAAACGTCTACTTTATGATTTCAATACGAATATGCATGTTTTAACAATTTATTAAAACAACTTTGCCACTGTTCTCAATAAAATAATAACTAATTCTTATCGTCATGTTAAAGCGCTGTTTACATTTGATACATGGTTGTTCTTAGAAACAACAGGAAACAACCGCGCTATTGCATTCACAATTATTGCTTTTAAATATAATACCTTTATTACAGTGAGTTTTTATGTTATTACAAGCTATTATTGATTTCTTAATATGTATTTAAAAATTAATATTTACAAAAATCTAATGACATTTATTTTGATGTAGAATAAAACCATGCGTTCTACAAATGTAACGCTCACTTGGGAAGTGTTAATCGAACGGCCGCTTCAATGAACACATTTCTAGAAAATCAAATATTTTCATAGAATTTGAGTTTTATAGTGAGGAAAGCTTACGTTTCATATTTAAGGTAGACAAAAATATGGGCTTTATTAACTGCGTAGATGCAATATTAAAAGATTACCGTCTTCAAAATATAACATTATTGTGATCTTTTAAAATATTGTAACTTAGTAGTATTTATGTAATCATATAACTGGAACTTCCAGGTTCTAGGTCTGTATTACAATAATTGCGATATAGTCACGCATTTATTAATGTTAGGTTGGATTTTTTATTTATATTCAAAGTATTTTTGAAGTCTTTGAAACTCGCTGATGTATTAATACTTGAAGTCATGGTGTATCAGATTCTATATACTTGTATTAGCTGTTGGAAAGGTTTTGGTTGTCGGTAAGCCCATGTAAGGAGCTTATACAATGTTATCTTCGCTGCCCGTGTAATCTCGTGTAAAGGTTCTTTATATTAATCAAGGATACAATTTTCAGGAAAGAACACATTGTTTAATAGTAAGCTATAATGTAACAAGTAATAAACCTAACTAGGTATAACTTTCCTTTACCACTTTACCGAGATAAAATCATACGTAAAAATTTATATTAGAAATCTAATGGAGTTTATTTAATAACATTCCTTGTGAGGGAGGATCGTTTTAATTATTTCAAAGTTCAATTTATTCATTGGTCAACTTATGCTAGCTTCATGAACGAACTGTATGCAATTAGTCCCAAGTAAAAGTTTCTATACTATAATATATACAAAATTACTTATACATTAAGAGATGGATATTTTACCATCAAACAGTAACAGTCAAGAACGGCATGAGCATGGGCAAATGCTAAATTGAAGTGCGCAAAACAATGTTTTAATATGAATTTTTGGTCAAGTTATTTATCTATTGTCAGTATAATTTTCTATGTAAATAATGGAAGGATCTCAATTTTTTCCCCGAAGAGGAGGGAAATTGCTAGAAAATTGTGAATTTTCTGCAGTGTACAATGGGATGAGTCCTATTCCCAAAACATACCCTTGCTTGATCAGCGTTGATATCGCAGTTTCTATCATTTTTGGGAGAGGGGACTAAGCCTCTATTTATGGCATTCTTGAAGTGAAAATAATGTAAAGGGATCCTTCCTAGCTGAACCCCATCACGACTTGCTGCTCAAAATCTAGGGATTTTTGTGACCTCAAAAAGTAAAGTTAGTGGAATCCGTTATTTGGACTGTTTACTATAAGTTACCCAACTTTCTTGGGTGACGATGTTGATCCAAATTAAAAACTAATGACGTCATATAAATTCTATTCTCTGAAACAGGCCTGAATGTGGGTAGTCCAAGTTGCAGGTCACTGTGAAGATTTATCGAGCACTCTTACTTTGAATATCTCGTGTATCCCTGGCGTAAGAAATAACTGTTGGAAAAGAGATCCTTACCTTCATATTCTTGTTGTATCATTTTTGTAAACTAAAGGGTCTCTACAAGATGATATCGAGACCTTTGGTTTCGAGATATATCAGAGCTTTTTACATTTTGAGATGAATTCTTCAGAGAAATCCATTTCTATGGACCTCTTTACTACCAAGACTTTAAACGACGTAACCTCAAAACTGCATAAGGTACTCTTACCGGCACTGTGAGATGCCCTCAAGCATATTTGACTAACTAAGAGACATTGAATAATGCCTTACCTGCATGATTGTCGTTCTTACAGCGTCACAGCTGACATAACTGTGCATAGTAACTAGCTTATACCAGTAAACTCTGCTCTTTCATTATTTTACTTTAATACTACAAGATATTTATCTCCATTTCAAATAACCAACTAAATAAATCATATCTATAACTAAAACAGTTTTTATTTCGGGTTTATAATTTCCAAGTTTACTTACTGACCATTTAATAGCATTTAACAATTTTTAATTAAGCTAGAAATGTTAATATGTTTTTAAATAAATTATTTAAGGTTGAATTTTTTACTTGATTGTTCAGCAAAAGTTCATACCCAAATGCGTTTATTAATAGTCAAAGCAAATCTGTGATAAAGTATTTAAAGTTTTGAGTTTCGTATAATGATTTCCTTTTAAAGATACCTATACCATGGTATAGGTAATTTTATATTACATAAATCACCGGCCGTTAACATTTTGCAAGGAACCTACATGAATATATTTAGTGTAACAATAAGTGTATTAAGATATACATATTTTCAAGACGCCAACGTAAAGTACTTAATTGGTCAATTGGTACCTAAAGTACGTCAAGTTCTAGGTTCCACATTTCATCTTATTAGAGCACAGAGTTTGAACATGCGGCTAGGAAAATGATAAATGAGTCGTCTGTGAATATCATTTACAATTTTGACTAACAATTAAAGAAAACATGTTTGGTGGGATCTGGAGGGGAGGTCGAGTCACAGGGACTGAGTATACAGGGTGTTTGAAAAGTATGGGTACGGCTTAATATTTTAAAAACCATAGGAGATAACATCTATAAACTTTGCACAGTGTCGTATGGCTATGTAAACTATTTTCCCCTTGCTATTACCATGACATGCCAACCATGGGGGGACGGCCCACAGAGGAAAACATGGAAATCTTAAATTGAAACATGGGTCGAGTGATACCTCATTTGAAAGAGCTCACTTAGTAGAGTTGAATTCTGCAAACCGCATCTCAAAAGGTTTATCCAATCAGAAATGGCGGGTTGTTTTAGGTACACATTGTGAAGTACATTATGCGCTGCCATTTCTGACTGGATCGTCGTATTCTGATGCGGTAGGCGGCGTTTCACTCTACTAACCAATGTGTTTTCACTGACTTTTTTAATTAGAAAATTATGCCATAAATTTATAACACAATAAATAAAACTAAAAAACATCGGTATTTATTGTGTTTTATTTATTTATTTATTGGTTTAGCGTTAGCAAAGTCCATCACTCGGGGGGCACGAAAATGTCTTTTATCGTATTTGTCGTTGTGTATTTGTCTGTCTTCCACAAGATATGTCGAGATCGAGCTAGCCTGTAGACTTGAAATTTTTACATAAAGCTTCATTTCTGTATTTAAAAACATCGAGTTCAAGAATGGTGCATTCACTCCAAACGAATTTGCTGACAGTTAGTGAACATCTTTACATTGTTGTGATGGTTAATCATAATGACAATCGAAAATTGAAGAATCAATTTGTTTGTAAACAAACTGTTATGACAAGTCAAATTGAGGTTCTAGGTACTTAAATAGCCAAGAGCTGGTAGAAACAGAACAATTTCTCATGAGGTGTACAATTTAGAATATCTGTATGTGAGCACACAAATAAAAAACTATTTGCGATGAGGGTTTTTATATCCACTAATCAAACACTATTTTTTATAATCTAGGAGTACCTGATGTTGAAACGATATAAAGATGATTTGACCTTCTTTGTTACACTCTTTCGATATCTTCATATGCACGTGACTGCAGATTCCAGGAGTTAGGCCTGTGAAAGCGTCAGATTGTTGTCAGATGATTGAAATTAAAAAAACAATATAAAACTCCGCATCTTAACGAAGCTGTGCTTACCGGCACGACCAAGCGTACCAACTCCTTTAGTGCATATTTTGCTTTCAGAAAAATAAAACAAAAGTTTTCTTATATAAATAATTATAATTACCTAAACACCCACTTGGTCAATTATTTTTACACAGAAATGGTACTCTCAGCGAATCCTGATAAAGGTTTTGCTGATAAAGATCAGCAAAACCTGTACTGGTCTTAAAGAGGGAAGTAACTTACTTGATATTGCAACAGTCTCCTGTAGTCTATCGTATCGTAAGAAACCGCCTACTACGTCCATCCTCTAGTTTCCTGGTACAATCTCTAAAAGCTTTTGTGTCCTAATAAGATTATCACTGAGTTAATCCACTAATACAGATTAAATAACCAAACTTTAAATCAGTCAAAAATTTGGGGTTCTGAGAAACGTTGCTTTATCTAAATACAGACGTAAAAATAATAATAATCTTTATTGTGAGAAACAATTACAATATTGCAGGACATGCGTCAACGTAACCAAAAAATAAATAACTACATCAGATAACTTATGTGTATCAAGGTAAATACGTATTAGATACAATTAGTATACAATATAATATTAGAATGTGTTAGAACTGGGGTTTCGTGGTTTCTGTTAATTTCAATAATTTTCAAAAACTTTCTTTCCATTGGCTTAGCATGAACTCATCAGTCGAGTAAAACCCTTTGACATATGAAAACGTTTTAGTCTAGTTTTTTTCACCGGGTTAACATTAAGGTTTCAGACTCATTTGAGTAAATTCAGTTTATTAATTTCTCAAAGCACAACTACTAATAGTGTAAATAGTACTTTCATTTCTCACAAACACTAGGACAAGGAATATCCGGAACGATTACAAATAACATATCCTTTATAGATTTCCTAAACCCATATGGTTTCATAGCGTAAACAATTAATTTAATATTTTTACGCAGACTATATTGTTAAAAATTTTCTACAATTACTCTAATTCGTAATGAAAATATCCCGTAGTCCAAGCAATATATCATTTCTATGGATTTTTATATGATTGATTTTTGCATGAGGCTAGAGCTGAGGATTCCTCCAATGTTAGTAATATGATTTTGGGGTTCATAAGTGCCCTGATCTCAGTGTGTGAGTAAATTTGAGCAAAGGACTTCTGTAGAGAGCCACATACAAGATTCCGAACCTAATGTATTCAGTAAGTTATTGATTAGTGGATATAAAAACCCTCATCGCAAATAGTTTTTTTATTTTAAAAAATTAAATATTGAATATTTAAACAAAGCATTGTACAGATAAAATTCTGAAACTAACAGAACAACGCTGCAGAATTCACTTCCACGAAACCTAATGAATTTCACTGATAGGACAATTATCCTAGAAGTTGCCCATTTTAACCATTTATATGCAAATATAAAGCAGAAAAGTCATATGTTCGTAGTTTTATTCTAGATTGTCGGTAGAATGACGTATTACTCTCGAAATGAAACCGACCTGATGTGAAATCATTAGTCCCGGCCACAGGTTTTCCTTGAACTCCTACAATTTGTACAAACCGCTTTAATAAACTAAGAGTATCACTTAAACAAATTCCTTGCTTCAGATCAACCCTGATTTTCCCATTTTAGTAGACAATACATTTTACTGAGTAATAAAATTGTGCTTCTGAACTGAAATCTAAGAATCTACAGTAATCGTTTAATTTTACAAAATTACAAAATTCTAAAATCGTCAAACCGTCTTTCAAGAGCTACAACTTCTTAAATATCTTAGTTTTTATGCTTACGCGACCGGTTTCGTAACTAATATCTTGAATTAATACCCCAAACATAATCAAATTCAATTACCACCAGTTATTAAATGTGTTATACTATTACCAGTATTATACTATTAGTATTATACTAATAATAGTATATATTACATATAATAACGCGCATACACAAACTGGAAGTAATTAAATTTTAATCTGTTAAGGTATCAAAAAATATATAGGTGAAATAATGGGAAATATGAATCTTAAAATGTTTACATAATAAACCCCTGTAATTCCAGTAAATGTTTTGTAAACAAAAGTCTATTTTTGTACGATTTTTAAAATCGAAAAGTGCTTAAGGCAGCGAACAAGTTTTTTTTCTTTCTATTGTTAAAAGACTTTAAAAGAAGTAATTTACTAAATATCGTGGATTTAGATTTGATAGGAATTTAAAACATACTTAACTCCTTAACAGTATAGCACCTTAATACAATTTTTTCTTTTATATTTTTTTAAATATTTTATTCCCTCCTTGTGCTAAGGTTTGTATGGGTTGTCCATTTTCGTTATATTTATAAGTAATTCAGTAACTTACTCTATTTTTACTATATAAATAAAATAAGTGCTAAAGTACTCCTCTGTTTATCGATTAGTATTTTTACAATACCTTCTGAAATTACAATAATATACGGCTAAATTCCAGTATGATTGGTTATGTTATATTAGGTGAAATGTTCACAATTAATCATTAATAGAATAACAATGTTTCAAATGGAAGTGTCCTTTGCTTTCAAAGAAAAATACTTGTTTTCGGTTGGCAGGTTTAAGCATTCAGTAATTCATATTAATTTATATTTATACGTATTATAGGTTTAATCGAAATGAATAATTCGTAATTAGAAAAGTTTACAAAGATAAACTCAAAATACCGTAAAATGAGTTTCGAGCTTTGAATAAATATTGAGAGATTGAACGCAGCTTTGAGCATCTACCAGAACCCACGCTTCCATAAACGCTTCATCTGAAATTGGATAAGTTAAACACTTCAACGTTAAATGACTTTGAAGCGTTTCAATTAACATCGCGATTCAATTTAGAGATCATGGATATGGATTAGCACCTTTTATAATGGTTGTTAAGTATTATTGCGTAAATAACTTGTTTTTTTTATTTCCTAATATGAAAAGGCTACTTTTATTGAACAATAATTATGTATATATTTTTTGGGCAATTTATACTCTATATTTGCCTTTATTTACTAAACTGTATATACTACATTAATTCTATATCTCTTTCTGTGGCCTCGTGCCTACAATACCATTCCTTACTGGATTGAAATATTCACGTACAGTGACAGACCAATGAACCATTGTTTTACGAATCAGCTGTTTACTGTACACTCACCAACCAATCACAACGGTTGACTTATCAATTGCCTACCTTGCAAGCGACGGCACGCTTGCTCATTATACTCTCGGTCCCGCCTGGGGCACTTATGTACTCTCTAGCCACTGCTTACCATACTTACTCTCTCCCCCATGTGTTACTCTCTCATTTAAATATTAGTTTATCTATATTTTTTGTACATTTACATTTACATTAAAGTCAGTGCTCTGGATTGGCAATCTCTACCAGAACGTCTCTGCTCCCGGACACCCGCGTCTACCGTGCTCTACAGGACTGGCCACAGTGTTATGAACTATTCGTTTGCGGTCGTATTGTGCGTGAGTGAATCCGTGAAGGACATCTTCCGTCTTCACGCCTGCCTACAAGACAGCAGCCTATTTCCACACTTACTGATCACAACCTGGTCCTCAACAACAGCAGTCTACGGTTAGGTACCTCTCATGAAAACAAAGGTAACTGTTTATTTTCTGTACTTTATTTTGAATATGCACTGTTCATAAACTCATTATGTGTAACCTAGTGAACTCTTGTTAAAATCAGTGTGTTCGGCGTCTTCACTGCCTAGTGTGAAGTGGTCCTTCTTAATCGAGCCTCTAAAATATTATTTCACGGTTCTCATAACCAAAATGCATTCTTTACAATGGTATAGGGATTTTTAAGTCTCAATTATTTATTTACTTATTCTGAGTTGTTGGACGGTTACAGAGAAATAGAGTATTTAGTTAAATTACATTTTAAATAACATTATTACAGTACATTACTTGATAAAAATATGAGAGGGGGGAGAGAGACCCTAATTAGACATTACAATTCACAGTTCACAAACTCTTTATCCATTATAATATAAGGACACTATTCATTGTCCCAATGCACCCTGCAAAGGTACCTAAGTACGGTAACATTAACATGACAATTAATATTATTTGAATTAAATTTAGATCCGCCTGAGATACATTATACAGATATTCTAGCAACTATCGTTGAATTAACTAAAAGCATTCATTGAGATATGTTGAAGAGATGCTTGCAATCCAGAGATGCTGAGAAATACCGTGTATATGTTGAATTATTACGCTAAAGTGTGCTTAGTAGCACTTAAATTCAAATTAAATAATTCAATTAAGTAATTAGAGATTAACATAATTAACTAAAGGACATAGTAATTGCTGAAGCTTTTAATATATGTAAGCTTTGTAGCTAAAGTAAGAAACTTGCCCGATATATGACGCTTGTTTTTGTACGATTAAATGTATTTTACAAATTAAAATTTTGCAGGCCGCCATTTTGAACTGGTTTGACATAGATGCCTCTAGTTTGCGGCATTGTTTTTCTGTTACAAGTGTTTTTAAATAATATTTAAAATAAACATTTTTAAATATTGTATTAACATTTTTCTAATATTTACTTATCCCCTCCCACCTATCACCCAGGGTTGGGGTTGAAGTCCTCATATGTTTTGGAACATATAGTACATTGTATAATTACAAGGATTTTTAACAATTATACTATTACGGTATTTTTATGAAAAATTTCAATTGATAATCCATTACTACTAAACAATGAGAAAATGAAAATTTTGAAACATTTTCAATTGAATTAAGTGGTAATATGAGCTCTTAATAACAGGTAAGTATTAGACAAAATTTGTTCATACTTTTACAAAAAGAAAATTTTAACCACTACTGAAATCCTAAGGCCAATTGAATAAATAAGTATATTTTTAAAGAAAGATTAAATTTCAACCTAACAATATTTGGTGAAGACCGTTAAAATAAATTTAGGGTGCACTTTCTACATAATTCACTCCGGAGGTGGACTACCTGTTTGAGGTGTGGATGTGATTAGTGGTAGGAGTGTCCAGGGCGGGTGTGTGTGTTTAAGTCTCCGTTACAGCAACACATTCAACTTGACATTGCTGAAACATTTCTCACGTCGTTAGGTGAGTACTTTAGAACTATTTTTCTCGCTCTACATTGTAAGTTTTTCTGCATCATATTATTAAGGAGATTTCACTTCTGGCTAAATTGAACCTGCTAATATAACCTGCACTGGGTACAGAAAAGTTCGATGTATCACATCTGCGTAACCCAATGGATATCTAGGACAGGCATATTAGTAACAACAAAAGTCGAAATATTGTGGTAAATATCAATCAATCAATCAATCAATTCATTTATTGCCAAAAACATAACATGCATAGGCATTCGTCAAGAAAATTATAATATCCTAACTTAAAGTATAGACTACTGACAGATCAAACACAACAAGACCAAATCAATATAACAGGAGTGATCTACAATTTATTATCCTCAACGTATTCCCGGACACTGTAATATTCTCTCGAAATAAGAAATTTTTTCAGACGATTTTGAAATTCCCTATCGTCCACAACAATTTTCAAGCAGGATGGCAAAGAGTTAAAAAGGCGGATGCAGGAGTAAAGACTTTGTTTTTCAAAAAAAGATGTTTTATGGCAGGGTAGGATTAGGTTGTTTCTTTTTCTTAAGGAGTAATTATGGGCTGGATTAACGTTGACTGAAAAAAGGTGGGGATACTTTTTGTAAAAAGAAAGACACTGAAGGATATAAATGGATGGGAACGTAAGGATATTATTACTGTGAAAGTAACCTCTACAAGACTGGGAACGACTCAACTTGAAAATAATCCGTATAGCTCTTTTCTGGAGACGAAAAACATATTGAGTTTTCTTACTCTCGTATCCCCATATAGAGACTCCATAGCAAAGGTAAGGATAAAAACAGCCATAGTAAGTAAGCAAAAGAATTTCCTCACTAGCAAAACAGGATAGTCTATACATCAAAAATATGCAGCTGCTTAGTTTTTTCGTGACTTTATCAATGTGACTAAAAAAGTTTAGCTGATCATCCAAAACAATTCCAAGATAATTAACATTCAAAGAAGGACACATTTCTGACTCTCCAATCATAATGTTTTGAGATTCAATCAACGTTTTAGCAGACTTTCTAATTCCAAAATCAAGAAAATTGGTTTTAGATGTATTTAGATGTAATAGATAACCGTATCGACAGGTATGGTTTACTATGTCGGATGATAGAAGAAGCGGGTGGGGTGTGTAACCAACAACAATAATGTTTCAGGAATTATGTTTTAAACCTTAGTAGAGACTGAACAAAGAGTCTTTCACTTTTCCAATAAAATATACGATCTCGGTTAAAATACTATACATTCTACATTTAAAATCAACTATAACAACAATCTTAATATAAAATGTGTGTAACTAAACTATACGGAATAATAAATTAATAACAATAAATATATCAACACATTCATAAGATCTTAATTTCTAATATAAAAAGCTTGAGATGATATGTCCTCTTTGAGACATGCAGGGAGGAAATTATGCACCATCGAGGTAAAGATCGAGAAACTTCTTCCGGTCTCCCTTGTCACTCTAGGAAAGTGAAGTTCCCGATCATGACGGGTGCTTCGCTGTGAGACCTCCTCCCGGTATGTTAGTCTCTCACTCAGATACTGAGGCTCCTTGAGGGAAAGACCCTTGTAGATCCATACAGCTAGTAAGTATCCTTTATACGGTTTCTATAAGTAGCATATTTAAGGCCTCTCTGTAACCATACATGACAGCAAATCGTCCAAGATTGAAAACGAACCGCATCGCACTGTTTCTGCAGTTTTTTATTTGCACCGTATCACCTCTGGAGATTATATTGCGTATTGTGATTGATGATTTGAAAGGATAATAGGATTCAACCTCGAAACTGAGTGTTCTATTTTTTACAAATAACGATGAGAAATGTCAAGAACTCTATATAATCCATTCCTCAATACTTGCTCATCAAGAAACCCCCGTAAGCCACGCTTACGTCCATAAGTCCATAACCGAACTTAACCTGCCAAGATATTTTGATTTTGAAGGAAAAGTGTCCAGACGAGGATTGAGGACAATGGAGAAACACAGATGAACAGAAATGATGGTACTTGGAGGGCCAGGAAAATGGGTATTCTCCGGAGAAGACGTATATATGCAGTATTGCTATAATTAAAGAGAGAACACCATTTTCAATGGCAAATGATTTTTTTATCTTTTTTAACATTAAAGCAATAGGTTAAATATTGTTACGTGTGTTTGATTGCTATTGCACAAGCATACAGTAATTTAAAATTTAAATGTTTTAAATGCGTGAATTTCAAAAAATAGGATGTCGTCTATAAATCCAATTGGATTTATATCATCAATGTCTAGGTGTATAGATGCATGAAAAATGTAAAGTATTTGAATATGTTGTAACAACTATAGTACATAATTAACTTGGTATTAGAAATTACACTTTTTTCTAATTGAAAGATAAATAAATAAATAAGGACTTTATTTTTGGAGCGGTTTTCAACAATAATTGCTGGTTTACAAAACGACTCATGTCTTATTATAGTTCTTAAAAAATTAAAAGCTTATTTTATAGTTATTAATAAATAAAGCATAATATTAGACATACAGTTATATATGGCTATATCACCTTGTATTGTACATTAAATACTTGTATATATTTTCTTTGTATGTCGTTTCAGATACACCCTGGCCTGTTACGCTGGAGGACAGTTCATTATATAATTTGGGAGCAAAGTACGCAAATCGTTTTCTTTCAAATTCACGGCGAACGCGAGGCATCTCCAACACTTGATCCTGTCTAGTACTGCGAGATCGGACTTGAGACCTGCTTTTTAGTTTTTCTCTCAGATATCCCGGCCTGCCAGTGGTCAGGATTCTGTAAACCAGGCATGAGGAGCGCAGGATACAAGTATCAGCTACAGTCAACAAACCCAGCGATCGTCGAGCCTCCGAAACATGGTCAAACCTTCTTAAACCACATACATGTTACATACCTTACACACATATTTTGGACCCTCTGTAATTTTTCTAAATCTCCTTTAGACACAATGTTGCCATAGACAGGGAGGCAATAATCGATCACAGAGAGCACAAGAGCCCGGACAAGGCGAAGCCTGGTCTCTCTAGGAAACATGTGCCTATGCTTGTATAGCATTCTCAGTCGACCAAGTGTTCGCCGACAAACAGCACTTACATGACCAGATAGTGTGAGGCCACTATCAAGCATGAGGCCCAAGAGCTTTGAGGATTCACACTCCTTCAGTCTGACACTGCCAAGCAACACCTCACCCACTGTCTCCGAACCCACATTGGAAGGAATCGACAAGACACTACACTTTTCCTTGTTCAGTTTAATCCCATGCCTCTCAGACCAATCATGGACAATGCTTAAGTCAGCATTCAAAATGGAAACTGCTGAGTCAGCTCTTCCGGCTTCATATGAAACACACAGTTGAGCATCACCGGCGTATGAATACAAGCGACTATGTTGCAAGTCTGAACCCATAGTGGCGGAAAACAGGGTGAATAGAATGGGCCCAAGGCAACTTCCTTGTGGAACACCAGCAAATCTACTTAAAGATGAGGAGAAATCCATCCCAATTTTAACCTTTTGTCTCCTATTCCCCAAATAGGAATCAAACCAAGAAACCACCTCTGGTCGAAAACCATAAAAATGCATGATAGCCAACAACATCCTGTGGTCTATTGAGTCGAATGCATGTGAAAAGTCCAGCATTGATGCATTGAAAGTCCAGCAGAAAAGTCCAAATTGACAGATCTGATCCGCGCGTGAACGGTCATGTAATGAAAAATTAGAATTAAATGAAAAATTAAGATAATCTTTCATCTTAAATTATTAAGATACAAGCAAAGTTAGTTACATGTGGCTTTCTTATACTTAACCTTATTTTGCGGCAACAAGAAATTAAAAAATTAAACATTACCTTATGAATGTTCATTACATAATATTGCCTTAAAATTAGTCAAATATTTAACATATATACGTGTGTAATTTACAATCTTTTTGTTTCGCATTGGCTTTTATTTGTTGACTGTTATTTTTTTAATTGCTTACTTATTCTATACTTAAACTTGTATTCTATATGTAAAGAAGAGTACATATTCCATATCCACAAACGTCATTTTTTTATTTGTAACAATGTTACAAATATCAACAATCCCGTTATCACTTCAAATCATCCGTTTTCAATCATGAACATGAAACCGATAAACGATAGTTGTTAGTAATTTTACATATTTGAACTTTTGAAGCAGTCACCAAAAGTTACGTTAATTTTTACTAGGAGCTCTATTTATAAAACAAATCTAAAATGTTCTACACATTCTTTCCAACCTAGATGTATGCTATAACATAGTTACACAGTTACTTTGTATCTAAGTAATCAGACAGTCTAAAACAGAGAGATCTCACATTAAGTGTGTGTGCGTGCGCGTGTAAAAGCCATTCTGCTAAAAGCTTCCTGGAAGCAGTTATAAGTTAACCAACCCCAAAACCGAGACATCACATATCTTGTCTAAGTCTACTCCATTTTACTGTCCATTACAAAACGTAACAGGAAAAGTGTTATAAAAAGTGTTTATGTTTGGAATCGCTTTATATTTTTATTTAATATGCCTCAATATAAAATACTAAAACATGATGTACAAAACATAGAGTCCATATGAAACATATTTGGAGGAATACATGTTTTTCAATTTTTTCGTGTATTTAACAATATCAAGCAAATATTTATCAAAATATATATTTAGAAACTGTTCTCCTTGCAGAGTAGGGAAGCCAATGTTTAAGGCTATAACTTATGTAAATACTAGTATTTAGGCACGATCTCTAAGAACGGTGGAGCAAACAAACGTTCTATACATAACGTATGGTGAGAGGGTTGATTAAATATGAATGTTAAGTTTAGCTCAAGTTCACCTTTTTTCACTAGCCTACACTATATTCTGTAGTCTATGGGTCTGATGTCGAAGCGTTGTAAAGAGTTTATTAGAGCTTCTTCTTTTAACGACTTTTTTAATCTCTTCAGATGAACATTACTCCAGATCCAAGAGTAAAGTCACTGACAGCGTCAGGTTCCAGATGCTGCACCAAGAGGAAGGTGAACTGGAGCTAACTTAATATATGTAAATTGATCCTACCTTACTCACCATAGCTAAGTTATATGTATCAAACTACTATAATAGGGATTTCGACATATTACGTCATATGTTACAAAAAGAATAACACTGCGTTTAGAGGTTAAAAATCTATCCTTTTCCTCGTTTGTCAATACATCTCATATATGTGTATATAAATGCACTTAGAACTACATAGTGTGGAAATGGACTGTCGCTTAAAATGTTTTATAAATTCTACCAACAGCACAAAACTATTAGTGTTCCACCTTCACTAGTGCGTGTATGACGTGTTATTTGACCGTTAAGCGTTGTTAGTCAACGAAAGGTGCTTTTTTATGCCAATAAAAATATTGTTTATTATATTTAATGTATTTTACCAACTCCTACTTTGGATAATGAAACATCTTTTGAAAGGTGGAATTTGAGGTTTACATAAGCAATAGTTATGAAAAGCAGTTTATTGTGAAGTTGAAAAAAATAAATGTATTACTCTTTAAGAATTTAAAAAAGTGTTCAGTAATTTATTTAATTATTAAAGTAATTGGTATGTAGATAATGACGTTTATTGGTATTATGTCACTTAATTTAGGTAAATAGTGATTTAATCTTGGAAAATACTTAGAACCCATTATTTTAATAATAATTTAAATTTTAAAATCGCTGTTTTACTTCAAATTCTATGTAGAATAACCAAATATTCCTAAACACTAATTTACTGTTATGCTTTACATATATATATATATATATATATATATATATATATATATATATATATATATATATATATATATATATATATGATAAATTGTATTTATATATAATTTATTAAATTTGTCATGTTGTAACATTTGTACTGGAATCACGCTGGAGGATTATGACTTTTTAACGTAATTGATAGGAATTTATTACAAATTATTTTACAATTGATATATGACTTAAAAGTCACCCTCTTGTCGACCTTACTTAATTCTAAATAGACATACTTAATTGAGACTGAAACGCTGTAAACGCACTCTTGCGTTAAATTTCAACTCTTGCTCAGGTATTTCTCCGCTTCTCTGGATGTAATTATTTCATTAGCATTGCTCAAGAGAAACGTGTAGTAAATTAAATTATAATTACTAACAAATTGTAATATTATATCTCATGTTCCTAGCCCAGACATTGCTTAGACAAGACAAGCGTACTCTATAATTACTAACAAATTGTAATATTATATCTCATGTTCCTAGCCCAAACATTGGTTAGACAAGACAAGCGTACTCTATAATTACTAACAAATTGTAATATTATGTCTCATGTTCCTAGCCCAAACATTGGTTAGACAAGACAAGCGTACTCTATAATTACTAACAAATTGTAATATTATGTCTCATGTTCCTAGCCCAAACATTGGTTAGACAAGACAAGCGTAGTCTATAATTACTAACAAATTGTAATATTATGTCTCATGTTCCTAGCCCAAACATTGGTTAGACAAGACAAGCGTACTCTATAATTACTAACAAATTGTAATATTATATCTCATGTTCCTAGCCCAAACATTGGTTAGACAAGACAAGCGTACTCTATAATTACTAACAAATTGTAATATTATATCTCATGTTCCTAGCCCAAACATTGGTTAGACAAGACAAGCGTACTCTATAATTACTAACAAATTGTAATATTATATCTCATGTTCCTAGCCCAAACATTGGTTAGACAAGACAAGCGTACTCTATAATTACTAACAAATTGTAATATTATATCTCATGTTCCTAGCCCAAACATTGGTTAGACAAGACAAGCGTACTCTATAATTACTAACAAATTGTAATATTATATCTCATGTTCCTAGCCCAAACATTGGTTAGACAAGACAAGCGTACTCTATAATTACTAACAAATTGTAATATTATGTCTCATGTTCCTAGCCCAAACATTGGTTAGACAAGACAAGCGTACTCTATAATTACTAACAAATTGTAATATTATATCTCATGTTCCTAGCCCAAACATTGGTTAGACAAGACAAGCGTACTGTATAATTAAATCAATGTCTTACTGTGTACAATATTAATAATTTTTTATATTCAAAGACATTTTTTATTGTGTTGTGATTTTCCATATTTTTAGTCATTATATACTTTGCACTCATTCGAAAGGTAATACTTAAACAGGCCTAATAAAGGTTGCTCGAACACTTCCAACTATATAGATGAATATAATCTAAAATTTTCAAAAAATTACAAATTTATGTAATTATGTAATTAACAGTTTTTTGCGTAATAAAATAATTCAATGCACCTTTTATCAAAGACTATGAGTCATATGTTTTTATACATGAATAATGGGGTACGTTTAAATCCAATAAACGTACTATTCTATATTGTCGCATATAACAATGCTCCTGTGACGTTACCACTCTGTAGCGTAGTGCAGTTGTAGCAATTTACAATTTATGAAATCTTGCTCTTTGCTTTGTTGGCTTATCTGTCATTATTTTGGTGTCCAGAGCGATCTATATTGCTGAAAATACCACTATGCTCAGCCAGTCAACTTTCCACCCATTATCTTCTTCTCAGTGGTAACTATCTTAATCTGCATGAAAATATTCCAATGACATTTGAGGGCGATGTTGCCATATCGGTTCCCGGCCATCAGTTGTTTGACGAGGCTTTGGTCACATAGTCTGCTTGATTTACATGTTATCTGTAAAACATAGGAATAAAATCAAATGCACGTACGAGTATATTTGTTCACGTGAACAGCTGATGACACTTTTTTGTAACAAATGCTGAGATTAATATATAATTCTCCATACACGTAAAACTGGCAACAGTGATGGGTGTGAAGTGTAGAGGGGGATTCTGACGAACCAATCAACATCGGACTACTTTCGTGATACTCCTATAGTTATCTTTTCGAACATAGTCGATTCACGCCTGGCTTGCTTTCATAACGGCTTTGTTGATTAGTGTTCCAAGTGTCATTTTGTTTGTGTCTTGTTGATCCTTAGCGTAGTCCACATTTTGCTATTTTTGGATTTTGGTAAGTGTGTCTAAAGGCACTTCAAGAGTGCATGGCACATGTATGTGGATAATCAACTTATTTTATATGGAATGCCAGAATACGCAGTTTTAACGGTGAGCCAAAGTTATAGCATTATTTTGTTGTGGATTTTACTTGCTGCTTATCGTTTTTGTGGACAATCATGACCCACGTCTTTTAAAAGGATAAGATTTTCAATTCTAGAAGCACAGTTAAGAAGATGATATCTTCTTTAACACTGTGTTTGATGCCGAGAAATGGTTTTTGAAACTGAAACCAGCGGATCAGTTGTTTGCTTTTCTCTTCCTTTGTGTGCTAACTAATAGTGAACTTACGATAAACTGGAACGGGGTAGATATAGCTTCAGCGCAGAGATTATCTTGCTAAGTACAATTAACTTGTCTCTTGTCTTTGCTGACAAAACTGATGCAGCACCATCGTTGCAGCTTCCACGTTCATCTTGGGACGTTTATCCCTTACTCCTGTGCGCCTGCCACTGTAGTTGTGTTTAAGTAGTTTTAGTGTATGTTCTTAGAACAATTAATGTCAACTCATTTTTATATCAAATTCATTTCTCTTTCGGTATTTTAACAACAGTTCCTTTAGAACTCAGTCTAAAACGAAAATAATCTTACATGTTTATGTTTTTAACTTATTAATGTAAATTACAATGCTCGTAAGGTGTTTCTTGTTTATAAGATCTTTCTCAGTTGACACAATTGTTTCAACTTTTATTCTTTAATCCTTAATTGGGGTGAATAAGCAAGCTAGCAATAAAAATGCTGTATTTTGTTTTATAATTTATTTTTCTAAATATTTAACTTATTTGAATAAAAATAAAATTAATTTATAAGAAAAGCCCATTATGTACGCAAAACACCGTATCGACATAATAAACAATATATCACTCTAAAGTGTATCTGCCACAAAATTTAGCACATAAACAGATGTTTAACTAAACGTTAACAGAATTGAAAAGTTTATTATTTAAGAAGCAAATCCATTATATAATTATTCTAATAAGTATAAAAATATAGTATATCTTAAAACTGTATAATAAAGAGTATCATACAATTCAAACCTTTAGTGGAAAGATCAAATATTAAACTTCAAGATGAAAGAAATAAATGTTGGAAAATATCATCGGAAAAATTCAATTATAAGTCCTTTATTGGCAATTAATATCGTCAACTTCCCTCTTTGTGGGAATTGCACTCTTTTAATTTAATTATTTTTCTGAAACATTCAAAAGGGTCATTTCGTTATTATATTTTTTCCTGGCATGGTTGGTTACTTCGTTTGTGGTATTGCATTCCTTAAAACTATTTCAAATTTTATTTTATTTATCAATTAATATAAAATCCAAATATCACTGACTGACTCATCCCAAAATATTCGAAACTACAGAACGGATTTATATACAACCGTGTACACATGCTCGTCGTAACTGTTAGATGTTTGCTAAGAGACTGATTTTATCGTTTTGCTGCGTAACCAAGACAATCTGCGAAACACTGTGACATTTCTAAAGCCAATATTTATGAAATTCAGAGTTTATAAAACATCCGCACTACCATTAAGGTCAAAATTGAATCCTACAGATCAAACACGAGTGTTGTCATGTTATCATTAACGGTCACGGAAATTCACGAAAATCCCCGATGTTGTTATTACATTATCCAGCATATCGAACTTCTATAGATACTGTTGTTTTAGGGAAATACAGGCCATAACGGTGAATTTTCAATTACTCTAAAAAACAAGATGACGGATAGCAATCACTTCTCATTGACCAAAACTTTCTTTTCATCGATTTACTCAATTTCCGGTGCTTTCTTAAGGAGTTTAAGTCTCAAAACAAATATTTTATTTTCCTGATCATACTAAAATCTTATTTTAGTTTTTGAATCGAAATAAAATAAAAACATTATCTTAGTAACGTACGTATTCCACTGTTCAAGACATACCACATTGAGTTTAAACGAGTTTGATATTTTCCTTAAGTTATCTTGGTTACAATGTATTTGCAGTGTATACAATTGCTTTTCTCTAGAAACTTAAATCACTCTGTCTTTGTCTTTAAGTCCAAGTTCAATTCTTGAGATTCGACTTGAGGGTTCACTTCAAAGGCGAACTTGGGGCAGAGAGCTTACAAACTGACTTCTTACAATTGGAGATCTAATGGGATAAGACGATAAAGTAAATATTTCAAATAATCTACTGCATAAATAAACTTCAAGGGCCTAAACAGTTTTGCTAAAGGAAAGACGAGATAGTGGCAAACTTGAAGGATTTATTATTGGGCCAACTACTTCCTAAAATATCAAACTGTGGAATAAGGTGTGGAATTGATGGTTATAGATCACGCCCAAGTAGACGTATTCTACAATAGAAATTCACTTCATATTAAGGAATTATCCCGTTATAAAATATATATCGTAATATTGTAACACAAAATAAAACAATAGTTCTAAGAATGTATTTTTACCTACGAACATAACTTGTTCTGAAACTACTGCAATAATATAAATATCAACTTTTGCTACCGGTTAAAAAGTAGGATTTACCACTTAGCTTTATTGTTTCTGGCAGTTTTAAATCAGCTACGTCAAATAGAGTAAAAATAGTATTTGAATTGTTACCCAAGCAAAAGTAATCGATTTTGACATCTTTCATCGGTAACACATTAAACAGCGCTTAATCAGTAAATAGATCCTTACTTCGTTACAGAAGTTACTGGCGTCATCCATGATCTGTGCATTAAATCTCGATTTTAAGAGAGCGCTTCGAAGTAATTTAACGTTAAAGTGCTTTTAAACTTATCCAATTTCATATGAAGCGCTTCCACGCTCAGGCGGATGACTGCAGCCGAGATCGTTATACCTGTTAAACTCTGCAGGTGCTCACTACATGATTACGGTGTTTGGAGCTGATCTGTGTAGACATTGCTAGCCATTGTAGACGTTGTGTAGTCATTCATTCAGATTTAACACCAGATGTGAAACACATATATAATAATATTCTTAGACACTTCTTAAGGTTTCAGCCTTAACAGCTATAGTAAATGTTTTGAAATAAATCTCTCCTATCTAGCCTTATTATTTTACTGAAATAGATTAAAAATGGAAATTATTTCACTAAAAATTCACGCGCGACTCAATTACGCTGCACATTGTATATATCAGTACGTTGTTCTGAACAAATGAAGCACAATGTCATTAACATTTAGAACATTGAAATTGAACGTATTTTACAATAAGGATGTGTGCCTGATGCAATTATAAGTGTATAATATAGAATGGAAATAATTAAGAAAGAAAAGAATTACAACAAATAAGATAGAGTAAAAGTGTAAAATAGCTCTCGCTTAATAAAACGAAGCTATAGTGATCACTGTCGGTCTTGTTAGTCGTTGTTTGTGTAAGAAGCCAATCATGATAGAACTCCATGCTCTCAACTCATCTGTATAGGCGTATATGTATTATTGGAAGTTCCGGTGTAACATATGTTGACTAAAGATTGCTCTTCACAGCTAGGCTGAAATACTTTAAGAGCTTATTTAATAGTGTTAACAAAGTACCGAAGCGAGTTAGTTAATAAAATATATTCATGGCTTACCTTAGCTACTCCACTTTGTCAATGTTGTCCCTGTTTTTTTTTTTTTTTTTTTGTTTTTTTTCTCAGAAAAACTGGAATAAAAAAGATGCCTAATCAAAAACTATTTGTAAGAAGAGACAGTGTAACAGCTAAAGTATGTCAGAAAACTTGTGAGGTGTTTGTGGCCGCTTTAGAAGCAATCTCACTAAAAGCCACTCTCCACTGTCGTCGTTATTTACCGCACTGAAGTCTCAGTTAGACGACCAGTCAAGTTAGTCAAGTCAGTTCCAACCTAATTCTGCGGGATTATTACAGGGTTATAAGTAACTTACGGGATATAAAACTTTAATCTTTCAATCCTGATCAGAAATACGAGTAAGTATTGACTGAGTGACTTTTGCGAGAGTACTCTGTTTAATATAATCCAATAAAATTGTTAAGTCAAGAAAAATTCATCTGTTAATTCTAAAAATAACTTCAATTTCAAACGCATTACTCTCAATTCTTATTAGTACACTATGCAATGTGCTTTGAATTACTGTTTGTGTCACTCCTTCCGAAAACATTCAGGATTATTCCAATTAAAAAAGAAAATTAAAACGGAACCACGAACTTAATTTGAAGTAATAGAATGGTGGACTGAGGAATTCAACTTTAAATAGAAAATTCTTTTTCCATAGAGAAAGGAACAAACGATTTTATTTTAGTTACCATTTAAGCAGTTTTACGTACTCTGAATGGATTTTATTTTAGTTACCATTTAAGCAGTTTTACGTACACTGAATGGATTTTATTTTAGTTACCATTTAAGCAGTTTTACGTACCCTGAATGGAGTTTATTTTAGTTACCATTTAAGCAGTTTTACGTACACTGAATGGATTTTATTTTAGTTACCATTTAAGCAGTTTTACGTACACTGAATGGATTTTATTTTAGTTACCATTTAAGCAGTTTTACGTACCCTGAATGGATTTTATTTTAGTTACCATTTAAGCAGTTTTACGTACCCTGAATGGATTTTATTTTAGTTACCATTTAAGCAGTTTTACGTACCCTGAATGGATTTTATTTTAGTTACTATTTAAGCAGTTTTACGTACCCTGAATGTTACAAAAAAAGATTAGTTGTAATTCTGCTTCATGAAATTTGTAATGTAATGATAACAATGGTAAAAGCCAGCCAGACTTTACGCGTTCGCGTTTATCTCACAGCGAAGACCAACGTACTTCGCTGTGGAAGGATGTTTACCAACTTTAGTATCGATAAAGAGATAATAGTGCTGGATTTGCACTCCTCTATTTTAATTCAATCCTCTAAATTATGTCATAAGGTTATTGTGTATACAGTCGGACACACAAAAAAGAAATCTGCTTTCGTCACAAACCAGTGATATGCTTTTTGATATCGAAGCATTATTTTGATGTAAAAATAGTAAAAATTGTACTCCTCAATATAAACAATAATATAATATTCAACTTTTAATTTAAAATATTTCAATATAAATATTTTATAGTACGAATGGTCGATACTACACGCATGCTCCAAACGTGTAAGTACTCTGTTTATATAAATGCCGCTTACCGCATCAGAATCGAAAACTATAGATTGATCATTAAGTCATGCACATCAAAAGGTAGTAAACAGAGGAAAGTAATTAAATAAAGCATATATTATTTTACAAACTGTAATTATTATTAGTATACAGAAATTACTTTAATTTTTAAACAAACACTCAAAATGGCTACCTTGTTGAATAATCCATGCATGACATTTTTTATCATGTTTGATGAGACATTATTCAATATGTTATAGTGATGTTGAAGGAAACGTGATTTTTTTCGGACATATGCCATCTTTCAGTGGTACAAAAATCAGTATCACTATGTTTCGCAATCTGATCTCTTCTTCAGGTAAATAACTAACTTAACACATAATTAGTTATTTACCTGAAGAAGAGACCAGACTCCAAATATCGAAACTTAGTGATACTGATTTTTGTATAACTAATCATTGGCAAATATCTGGAAAAATCCTGTTTCCTTCACAATCCATCGTCAAAAATAAACTTCAGACAAAGAACAGTGATGTTGTTGATTTCCACTGTTATGATAATTTTTTAATTCATCAAGTGTGTGCGACAGGTTTTTATAAACTTTTTCTTTAAGGTAATCAAGCCTCATAAGTGAGGAAAACATGGTCAAACTGTAAAATTCCATTGGTATCAATGAATTTCCGAAACTGATCCACATTCACGGACACCGATTAGTCTCGTTATTGCTGAATTATGAGGCACTGCAGAATCTTGCTATTTCCCGCGAAAGTTGTGAACAACATCCGCATATAGCTTGGTAAATACCGATCAACAATAAAAATTCACTGCTCTTGAGAAAACTTTATGTTTGTAAAATTGTAAATTCAGTAAGAAAGGCTTAATGTGGCTAATATACATATCAATGGTGTCTAGATTCATTATCGGTAGTTCATGTGATTCTTGCGGCAGTCGACATAATTAATTCAACGAAACTACTATTTACGGAAACGTTCCTTTTCATGTGCCCGACTTAATGATCAATCTATACTATTAAGGAACCCCTACTAGTAAACATCCTGTCTTTGTTTTTTGCCTCTAATGTGTAAGTTAAACTGTGTAAAAAATAATGTTGAAAATTTAATTTTGATATATTCATTAAAGGAAATATTGTATTCTTTCTGAAATTACAGAACGTGTCATCACTGCAGGGTTAATAGTTACATCTTTCTTAAAAAAAGATTATTTAACAAAGGCAAAGCAGCACACCGCGTTCTCTCTAAACCACCATAAAAAAAAACTGTAAATGTCTCTTGTACAATCAAATCTGGCGGTGTAAAGCATCAAAGCATTATTGGCAGCCGTCAGACCCTTCGATTGGTAGAGCCCTTATTTCCATAAAACAAACAAAGCGTTCTCACTTACTCAGATTTTCCTATACGTTTCCTGAGTCACTTCATATCATTTTTTGTTATATATAATCTTTTTAGTGTTCAGGTTTAAACCTTAAAAGAGTTGTCTATTGTCTAAACCGCACCATCAATACTAACACAAGTTTACTCTTAAATCTCGATCTCGCTGTCGAGAGTTACCTTCAGTTAAAACTTGCCAACTACGTATATAGACAATTACTCCGGCGGGGGGCTAACAAACTGGGTGGTTTAGGAGGTATAAAATAACCTCCAAAAATAGGAACTCGGGAATGATCCATAGGAAATTGCTGTGCTTCAAGACCTTATAAATGTGATTTGGCCTAAAACACGTATTAGTGCAATTTTAATGTTTGTGTTCAAAGTTTTGGGGGGGCTTGAGCCACTACCACCCCCCTAAACCACCACCAACACCCAGTGATAGATACCAAAGTGAAACTGATGGTTTAAGTGTTACGACAATATACTCCTGTAGGAAATACCCAAACTAAATTAATATTAAATAATTGATAACCTTAATAGGAAAGCGCTACAAGCTGCAAAAGTCAGTACTCTCAAACACGAAAATACGCTCTTCGTTAAAAACATAAAAACGTGGCGCAAGTCATGACCTATCAAACTAGACTAGACTATTATTTCCAATGAAAGATTACCAAACTACTATTGCAAGAAGTGTTTAAAATCTTTTAGTTATTTTTTGTGGTTTTGGTGGTCTACCTATTTTTCACATTATATATTTGCAAGATATCTAGTGTATACAGTTATTAAAATTCCATGCTCATACTGACAACTTAATGTGTGCAAATCAACAACTTTATTCAAATATAATTAAATAATTTACAAATTCTAGAAAAACTCAAGCATGTTACTTGGTTCTAAAAAGACTTTTGCTGTACTGAGCAATACTTTCATAATATTTTACGGGGTTATAGTAATGACTTAAATTCATTTTTTATTAAAAATGTAACTCCTGGCAATAAGACAACTCCTTCTCCTATGTCTTTGAATCTAATAACTCGTAGTAGTACTAATCAAACATTATTCTGCTTGGACGGGTGACCGCGGAGTGATTGTGTCCTTGGAAGCAGCCCGTCTGCCTGGCGTTGTAGGTGGTTCGGAAGTCACCTTTAAGCCGTTGGTCACTAGGTTGTGTTAGAGAGGACCTCTTAGCTCTAACTTCACCTGGTAAAATAAGACATTCTTTACATTACTTATACTGTTGTTTTAACTCCTATTAGCTTCAACCTATTGATAAGTATAGTTAATGAGTAATAAAACTATTTAATACTCATTTATATAGACCAAGTTTTCCAAGAACACTATGTAGCAATGATATAACTAAATACGCCAGCATGTATTTAAATATTATGAATGGTTACTTAGTAAAACCAGTTTTGTTCGGAGAGTAATAATATTAAGATAGATAACAGTATTATGATCATTTTACTTTCCATTTTTATAAAAAGTGAGGATTTGAGAAATTGTAATGTTTTGATTTGATAGTTGAAGCATCCAACTAACCCGTGGTTACCAAAATTAAAATTGTAAAGTGATGTTTATAAGTGATAGTGAAATGTTTATGCCGGTTAAATGCTCAGGAAGCAGTGACGTAGTTGAGCTCGTATATATCACCACCAACACCAACAGGGCGTGAGGTGTCATATCAATCACTATTTGAATGTTGTCGAGTCTAACACTGGCATATTGGCGCTATCCGCTTTATCGCTTCTTGTCATATAGATTTCCCTCCACTGATATAAATATTATAAATTGAGTTTTCTAGTTTTATTTGAGAATTTTTATATTCCAAAGATTGGTTTGGTTTTCATAAAAATTAAATTTAATATAATAAATATAATAATAAAATATTTATTCGAAATTATTTTTGTAATTTCTAAATGTACTTATACTATTTTATTACTATTTTATATACAATAATATTATTACTAGTAAGTTTGGATTATCAAGTTACATTTTTAATATGAACTCATTTTTTCTTATTAAAATACTTGTAGTTGAATTTATTCTAAGTAATTCAAAACCGTCTAGTGTTTAAATACGAGTTAGGAGTGTAATAAATTAATAGATTTCTATATAAATAAAACTTAAATGCACAGTATTATGGTACATTTTGAAGCAATGTTCATGTTTAGTTATTAAAGCCTAGTCAATACTTTTAAGAAATATTGACGCATAACATTTATATTTAAAATCAACATACCGTGACCTCTAAGGTGCTTCACCATACATCTCACCAGTGCAATATAGTGTCCTGTAACGTCTTAGTGTGCTTTATGAGATTTGAAATTTTTTAATAATGGAAAGTATATAGTATATACAGCTTATGTATAGGTTCGTATAAATATGAGTGCGAGGGCTAATAGTGGAAATTACTAAACGTGAAATCAGCTAAACTTAACAATCGTTTAGAAAATAGTGTTATGATTTTGCTTACATTAATTATGAAACCTAAAATTTGCACATATAAAGTGTATAGAAAACTTTTTTTCATCAAAGACTTCCTATCTACTCAATCGTTACCACGGCTTTGAGGAAAACGTAAATATAAAGGTAGGTCAGTGTGTATATAGTTTTAAAGCGCTTCATGAGACAAAATGAATGACAAGATATTCCAAAATAGACTAGCTACTTTAAACTGATCAAATTTGGTCTTTAATTTTAATGCAATCCTCGAACTTTTCCAACAACATGTACATGCACGAATCAATGTGTCCACCACGCACTCATCTAGCTACAGACTTGAAATTTTAAATATAGATTAGATGAAGACTGTTACGCGATACGTTATTTTAGAATTAGTTAGGTTTGGCGTACCTAATCAAACCTAACTACTTGGCGTACCCCTAATATATATAAAAAAAGCAAGAATATCCGTCCTTGTTCTGTAATATAAGCAAGATTAGATATTTAGTTTGAAAATTTTCAAAAATGCTACATAAACGGGATGTATATAATAATTTCTTCACAAAAAAATAATAATAATATTATTATTTTTGAAACTAATAATAATAATTTCACAAGATGTCTAGAGACAAAAGAAAAAGTGGCATTGCAACAGGAAACGTGGCAATGTTGTTATTCACCTAGAATGAATAAAAACAAACTAGATAGCCATTAAAACATTTTGGCATGGAAAACCCACATCTTGGTACGCATAAAGAATTACTTTTAGAGGCCGATTCCTGAAGACATTTTAGACACAGTATGTCTCAAAGGGCATAAATTGCTTTGCGGTAAGGCTAAGAAAGTCTCTGAGGCCCATAAACTCGCAACAAGTCCAAATTTGGCCCTCGAACAGCAGTTATTTCAACATACCTTGTATCTACGTCAAAGATATGGGTTGAATACCTTAATTTTAATCCATTTTTATATGAATGTTATAAAAAGGGATTTTCTACAGATGTCAAAATACAAGACGTCATTTTGATTGGACTTTGTGACATTTTTACTGATAAAGCTTGGAAATTTATGTATACGTCCAGTCCATATACTTTCCACGTGGCTATGTTACGGGACGTATCATTGCGACCCTTAGCTGTGGCAAATTAACCGTTTTTAATGGACTTTAGCCTGAAATATATAATTAAAAGATTAATTTCTTGCAATAACACTACAATTTAAATTATTAATTGAGACCGATTTACATTATCAATAAATAATGAAGCTATACGACCAGGCATGGCACAATGTGTCACGTACTATAATGATCCTAATAAAATAGCAATACACAACAATATTGTAACTGGCAATGTTACAACAGTAACTAACTAGTCAGAAGTAACTGTAACTACTGAAAGGGCGCTTTGAGTGAGATAACTGAATGTAGGAACTGCCTGATTGAGATCTTCTCTTCTGTTATTGTGATGGGATTATTGGCTTACATCGGGGAACATAAATAATGAAATATTGTTCAACTTCACACAACATTTTTTTGTATTTTCATTATTTTAGCTTAGAAAACACTTTGTAATGGAAATTGGTGATATAGACAATATAATATAAATTACAACTCAAGATTCCGCATAAATCTTATAGTTTAACCACTATCTTATAAATTAGTTTTAATATCTGTTAAGTTGCAATTTTAATGATACACTTTATAATAAATTCACGAATATTCTTAAAAATAACAAAGAGTTGTTTTATTATTTTTTCCATTTAAATTTTTCAATTCCAATGTACTGGTTTTTTACATAAAGAGCTTTAAATTTTGCTATTTCATAATATTTTCAAACATAATAAGTGCATTATAAAGGTTAATATACATTATTTATAGCATCTGGATTTCTAGGTGAAAAACTAGTACAGTATAACTTTGAGTACGTATTTGAGTTTTACAATAGCAAAAAATAAAACTGAATGAGTTCTATATCCCCTGTTACTTTTATAATTGTATAAGAAAACAATTTCTTTCGTACTATCTTATAAGAAACGTCTAAAGCTCAATTTTAACACCGTTCCCAAAATAAGCCAGTAACCCTTATATCCTGTTACTTATAATTTTATAAGAAAACAATTTCTTTCGTACTATTTGAAAAGGCACATCTAAAGCTTAATTTATAACACCGTTCTCAAAATAAGCCCAATACAATATATTCAATCAAATTTTTAACCTACAATTGAGGGTCAAAAGGTGATTTCTACTGCAGAGGATGACTGTTGATATGTATGGAGGTCTCTTGGTGTTAAAGGCTGTTGTTACCCTAGACATGGTGAAGAGTCTGTGAGCCTCAATAGAGTCTACTGCAGAGGATGACTGTTGATATGTATGGAGGTATCTTAAGAGGTAAAGAGTCTGAGAGCCTCAATAGAGTCTACTGCAGAGGATGACTGTTGATATGTATGGAGGTCCCTTAAGAGGTAAAGAGTCTGAGAGCCTCAATAGAGTCTACTGCAGAGGATGACTGTTGATATGTATGGAGGTCTCTTAAGAGGTAAAGAGTCTGAGAGCCTCAATAGAGTCTACTGCAGAGGATGACTGTTGATATGTATGGAGGTCTCTTAAGAGGTAAAGAGTCTGAGAGCCTCAACAGAGCTAACCTTTGTTTCTTCCAACGTGACATGACTTAGATGTAGTGTTCCCTCGTGGATCTTGACAGGACGCGGCTTCTAACCCCAAACCTGAATATGTAGTCACTCCAGAAGCAAGTGCAAAGGCTCTTTTTAGACCAAGTGCAATAAGAGGCTTCTTGTCACGAGTGAACAACAAAATATACTAGAATATACCGTCTTCACTAGAATATATCGTCTTCACTAGAATATACCGTCTTCACTAGAATATACCGTCTTCACTAGAATATATACCTTCGAAATATCTAACATTATCTCGTTAGTACTAAATCAGCATGTAAACTATATTTCTTTGCTTAAAAGAAATCAATGTTTTGCTCAGGCCTGAGCTGCAATTAAAAATATTCTGATTAAATAACTATATATTACACATTTCTATTCGTTAAAGTTTCTTAAAGAAAAAATAATATTCCAAATCTTAAATTAATTTGTGATTGTAACAGTTGAATCTCACTCAACCCCAAAATTTAAATGTCCAATTATGATATATAAATAAGTATGTCCAGTGGGAAAATGCCTGCCTACATAAGAAGGCTGTAATACACTTAAAAAAATAATTTAAACTGTCATGTATGTTCTTTTAGAAGTTGGCACAGTTAAGAAGGAAATCCTGTATTGATATTATTATTTATTCAAAACCATTTCGTCTCCTCAAACACAATATTTTTCCTTTAGTTTTTATCTTGTTGGAAGTTTAAAAATAGACCATAAATCACTGCGACATTGGAGGAGAAAATCTTGAGTGACGTCAGTGATACGATCTTGCAATAAATTGCCCTTCCCTTTGGAGAACATCCCCTAGTGAAATACAATAAGTATTATAACTAAAATTATAAATTTATCAGTCCTTTTTTAATGTTTAGTAAATAAAAACTTTAATTTATTTGAAAATTAATACTTAGGTTTATCTATTATATAAATCATCGTAGTAAAAACAATACTTCGAATAAATAAAGGTAGCCGGTTAAGCTTGAACGTTTCTGAAGCTCGATCTTGTTGGGTTCACACTTTCCGTTGATGACGCCACTCTCTGGGTTTCCAGGACCGAATCTCTTGCCATATTGTGATGAGTATCGTTCACGTGGTCAGAGTGACAACTGAGCTCATAAAACTGCATACAGCAACTGGGTACATCAAACTACATGATGTGCCCAAGAGTCTCTTGCCATATTGTGATGAGTATCGTTCACGTGGTCAGAGTGACAACTGAGCTCATCAAACTGCATACAGCAACTGGAAACGACATGATGTGCCCAAGACTGACTTGCCATATTGTGATGAGTGTCATTCACGTGGTTAGAGTGACAACTGAGCTCATCAAACTGCATACAGCAACTGGAAACGACATGATGTGCCCAAGAGTGACTTGCCATATTGAGATGAGTGTCATTCACGTGGTTAGAGTGACAAATGAGCTCATCAAACTGCATACAGCAACTGGAAACGACATGATGTGCCCAAGAGTGACTTGCCATATTGTGATGAGTGTCATTCACGTGGTCAGAGTGACAACTGAGCTCATCAAACTGCATACAGCAACTGGAAACAACATGATGTGCCCAAGAGTGACTTGCCATATTGTGATGAGTGTCATTCACGTGGTCAGAGTGACAACTGACCTCATCAAACTGCATACAGCAACTGGAAACGACATGATGTGCCCAAGAGTGACTTGCCATATTGTGATGAGTGTCATTCACGTGGTTAGAGTGACAAATGAGCTCATCAAACTGCATACAGCAACTGGAAACGACATGATTTGCCCAAGAGTGACTTGCCATATTGTGATGAGTATCGTTCACGTGGTCAGAGTGACAAATGAGCTCATCAAACTGCATACAGCAACTGGAAACGACATGATGTGCCCAAGAGTGACTTGCCATATTGTGATGAGTGTCATTCACGTGGTTAGAGTGACAACTGACCTCATCAAACTGCATACAGCAACTGGAAACGACATGATGTGCCCAAGAGTGACTTGCCATATTGTGATGAGTGTCATTCACGTGGTTAGAGTGACAAATGAGCTCATCAAACTGCATACAGCAACTGGAAACGACATGATTTGCCCAAGAGTGACTTGCCATATTGTGATGAGTGTCATTCACGTGGTTAGAGTGACAACTGAGCTCATCAAACTGCATACAGCAACTGGAAACGACATGATGTGCCCAAGAGTGACTTGCCATATTGTGATGAGTGTCATTCACGTGGTTAGAGTGACAAATGAGCTCATCAAACTGCATACAGCAACTGGAAACGACATGATGTGCCCAAGAGTGACTTGCCACATTGTGATGAGTGTCATTCACGTGGTTAGAGTGACAAATGAGCTCATCAAACTGCATACAGCAACTGGAAACGACATGATTTTGCCCAAGAGTGACTTGCCATATTGTGATGAGTGTCATTCACGTGGTTAGAGTGACAACTGACCTCATCAAACTGCATACAGCAACTGGAAACGACATGATTTGCCCAAGAGTGACTTGCCATATTGTGATGAGTGTCATTCACGTGGTTAGAGTGACAACTGACCTCATCAAACTGCATACAGCAACTATCTACATCAAACGACATTATGTGCCCAAGAGTCTGTTGCTATATTCGGCATGTACGTGGTAGCGGAAAGGGTGGTCCCCTCTCATAGGTGGTATCCAGATAAATTAAACAGAGGTGCTCATCCTGGTTTACGGTCCTGATCATCGTCTGGACAGGATAATCACCAGGGAGCGTCAATAAGCTGATGGCCGATCAGTGCGGTTAGTTCTGATGCGTTTCCACACCGACCGCATTCTTAGTGGCCAATGCACTCCAGCTGATTAATCTGCATGTCGTTACCAATTTCTTTTTTACCAGTAATCAAAAGATTGTATGAAATTTTCGTAACACAGAAAATCACTTTACATATTAAGTCCATTTCTACTCAATTCATATAATTGATGCAAAATTTGAGATAAGGTTATTGTAAAGTTCATTAGTTACCTTAGATAGAACTACTTAATGCCATTACAATTTACACAAAATATATAATATCTAACAATTGTACTTTTACTTTTTAAGCAAATTCTTTTCTTCTGTTAAAAAAATGAAATGAGATTCGGCAAGGTAAGTGGTTGACAGTGAACTGATAAAAATGGTCCAATCAAGGCAGGACTTCAACCAGCACTGTCTACAACTTAGGCCCATAATCCGAAGTATTTGCGGGGTTTTCACCGTCTCGCTAAATTAATGTCGTCCAATTGTGATGTTATCTTCTTTTTGACTGTTACAAACATCAACATGTTACTCTCCTTAACTGTAGATCCTGGGCAGATTTATACAATTGTAAGCTACAACAGAGTGATCCGAAATGTTTGTCCAAATTTTAACTTGTCTATATACAAGGTGTAACAAGAATTTTGGGCTGGCTGTAACAAGAATGTATTTTTAAAATTCTGTGTGTGATTCTAAGCTAAAAAGGAAGAATACATTGTTCCAATTTCCACTTTGTTTAGCTGCTAGCCGTCATTACGTATTTGTATGGTCTATTTTTTATCTTATTAAATTGAAAGCCTGTTATTTCATCTTTTCTGAATATTTATTTGTTTTTATAATATCACATTTACGTATAAAATCCTGTATTTGCATTATAATTTAACTCAAATATTTTTTTTTTACACAAACAAATGGTTTTACTCTGCTGTTTATCTCGTAGAAAGTTTAAAACTAGACCATAAATCACTGCGCCACTGGAGGTCCAAATCTTGAGTGACATCTGTGACGTCAGTGATACGATCTTGTAGTAAATTGCTCTTCCTTCCGAAGAGCAATACTAGTGAAATATGAAAAATATAATATAAATAACATAGTAAATTTATCAGATATATTGTAGTTTTTAAGAAACAAATACATAAATTTCAATGAGACATTATACTTTAGTATGGTATCTACTGAATTGGCGTTGTCTCATATAATTAACATTTATTTGATTTTATTTATTTGTATAAATTCTGTATAAATCCTGCACCCTTAGTATGTGTCGTTCATAGGATTTAAGCTATTTCAAAAAAGGATGGAAAATTCTTCAGAATTTCCGACTTTGAGAAGAAGGTTAAGATGTTCGGCATTCTTAAACATATTTCAAAAAATTATGACAATGGGTTTTTATTACTACTTTTTAATTCTTGGTCTCATATGATAATTATAGTTAATTTTTTAGATGAATAGTTCCTTTGAGTATATTGATTTATTAATTGTGTTAAACAGTAAATGTATGCACTTATTTATTTATTCAATTTAAGAGACTTATTCGAAGTCTTTACCAGTATATTACGCCTCCTTCATAGAATACGGAAAAGATAAAATATTATTTATAGTCTAGTAAGTATAAAATCAGTTTCTGTAGTCTCAAAGACTTCTCTTAATGCCAATATTTGACAAGTACTGTAGTAGAGAACTTGAATGGAAACAGCTGATATTGACATGAAACTTTGTGACAGTTTGCTGACTCGACTTCCTGTTCACTTTTCACAGAGCTAAAGGCTGAACAAGTCCTTATGTCTTTATAACTTCCGAGTTACAAACTTGGCTTTAACCAGAAATGTTCTTGTTCAGTTTCTTTTATATTACAAAATTCGCTACCCTTTTTTAATTAACTACTTCTTTTGGTGGGCTACGGACGTATGTTTTGCATGGGGGAAAAAACTGTCGTTTCGCTTCACGGCACTTCACGTCACGTTTGGTAGCTCTATAGCCGCTAGAGGCGGGACTAACTTTCATTTATTATTTCGGAAATACAAGATTATATTGAAATTATACTGACCAAAAAATGGAAAGGCAGATATAATTACTAAAGTTTCTTCGCCATTATATTCTAAAAATGAATTTAGGGGTTTGTAATAACTGAAATAAGGAATAAAGATTATGTAATAAAATCATGCATAATATCTTGTTCTCCCGTATTTCATTGCTCTTATAATTTTAACTTTTGCCATTTTTAATTTTAATTTACCTTTTAAAAAGTCAATTAATGGTTTTTATTTCAGCAAAATTTGTAAAGAAATCTGTTTTTACATAATTTATTTAAGTGAAGAATGTAAGGCTCAATGTTGCTGAGTAAAGGTTATAAGTATAATTAAAAGAAAAAACCCATTTTCTTTCAGGATTAAATTCCATAATAGCTTCGTTAGCTATAAAGATCTAATCAATTTATTTTTAATTGTTTTAATCTCGTCAAGACGATACTAGTTGTAAACTGAAATATGGATTAATATTATCTATCCTTGCTGAAATTCAATTTAGAATCAAATGAGCTTTAAATACTGCTATTAAATGATGCAGTAAGTTAATTATTTTTACATTTTAATCAAACCAGTATTTTACCAGATATTTTATTCACAGCCCGTTACAAGGAGGGACTCCGTCAGTCCCGCTACTGCCTTTCCATTTTTTTAAATCTTCATTTGTTTATCCATATACTTTAGCATGTGGGTAATAGTTGCGTTTTCGGAGTGGTAAATACAAATTTAGAAATGGGATTTACAGTTTTCGCTTAAACCCGTTTAATACTTTGATGTGCCACTGCAATATAAAGAACCGTCTTAAAACCCTAAATTCACTGTTTTCCCTTTTTTTCTCAACCCACTAGAAGAAACCGCAACCCGATTCAACAAACGTCGCGATATTTAGTGTTGATAATGAGACTAGATGTTTAGAACCCTGAAATCTCATGATGTGAGAAAATTATGAGTCTACTGTAACAAAGATTAGTGTCTGATTAGTAGAAGATGATTTTAGCATACGCTCTCCTAAAAAATCAAGGGATTAAGGAAGATATTCAATGAATAAGTTTCTTCACGATCACATTTGCTGTACGTGTGTACGAGAGTTGAAAAGATTGGTAAAATATTGACAAGTACCTATACATGATGTATTTGTCTCAATGAAGGGAGTTAAAAATTGCATTTTATTACTGGTAGTATGTTTATATACCGTGAAATTTTATTAATTTCATAAAATTATTCAAACTTATTTGTATGGATGATTTTATTTAGCTAAATCCATTTTTGTCCACAATTATAACAACAATATTTTTACACTTGTTACGTAGTGTTTTTATCTTATATTTATTTATTTCACCGGCCATATTACACCTGATTTCCGGTACTAATTGTGAATTATTTACAAACATAATAGCATTTTACACTTAAATTCTAATTGATAAATTATTACAAAATTTGATACTGTTGATCCCGTGAAAGAAAAGTCTAATTTATGAAAGAATATTTTTTTCATAAACTGTACGAGATGATGTTTCACTAAAGAAAATATTAAACCGTTTTGAAAGACGAAGCTAAATTATAAAGCTGCTAAAATTAAGAAAATGCAGTCCTTAACTTCAAGCCGGTCCTTATCAGTAAGCAATGTAAATTAGAGATACTTTGGTCATTATCTATATGTAATCTCAACTTTAATCCTGGTACGATAAAAATGGAATCTTTTTTAAAACCTATGTATTTTTATTCATTTATGTAAGTCTTGACTAAAAGCCACAAAAATAATAAAATCTGAATTAGTATTTAATTGTTTCACTGGATATATAATACGAGGAAATACACTAATACAATATAGAGACTATGTATGATTGTTAAGTTAACATTAATGGAACAGTGGAGCATTTAATCTGGGTTTGGCGTCTTTAGAAAGGATTTATTACGTTTTTAGGAGCATAGAACAATGACCACTTCATATGCGTGGATATACCGTACTATGTCTTTGTTTTATATGGGGAATGTTCATATCAGTGGCGGCCGGTTGGGGATTGTAAGCTTTGGTTGCATTAGTTACGCAAGAGATTGGTACTTAGTTAACGCTAATTGAGGCACGGCAAGTGTAGATTGAGGGCTTAGGTGGAAAATATTTCAACGGTATTTCAAATTTACTTAGCGCAGCTATTAGTTTCGGACAATACAGTTATGTACCTTAAATAATTCTCCGGCATAAGCACACCTCGTCTATACGAATGGTTTTCTCCTGTGTAACTAATGCAATCAAAGGGAGAAGATTCACTCGTCAGTAAGGCATGGCAAAAACAACTTTAACATGGCATCATAGAGTTAATAATAATTTGAAATTTTCATTCTAGTTTTACTAATTAATGTAATACGTTTTATAGCGTGTCTTACTTTAATGATAAGTACAGTGTCTAATAATATCTTCTGGCACATTAAAGGGTAATTCGTAATGACGGACAGACCCATGAAGAGTACTCATTAGGTATTCCTTCATTAAGATGAAGTATCTCTAAGACTCTCTACCGCTAAGGATAAAATTAATTACCTTAACTAGTTTACTATGTTCAACCTCGATATTACTATCCATTCAAACTAATTTACACTTCCAAGAACTTTCTACTAAAATATAAACTGTCCTCAATACCCAACATTATAAGTAACAGAACTAACTCCATAAGTACATTCTCGGCGTACGTCTATGGTACTCCTAGGCACACCTATTTCGAGTAAAAATTCAATTTAAAAACATATAAATAAAAATTATTATTATTATTAATCACTAACTCTTTATCACACACTCTCCCATGACTGCAAAGTTATGAATCCATAATTTACCGAGTTCAGAATCACTAACTTTACAACTACCGATACTGAACAGAAGTGTAAAAAAATTAAAAATTGTGATAATTAATAGAGATTATTCTGTATAATGGTGTCGTACTGTGTTACGTTCGTTCCGCGAATCGTGTGTGTGTGTTTTATAACTATTATGCTATATTATCCAATATACCAAGATCTAATTGTTATATTTGTAACCAAGCTAATGTACACTTAAGTTAAATGCTAGATTGGCCATTAATACTTTTATATGTTGTGCTATTTAAGCTGTATTTTTCTTTTTTAATGCTTCAATAAAGAAATGATTTTTATCAATACTGTATTTTTTATTACTACAAAACGTTGCTTCTAAACTAAATAACAACTTAAGAAAACATCTAAAATTGCTCAATTTAAATCTATTATATAGAAAAATATATTACATAAATTAACCTAATAATAACGAGTGTTCATCCCATTAACCTCGTATTAACGTAGTATCTTCAGTTCTGCGTTTCTCATAAATAATCAGATCACGTATATATATATATATATATATATATATATATATATATATATATATATATATATATATATATAAATTTTACGATAAATTTATTTGATAAATTTATCCCTTTGGATAAATTTTATTAGTTTTCAGCAAAATGTATTGTCAAATTTACTTATAGAAATTAAGCTATTGATGTTTGCTTTTTGAACCAATAACAGTTTTTATTTATGGACGTCAGTGTCCTATCAGTTTGTTGTTGTTTTTCAATTTTAGTGTCATAGTTACAGTTTCTAAATATTTATAAAAGACAAGGAAAATATAAAAAATGTTTTGATCATTCCATAAGTAATTTTAGTCGTTTAAAGTATTTTGCAAACAAGGTCAAGGACACCAACTTTAGCTAAAGGTATGAGTTTTTACTTTAACTGTATTAATCACAGCTCGAGGGAATTGCACTTTTAATTAAATAAGGAAATAGCAATGTTAACAAAATGTTCCTGAACGCTATACGGTGTTTAAAAAATATCACAACAGAAATTATTTTGATTTAATATCAAACATGTCATTATTTTCAGTTATACTTACACTATAAAAAATTCTCTTTATCTTTTAGTTTTAATTTCTCCCGGAATGATTAAAGCAGTTTTATATTGTTCCTGTCTTTGGGTAAAGTATCAAAGTATTGTGCCTATAATCTTTTAATATCCAAACCACATCAGATTAAGGAATTATCTTTATTAGCCTTTGAGATAGAAGTAATAGACGGAAAAGTAAATTTCTTGCTTACAAGGAAAATTGTAAAATAAAGTACCAAGTATAAACTTTCTTTCAGACAATATGTCGCTCCATAATTGTTTTGTAGTAGTAAAGAGAACACAACAAAGCATTTTAAAACTATTTCTGATAATAAATTATTCTTATTCCAGTCAGAATTCAGTACATAATAGTTCTTCCCTCCGTCAGCGTCTCGGACATGGACTCAGACAATGGGTGCAGGAGTTTCAGGTTACTCACATATTTCACTTAGTAACACGATCAGTCAGCAGGATTCAATAGTGTGGTTCAGTCAGAGATATTACTAGAACTGACTGTCAATCAGCGTTGTAAGTATTCTTCCCAGACTAGTTTTTTCGCTTGTAAGAGAATTATGGTTTATAGTAGGGTACATTATTTTCTTGCTACTCCGTATATACCTTTTATTTGTATAGTAGCCCGATCTTTGGTACATCAAATGTCTAAAGTATAAATCTGTTTTATTGATTATAAAATAAAGTCAGATAAGATTATTATGAGATGATAATCATCAATTGTTTATGCAGCTTCAACAGATTATATTCTATCACAAACAGTGTTGTCCTCTGAATTTTAAGAACTACATTTATAATTTTTGGATTGCATTGTCAAATATGACAGACTTTAAAGCATTTATTTATATACAAAGCTATACTTTTATCACAGTCAAAATTCTCTATCTCACAGTAAACTCGAGAAAGCTGGACGCAACCTGGATAACCAACTGACTTATCTCTCTGGAACCAAGTTGAGCTTGGCATTTATAATACACTGGGATTACATCACAGTGCAGCAAAGAAGACCGTTTAGGGCGTGGCCTGCCACTTAACCCCACCTAACTACAGATATGCTGTATGTCACCTAGGAATGTGAAAGCGAGCTAATTTTCAATAAATTAACCAATAATTACCAAAACTTGCTTTTTTATGTGACCTTACTAATTATTCTTTTAAATAAATAAATATTATTAAATAAATATATTTCACTATTGCATTTTTGAAGATAGTAATAAATTAAATAAAAACGTGTTTAACGTGAACCAAAGTGCAGACATTCTACTGTACCCTATACAGTAGAAGTTATAAATAAAAGTAGATTAAAGTGACATATATTCACTCGAGATTGCGATAAACTAAAAGTAGGTTTTCAACAAAATTGAAGCCACCACAATGACAGAGTTTTGTTCGGTGCGGGACGACATGTCAACAGCGAGGACTTCCTGTGCCACTATTGGTCGGGCCCCAACGGTCTTCTTCCTGCTCCCGGATATAGTGTGATTTGCTTCAATGCCTACAGTTCTTTCTGAAAACATTCGGTATTACCATTTAGTATAGTTTGAAAATAATATATTATATGTGTAACAAACCACGACGACGTATGACAGCATATATTGTAATTATAATATAGCTGAACAGCTACACGGAATTATGCCGAGATAGACTGCAACATAAGTTAGTTGCATCAACAATATGTTTTCGTTTCTTAAATAATCTAGAACAAACTTACTCGTGGAAAACATATTGTTAGCTTATAAATACTTTGCAGAAGAGTTTCTAACGTCAATACAAAGTCAAGAGTCACAGAAAGGGTGTAATGAAGCCCTTGTGTCGTCGAGATTCACAAGCCCTTACTTTAATGTGTTTATAAAAACTTTTATTTTTCATGCCTACTTTTGATAAGTTATAGAAGTTTCGTGTCCACTCCAAAGATTGCTATAGACTGTAATATTGTTCGCTCTCATGCTCTCGTTGCCCACTATACCACTTCACGCTTCATCAAAGTCACAGCTCCCTCCAATACAATGGCGGTTAAAGTACTGATAGTCCGTTTTGATTCGCACAGAAACTCGATTTACCCTTAGGGCTAACACCAGCTTGAAAACCGGCGAAATTAATTACTGGAAAGTTTGTTGAAACTAAAATCAACCGAGTAAGGAAGGAAAAGGATTTCAAACATTTACCATCCTTAGATGCCACAAACACGGAACATTACGTGCAACTTGTGAAGAGACTTGATAAATATTAAAATTTTGAATGTATTATTACCATAAATTCATATAATATACCAGGGCATTCAATTTGAATTAATAGTCCGTATTTTTAATTTTAAGATGTAAGATGCAATATATTGTTTAAAAATTTATAGTGAGTTTTATTATTAATGCAAGTTCAATGCGCGAATAACGATTTTATTTTTAACATACCAAGTCAAAATTATTTCGTACCAAAGATTTACCGTTATATTTGAAAATTATTAATAGTTTTATAGAACCAGATGATTTTTGGTATGGTTTTTATTTCTAAAAGCGAATAATCCATTTGTGACAGTCAGTATTGTTTAGGTTAAAAAGAAAATCGGAAAATATATTTGTTTTTTAAAGATTTTAGGAGTTTCATTTTTGAAAGTCGGATTCGATAAAAAAAGTTCTACTATTGTTTTGAATTTAACTGCATTGCTGTATGATTAAGAGTACAGTACATTTTAATAACGCAAAGTGTTTTTTTTTTTTTAATTCTTATCTAATATGCTATTATTCTTTTCCAAACAATAGGATGTACATTATTTAATAATTCAATATAACTAAATGAATAAATATTGATTTAAAAAACAAAATTGAAAAAAATTGAATTAACAATCAACCAAAATTGTACATATTCTACTTCTTTTTAAACTGTTCCAGCTGATAGATTCGTATACTGTAATTCAATTAATGCTAATGTATGACAGTGAAAACATGTGCTATTAAAAGTAACATCGAGTGCTTAGCCGTGGCATCAAAGATAAAGGCGACAAGGGGTACGGGTTAAAACGCTTCTAAAGGATCCTTTAATCTATTTACCCTAAAGATATTGCCTCAGTACTACACTGCCATGAACTATTAAAAGTAACATCGAGTGCTTAACCACGGCATCAAAGATAAAGGCGACGAGGGCTAGGTACGCTCCTAAAGGATCCTTTAATGTATTTACCCTAAAGATATATTGCCTCAGTACTACACTGCCATAAACTATTAAAATTAATATCCGAGTGCTTAACCACGGCATCAAAAGATAAAGGAGACAAGGGGTACGGGTTGACACGCTTTTAAAGGATCCTTTAATCTATTTTACCCTAAAGATATTGCCTCAGTACTACACTGCCATGAACTATTAAAATTAACATATCGAGTGCTTAACCACGGCATCAAAGAATAAAGGAGACAATGGGTAAGGTGGTGACACGCTTTTAAAGGATCCTTTAATCTATTTACCCTAAAGATATTGCCTCAGTACTACACTGCCATGAACTATTAAAATTAATATCGAGTGCTTAACCACGGCATCAAAGATAAAGGAGACCAAGGGGTACGGGTTGACACGCTTTTAAAGGATCCTTTTAATCTATTTATCCTAAAGATATTGCCTCAGTACTACACTGCCATGAACTATTAAAAGTAACATCGAGTGCTTAACCACGGCATCAAAGATAAAGAAGACAAGGGGTACGGGTTGACACGCTCTTTTAAAGGATCCTTTAATCTATTTATCCTAAAGATATTGCCTCAGTACTACACTGCCATGAACTATTAAAAGTAATATCGAGTGCTTAACCACGGCATCAAAGATAAAGGCGACGAGAGGGCTAGGGGTACGCTCCTAAAGGATCCTTTAATCTATTTATCCTAAAGATATTGCCTCAGTACTACACTGCCATGAACTATTAAAAGTAACATCGAGTGCTTAACCACGGCAATTCAAAGATAAAGGAGAACAAGGGGTACGGGTGACACGCTTTTAAAGGATCCTTTTAATGTATTTATCCTAAAGATATTGCCTCAGTACTACACTGCCATGAACTATTAAAAGTAACATCGAGTGCTTAACCACGGCATCAAAGATAAAGGAGACAAGGGGTACGGGTTGACACGCTTTTAAAGGATCCTTTAATCTATTTATCCTAAAGATATTGCCTCAGTACTACACTGCCATGAACTATTAAAAGTAACATCGAGTGCTTAACCACGGCATCAAAGATAAAGGCGAGACGAGGGCTAGGTGAACACGCTCCTAAAGGATCCTTTAATGTATTTACCTAAAGATATTGCCTCAGTACTACACTGCCATGAACTATTAAAAGTAATATCGAGTGCTTAACCACGGCATCAAAGATAAAGGCGACGAGGGGTAGGTGACACGCTCCTAAAGGATCCTTTAATCTATTTACCCTAAAGATATTGCCTCAGTACTACACTGCCATGAACTATTAAAAGTAATATCGAGTGCTTAACCACGGCATCAAAGATAAAGGCGACGAGGGGCTAGGTAAAGGATCCCTTAAAGGATCCTTTAATCTATTTACCCTAAAGATATTACCCTACTACACTGCCATGAACTATTAAAAGTAAAGCCTTGCATCTAAAGGCGACGAGGCTAGGTGACACGCTCCTAAAGTCCTTTAATCTATACCCGATATTGCCTCAGCTGCCATGAACTATTAAAAGTAACATCTAGTGCTTAAACCGGCATCAAAGATAAGGCGAGGGCTAACACTCCTAAAGGATCCTTTAATCTATTTACCCTAAAGATATTGCCTCAGACTGCCATGAACTATTAAAAGTAACATCTAGTGCTTAACCACGGCATCAAAGATAAAGGCGACGAGGGCTAGGTGACACGCTCCTAAAGGATCCTTTAATCTATTTACCCTAAAGATATTGCCTCAGTACTACACTGCCAATGAACTATTAAAAGTAAACATCTAGTGCTTAACCACGGCATTTATATCCTAAAGGAATCCTTAACTAAAGATAGCCTCAGTACTACACTGCCCATCGATTTGCTTGCATTACATGATCCTTTAATCTATTTACCCTAAAGATATTGCCTCAGTATACACTGCCATGAACTATTAAAAGACTTACCACGGCATCAAAGATAAACGAGGTGGTGGCCTAAAACCCTATTACCCTAAAGATAGCCTCAGTACTACACTGCCATGAACTATTAAAAGAGTGCCTAAACCTGGCATCAAAGATAAAGGCGAAGAGGGGTAGGGGTTGAAACACTCCTAAAGGATCCTTTAATCTATTTACCCTAAAGATATTGCCTCAGTACTACACTGCCATGAACTATTAAAAGTAATATCTAGTGCTTACCACGACATCAAAGATAAAGGCGACGTGGGGGGAAGACTTTGACGTGGGGTAGGAGGTGACACGCTCCTAAAGGATCCTTTTATCTCTTTGCCATGAAGACGTTGCCTTGGTGCAATGGCTGTTTTATTAAATTGGAAAATCACTTTAGAAATTAACCAGCAGTATTAAGTTTAATACAGTCTTATTTAGCATAATGCTTATCTTAAATTTAATTCTAATAGAACGCATTAACATGCTAAATGATGATTAGTCATTATTTTGATTAAATTTATTTAATGTGATGTATTATCCTATTTTATGAACTTGTATAAATTACACATAGTTTAAAACACTACTGTAATTTGGAATATTAATATTTAATCATCCTCCATGCTTTGATGGGACGAGACAAGGTTGTATTTTCTAGTACTTTTTAATACAATTTAATCTCTTTCCTTTGTTAGATTTCACTGTGATTTTCACATTAACTTTTTCCGTATTCTCCTTTCCACACAATATGTGAAATAGAAATAAATGTAGCCTAATATATGAGTTAACTATCAAATTTAAAACGAGTTGGTAACATTAATAGAATATTTAATACAAAAATATCATTGAATAATTGTTATGCGTTTCAATAAAAAATCAAGTTATGTCATTTACCGTTTGAAAATAATTTCATAGCACTATACCTGCTCAAACTTATGTTTGTGAACATATTACTTGTAATTTAGAATTAATCACTTTATGCTATTTATAATTTAAAATTTATTTTAATATTTACCACTATTTCAGCTGTAAATGATGTATGTGAACATATTAACTTCCAACAATCTATGCTATCTAAACTTTTTACGGCCACTGCATTGAAACCTTACGTGAAACCACATGCATTACCAAATAACTTTTAAGGATACAATAAACATATAATAAACATAATTCGTCTAGAAACACCGTATGACGTTTCACCTCTTTACCAAAACCGGTTTATTATTATTATTCTTTGTTGAACTGACTGAAATTGGATAATGCAAATTATTCAGTAAGATTAGCCTGTAAAAGTAAGTATGCTGTAGATGGAGCTTATATTGGTCACTGTTAAATTACATTAAAAACATAAAACCAATATTTAATACATTTTATTGTTTTGTGAGGCCTTTCGATATCCAAGATATCTTCTTCAGACACATCACAAAAGTAAAAATAATACATAAAACATTTTTTAATTTTGTGATGTGTTTGAAGAAGATATCTTGGATATCGAAAGGCCTCACAAAACAATAAAATGTATTAAATACTGGTTTTATGTTTTTAATGTAATTTAAAAGTAAGTATGTATATTTTATATATCGGTATACTTTCCTCCATTATGCCCTTTTGTTTTGTTATGTCATCTTTTATAGACTATTATTACTGTACTTCATTTCAAAAACTATTTACAATAGTAATGGTTTAATTATTAATTTAATTAATAAGGGCTATTTAATTTAAATAGCCATCACTTCGGATGGCTGTTTTTACATTTTTATATGTTCGACTATATAGTTAGGGGTCGCTTAATTTATTAAATTATACTTTTTAATTTCTAATGATTAATAAAATATTTATTTTGCATTACCTACAAAACATCATTACATTGAGAATTTAACACAGTATATTTAATAATGAAAATATTTCTTCGCTTAGCTAATCATGGAAATTAAATGCCGATAATATGAGAGTAGCATTTAATCAGTAAATCCATTCTCCTGTCATAACTGTTACAAAGAGTTTTCATCTTTTTCAATTTCCTCGGCAGAGTCTGATTAATGTTCCCTTAAAAATGTTCCCAGGGATAAAACACGACCGGAAATTGGTTCTGTCAGCAAAAATGAGACATTGCCTTTCTAAAATATTTACTCAGGCTTATCTGACACGAACTAGTCCATTTAAATGCATAGGTGCATTCTACATCAGTATTTAAATCCATTTCATTAAGTGTTGAGTTACTCAAGGAACACAAATTGTATCAGGAGTATGTCTAAATGAAGCATTTTACCATTAATTACACTTCATCTTTCCAAAGAATTATATTCACAGTGATGATGATTTAATTGTTTCTTCAATTATATAACCTTTAGGTTAAGTATTTTTACTTTTGTCACTGCCTTTTAAAATACAGCCCCTACAGGGAAAAAATACACCAAAACATTTTCATGATCAAAATATCGGAATTACTTAAAGTAGTATTTTAGTGATTAAAATCGATATTGAAATCATACACGCATAAAAAGTGTTCAAGAAAGTTTATATAATTATTAATGTAATTCAATGTAAAAATAAGACATTTTCACTCTCAGAGCACAAAGCGTAGAAACATATTTTTGCTGAGAAAAATATTTTTTGAAGTTTTGATTGTTTTGTGAAGCATTTAATATGATCAGTTATGACTGTCAATAATGCTCCGATTCTGTTACCTCGGTTACCTAAAGTAAAATTGGGTACCTAGTTAACTCCTTATTTGCTCCAGTCCTTCAAAAGTATTAATATGCTGGTCGGGAGTAATCTTGATCTTTGAATCTCGCCTGTAGAGTTAGAAAAGCAGTTAGGAAAGCATATGTGTGGATAAGAAATGCATGATTACAATTAGTTATGCAAATGCACAACATAAACACCATTCTATTGACTTGACATTGACTTTATAAAGAACAGACAAAGCTCTCGGCAGAGGTGTCTTGTGACCATCCAAACGGGTTGACGCTGACAATTAGCGGTTTACTCCTCAAGTTACTCCAGCGGTACTTTTTCTTACACCATTATCAAACCACAAATTGACCAAATTCTTAAATTTGGCCATTAAAACAATAACTTCATTAAGTGTGTTGGCCAAAGTGTTGTAACAACCAAACTATGTGATTTTCCAATGCCACACTTTCATGGTGTCAACAATATCCGATTGTTGATACTGACTGTGGTGACTGCTGAAATACAAGCACATACTCCACGAGGACTGACATATTAAATTATGAGCCCCAGTCGAATTCTGACCGCTCTTATTGTGCTTTTAATAGATGTCATTATATAGTTTTCATCTCTTTTTAATTGTTATAATATTTTAAGTAGAAAGACTATATATTTTTTCTGAACAACAAAGTTTTGTTTTAATATCTTTTTTATGAAATACAGTATAAGTTTTTCATGCAACTTAGTGGTTTTCATATGTTAATTAAAATTATTCGGAGATTTTATTATTAAAAGATACAATACAGTTCTGGCACTATGTGGACACAGAGCGGATCTATATGGTAACTTCTTGTGTTTGTTTTGAAACGACTTTAATTTTAGACGCTAAAGTGTCAGTCAAGCATTCTCGTTATGTCTATTTCAGAAACACTGCTCTCTTAAAGCCAGAGATAGAGGTACACCATCTCTCAAAATCTCTAACTATCACTTAACACCTTAAGAATTTCAGATCCTGTATCTATGGTGGAAGGAAGATGTTACGTATAGAGTTTAAAAAGAAAAAAATACTCAATGTTAACCTTTTGGTTTTTTACGTAATATTAGTTCATAGCGATTGTGTAAAACTGTAGTAGTGACGTAATATTACGCACCATTATATTGTTCCTTTTTAATTGTATTATCTCCCGTAAATTGTGCAGAAAGCGTTTTTATGAAAACCGCCTGTCACGCAAATAGTTATGGCCTTTTCTTAGTGGAAAATATAAAAAACAAAAAATTGAAAAATACGTTGAAATAACTTTTTACATAAAACATTTATATTTCTAAACCCTAAAAACCTATCTCTGAAAACAGAAAAAATAGGCAAAACAGCATAAGTTGAAGTACCAAAAAATCGTTAAGGGTTTAAAAGTCATAACAAAAATTTGTTTTTATGCCTTTCTAGTACCCACCTTAGCTCATCGGAAACTGGAGGCCCTAGTTTCCTTTACCTTACGCATGACACCAACTCAAAGTTTATTAATACCTTATCGATTCTACCAACCAATTATTCATCTGTCATATTTAGTTTGTAAACATTTCGCTCTAACTGCTCAACTGTTTTATATTGCAATACACCGTTAACGTACACCGAAAAAGATAACAAATTTCTAAGTTGTCTAAGTATAATAAGTACAGTTTTCAATAAATAAAATTAATCTTGTAAATAAAAATTAATTGCTGCATGTGTTGCTAAGCGGTTATCTCGGGTTTGACTAATTTGACTAATTTTTTCTTAATATTCGTAACACTATCTATGTCTTTCTACTATCTATGTTTGTATTTGTAAATTGGCTGCTGCCGTTGGAAAATAAATAAATAAATAAATAAATAAATAAATAAATAAGTAACAGTTAACGGAATATTTTTATGCAGAATGAGATTAGAGTATACATACTTTTACTAAGTAAGTTACAGACTTCGATGTTAAAAATTAAAATAAAAAGCCGTGGATAACAGCTTGTCATGAGTAAATATGGAACAGTGGATAAACCATTGGAACTCGACAAGAACTACTGCAAAGAATGCAAATAATCAAATGAACTTTTTAGAGCTGATATTTTGATGTTCATACTGCAGTACAAACCCTGAGCCAATAAGAAAAAAAGGTAGCTAGCTCGTATATGAGTCATGGCCCCTATAAAAATATGTGAATTAACTGGCCTGAGAAAACTTGTCAAAGATGTGCCAGTTGTGTTAATTAAATTTCTTTTTTTAACTTTTAATCTAAAAGAATTTTGTTTGGTTAATTTTTTGAAAGAGATATTATTTAGTTTCTTAGAGATCCAATATTTGCAGATAGATTAATTAAATAACCATCGTTTAGTTTAAATTGTGAATTGACTGATTGTGGATTATGGTGGTACAATTGATGTATAGTCTGCTGCACGTGTACATTTTACAAAATGGAACCTACAAAATATTTCGTGTTTTAAATCGGTTATATCTAGAATAACAAAAACGAAACTTGCCTCAAACTAAAATGAATATATTATAGAGAACACCATTTTTAACGCCACATAAAGCTGTATAATACAATGTTTCAATTTCATAAAAACGCTTTATTTGTGACAAAACAGTCATTAATGATGTGTGAACAGTGACACGAAGCTTTGATTACAGAATGCTCTCTTGAGCATCACATACCAGATTACAGCTGATATATTTATTTTAAAACCGTGGTTATATTGTCTATTACTAAAGTGTTGAAGTATTTTGTAATTCAGTTGTAAGTAAATTTCATACTTTGACAAACTTTCGCAAAGTACACACGTTTTTATTAATGAAAACGCTAAGAAATATATTAAAGAGTATTATAGAAAAATGCATAGGGCCTTTTAAACCAAACGAGAGTTTGGCGCTCGGGATTCTCAATAACAAGCAGAATATAGCTAATGATATTGAAATTAACGTGTGTTTATATAATTTATATATATATATATAAATTATTATATATATGATTTATATATATCTTATATATATAAAAATCTTGAGTCACGATGTATGTTGCCAATAAACTCCAAAACGACTGAACCAATTTCAATCAAATTTCACATGTATCCGTAATTTAGTCTAACTTAGAAGATAGGATAGTTATTATCTGAATTATTCACTTATGTCGTGAATATAAACGAATAAAATGAAGAAAAGTTTTCAAAGCGCCTGCACATTATAACCTGCAATTACGAGATAGATACGTATATTAAACAGTGAAACACTATTTGAAGGCGCTAAGTTATGATGTATAATTGTCTAAAGTAAATTTTTGGTTGAACTTAAAGGTTGAGTGGTAGACCACTTTGTAATAAAATACAATATGCATGTACAATACATTTTTGACATATTTTCTTGATCGTGACATCAAGGTAAAATCTACATCGGGGTTGGAAATATAATTTACTTCAACCATAAATGCTCATACGCGGGCAAAACTTACGAAAAGCGTGCGAAGCCGCGGGAAATAGCTAGTATATATATATATATATATATATATATATATATATATATATATATATATATACAGGGTGATTCAAAACTAAACGGCAATCTCTCGAGAGCTTATTCTATAGCTAAAAACAAGTAAAAAAGTACATATATACATATGCCCGGAAACGCTTTGTTAGCGAGTTACGCCTAGCGAAAGATTTCGCCCGGATTTCAGAACCCTTGGTGAAGTCAGGCCGTATAAAAATGGTAAAGGTAGTTACAAAGATACAAATACGATTGTTTTTTTATGTTTTTATATCAGAAACATTTATTAAAATTCGTCCCAGAGCTGTAAATGCAATACTTTCAGAGATATCTTACGTAAAACATAAGAATTGGTGTTTGCACCAATTTCTTTGGAAATAACACATTTTTGTGTTTAACGTAAGATTACTTCCATAAATGTTAAATAAAGGTCATTTTTTTCTTTAACAGATTTGTAGAACATTTAATTCTGAAAATATTCATGTGAATTACTTAGGAAAAAAATTAATAATAGGTATTGAAATTTAGCTTTATTTAAAAATAAAACAGACGCACAAAAATGCATATTCTTATCTGCATAAAATAATAACTAATGTTTAGGTTGTGAGTAACAGCTGATCATTTATTCAACACTTTTTATCGTCATATTTTCTTTGCAAAGGTTGGCAATATCAGCTGATCAACAATTAAGTTCATAAAGTAATATTTGAATAACCTTTATGGAGGTTTTTGTATTGTGGCGTGTGAAGATTGTATTTTGTGAGATCCTGTGATTATTTGGAAATATTTTATATAAGTGTATAAAATATTTTATTAAATATTTATTTTTTAAATATTTTATTAAATATTTTTATAAAAGTGTATGTAATTATCTTAGTAAATAATGGCAGATAATGTAAATGGTATGTATTCGTTTGAAGAGTATACGGACATGATACTGATTTACGGCAAAGTTAACAAGAATGGTTTAGCTGCAGTTCAGGAATATCGTGATACTTTTCCACATCGAAGAACACCTGATCGCAAAACATTTGAAGCTGTGGAGAGACGACTTAGAGAAACTGGTAGCTTTAAACCGAAGCGAATAGATACTGGTCGTCAACGTAGCGCAAGGAACTATAATAATGAACAAGCAATAATAAATGCTGTAGAATTATCACCAACCACAAGCACCAGACGATTATCACGTCAGTTAAATATTTGCCAGTCAAGCGTATGGCGGACACTTCATGAAGCACAGTTGTACCCATTCCATATAACACGTGTTCAAGACTTATTACCGCAAGATCTTAATAAACGGAAGATGTTCTGCCGCTGGTTAAGAAGAAATTGTTTACGACATCAGTATTTTCTTCGGCGTATTCTCGTTACTGATGAATCCTGTTTTACTAGAAATGGAATTGTAAATTTTCGTAATACCCATACTTGGGCGTACGACAACCCACATGAAACTGCGACGAGGCATTTTCAACATACATTTTCAGTCAATGTATGGCTTGGTGTTCTGGGTGATAATTTGATTGGTCCATTTTTCCTCCCTAATCGACTTAATGGAGTAGCGTACTTAAATTTTTTAAGAACAAACCTGCCTACCCTCTTGGAAGATATTCCTGTTCAAAACAGAATAAATGCATGGTTTATGCACGACGCAGCACCTCCACATTTTTCTAATGATGTGAAAAACTATTTAAATGATACATACGGTAGACAATGGATTGGTCGAAATGGATCAGTAAAATGGCCACCACGTTCTCCTGACCTCACGCCAGCGGACTTTTTCTTATGGGGTTGGATGAAGTCAATTGTTTATTCAAAACGGATTAACACCATAGAGGAGTTACGTAATCGCATTACAGAGGCGGCAGAAACTATCAAGAATGCTCCAAACGTTATGAAACGCGCTAGAAAAGAGTGGATTCGTCGTGCGAAAACGTGCATTGCTAACAACGGAGGACACTTTGAGCAACTATTATAGGTGATTATTACAGTTTTATAAAGGTAAATACATTTTATGTTAATGTTCAGTCGAGTCGAACCCGGATCTCTCACTTGCCGGGTGTATGTGCTTCCATTACACCACAGACCGCTTACTTTTTCCGATTCAATTATTTTGTATTTGGCCGTATCTGTCATACATATATAAAAAACCTCAGACACAACTAGTGGTTTTTTTAAGATCTTTAGATTAATTATATAAAGTAAAGAGCTTAGAACTGTTCATCATTAATAATGTGAGATTACTGCCTGAGATGAACTGGGCGTTGGGTTTAGTTCCATTTGTCATGGCTTTGTTTTTCTTGTCTAAAATAAAAAAAAGGTAATGTCATGTTAGTCACATACTGTACTGTAACAACAGAATTTGCAGCAAGCAAACACTTAATTTGTTTGTTATTTACGTAGATCTTTGGAGGTAAAAGAAATTGTAACACCTACAGGTATATTAGTCAGTATAATTTTGTTATAAATAATGCACAGGAAAATTTCAAAAATTCACTACTCTAAATAAAAATACGTAGTGTAAAGTAATTTAAAATTATTACTAGTTTTGCTTGTTAGCATTAATTGTTTGCTTTAAATACTTTCACTTGTGTGCTAAATGCTAATGCTAATAAAATATTTTATAAATATGAAATATGAACGTACAAATTTAGAAATGTGAACAGTTAAGGATTGTGTACATAAATCGTTTCCAAAGAAATCATACCGTATACTTGTAGATAATGTTTATTTATTAGAAAAATATTACCAATTATTTATAATTATTACTGGCAGTGTATAAAATATTGTCATGAGGAATTTAGAGTTTGCACCTAATGCTTATCAGTGCTTATTACCCTCAAATAAATGAGTATAGTGCAAAAATGAGAATACCTCTTCATGAGCATATAAATGAGACAAATAACATACCTCTTTACCGATATTACACTATTTTTTGTAATATATTTGTCTCTGACTCGAAACGAGGTAACGAGATTCTTCGTCGCTGAAGTTTTTGGATGTCTTCAGGCGAATATGATTCCAGTCCAGAACTCACGTCTGAGACAGCATCCGACTCGAGACGCTGCACAAGAGGTAGGTGAAGTGTAGATAAACTGAATATTCACATTGAATCACCCTGTAGTTATATTCAATTCTTTTCTAAGTTACTGGTGTGGCGGATATTCTGGTGACATTGACATAGTAGAACACGTCGTCCACAAAGAAGATGGCGACAATATAGATATCGTTGTGTATATCAGTACTATATATTATACTCAGAGTAACTCTTGAGTAGAAGGAGAACCAACGCTATACTATATAGGTTGTGGACTGCGAGAACCACGAAAAGGCAGGAGGATCTGTACTTCAATAGCTTTCTGTGTCCGCTTTAGACCATTAGTTAATGTTGTAACAAGAATATAGAATATTTTATAGTTTAATATAGAATACAGTTTTTTTTATAAAGGTTTTGTAAACGAAATTGTATATTAAAATATAACTTTACATTTTTTTCTACGTGAAAAGGAGTTAGGTTTACTAAATAGTACTGACAGACTGCGCTAATAATGTAGTATATTAGTCTTTTCATTATATCAGTATTCCCTTATATTATCTCATAAAAAATTGTCATGAGTCCACCGACACACCAATGACTATAAAACTACCATTAGTGGAACATACCGAGTATAATCTTTTATACGGAACTACATATTTTGTACACATACAAAAGAGAGGTGGTTTCTGTTGTTGACATATGATGTAAAATGGCAACAATCCCACAGGCAAAATTACCCCAGTTGCCACACTGTATTTTTGTCGACTATATACCCCAGTTGGTGGTTTTGTTACACACTCTTATTTGTGTATTATCATTTATTCTCTTTATTACGCTTACGTATACCGGTAATGAAGCACTGTTATAATAATTCGAAACACAAGAATAACGAGTAAGAACGAATTAGTTTATAAAAAGAAACTATGCTGACAGAAAAGCGTTCTAATCTGGTTTATTATTTACTAAACAACTCATTCTTTAAGTATACAAAATAATATCTTACACGGATGACTGCATTTCTATTGCCAACCCCAGCCAGGTACGGTTACACTTCTCAGGCTGGGTGGTTCGGAAATGTTTTTATCATTTTTTGGTTTACGATGGGTATAATCTAATGCACCGACATCTATGTAGCGGAACGCAAGTAATGAACCCTTTGCTAATACAACTATATATGATTGTATAACGTGAAATTTGTTATAATAAACAGTAAAATGTGTATATATTAATATAAATATAAATATAATATACTTTAAACATGATTATATAAATACTTTATGCTAGATAGAAGAAGATACTTGATGGTGTTAAAAATATATTTATACACCGTAGATGTGTCAGGTGTCCTTTTTCCATCAATCAATTTGTCATACATTAAAATTAATTCCCTTGTCATCTGAAACTGAGGCAACATTAAAGCTGAGGGTTTAAGAGCGCTTTCTGGCGTGAAATGTTAACACTTGCTCGGCATTTCTCCGCTTCTCCGGGCTTGAAAGCATTACTTCAAAAGCTTTCAGGGAAATGCTTCACGCAATAACTCGTAATTTACTAGCGCGTCCCGCTCGCTCATACTGGAGCCTAACTTTTGTTGGGCGTTCACTGAAATAACGGCAAAGTTTTCCGTTCATAATTTTATAAATGGAATTTCAAAATATGGATGGTTTTAATTTAATGTTATTTAAACATATACTTATTGATGGTAGCATCAACATTGGGCTTTCATTATCACAAAGCTGAAATTTTAGCTTCGCCTTTCGTCAGTCATGGGTTAATTGTAAGTGGGAGACTAGAATTACCGAATCACTAGAAGGTTTTAACACTAGTAAATTCAACATTTTAATTGAATAGACAATGCAAAAGCAAGAGTCCTCTAGACATTTTGTATGTACTCTAGACATTTTCCTTTACAAAGAAACTCGTAAATAATATAAAAATAATAAAGCATTATAAAAACCCTACTTTATTTTCTTAAGCCGATTTCACTGTCTTGGTGTTGGAGATAGTGTTCAAAGTAGGCTAAATGTTATATAATCTCCGCTAGTAAATATTATTTCGTATTGCACTTAATTGTGCACTTGATGAGATAGTGTGATTGTCACTTCACATTTATTATACGACATTCTGTATTCTAAGGTGCTTCTGATGTAAACTATGCAAAGAGCTTCGTTCTTCGTCGCCGACTATTATCGAATCCCTGAAGACGAATATGACTCCAGACTTCAGGAGTCAAGTCTGGACAGCTTCTAATTTCAGATGCTGCACGTAGGAGGAAGGTGGACTGGACCTAACCTCAACATTCGCAGTTTTGTACTCTTGGCTCCCGTGCGGCTAAATCGCTTGGTATCATTATATCTTTATGAACTTCTTCAGGTATCACTTTAAAATTAGTTTAACTTTGAGTAGTAGTCCGTTATCGCAACTGTTAGTTTCCTAATGTCTTTACACAACTGCAGAAGAGAGTAGATTTCAATCGTCGAAGCTTAAACTTTTTTCTAACAATATAACGATGGAAAATATCTGAAACCCTATTATAATTTTGAACCTTTCATCGTTAATAACTTTATGCAAAGGAAAGATTCTACTGTCTCTATCGTTAGATGAATTAAAAGTCCATAAGTCTTACATTATAGTGCTCCGATTTGATCTATATCATTATCTAGGAAGAGAATATATCGACCTCACACGATATTGATAGTTATATAGTACAGTTTGTTACACTACTAATGTTTATATTAACAGTTTTTTTAACCATGTTAATTTAGATTCTACGTTGAACACTCCTTCTGACTTACCTATATGTATGTTCCGTAAATATATCTTTTGAGTAATGAAAACATGTCATTACACAAACATGTCGATTATGTATTAATATACATACACTAGACTTCATATTAATAAGGAATGTACGGTTGTTTTATACTTAAAACTTGAAAAAATAGAAACAAAGATTTATAATTATCATATTTGTAAATTGCTTATTAAATTCATAAAATAAAACAAGCCAAGAACACATTATTCCTAATAATTTAAGGGAGAGTGCAAAATCTACAGTGAACTGCACCTATGTTATCCTTAGCCATCTCTCTCTCTCTCTCACCCTTCATCAAGGGTGATTTGGGAGGTTTGTGGCAGGGGGGGGGCAGTGGTTTGCGGACAACCACACGTCATGTTTCTGTTTACTCTCCGCCATCACAGTTTTACCTCAGTCCTTTATAAATTCTGAAATGTTAGGTTTGCTGGCGTGTTATATAGTGGATTCATTTATTAAACAAATTTAACTGTCTACAAAGCTGTAAATTGATCACATAAAGTCAATTTTCATATTTTTGTATATTTTTCTCAGATCATTCGAAGACAGAAGTACTACACAAAGAGCATAATGTTATTATCAATCGTATAACAGTTTGGTAGAACATGCAGCCCTTTGTATACCTTACATGCCAATTCTATATGTTACGTATTTTTAACTTCCATTGAATTTCGCATATTTATACATTTGACGGTGGGACTTTCATTCCGAAACATGTAGTGATCATTCTATAATTACAATTTTTATAAATGTTGATAATTTGTTATGGCTATTATAAAATGGATTTGCAAGTATTTTATTTATTTCTATACCAAAACATGTACTTGCAATAAACATTCTGTATCTACATTAGTTTTGTTATGCCCTTTAAACAGACACTCTAGCCAAGTTAAATAGATCTCAACAAACCTTGCGTATCTTAGACTATTTAATAATCCATGAGAGACATACCATCCAGTAGTAAAATTAATATTTTGCTACTTTAAACATTTTCGCTTCGTGCAATCTTGCAAAAACAATAGAAAAATAAGTTCATTGCATACGATTGCGCCTTGCTATAGAGTAAATTCCGGTAGTAATAATGAAACATTCCGTTTCCATACAAAGATGGATTTTGTCTCAAAGCAAAATATTTTGTGCGGTGGTCCACCGCACCGCTGCACAGAACTGGCAATATTTCTGCCGCACAACCCTCAATATCAGTGCGAGGTTTAGCTGTTGTACACAAACAGCTGTTGAACTGAGGTTGAACTCAATGGTAATGTGGGTAAGGCTTTTGAACATAGTTATTTATAATTTTATTAATATTTATCTAGAGACGAAATGCAGAATACAATCGTAAATAATCTATGTAATACTACGGTTCCGTGTGAACACATGAGCTGCGGATGCGGAACACATCCAAGCATCCCACGCTACAGGAATACATAGCCACCTGCATGGAGAAAATAAACGGTAGAAAGCCTCATACATTTTAATATTTTAACACATCATCTTTTTATGTCTGAGAATCACTGGAGTTCGTGGAGTTGTATTAATTAAAGCAAGTAACTATGTTAGGTCTTTAATTGTTATTCAATGCGTATCATTTAATGTTTACTCTTCCAAATTTCAACATTATGTTTTCTGTTTTGTAAATACGTGGATATGTTTGATTTTTTTTTCAAGTTACTTATTTCATTTTATCTTTATGAAAAATACACATCCAACTTATAGAACTACCGTACCAGAAATACTAACAAACTAGATTCTACAGGCTAAATTACACAAAATGGAATTGAATAATTATTTGAGTTATCTTCTCAGGTGGATAACTCCACCACCTGATTTACTTATATTTGAGTTATATATAAGTAAATTAATTCAATAGTTTCTGAAATCTTCTTAGCGGTAAATAAGTTTGTATACAAAATGATATTTTTACTTTGGATGATGCCATTTAGCTATAAATAATTAACGTAATCAACCGAAATAGTATATTTTAGAAAATTTAGAATAAACACCACATGGTTTACTGAAAAATTAATTACCAATTCTTGATAACATTTTGTGATTACGAATAAAAGTATCAATAAAAAGAAAACTGCTTTGCTTTATTACCTTTTAAAATTAGGCTATATATATATATATATATATATATATATATATATATATATATATATATATATATATATATATAAGTAGGTAGGAATATGGCGGTTCTAGCTCACTTTCGGAGCCAACAGTAAATCAATAGAAATTCCTGTTTAAAGGACAATAAACGAATCTGTAAATCACGAATGAAAAATTAACCGAATCTATAGCTGTTTGCTTCTACTTTCTTGAGCTGTCAAATCAATCTATCGGAAATGTCTGCTACGACGAAAAATCTTCTACTCTACAAAATTGATAGTAACACAGTCTTTATCTTTAATAGTCTTCTTTCCAGTAACAACCAAGTGTAATTTATCATGTTTATTCAATTCTTTAATCTTTTTTTCATCCAAAACAGTCAAAAATCTGTTCGGTAAGTGTACTTTATAATCTTCCAACTTGGCAATTATTGTAAACCCGAATTTATCTTTCATTTTCTCCAGATTCAAAATTTTGTATTTCTTATTTTCTTCTAATTCCATTAATTTCTTATATTCTTTGATCTTTAAATCACCAACCTCATTTAATTCTTTTAGTAGCTCCATTTAAATAAGAAAAATTTCTTAACTAAGGTTTGTAGGAGGCAATTTAAATTCTCTATACTACTTTTTTCAATAATTTTAAGTCTTAGTTTACACATTTTTTAAATAATAAATAGAAGAATCTATCACTGTTTCACCAGAAATTGTGCTGATTTCTGTCAAATTCAAGTAAAAATCATTAATTTTTTAAATTCTAAAATTATTGAAAAAATAGTATAGAGAATTTAAATTGCCTCCTACAAACCTTAGTTAAGAAATTTTTCTTATATAAATGGAGGGTGAAAAAGTAACATGTCCGTTTTGCAAAAAAGAAATTTTAAGAAAAAACTATGATCGACATTATGGCTCCAAAATCCATGCCAAAAACAAAGAAATTTAAGAGAAAGAACTGAATTTTTTAAGACAATGGGCTAAAGAAAATCAAATTGTCGATCATGAAAAGATGTACAACATAGAAAAATTGCGTGAATTAAAGAAAAACTTTAAGGAAGATAAAAAAGATCTCAATCTATTTAATGATGAAAAAAATTCAATCAATCGCTGAAAAATTTGTCCATTGAAACAAACGATAAAACTAAGTCTGAAATGATCGAAGAAATTGACAAAACTCTTAACGAAAAACCTGAAAATATCATAGATGTAGAAGTTTTATCCTCAATACACGGTCTTTTCAAGCAATACATTTTAACAAATTTAAACGATAATTCCATGTCAATTTACAAATATCTATCAATTATGAGGCCAGAAATTAAAAGTTTAATAGAAAAATTTCAAGAGAATGTTAAAAATATGAAAGGATATCTCTCTTTGGAATGTGAATATGAACGAACTTTAGTAAACGGTGAACCACAAACTTGCCCAATGTATTTTACTATAAAATCAGACGAAATATTTGACGTAAACGACTTTATTACTAAGCAATTTAATAAATTAACACATCGAGAACAGACAAATCATCCAAATAGAGGTTCTGGATGGACATTTAAAAGTTGTAAACAATTAGTTTTGAGCCTTAATAAACACGAATTTATGAACGCAGGATCATATATCGATTTACCACAAGAGATCAAGGTAAAGAAAGCTTGTGTAAATATAAAAAATAAAGATGATTTCTGTTTTGTTTATTCTATCCGATGTGCTATTGGAAAACCCGAAAAGAATGCTGACAGAGCAAAGCAATACGAGAAATTTGTAAATGACGAGATATTTTCGGGCTTTGAGTATCCAATGTCTTTAAAAGATATACAATTATTTGAGAAACGCAGCTCCAATTCCAAGTACAAATATCCAAAAATGTCTATAAATATCTATACTTATGACGAAAAACTCAACATTGTTCCATTACAAATTTCCGAAGTTTATAATGCCGAGTTAGAAATCGATTTATTGTATGTTAAACAAGAAGACAAATCTCATTATGTGTTGATAACAGATTTAAATAGATTAGTGAGTTCTCAGTTATCTAAACACGAACATAAAAAATTGCTATGTAGAAGATGTTTAAGTCATTTCTACAAATCTGGAGATTTAACAGATCATTTAGAAATTTGCAAACAACATGAAGTTTGTAAGCCAATTATGCCGTTTCCAGGTCAAACAACATCATTTACTAATTATCAAAAGAAGTTTAGCCATCCGTACGTTATTTATATGGATTTTGAGAGCATATTAGAAAAAATTCCGACATGCAAGAACAATCCACAAAGATCGACTACAACCAAGATTCAGAAGCACATTCCTTATGGTTTTACTCTATATGTAGTGTCGAATGTGACCAATCGTATGTACAAGCCGATATGTTATCGAGCAAAAAATGAAGAAGATTTGCCAAATGTTCCTGCAAAATTGTTTGAAGAACTCAATAAAATATCAAAATACATAGCTACAAAATATAATTCTAAGAACAAAAAACCTATGTAATTGACTGAAGAAGAAGAAATTTCATACCAAAATTCCAGTCTTTGTCATATTTGTGAATGTGAGGGTTTTGATAATCAAACAAGAAAAAAAGTACGAGATCATTGTCATTTAACAGGTAAATTTAGAGGTTCAGCTCATTTATCTTGTAACTTGAATCTAAAATTTCCTCAGAATATTCCCGTTTTCTGTCATAATATGTCAAATTACGATACTCATTTGTACATAAAAGAGATGGCTAAACAATATGGAAATGTTGATTTGATCGCAAACACAGATGAAAAATATATAAATTATTCAGTAAATTCAGGATATGGCTATGAGTTTGACAATGATAAGCCTAGAAAATTCATCAAGTTTTCGTTCGTAGATACGTTCAGATTCATGGCATCGTCTATTGAAAAGTTAGCTAAAAATCTAAAGAAAGAAGACTTCAAACATACAAATCATTTTATACAAGATGGACGAATATTGAACGCAATTCTAGAAAGACAACCAAATGACGAAGAAGAAATCTTTAAAATTCTATCTGGAAAAGGTATATTTCCTTACGAATTTATCGATAGTATTGAAAAACTTGATTACACAGAAGAGCTGAAAATTCAAGATTTCTATTCACTTTTGACAGACGAGAGCATATCTGAGAAAGATTATCAACACTACTTGAGCGTTTGGAACAAATTAAAAGAGAAAAATCTTGGAAATTACTCTGATTTGTACAATATCCAAGATGTTTTATTGCTCGCTGATATATTCGAAAACTTCAGAAACATTTGTTTAAATTGTTACAAACTTGATCCAGCACATTATCTAACAGCTCCAAGTCTCGCATGGGACGCTATGTTAAAATTAACGAAAATAGAATTACAATTGATTAGTGATTATAATATGTATTTGATGATCGAAAAAGGTATTCGCGGAGGCATTTCTCAATGTATTAAACGATATGTTAAAGCAAATAACAAATATTTGAAAGATTTTGATGAATCAAAGCCTGAAAACTATCTGTTGTACGTCGATGCCAATAACCTTTATGGGTATGGCCTCATGCAAAATTTACCATATAACGAAATCAAGTGGATGAACCCGAAAACATATACAACAGCAGAATGGCAAGAAACAATTTTGGAACTCACTGGCGACGAAGATTATGGCTATATTCTCGAAGTTGATCTAGGATATCCAACAAATTTACATGAACATCACAAGGATTTACCTCTTGCTCCCGAACATTATAAAAACAAACTTTGCACAACTTTACTGGATAAAACTGAATACGTTGTTCATTCAAGAAATTTGAAATTCTATCTGGAACAAGGTATGATTTTGAAACATGTGAATAGAGTTATTGCATTCGATCAGAAGCCTTTTATGAAAAAGTACATTGATTTTAACACAAACATGAGAACCAAAGCTACAAGTGACTTCGAAAAGGACTTTTATAAGCTGATGAACAACTCTGTTTTTGGAAAAAGTATGGAAAATGTGCGAAATAGATGTGATATTAGACTAGGAAATGAAGAATTTTCAATGAAACAAGCTAAGAAAACAAATTTCAAATGCTTTAACATCTTTGACGACAACTGTATAGCGAGCCACATGTACAAACAGAAAGTAAAATTTAACAAACCGATCTACATAGGATTTTCAGTTCTCGACCTCTCAAAACTGCTAATGTACGAGTTTTATTACAACAAATTAAAGAACTATGATCCAGATTTGAATCTGTGTTACATGGATACAGACAGTTATTTCGTAGAATTGAAACGAGATCCTTTTAAAATTATTAAAGAAAATATAGATGACTTTGATACGAGCGATTATCCAAAAGATCACGAATGTTTCACTAATAAAAATAAGAAGGTAATAGGGAAATTCAAAGATGAATTAAATAGCGAAGTTTTAGAAGAATTTTGTGGTTTAAGATCAAAGATGTACTCGTACAAATATCTAGACAAAAATCTAGTTAGGTGTAAAGGAATTAAGAGAAGCGTTGTAAATAAAACAATAAATATCGAAAACTTGAAGAGATGTTTGTTCGAAGATAAAGAAGAATTTAGGGAGATGACAGTAATCAAAAGCTACAAACATGAGTTGTACACAGTTACCATAAACAAGCTGGCACTGAACGCTAAAGATGATAAGAGAATTGTCCTAGAAAATAAGATCGATACAGTACCTTATGGCTATAAAAATGAAGCAAAATCTGATATATTAGATGAGTTAAATAAACTTGGAAACTTTGACATGTAAATGGAAGATGATTTGATTCACTGCCACAAATGCAAGAAAAAAACTAAAAATATAGATTCTAAAATCGTTCAAACTCAAAACGGGTTGTATAGAATTGCTGCAAAATGTTCCAAATGTAAGACAAATAAGAGTCAATTTATAAAGAATCCAAATGAAAAACAAGTAAAGAAAGAATTAAAGAATAAAGAAGAAATAGAGATTGAAGCTAGAGAAATTCATGCACCAGTACGAAAAAAGTTTAAAAAGAGAAAAATTATAACACTAGGAATTGACAATTTATGGGCAGCAGATTTAGTTATAATGTCTAACTATTCAGATCAAAATGATGGATTTAAGTATATGTAAATGTTATTGATACTTTCTCAAAATATGCTTGGTCAAGAGCTATCAAAAGAAAAAACGGCAAGGATGTTTCAAAAGCTTTCGAAGATATAGTAAAAGACGCGATAAAAATCAGGCATAAACCTCCAAATTTACTTCATACAGATAAGGGTTTAGAGTTCAAAAACAAAGAATTTAACGATGTTTTGAGGAAATACAACATTAAGATTTATCATACTGAAAACGAAGAGAAATCAAGTATCGTAGAGAGATATAACAGAACTCAAAACGAAAGGATGAAAGTTATTTTTGAGATTAATAAAAACTTTAAATGGATCGATATTCTCCAAAAAATAGTCACAAATTACAATGATACGGTTCACAGCACAATCAAAATGAAGCCTAAAGACGTAGATAAGGATGCAGAAAAGGAGTTTTTAGAGACCGTTTTCAAGTATGTTCCACCTGAAATTCACACGAAAACTAAATTTAAAGTCGATGATCATGTAAGAATTGTTAGTAAAAAACAAACATTTTCGAAAAAATATAAGAACAATTGGTCAAGAGAAATCTTTGTGATTTATCAAATTAATAACACAGATCCTGTAACTTATAGTATAAAAGATTTAAATAATGAAGAAATAACCGGAAAGTTTTATGAATATGAATTGAGAAAGTCAAAGCTTTAATTTTTTCTATATAAATGGAGGCTGAAAAGAAATGTACAAAGTGTCAAGAATTTAAAGATTTATCAAAGTTTTATCATGATAAGACTAGAAAAGACGGATTATACTGTTATTGTAAGGATTGTAATAAAAAATATGAAAGAGAATTATACGATAAAATGGAAAAATTAACTTTAGAAGAGAAAGAATGTTGTATTTGTAAAGAAATTAAGGATATTTCCAAATTTTGTGATTGGCATTATAGTAAAGATAAAAAGAAGGCTTTTTGTAGAGATTGTGCTAGAAGAATTTTCCGAGAAAGTCAAAATAAACCGACTCATTGCGAATGTGGAAGAACTCTTCAATGGTTACCTAGTCTTAAAAGACATTTACAAACAAAATATCATAATTCGAATGTTTAGTAAAATTTAGAAACATTTTCAACGTGCAATTTAGATATTCTATAAATCAGTCGAGATTCTGCCATATTTGTAGTAAAATGATTTCCGTTGTATAAAATATTCAAAGATTCTTTCATTTGGTTATACATATTGATAGAATTTGGTTCGTCATCAATGAACAAAATCTCTAATTCAGGATAATTTATTTTTAGATGTTTTAATCGGTTCGGTATTTCTCGTTTCTGAGCTCTGATAACGTAATAAGGCCATTCCCACATGTGATTCTTCTTAATTAATACAAAAACATGGTGTTTTTTCATAGCAAAATCTTTACAAACAAGGTCTGGTTTCATTAAGTCAATTTTTACACTTTGTTTTGCGATTATTTCCGTTTTTATTTCATCTTTAATTTGCAAGTGTTTAACTTCGTCCTCTAAATATTTAATCTTGTTTTCAAGTTTGTACTCACCAAATTTACGAATACTTGGCAAAACTTCTTCTAAAACCCAATCTTGAAACATTTCTGCTATCTTCGTTTTTGATTTCAGTATTAAAGAATATATGCCCGGTTCATTAATGAAAATAGTGTTTTTTTGAAAGTTTGAAGGTAAGAACGATTCGTTCCCCCCTTCTGAATCTATGTTATTGTAGTTTTTTTTATATTTGTCTTTAACGTGATCTCTAATCGCTTTCATCGTATTTTTAAATTCCAATATTTCTGCAATATCTTTTGCTTTAAACCAAAATTCATTATTTTCGTCAACAAATGTTAAAATTTCTTTATTATTGAATTTGAGTAGATTCACAACTGACTCCATTTAGATAGAAAAGAAATTTAACTAGTAAGTTTTATTTCGAGAATAAAGGCCAGATTCATTAACGAAAATAGTATGTTTTTGAATATTTTCTCGGGGTCTATGGGATAGACTCCTGTAATTTATACATTCAAACGTTGTTTTATCGTCATTATCGACATTATTTATGATAGCTTGCCTCGTGTTTTTCATATTCTAAAATTTCTGCAACATCTTTTGCTTTGAACCAAATTTCGTTATTTTCGTCAACAATCGTAAAAATTTCTGTATTATTGAATTTGAGTTGATTATTGAGTAGGTCTACAACTGACTCCATTTAGATAGATAAGAAATTTAACTAGTAATTTTTATTTCGAGAATATATGCCTGGTTCATTGATGAAAATAGTGTCTGGATGTAATTTTTGTAAGAGTCGCGATTCGATACCCTTGTCAGAATCTATGTTTTCAAAGCTTTTTTTGTATTTTTCTTTAACATGATCTATGATAGCTTGTCTCGTATTTTTAAATTCCAATATTTCTGCAACATCTTTAGCCTTAAACCAAATTTCATTATTTTCGTCAACAATCGTGCAAATGTCTTTATTATTGAATGTAAGTTGATTATTGAGTAGATCCACAACAGACTCCATTTAGATAGAAAAAATTTAACAAGCTATTATTTGAGTGTAAAGGTTGAAAACAGTGTTTTCTTGAAAGTTTGAAGGTAAGCTATTCAATAGCTCCCCATGATTCATGTCCGTTGCTTCAACAATCTTAAGTAAATTGTAGTTTTACTCTCATTTTTCAATAAATTACCTTCAGAGTCTTGAACAGTTAAGACGATTTTTTGAATTCTTTTCATATTTTTTTCTAATTGGAATATAGTCTATTTCATTCGGTTTTTCACTAATTTTTGATCCATAAGCAACATTTGGAAAGAAAGTGTACAAAATTTCCGATTCTTTGTGAAGATGTTCGGTATGATTTTCAAAACTAGGTTCAACGAGATTACAATGTACTTCAATTACATCAAACGGTCTAAATTTTGGCGTTTTATTTCCTAAATATACCTGATTTGGCTCAATAGTTTCTTGAACAAACCCTAATAAATCTACAATAATTGCTGAAAACATTATTCTTACTGGTGATTTTATTTGAATTTTATTAGAGAGATAATTTTTTTGCATTTCAAACTTGTTTTCGTCAAAGTTTAAAGATTTATCTGATTGTTTGAATGTTTTCAGATAATTTTTAAGGGAATTTTTTATTTGATCGAAAGTGTAATATCCTTTGTTTAAACCATAATATTTTGTTATGTTCTTCTCACTAAATCCTATACAATAAGGAGAACTTTCACTAATATTTATTACAAAATTGTCAGAATAAAAACCGCTTAAACCGATAAAATAATTTGATTCTTCCTCTAAATGAATAGGATGTTCCAAGTTTAAAACTAATTTAGAGCTTTCTGAAGTCAACTTGAACAGCTTCATTTTCGCTATTTAAATGGAGAAATTTTTAAAGCAAAAAGATCAGATAAAACTTCAAACGTTTGAAGAAAATAAGAAAGATCAACCAATCAGATTGTTAATTGTTGGTTCAAGTGGATGTGGAAAAACAACTTTATTATTGAATTTTATCTACAATAGGTTGATTCCTTATTCCAATTTGTATGTTTTTAGTAAATCTTTAGAACAAGACGCCTATAAAAAATTACAAGAAAGATTTGAAAATATTGAGAAAAACTTAAACAAAAAAATATCACATTTTTATAATGCTTCTGAGGACATAGTTCCGTTAAGCAAATGTAAACCCAATTCGTTAATCGTTTTTGATGATTGTATTTTAGAAAATCAAGACGTTATTAAGGAATATTTCGTAATGTCTCGTCACAAAAACATATCTTGTATCTATCTTTCTCAATGCTTTTCAAAGGTTGATAAACAAGTTATTAGAAATAATTTGAATATGTTGTGTGTTTTTAAGCAAGACGATCACTATTCGAGAAAGATTTACAACAATTATGTGGGATCTGATATGAGTTTTAACCACTTTAATGAATTGTGTGATAAAATTTGGAAAGAAGACTATGGATTTTTAACTATTAATCTAACTTTGAAGCCTAAAAATGGTAAATATTTGAATAAATTTTCTGATATAAATGCTGCTTAGTGGTCTGACAAATTTACTCGATAAAATATTTGTTACAATTATTTTTACATTATCTTTACTTTTTATTTACATTATGAAAACAACTGAAAAACGGTAAATCTGTTCACGTTTTCACGCTTCGTGTTCACGTTTTACGTTCCACGTTCACGTTTTCACGCTTCGTGTTCACGTTTTACGTTCCACGTTCACGTTCTCGTTCTCGTTCTCGTTCTCGTTCTCGTTCACGTTCACGTTCTCGTTCTCGTTCTCGTTCACGTTCACGTTCACGTTTCAAAATTTTCCTAAATAAATGGCGAACGTAACTTCAGAAGAAGCAAAAAAACTTGATCAAATCGAAAAGAAATTAATCAAAGAATTTAAAGAACAGATTCGAATTGATGAAAAAGAACAAGAATTTATTCAAAAAATCAATCAACCTGTAACTTCTGCAATAAAAAACGTTGAGGGCAAAATTGAAAATGTTTTAAGTGATAATCAAAATTTGATGAATTTGGTTCCAGTTGTACGACAATTTGCCGATATTTCAATTCCAGAATCTGAAGAGTTTGAATTGCCAAAATTACCATCTTCAACACCATTTAGACCTCGAATCATTGAAGACTCTACCATAGTTGAACCAATAAGTCCTGGAACAACGGATATAATAATTGGTGAAATTGGTAAAAAATTTCTTCCTAGAGCAAAGGATGATAAATTTGGTTTGTATTGGGACAGAAAAAAGAAAAGTTTTATGATTGGAAATTTGCCCGTGAATTTTGAGCATAATGATATCATTATTAATAAAAAAACATATGAAGGAACTCAAGGTTTATGGAGATTATTAACAGACTATGACGCTCCAAAAGATAATTTATATTCTGAAGAAGATTTGAAAAAGTATACAGAAATTTTATGGGAATCTGACTCAATTTACAAAAATAATGATCCATCAACTAAGAAACCAAAGTCAAGTAGAGGTAAAAAATATATTAAATTAATTAAACCGATTTGGGAAAAAACGAATCGAAGGATCAGGTGTAAGAAAATACAATGATAATAAGATTGAATACAGATATATCGACGATTTGACAAAACTCGATGGAATTATTAATTATATTTATGCTCAAGAGAAGGCTGGAAATAACAATTTTTTGAATGAAAAGAAAGCAATTAAAGATTTTATTTCGAACAAACTTGACGAAATGATTGAAAAACCTGATGGAATTAAATATTTAAAACGAATTTTGCCGGTAATAAGTTCATCTATGATTGAGGGTAGTGGACTTTTGAATGATTTTATCAACAATTTACCTTTTGAATTACACGTACCAACTTATCAGTATCTGGGGCCTGGCACAAAACTCGAAAAAAGACTAAAAAGAGGAGATCCTGGTATAAATAAATTAGATCAAGCTGCTATGGAACACGATATTTTTTATGCAAAACATAGAGACACAAATTCCAGACATATAGCAGATAAAGTTTTGCAAGATAAAGCAATGGATAGATTTTTATCAAAAGATGCTAGTTTAGGTGAAAGATTTGTTGCGCTTCCAACAGCTGGAGCAATGTTTTTGAAGAGAAAACTAGGAATGGGAATCGAAGAGAACTTGAAATTTTAACTATATAAATGGAGGTGAATGTAAATTTCAGCAAAAATCAGAAAGAAAAAATAAAATCCGCTTTTAAGAAGAAAATACCCGTTAGTATTCAATTTAAAATAGATCAACTAAAAAATGGCGAAGATAAGATATTTTTAACAAATAGACAATACAATAAACTCGAAAAACATAAGAAAAACAATAAAGGAACCAGAATAGAATTTTCTTATAATCAGTTGAAAGAACTTAAAAATGGTGGACTTTTGAAAGATTTATTAGATTTTGGAGAAAATATTCCAGTTGTTAAAAATGTTGTTCCTTATGTTCGTAAAGCTGCTCCAATCGTTAAAAAGGATGTGATTCCTATTGTTCGAAACATTTTAAATTGGTTAGATAAAGAGTTGGAAGATGTTGCAGGATCTGGATTAGATGAAAAAACTTTGAATTACGTGAAATCAAACATTAAAAAAAATTTGAAATCAAACCTTTAACATTCGGGGAATTGGAAGAAATCTGCAAAAATATTAAACATTTTAGAGGAATCTTCATGAGAGATACATTACCTGAAAAAGTTAAGAAATTTTAATGTGGAATTGTGAATTTAGACTCGATTATGGGAAGTGGAACGCATTGGATTTGTTATTATAAAAATGATAAGAATGCATGTTATTTTGATTCGTATGGAAGAATTGAGGACAAACCACCTATAGAATTGATTAAATATTTGAAAAAATCAAGCGTCTACTACAATGATTCTCAGATTCAAGGCTATAAAGATCCCCCAATTTGTGGTCATTTATGTGTTTTTGTGTTGAATGAACTGAGTGATGGTAAAGATTTTAAAGAAGTTGTTAACAAATTATTACTTAATAAATATGGATTCACAAAATATTTTTGACGTATTTGGAACACAAATTATTCAAAATGTAGATAATAGTTTGAATTTTGATAGTTTGAGAAATGAGTTTGATAACAAGTTAGAAAATTTATTACAAAACCTTCCAGATTCAGATATGTTTGCTGTCGAGATTGAAGATTTTAAAGCAGAATATGATAACAAACTTGCAAATTTCATGAGTTCAAATGAAGTTGCTGATAAAATCATTGAAAAAAGAATTTGAAGATGGTGCAAAAAAATATTTACCAATTTAATGTCTCATATCGAAAAAGCTGATAAAATTACTGAAGCGATCAAAGTTGAAAAGAATTATGTTAGTTTGGCTAATAAAAAGAGAATTGTCGGTGTTCGACCTGGTATTGACAAACATGATGTTGTTGTTAAAGAACAAATTTTAAAACCTCTAAAATTATCAGAAAACATCGATATTGTTGATTTACATGATCCGAATGTTAAAAATGCCTTAGATTTTAAAGGAAAAAGAATTAGCAGTGTTAGTAAAGGAATTAATCCATTTGATGTTGTTGTAATGATTCAATTAGAAGATCATATTAAAATGTTTAATGAACTAAACAAAAATTACGAGAATCATAAACAACATGTTAAAGATTTTACAACAGAAGTCTATGAAAAACTTGAAGAAAGAAGTAAAAGATCAGTAGACGATGTTGGTGAAATTAATGAAAAACTTACTAGATTTAAAGAGTCTTTTGATAAGTTTAGTTTAGATGCTACGAAAACTTTTGAGAATATTGGTCATAAATTTGTTGAATACAATGATTCTTATGCTGTCAAATTTCAAAAATTAGAAGAAAAAATTAATAAGTTCGAGGAAGATCTTACTGAAATAGGTATTCTCGCAGGGTTTTATGCATGATAAAATTTCCTTATATAAATGGCGCTCATATACTGTGTGAGATGTAAAGAAAAAACTGCAACAAATGATATAAAATACTATGCAAACATCAATGGAGTTAAAAGAGTTTCTGGAAAATGTGCTGAATGTAACGCTAAAAAGAGCCAATTTATAAAAACTTGAAATTTTTTCTTAATAAATAGAGATGGCGGGACATTACAGTGCTTTCGATCTTTTTATAATGCAACACGAAAGAGATTTGAAAAAAGAACATTGGGATGATATTTCTCAAAAATATGAATTATCCGAAGATATGATGAGATTATACGTAAACAAATTGAATTGGTATAACATTGCAAAATATCAAAATCTGTCCCCAGAGTTCATTCAAGAAAATATACATTATCAATTAAAAGATCATATGTCTGTTCTTTGTCTCTATCAACACTTGAGTATAAAATTTTTGGATGAAAATAAAGATACAGTTGATTGGAACAATATTATAGATAGCGGTTACTATCCTGTGCAAATTTTATTGAAATATGTGACCGAGATCGCAAAATTTAAGGAAGAGAATCCCGAATATGACGAAGTAGATCATTAAAAATGACTGTAATCTGTTTAATTATTTTACTAAAATTTATATCTTTTCTTATAAAAACGTACATTAGATCGATGAAAAAATGATATCTTTCTTATACATGATGTTTAAAATTTCTAAATTTTCTCTTATTAAATGGCGGACTACAGAAAATATGCTAGTGATATTGAAAGGGCGGAGTTTAAAAATTTCTATCCAATTAGTAAACAACATTTGAATGAACCGAATAAAAGAACTGAGTTTAATATTGATTTTGGAGATAACTTTTGCTCGTCTAACTTCCAGTTTTATATTTCTGGAACTTTAACAAAACAAGATGGTCAAGCATATCTTGGAACTGATAATGTTAGATTAATCGATAATTTTATACCGTTTTTATTTTCTAAGATTGAAGTAAGAAAACACAATAAATTGATAGAAGAAGTCGAAAACTGTGGCCAATTAAGCACAATTAAAGGAACTATTTCGTATTCAAAAAGTGATGTTATTTCTCAAACTTCTAATGGCTTTGAATCAGATTTTAAATTTGGTGTTTTTGAAGCAGCTGGAAATTTATCTCATTTTGGATTAGGATTTTTTGAAAATGTTACTATTCCGATCTATAAAGGAGGATTTTATCTAAGTTTTATAAGAGCAGAAGACGATGATGTGATTCTGAAGACTGCAACTGGAAATGTTATGCCTGTTGATGGAAAATTAACAATTACAGATTTTTTTATTAGAGTTCCAATGATTGATTATAAAACCACGAGTAAAATTAGGTTGATTGATGAAATTACAAAAAGTCAAAACATTATGTTTAATTTTCTAGATTGGCAATGTATTGAACAAAAAGGTATTTCCGGAACAACTTATTCGTTCGATATTACAAATATTTATAGAAATATCTTCAATCCCAAGTTCGTTATCATTGGTTTTCAAACAGGTAGACAGAATAATCAAGAAAAAAATCCTTCAAAGTTTGATAGTTTGGATGTAAAAAATATCAGAGTAAAATTGAACGGTTCTTATTATCCAGATGAATTACAAAATTTAAACATTTCAGGAGGTCTTTTCAGAATCATGTATCAGATGTGTCAAGATTTTAAGAAAGTTTACTGTAATAATAAGGAAATGTATTACAATCCTAAAGAATTTTTAGCGAATAGACCTATTTATGTCATTGATACAACAAAGAGTTTGACAAATATTTCTGGTTCAAAGAACGATATAATTATCAATATGGATTTTCAAAAAGCTATTACTAACTCGACATGTTATGTGGTTGTGGTTTCTGAGAAATTTTTAGCCTATGATGTGATTAAGAACGATATTAGAGAAATTCAGTAAAATTTTTGAAAAAATCGTCTTATTGTCTATATTATTCATCGGATAATTTCTAAAACTTTACAGAATTGTTAAAGACATTGATATAAGTATTCATTTTTAATTTCAAAAGAATATCTTAAAAAATGGGGATAATATTAACAAAAAACTATTCCAAGGTCATCTTAAGGGTTGGACCGGAAGTTATGATTTTAAAAAATACTTTAATATTTACTGATCCTATATACCAAATTTCAGCAAAAAAGCTCCAATAGTTCTCGAGATATAAGAGTTTTAAGATAAGGGATGATTGGGGTAGTTTTTGAAAATTTTGTTATTTTCATGAAATTTTAAGTTGAACTCGCTTGTTTTTGAAGTTTCAGATTTTTCTGATTAATTTTTTTTATTTTTTTATGAATATTAAGAAATAGGGGATGATTTCACCCTTATGGATAAGTTAAGTCGAAAGAGTTAAGTATTTACTATATGTGTACCAAATTTCATTAAAATCGGTTGAGTGGTTTTTGAAATATAAAATTATTAATAAATTTGTAAACTAGCAATCCTAATTGAACAACTTATATAGCAGAGATATAGCTTATAACTTTCGAGACTCTCCGTAGCTCAGTTGGTAAGACGCTTGCCTTCAAAGCCTGAGGTTCTGGGTTCAAATCCCAGAGCTTCAGGCGCGCTTTTTATTGAGGAAGACATGGTTGTCGTTCAGTGGTTGGGGACAAGTCTTTACACGAGTGGCCATAGTGTAATGACTATAGAACAAGCCGAGTAATGACAACTGTGGTTGGCGCGCCATTTGCTTCCTCACCTTTCCACTTCATTCCTTAATTCCTTCTCTTCCTTAATTCGTACATTCCTTCTCTTCCTTAATTCGTTCATTACATTCATCATTCACATCATTCATTAATACAACATTACACTTACAAAACACCCGACACAAATTCCCTAATTGTATCTCTCCATCAACTTCTACACAGTAGTTACCAAAGAAAAATGAGACTTGGGAACAAAAAAATTCCAGAGTCTAAGACCCGAATTACAGCTCCTAGCCATTAACTTGGTTGGACAGTAGCAGTGCAGGGCCAAGTCTCTAAACAATAGACACCGTAGAAGTTGAATGTGATGTGATTCCCCATAGCGCAAACACGCACACTAACAACACTACACCAAAGACACAATCATTCATTTTGTATGTCTTTCATTATATCGTAATGAATTGCTGAATGGCAAACGTTTCTCTTTTCTTCGTCAGAACCACACACACACAATATATCTGTTTCGTAAATGTTTTTTCCATATAATTTATCCCAATCTACAACAAAAGCGTGATCTCTTATAAATTCCTTTGATAAATCTTGTTGTTTACAAAGACTTGTTAAAAAACTAGCTGTATGCATATTTCTTGTCCAGTATGGATATTGTCTTCTCAACATTTCAACAAATAAGCAATGAAATTTAGCATAAAAGCGATGAAAAATGTCAGATTGTTGGTGTTTTAGTTTATTTTGTAAAAATCGGAATATTTTTCTTATTTTTCTATTATTTAATTTAAAATCTCCTATTACATTTAACATATTTATACTATCTAAGTTGTCTGTAATAAATTGCATTGAACACTTTTTAGTACTTAAAAGTTCTCTGAATTCGTTTTCATTTAAGGATTCGTTTTCACTTAAGGAAAATATCAACATTTGTTTAACATATTTAGGTAATTCAAAGAAGTCTTTATAACTATTTCCTGTGGTAAGTTCTTTAAATGCTAGAAACTGAAGTGATTTTGGAGAGTTCATGTTGTTTGATGACTATTTAGTAGAATAGATTTTTTATTTAAGAAAAATAATTTGCTAAATTCATATTATTCTCTTTCATTCCTTCTAAAACTTCAAAAATATACTCTTTCGTTGATGAAAAATCTCGATTTCTTCCGGAATAATCTTTGTAATCATAGACAAAATATCCTAAATAGTTGTACAATAGAATGAAATTATTTCTATTTATCTCTGTTGTAGAAATGTAAACACAAACATTTGCGCTGAAAAATTTATATCTCGGCAGAGTTAGTTCCATAATCTCCATTTATAAAAAAATCTTTTTGTTTAAATGGAAGAGTATAATGCCAACTGTTACAAGTGTTATAATAGAGGAGAAATTATTGATAAAAAATATTTAGTTTGTAGAGATTGTAATTTAATTTTGTACGAAAGACCTAAACCTAGGAAATTTCGAAATAAACTAACACATTTGAATAATCTGCTTACAAAATTACAATACGGAGGTGAAAAACAAACAAAATTTGTTACAGAATTTAGAAAACAGAATAAAAATTTTTACTTATCTCTCATAACCCTTGAAAAAATTATTTTCCTTTTCAAAGAATACATTAGGTTTGTAGGTATCGATACACACGTTTATTATGAGAAGATTTTACCTATAATCTTTCACTATTTGGATATTGAATTTGATTATGATTTTAAGCCAGAAATCCTCGATGATTTTATAGTACACTTGGAAAAGATAAATAATGAACCTCGTGAAAAGAATGTGGTTTTACTCACATTCTCCCCGACTTCTCGAGTGATTGTTAGCAAATTCCATCATTTCCGTTTATAAGTTTTAATTTATAGTTTATTCGTAGCAGATTTGACAACATTTCCAATAGATTGATTCTAAGGAGATTTTACATTAAAACTGCTCAAGAAAGTAGAAGCAAACAGCTATAGATTCGGTAATTTTTCATTCGTGAGTTACTGTTTGATTTTACAGATTCGTTTATTGCCCTTTAAACAGTATTTTCCCTTGATTTACTGTTGGCTCCGAAAGTGAGCTAGAACCGCCATATTCCTACCTACTTATATATATATATATATATTTGTTGCTTTATATATATATATATATATATATATATATATATATATATATATATATAGCAACAAATTAAAGTTTAATATATGGGCCTTATTTTCATAACATTATCTAACTTACCTCATAGTTTCTCACGCAGATTGCTTAAAGGGACAGAAACAAATAAACTCTTATTATGAACATATACAGGTAATTCAAATAACGATTGAGGTGATTCTACTTATGCAGTATTTACCAACACCTCATTCCTAGTAACAATAATAAACCATATAAAATCCGAGAATATGCGTAAGCGTTGAAACCACAAACCAAGCCAAACACAAGCCAATCAACTAGACGATCAATTATGGTGAGACTTCTTGAGAGTTCCTTCGTTAAACAAACACCACAGCCCTCCTGATGTTAACACCTGCCTATAGACACACTCATGGAGTATGGTTCAGCAACAGAACCAACAAAACGGTTAACCGCCAATCTACTGATACACGATCAGCAGTGGTTAGCCCAATCCAACGTTCCCTCATTAACAAACACTACAGCTTTCCTGCTGATAGCCTCTGCCTATAGACTTACTCATGGAATATAGTTCAGCAACAGAACCAACCTAATAGTTAACAGCCAATATACTGATGATACATGATCAGCAGTGGTCAGTTCAGTACAGTTATTATATCAAACATCTTCTTTAAATAAACATTAATTACATTATTTTTTTAACATTGCAATTATCAAGTATGCAGTTATAACAAATTCAGTAAATAAGGAGTCAAACTTTTTTAAACATTTGAGGCGTTCAAATTGTTGAAATGGGTGACAGTTAAATCTAAATAATTATTTTATTCAGAACGTATCCTGAATGTTATAACTATTAAGTGTTATAAATATACAAATCATATATCCTATCTATTAAATAATTCATTTCCATTGATGACACTGAATGTATTCTCTTTGTTTATGTAATGTTATGTAAAACCTCACGCGTTATCAATTTTACCAAATTTAATGAGTTAATAACAGAAATACTCGTTTCACCTCGTCATAATTTATTCCAGCCCCTCTCTCAAGTGTTCATTGCAGAGCCGCGTACACAGAGTATTTAACGCCGAGTTCCAAGATTCACCAATAAATCGTCTTTTCCACTCCATTTATTTTATATGAAACCTTTCTGCGTGCAAATCTTTGATGTTAGCGTCAACTCGGCTCTCTTCGCTCACCACTTCTCCACTCTTTCTCTATCCCTCATGGTGTGTCATTCTCACATCGTATCCCATCACTTCTTTTGGGAGACAGTGCAAGACACGATTGCACAAATTCCATGTAGCATAATTGTGGCTTAATCATCGTAAAATTGGAAAAAAATAAACGTCAAACATTTACACGATTTTTTAATACAAAATGCACACAAAACACCAAAATATCGCCGAATCAGAAATTTCAGGACATATTTATAAAGCCTATTATGGTGATATAGATGATAAAAGTATTTTCACAAATATCATACTATTATCAAATGATACAGCATAATCATAAAGAAATAATCCAGAAGCAAAATAATTTTAAAAACGAAGATAGCGTAAAATTATCGAAAAGCTGGCAGCCTTTAATCAAATTGGTCGGTGATTGGTTGAGTTTAAATTAATTGCAATACAGATTCGTGCCCGTCACGTACCTTTGTAAGCAGATGAGTATTGTTCCTCGACCAGTTACTTTTGACTTAACATTTGTTAGCTGATAAGAGGACTCCACAGCGAGGCGGAAAAAACTAAGATTATTATTTTGCTAGGAATGTGTTGCCTTGGGGCAAATCGAAAAATATAAATTTTATACATTAGTGGATTTCACTAGGTAGGAAGTTCCTGGCTCTCCTTGGTAATTATACAAGAGGTTTAAGTTCCACCTCATCACATCCCTAACTAGGCTTGTCAAAGACTATCCAACTAGACGGCAAGGAGCTTGGTATAAAAGCACAAGATATCCTTTCAAATGACCAATCGGAACTTTTAAATGCCTACCCACCGATATACGGTCCAGCTGACGCGGCACAGAGATTATAGGTTATGTTCTCTCAACTAGCATAAAATAGTGACTCGATTACCTAATGAAATTCCCCACGTTATGCTGAAAGAATTAGATATGAACCTAGAGTGATATCGGATTTTGGATAATTACGAAGTTATCTAGTACTGGAACAACACTGTATTAAAGTATCCATTCCAGTTAATGTCACCCAGATAGGTAAAATCTAATCAGGATCCCACATGGTCAGAAATCATACCAATGTCTTAATTTACCGCAGCTAAAATTACCATCTTACACCAAAATATTTTTTTCATATTTCAATGAGACATTAAAATTTCATTAATGTTGAATAACACTGGAATCTAAAAAAATATATAGCACTACAAATTTATATCGCCTTATTTATTGAAGTAATGTAATTAATAAGTAGCCTAATATTTATAAATATCTTAAAATTTATATTTGAAATTATTCGTTGCTGAAATATTAAAAATAAAGTATCGAACTCGGATAAAGCCAGCTTTTCAATTCAATCACAGCAGAGGCTGAGGAAAATCTCGTCTGCAGATGATCTGCCTTATCCGATAAGGAGGAGAAAAATACGGACTCAGCAATCCTGGCTTTACACTGCTGTCCTATACTTCAGCTACTCTCAAGCTTTGGCTTTGTATGTGTTACTCTGCTTGAAATTATGAAATTTCATCTTTCCACTTCCTGTGTACTCGCATTGGTCACATTTTTTAGAAATTATCACCTTTTAATATTATATTTATAGGAAAAAAATATACGCTAACTTTGTTATTAATGGTGCATTATATTTTTCAGTATGGATTATCATATTGTCTAATATACTATGATGTATGAAAAGTTAGTGACGGATTAGTATTACGGCTTATTTTCACGAGATCACATGATCACAACTGTATTCGTTCATGTGCTTTTAGGCAAATGGGAGTGGTAATTTCTCCCCAACTCCTCAACTGGCATTGGTTTCTAGACGCCCAATGACTACACTATGTTCAATGACTATACATACGTGTCTGGAGATTTAAAGTAAAACATACTACGTGAAAACCGTTAATTTAAAACAAGTTAACGGCAAAACCTATAACTTATATTTCTACAGTAAAAGTTTATTTCCCTTGCACTTTATCGCTCTAGTCTCAAATGCGCACTTAAAGCTTTTTCAAAACACAAATCAGACTCGAAGAGTTAACTGGTCTAGATCATGGATTTACAAAAGTGTATAGTTTTGAATTGCTATAAGTATGTTTCTTAGCACTAAACTACATTTTTAAATGTTATTGATTTTATTACAGAAATTGAAAATAAAAAGGACTAAAATCCTATTTTAAAAGGCAGTATCGAAATTTGACTGTGTCATAACACTCACCTTGCGTACTTCGTTTTCAGATTATGGTGATTTCAAGAAGGGACGTTCCTCTTATTATAATATTATTATTATTAATTTATAATAATAAATGTGTAGTGTTTTATTATGAGGAATAAGAAGAGTACTATGAAGAGATTTAGTGACAAGAATAGACAAGCATGTTAGCAAAGTTTAATGACAACTGAACCTACAGATAGGCAACTTCACAGCCTAGGCATAGCTTAGAGTGTTTTTTAATTATTTGTAAAAAAAATATATATATATATATATGTATATTTCAAGATATAGGAAAAGTAACATTCAAAACGAAGACTTTAAAATAGCAAAATTTACATTATGATATTTATACTGTGATTTTTTGTATTTTGTTCATATAAACAATGATATTTTTCAAACAATATAAAAGATAGGATTGTGAAATTTCTACTATAAATTCTCGAATGCATAATTAAAAGTGCGAAGCATTTTCATGATTCTATACACCTCATAGAAAAATTTATCAAAATAGATTAGGTTTTAAAAACTTTCTTGTTCACAAAGATTTTTTTAAAGTTGAAATTAAGTACGCAACGGATTTATATAGCATATATTTATATATTTAGCAGTTGCCATTAGATACAAAATCCTTAAAAATCATAAGTTTTTACTGCTGTCTTCATGAAATATCAATTTGAAAGTTTTGTATTTTTCTGCAAAAAACGTACGCTTAGTTTTATTACACATAAGCCAAAACTAAATATTACTAAAAAAAGTATTCAGTTAATTCCTTCCATATACTTTTAAAATTAAAAAACAACTTAAAGTCAAAAAACCGTAAATAAGACATTAACCTGCTATATGCAGAATTCCCTTGATTGTATATGTTCAGAAAGAACTTCAGCCCCTCTGATTTTACACTTCCTGATTTCCAAAAAAACTAATTCTTAATAAATTAATCCCTTAACTTGTGGGTACAAAGCAATCGTTTCAGAAATAAAATACATAGCCTCTTAATAATGAATTGGAGGAAAATCTACAAGTAATCAACAATGATAAACCCATTTGTTGTCTTTAACTTCCCAAATCCGAGCTGTTTAAACTTTTTATTTCCATCAACACGGTATTGAGTAAATGTTAGTTTAAAATCAAATTGGACATATTTAATTATTATTACTTAATACTATCACACATTATCCTAATCTACATATATAAGACTAGTTGATATCATGTGTTAACGGTCTTTATAACTGTCTCAATAATCTATAAGTAAACTACTTTTTAAACTCTTCATTTTTAACTATTAGCTAATTTTACTACCATGTAATAGTTTCAAAGTTAACAAATATGTTTGAGTCAATCACATTTACGATGGTAGAATAATTCAAACACATCAAATCGTTCGCAATTTCTGTTTTTGAGAGCCTCGTGAAAATGACAGCAACCAATATTGAAGGAAGTGTTGTATCTGATAGCCTCGTCTTGACCTGACATTCCTGTTCACTTAGGCCAAAGCTGTCAGGGTTGATATGCAATAACATTTTAGAATTGTATGAATGGATTTATCCTTACTATGAGAAAATAATGGGATAACTATATTATTTAATTAACATAAATGTATGCTTGGATCGTAGAGTGTTAATACCATCCAATTAATTTAATTAGACGCTTAAATTAAATGTGAATGCAAGTTATAAAAAAGTAATTCCTAAACATTGTTTGGTTGAAATTTGTCTGGATAGCAAATTTAAGTACAGAGTGCGGCCAAATCATTAGACCACACTAATCATTTCTGGATTTCACGGCGGATATGCAATAAGTAATTCGATTTTCCCTCCCATCCATTTTCGCCTTTACTTCCGCCGGTCCATTTTAGGCACACACCACTGATCCCTAATGTGAACCATATCCATATTATCACAAAATGTCCCATGCAATAATTCTTATACAGAAAAATCGGTTTCATATAATCATTAACTGTTAATTTCAGACTAATTTGGAATGTATCTCGAACTTATCAGCGATTCGCACACTGCCACCGAACTTAGTAACGTTCAATCCCTTCAATGGCTAAGATACTCCATCTGTAAATACCTTTTCTATGCCTTTTGCGGTTTATCCTGGAAGGTAAAAATTGGGCTCATACCAACATCACCAGTATGAGTGACGTTGGCCATGACCTCTATTAATACATTCAATAGACACAAGAACAAGCGTTGAATAAATCTTTTATAATTAACATCAAAGGGGGTGGGGGTTTAAAATATTTTCTAATGAATTCCTTACAGAAAACATCTTTCTTTTACTTTTTATTACACATCTGTTAGGAATAAGTCCTAGTTGCATACATTTTCAAATTTTCAGTATATAAGCCTTCTATCCTCCAATGTAATTCGAGGCTTAGGCGTTAAAATAGGTCTAGAACGGAAATACGCCAGTAAGGTGATCAATAAATTAACTCAATAAAAAAATATACTCAATTATTATTTAGAGAAGAAATAAAAGGATTTTTAGTTGTTAAAATGTTCTGAAATAAAGTTACAAGTAAAGAAACAAATATATACTAATGCGGTAGGTAGGTAAAGATCTAACGTGTTACTTCAGAAGTAGTTAGTGATTACAATTAAAATTCAGTTTCTCCCATTGAGCCGGGTCAAATTCTCGTGCCCCTTTCGGTTTTCCCGACTCTTTTGTTATAGTGCTTTATTTTGTTGTTGGTGTTTGCTCTCGTTGACTCTTCGAGGCTTTGGTGTCGTCTGCGACTGGATCGAGAGAGTAGCGACTTTGACTTCTGTTCAGACCGTTTACTAGTGAAGTTTATTTTGTTTTACCCTTTTATTTAGTTTTGGGTTTTGTTCTGCCCCAAATGTCTGGCTAAACACGGCTGTGTCAACTGACGAGGTTCACGAGCTCCAGCTCCAATGTCCGCCTCTCCCATGATTCTTGGGCCGGGTCCTTACACCGGTGCCATGGCGGGCTACTAAGGTTTTCCTACCTGAGGACATTATTTCTCTGTGATACCCTGCTGTGATATTGTCTCAGTGTGCCTGTTATTTAAGTATTGTTATCCAGTTTGTTATCTAGTTTTAAGTAGTTAAGTTTAGGTTAATTCTATCCTTTCAGGAACCCGCCCTGTGCCACAGGACTCCGGGTGATTTTGGCTTTTCCTGTTTGAAATTTGGCGCTCTAAATTCTATCTAACTTAAATTTATAAAGATTTTAAATTTTATCCATAAGTCTGGGTTGACCACTTATATTTTTGTTCTCCAGGTGCACCTGAGTAGGCAACCTTTCTGGGTAGTTTTGTCTGCGTTTGTCCCCTTGTTTTTTTTCTTCTCAAATATATATATATTTTCACTATGGCTGGCCATCCACGTTCTTTCTTTGCCTTTCCTTGCTCTCTCTCCGTGAGTCGGGCCCCGCTCCGCTCCAATGGGAGCACGTTCTTTGTTAAGCTAGCTTGGTACGGGCGAGCGGAAGCGGGGGTGTGTGGCTCAGATGGTAGCAGAGCGTGGTTTTGGCTTGCCAAGCGGCTTTCCCCCGGGCTGGGAGCATGTAATGTTGAGTTTTGTGTGTTAGTTATTCCGTGTTTTATAGTATTGTATTTGTGCGGGGTTTTACTGGGTTTTTTTTTGCCTCAGGGAAGTAGGAGCTGGGTACTCTTATTGAGCCTCGTCAGTTGGTTGCCTTTTGAGTTGAGACTACTTAAGTTTAGTAAGTTAGATTTTGTTTGTCTTGAAGTTGATATGGCCGTTTCTTTGGTGCCTGAGTATCTCCGGAAGCCGGAGCTGGTTTTTGAGGTCGTGTCTAGGGGGCAGCAGCCTCGGGAGGACGTAAAGGGGTTGAGAGCTCAGCTGAGGGCCTGTTTGAACTTAGAGAGGACATGGCAGGAATCATTTTGTTTGGAAGATGAATTAGCTAGCTGCAAGACTAGGATGGAAGAATTAGAGGATGACATTGATAGTGGGTCACTGCCTTTAACTGGGTCGGCCAAGGCTCGTTTGGGCTCCCAGATTATTCACTGGTGCGCCAGGGTGCAACTGCTTAATAAGGCTCCTGGACTCACCGCTGATATTGGTGCATGGGCCATTACTACTTCTGAAAAACTACAGTCAGCCCTGGAGAGGCTAGGTGAGGGTTAGGTCCGTCAGAGAGAGAGGGGCCTCCTTTCAGGAGCCTCCTACTCTGTCAATTTCGGATTCTCGTATTGCTGAGCTTGGAGGAGCTGAAGATCCTCGGGGTGTTGCTCCAGGGTGCCGAGATTCGGAATTGGTATCCTCTGCCATTTCTGCTGCAATTGGAGGTTCAAAGTCTTCGGTACATCCTGTGTTCATGGATCATGTAGGTTGTGGGACGGTTGTTGATGGCCATGATGTCTCAGGTCTATTTAGTTCAGCCTTTGCCAAGTTGTCCCACCCACTCTCACCTATACTTCAGAGCATGCCCAAGGCCGATGGATTGGAGTTAAATCACCTCCTTGCTTTTCTTCAGGAAGCTTTCAAAAATTCAGGAGTTTCCTGGAATGACCGATTTGGTACTTATGGAAATTTTAGCCCCCTTTTGCTTGAGACCACTAAGTGACCGCCTACTTGACTGTCTCAAGCGAAGAGCATCTTTTGATGAGTTTCATGCTCAAGTTATTGAATATTTTATACCTGTAGTGTCATGGAGCGTTTGCGAGTTGAATGTATTTATCGACCACAGGCACCCGGAGAGACGCTTAGTCAATTTGTCGGCGAGATACGAGGGGTGGCCCAAATACTACGTCTTGACTTAAGCGAAAGGCAACTGGTGGACATTATTCTGGAGGGAATCAACCTGGAGGACCGTTTGTCGTTTGGTTTTCTGCACAAGACCCACGTCCTGGGCGGATCTAGACCGTCTCTGCATTGCATCCAGAGGAGTCCAGGATGCGGATTTCCTAAGGGAGAGATTGATGGGACATCTGCCCAGTGAAACCTCCTGGAAAGGTTCGGGTTTCAGCAGGGTCGGGGCAGGGGGGTTGCAACTCCCGCGTGGGCAACCCCCAACTTGTTTTTGGTTGTAACCAGAGGGGTCACTTGAGGCGGGATTGTCCTCGGGCACGTGGGAGTTTTGGTTCCTCCTGACTAGTTGATCTTCCGGGACCTGGAACTGGACGCCTTGTTAACTCCGTCACTTCGGCAAGAAAACCTAATATTGTTAGTAATAATATAGTTGCCGGACTAAATAATGCCTGGTAGCGTGATGTCTGCTAGCGTGAAGAACAGGGGTAATAAAGCCAAATCTTGTAAGGTATCCACCAATAAGGAGACCATTGCTTCCTTGGCTGCATTGGGTGTGAGAGCGGGTTGCTCGGTTTGCCCACGTGTAGATGTCCTTGTCGGAGATGTGAACCGGAAGGCCCTTGTGGATTCTGGTTCAGCACGCAGCCTGATATCTTTGCGTTTTTTTCCAGGGAGTTGTCAGCCTCTGGTCTCATCCGACAGGTTGAACCTAGTTTCTTTAATTTGCTGGACGGCGTCTCGCTCTCCTTTGCCCATCACTCATGAAGTCCAGTTTAAAATCAAAATCCACCATTTTTCTTGGGGGTGTGTGGCGGTTTTTGGTGGCAGGGGAGTTGTGTTTTTCCTTTTATCTTGGGGGGCTGATTTTATTCGTAGGACTGGCATGATTTTGGACTTGGGCAATGGCCGGTGTTTCTTTCGCTTTTCTCGGCGGGTGTCAATACCTTTTTCGGATGAATTATTCTCATGGGGCTGCCGCAGTCGAAGCGGACGGGAGATAGGGTTTTCCATTCCTGATCCGTTGGGGCATCTGATCGTGGAGCAGGCTGAGGCTATAAGGGACATTTGTTGCCGCTTCCCAGATGTACTCACACCAAAACTGGGCGTTACGAAGCTTCTTGAGTACGAGATTCGCCTCACTGATACCCGTCCGGTTCGTTCTCACCCCTACAAACTTGCTCCACCTAAAATGGAAACGCTGAGGAGCATCATTAATGAACTTCTAGAGAATGGAGTTATCGAACCTTCTTGCTCAGGTTTATGCCAGTCCCGCTTTCCTGGTCCCTAAGCCAAATGGTAAGTCCAGAATGGTCCTGGGACTATAGAAAGCTTAATTCCCCAGATTGAGATTGACTCGGTACCTCTCCCCGATCTACATTCGGCATTTGATTGGTTCGGTAAGGCCAAATTTTTCTCCATATTTGACCTTAACCAGGCTTACCACCAGATACCTTTGAAGCCTGAATCTCGTCCTCTCACTGCGTTCTGTGTTCCCTGGAATTTTATATCAGTTTACCCGTGTTCCAATGGGGCTTAGCTGTGGGAGCTCAAACTCTTACCCGACTATTAGGACTCTATTTTCCATGACGTCAAGTTTAAATTTGTATTTAACTATTTGGATGATCTTCTTGTATACAGTGAGAGCTTTGAAGAACATTTGACCCATCTGGAGGAAGTTTTATTTAGGTTGCGTGGTGCTGGCCTTACCGTCAACCCGGAAAAGGTGAGTTTCGCCCAAAGTGAGATTTCTTTTCTGGGTCACCTTATTTCCACCCGGGGCGTCTGCATCATAGATCCAGCTCGGGACCCAGGCGATCAGGGATTTTCCTCCTCCCAAAGATGCAAAGGGAGTTGCACGTTTTCGTGGGAATGATAAATTTTTACAGGCGTTTCATACCCAATATTGCAGAGTTGGCCGCTCCTCTTAATCTGCTTCGCAAGAAGGGTGCTAAGTTTGAATGGGGTGAAACACAGCAGACGTCCTTTCAATTGTTGAAAGAAGCTGTTATGCAGCCTCCTGTGTTGGCTATGCCGGATTTTGGTCGATAATTCGTGTTACAAACTGATGCGTCCTCCTTGGCTATTGCGGCGGTGTTGTCTCAGGAGGTGGATGGCGTCAGGCAGCCAATTTGCTTATGCTTCACGCACATTGACACCCTGTGAAAAAAATAGTTCGTCTGTTTATGAGCTGGAGTGTTTGGCTGTTGTGTTCGGGGATAAATAAATTTCGAAGGTTTTTAGAACATAAAGAGTTTCTCCTTGAAACCGACAACCAGGCACTATCTTGGCCTCCTCGCTCATCCTCGTCAGCTTGGGAAAATTGGTCGTTGGGTCGTTCAAATATCTTCCCTTAAATTTACTGTGCAACATGTGCGTGGCACGCAAAATATCATTGCCGATACGCTTTCTAGGATGTACCATACTCCCGGCGACCAACTTCAGGATTTGGAGCCGGTATGTGGGGCTGTTGCTGCTTGACTGTCCTCTGGCCTTTTCGGATATCCTCCCTCATCAACTAAATGATCCCGAGCTGGCCAATATTATCTGTGAGCTTCAAGGGGGAGGTGCCCCACCCCCCGTACTTTCTGTCCCAAGGTACCCTTTGCTGTCGAGCTAGGCAGCGGGGAAAGCCCAAATTAGTGCTGCCAAGTCTTCTTGTACCGATGGTTTTTCATTATTTTCCATACTTCTCCCGTGGGCGGTCATTTAGGTATACATAAAACCATCGCGAAGATTAGGGACCTCTTCATTTGGAAGGGTATGGATCGGGACATTGCGGCTCGAGTACGGTCATGTCAACTGTGCTCGTTAAGCAAGCCCGCCCAGAACACTAAGCTGGGTCTGTTGTCATCTGAAGTGGCGGAGAGACCTCTGGAGAAGCTTTTCATCGACTACGTTGGGGCTTTCCCTCGTAGCAAGTCAGGTAATAAGTTCCTGCTTGTCTGTGTAGATGCTTTTCTCCAAGTTCGTCTGGTTGTTTCCGTTACGAAGCGCCACAGCTCAGCTCACGACTAAGGTGCTCCGTACCAATCTTTTCCAACATTTCGGAATTCCCGCCACTATAGTATCCGATAATGGAACTCAGTTTTGTCCAATGAATTCAAGAGAATGTGCTTTGGGCAACGGTATCCGTCATGTGACGACTTCGCCTTACTACCCACAGCCCTCCCACGCAGAGCGTTTTTAACCGTAATCTGCGATCAGCCCCTCATCGCTTTCCATGCTAAAAATCACGAGACGTGGGACCAAGAACTCCCTTGGATTCAATTTGCTTTTAACACAGCTGTTCATGAAAGTCACAAGGCGGTTGCCCTTCGAGTTGTTGTTTGGGTTTCCACCCCAACAACCCTTTGGCTAATATTTGGAGGATTGGGGACCTTCTGCCACCGCCTGGTACTCCTGATGTTGCTAAGCACTTGGGCAGCTGCCCCGGCGAAAATCTTTTCAGGGCTAGGGAATTGCTGAGGAGGAAGTATAACAAGGGGCGTGTGGCTAACCCTTTCCGAGAGGGGGAACTTGTATATTGTAGAGCTCATCCGACCAGTTCGGCCGTGGACAAAAGGGCTGCAAAGTTGTCTTATCGGTGGACAGGGGCCCCCACCCGTATCTTTAGGTTTCTGACTCAGGTGACGGCTCTGTTGGGAGATCCCCAAACCGGCAAGGTTTATCGAAAGGCACATATTTCTCATCTAAAGCCTTGCCGGGGAATTCCTTAAACTGGGGAGAGCTTCTTGAGTTTCCTTGTTGGAGAGGGGAGTCTCCCTTTTGGGGGGGGGGTGTCTGAGCCGGGTCAAATTTCCTCGTGCCCCTTTCAGTTTTCCCGACTCTTTTGTTATAGTGCTTTATTTTGTTGTTGGTGTTTGCTCTCGTTGACTCTTCGAGGCTTTGGTGTCGTCTGCGACTGGATCGAGAGAGTAGCGACTTTGACTTCTGTTCAGACCGTTTACTAGTGAAGTTTATTTTGTTTTACCCTTTTATTTAGTTTTGGGTTTTGTTCTGCCCCAAATGTCTTGGCTAAAACACGGCTGTGTCAACTGACGAGGTTCACGAGCTCCAGCTCCAATGTCCGCCTCTCCCATGATTCTTGGGCCGGGTCCTTACACCAGTGCCATGGCGGGCTACTAAGGTTTTCCTACTTGAGGACATTATTTCTCTGTGATAACCCTGCTGTGATATTGTCTCAGTGTGCCTGTTATTTAAGTATTGTTATCCAGTTTGTTATCTAGTTTTAAGTAGTTAAGTTTAGGTTAATTCTATCCTTTCAGGAACCCGCCCTGTGCCACAGGACTCCGGGTGATTTTGGCTTTTCCTGTTTGAAATTTGGCGCTCTAAATTCTATCTAACTTAAATTTATTAAAAGATTTTAAATTTTATCCATAAGTCTGGGTTGACCACTTATATTTTTGTTCTCCAGGTGCACCTGAGTAGGCAACCTTTCTGGGTAGTTTTGTCTGCGTTTTGTCCCCTTGCTTTTTTTCTTCTCAAATATATATATATTTTTCACTATGGCTGGCCATCCACGTTCTTTCTTTGCCTTTCCTTGCTCTCTCTCCGTGAGTCGGGCCCCGCTCCGCTCCAATGGGAGCACGTTCTTTGTTAAGCTAGCTTGGTACGGGCGAGCGGAAGCGGGGTGTGGCTCACCATAAAGTGAATAGAGTTAATGAAAGTTCAGAAACCACAACTGTGTTTTGCTACACAGAGCGAGTGGCAAAATTGCTTTGTGAAGTGAAATAACGGGGCATTCCTTGATCGTTACAGAATAACAACAACATGTGTGTCATAAAACTGTTGTCCTGCACTGGCTTCTTTTGCGGGAAACACGAGCTCTTTCAAGTCAACAATGTTGTGTTTTTAATTTTTCATTTATTCGTGTAGTGACTAACATCTGATATAGCTTATACCTATAAACAATTTCACTATAAAATAATAAACAATGTCAGTTAAATTTTTAATTGTTTGATAATAGTGTAGCCAATATTAGCTGGGCAAATTTAATTAGGAATGTTTACAATAACTGATGTAAATTAAATGTGTGCCTTCTAGAGAAAAGGCTCAGGCGATATGTTTTCGATATTGTGCAACTGATTGTGTACTACTATTTTTGTTTAGTGTTCTCCGGATACCTTGAATTTTAATATTAATATACCGAGAATCCTGCTCGATCTCTTGGAGCTGTGTCTGCAGCTCACGTACATATTTGCCGTGTTAGATGATTTATCGCAGATTTATGCAGATGATTCGTGTGCAGTTTTAAATTTCAACCGACATCACATCGATTGAGTCCTTCGTGTCACTAATGACTGAGCCGATTTATGACGGCAGTCCAGAAGCTACCTGGACTATAGAAGACGTAGACTAGACTTCCTTCGCTTCCCATTAACGAGATTGAAGTCACCAGAGCCCTCTCCAAGCTTCGACCTATCGTAACATCGGATCACCGGCTATTCTAGGACACCCAATCTGGACTTATTGAATCAAGACCTTATTTAATCGTTGTTTTCAGCTCACTCTTCCCTGTTCCTTGGAAGACGGAGAAGAATATGTCGATACAGGAAAGTTAAAGTCCGATATCTCTTTTACCAACCCTCTCCAGGGTTCTGGCGAACGTTTGCTACCTGGATTATTCCTAAAGGAGTTCCATTTTTCGCTCCAGGCCACTACCCTTATGCTAATCAGGCTAGTCACTCATTTGACTGAGAATATACACATAGGCTTGGTTACCAAAGACGAGCTCTTCAAGATCGCACACAGTCTTCTATCATGGCGTATATTCTAACTGGTGGCATCATATTTTCAAGAGTGTCGTTTGGCTATTTCAGGGGAACTAACCATATCAGGTCTTCTACCAATCTTTGGCGGTGTGCCACAGAGATCGGTCCTTGGATTAATATTATACCTATGATACACCAATGGCATCCCGCTGACTCACAGAATGGACTTAGCATTCTACGCCGACGATGCGTTATTCTTCGTGCGGTCAGCGCATTTTCGTCAATCATGCAAGTTTGTGTAATAAAAACTCGAAACAAGAAGTGGAGAATAAAGTTACACACTGCCAAATTTGAAGCTATTTGCTTCACTAGGAAGAAGTGGGACGTCCTTCGTAATAATCTTCACCTCCAGGAGGATAGGATACGGTGGACCACTAAAACCTATTATTTGGGAATACTGCCACACCCTAAGTACCGACCGCTATCACCCGCATCAACCTGGGGAAAGCCTCCTGCCGAGGCCCCTTCTCGATGCTAAGGCCTACCTCTCCCCTATCGGAGAACACTAACTGCTGCTATATGGGGCATCATTCGTCCAGTCCTGGTACCCTACAACATCTGTTTCAACCAGGAAAAGGCTAAAATACTTTCAAAACTCCACAATGCGTTTCCTGACTGGATTGCTAAGATACGTCAGGAACGCAGTGATACTTAATACCACGGGTCTACCGTCGATTCACGGACCAAACTCACCTTCTCTACTGATTGGCTGAATAGTCTGAGTAGGACCAAATCAAGGATTGGTTTTCCCAGGAAGATACCCCATCCAGGAAACTGCAGTGACCTTGGACACTGTTGGACAACACGCACTATACAACATCACTACCCAAACATCACTGACAAAACGATCGCGTTCTTTATTAAACTCCTCTCTTCACGTAAATATTAGATAAATTAGTCTTCCCCATCTGCCCTACTGCACAAAATCTCCTCAGTAAGCTAGGAACAATATCTGTCCTGCAGCCTTGAGCTTATTTCATAAATACTCTCTAAAGGCGAGAATAACATTCTCGTAGAACTGTCTCGGAGTTTGGAGTGAGTGGCTGATTACAAAATATTAATTGATAATTTTTAACATGTGTTAAAAGTGGCAATTACATGCTAAGAATGTTGTGCGGCCACTTATGATCTACTAGGCTATACACATTCAGTCCTAATATTCTAGTCGGTATTGATATGTATCATTTAGAAAAAACCCAAAGTAAAAAAAAAAAAACTGATATAAAACACCTTTATAAATCGGATTATTCTGTGGACACGCGAGTTGGTGATTTTCTCCCGCTGACTCTTAATACAATGGCACAATGTGATATCACTGAGCCCTCAAGTTGTAATCAAAAGAAAACAACGCTCCCTCTGAATGAATTAAAGCCTTAATTTTCCACCATCACGTTTTATGCTAACTGAAAAAATGTTAACTGAAGTCGATCTTAAGAACATGTGAAGAAAAAAAAACTACATCTAAAACTTTTACTGCAATTATGTATTTATTTTTACAGTTAAATACAAAACTGTATTTTTAATAATTAGTGTTATGTGTTTATTGAGTTTTTCTTATTTTTAAAGGAATAACAAGACTATTAGATATTATATTATTATACAAACAGCTTACAAATATTCACATATAATACATCATTATAATAAAGTTGTAAAAACCACCGTATGAACTATTAACAATGTAAGTCACATTAAGTCTAGAATTAATTTCGAATACAGGGTTTTAACCTTATATTATACTTTCATTCTTGTTGTCTTGGCAGATTATTAAAATCCATATACATTTTTTTAGGTGTAAAACTCAATTTTAAAATATTTTAAGGGAGTCGGAATTGGTGACAGACAAATTAACTCTCAAACATGAAGCAAGGCGCCCTGTCCTCGAGGTGTTTTCGGTGTCTAATTTGTCAAACTGCGAGCGGCTCTGACAAGATAGCAAAGGACATGTCTGCACAAAGGGAGTCAGAGATGGTGACAGACAAATTAACTCCTCAAACATGAAGCAAAGCGCCCTGTCCTCGAGGTGTTGTCGGTGTCTAATTTGTCAAACTGCGAGCGGCTCTGACAAGATAGCAAAGGACATGTCTGCACAAAGGGAGTCAGAGATGGTGACAGACAAATTAACTCCTCAAACATGAAGCAAAGCGCCCTGTCCTCGAGGTGTTGTCGGTGTCTAATTTGTCAAACTGCGAGCGGCTCAGACAAGACAGCGAGGGAAAGGTCTGCACAAAGGGAGCTATTATTATTGAGCTTCTAGAGTTTCTTGTCACGTTAAAGATTTCATTCTTTAGTGTTTACAGTGTTTGCTTCAATTTTTAAGACTTTCAGAATATAAAAACAACTTTTGTTCCTTTTTTGAGAAACAGAGCAGCGATATAAAAATGATTTATCCTTTTCTCAGTATTTTCAAGGAAAGGGCATTTAACATTTCTATCTCTGAAAACCTTTTTTTGAAGTCTCTTAATGCCAAGCATGTAAAACTTTTTATGTTGAATAATACGATGGTTTTAAGTTGCTTTCATGACAGTTTGTTATTGACAATTTATTGAAGGTATGAAATAACAGGATTATTTGTCATCTTTATGTTACAAAATGTATAATAATAACGCCTGGGTTCCTTTCCTCTTGTCTAGAATCCAAGCAGTTTTCGTGTTTTTTAACTTATTTCTTCTTTCTTTTTTAGTAACAGTCGACACATATTATAACTTTTATGTATATGTACACAGTAAATATATACTTATTGTCTTCTCACATGACGAAACGTTGTGTTATACATGTTGTAACATATTTACAGCAAACTTCCGAAATCCTATTATCTTTACAACATTTATTGTAAGAAACAGTTTTTTTTTTAATCTTCTGTTCTGTTAGCAATAATTTCAAACTTAGCATTAACCATCCCGCAGTTTAATATAAATCAAAGAATTTTTTAAAATAATTAAATGTATTAAATTTAAATTAAAACAATTTGGAATGTTTCTATGAAAATCAATGTTGAAACTGTAGCGTATCTGGAGCACTGAGACAACTAGCAAAGAATTATATTTTATTATATCCAATACCAACGCCACCAACACCTGGGTTTTATTATTCCCCAGGGTGCTTGCAGCATATGTAATTACATTAATTTGATTGGTTTAGTGAGTTTGTGAAATAGTCCCGCAGGCGAGTATTTATCAGAGTAATTATATTTTCAATGTTTATATTTCGAATATATTGATTGGGGTAAATTTATAAAATATTTCACTGTGCAGACGTTGAGATTTAAAAATTAAAATGTTTATGAAATGTGCTCAATATTCTTTTTCTCAGTCTAGTTCCTTTCCATATTATTTACTTTCACATAAAAATAAGAAAAAATAAATTAACTATCATGTAGGCCTATATTTTATATTTTAATCTACTCGAATATGTATTTATAGCTTTGTCCAAAAATATTCAAAATAGTCTCCTTTGACTAAAATATAATCTTACTCAAATTTTTTTTCTAATATTTTATACAATATTAATAAAAGATCTCATTAATAAACTTCTTTATTCTGACATCGTTAATATTTTAACTCATTCTATTTTCTTTAGCTGGCAACCATTTTTAGATTGGTCAATAGATAAAAATGAATAGTCCAACATGTTTTTAAGACCCAGTGTATAGTGTATTTGTGGAGAGCTAGACGAAAAAAGTCGAAATATTCATCGTGAAGGAAAGTTTTGTATTTATTGTTTTGTACTGAGGTAAGGAACCTGACTATTTGGCGGCAAGTAGAAATTTAGTCTATTTATCTCACTGCCTGGCGCTGAAATAAGTATTACCTAGGTGTATGACGGTTAATTACACGTTAGTACAACAAAAACATATCTTTTTAAAATCTCTCGACTTCTCTCTGCTTTAAACCCTCCATAAAGCTAGTGAAACTAACGGGCAGTTTATTTATAAGGTTTATTTTCTCTATTTATTTCACAAAAACAAGATTATGTGCTTGTACGATACATATTGATTATAAATACGATAACTTATATAGTAGTTGTAACTCAGACATCTGCGATATTATTAATTTATTTTGAATCTATGAGTATCAACGAGTACAAAGTGAGATAGTAAAATAGCCACTTCAGCTTACTAGAGGAAAAACTAAAAGTGCCTTTGCAAATGGACGTAGCCAGCGAGGAGTCCAGGGGGTCCGGAACCCCCGGCCCAATTTTTAATTACTATTTAGTAAACGATTATTATTATTTAAATAATTTATTATTACTGTCATGTACTGATTTATATCGTTCTTAACACAAATACGAGTTAAGAACCTTTTACGAAACAAAATGGGACTTTCTGTCCACTTTGGTAAAATATAAGTTTTCTTGAACCCCCTCAAATTTTGCCTGGCTACGTTCTTGCCTAGGCAATTCTTGAAAACTATTTCACCTAAGCCACTTTAGAACCTTAAAATCATCTATCAAGGAAATGGGTTTTTTCTGTTTTCATTTGTTCTTCTGCTTAGAATTCAAGAGATAACTCATACAATGGAATAAACTGTTTCACAGCAAAAGTTAGCGCTCGACTGCCATCTGTGGAGGAAAAGTCAGGTAACAAATATTTGAACGGTGCAATCAAAGTCACGTGACGTAGCCCTAATTTTATTAATAAACAGTGCTAATTCAAGTTTGCCACTCAAGATTTATGATGTACTAGCTGTTTCGCCGATGTAGTTTTCCTTGTTGCCACGATCAAGAAAATCTGTGTATGTTCATAGTCATTCTACACGCCATGTACTTATTGTAAAGTGGTCTAACACTTAAGCTTTAAGTTCAATCACAAATGTATCTTAAAGACAAATATACATTAGAACTTAGCGCCTTCAAATAGTGTTTGGCTATTTAATATACGTAACTGTCTCGTAATTGCACTTTATAGTGTGCAGGCGCTTTGAAAACTTGTATCTGTTGCTGCGCCGCCTGGTGGTGAGTTACATTAATGGGCATAGCATATAAACCTAATATAATAATATATATGATGTAAATAGTTTAATGTTATTATTATTATTATTTACAATAATAATGGACAAAATGAAGCCTCTGAAGGGTATAAGGCATTACAGTGAGTCGAACAGTTATTTTCATTGTTCCACAAAAAACAAATGAGAACAAAGGCCAAACCAAACAAATCTTAAAATTTCAAATTAAAAGCCAAGAAGACCTCAGGCGGCGCTTCCATCACTAACGATTCTCTTTGTGAACATGAATCTAACTGTCCTAATTATTTTCTACCTGGGAGTGATTTAACTTTTTTATCATTCAGTTAATACCTTCAAGAGGTGCAGAATTATTTTGGAGGACAATACAAGTTTATCATTATACTTTCATCTATAAAATAATTTACTGGATAATTGAATAGTTTTTTACTACTACGGTACGGCCGATGGACCGAAGGAACGTTTACTGTTTATTCAACCATTCAATTTTGTATTACACATTTTATAACATATAACGATGGGAAACGTCAGAAATCCTATTAATCATTCAATTTTATTGTTATTCCAACCTTGCTGTGTTCACGATGTTGTGATAAATAGCAACGAAAAAATAAATTATTTCTAAACTAAACTAAATTAAACTAGACAATTTTTATCAAGAACATCTGAAATTACGTTTAAAATTACATTGATGCGTTAATGTACAATGCATGAAAAATACAATAGGTTCATGAATGAACACCATTATCGTACAAGTATAGTTTTGTGTGGTTCTGTAACTCCTTGTAAGTCCGTCTGCACGATATCTGGAGAACGAACCAATCTACAGACTCGATATATTCCATGAAGTTTTTTTATATAAGCAACATCGAGTTCTTAGAGATTGTCACTCCAAGGGATTTTTCTGAGCGTTAGCGAATATTTTTACATAAGTCTTATGGGTAACCATGATGGTAAAAATATTAGAATAAATAAAAGTGTAAACAAACCGAGTACAATAATTATACTCTTGTGGCGTTTGAACAACCTAAGTATAATATTATAAATTCGAAGTTCCTTTGTTTGTTTGTTATGTTTTCATGCGTAAATTCTCGACCGATTGTACTGAAAATTTACATATACATTCTTGCGGTTCCTTGGATGGATATAGGTCTATTCTTATTTCGCAATTCCCTCCGGGCTACGCCCTACTTGTCTTTCAAGTCGTAAAATCCATTTTTGTTACTAAAGTTGTGACACCTTAATTTAAATAGCATGTATAATGTAATAAATTGTTGTGTATAAACATTGTTTATTATTTTCAATTTATTTACATTTATAGTGAGTACATTATAGTATGAGTAGTTTCTAATAATAGTAGTAATAACCAAAAGCCGTTTTAGATCTCAGCGATTAGGTAGGTGATCATCAACCCTACAAAATGTTCTAAAACATAAAGATAGTCACAATTTGACTCCGAAGGCTCCCTTTGAAACAGTCAGCAAGAACTCTGCTAGATGAAAGTTCGCTGGACTGTACTTTTGAACTAATAAACCAATTCCCGCTCTAAATGTACTATAATAATATTAATATTTGTCAGTTTGTAAAGAAACAAACGCGTGGTGCCATTTTTAATGTTGTTTTTACTGTATATTTGTATCAATTACTAAGTACTACACTTAACAAACACTGCTACTATCTAAATTGTACTATAAATTTAAAGGCCGATATAAAATTTACCTTTACAGAAGTGGTCTTTTCTAATCTGTGATATATAATTTCTTGATCGGGAAACAATGCAAAATCAAATATGGAACAAATCATACTAAGAACAATTAATTTACAACGGCCATAAGTATAAACATTTTTTTTTATCATGGAAACAAATCAAACTCAACGTGGTCGGAAATATAATTCACTCTAACCTAGTGGTCATACACGTGCAACACCTTCCAAATTGCGTTCAAAAAAGCGGTTACCGCTAGCAGTATAGATATAACGGACAGTGTAGCATAGCTTTTACTATACATTTAAAGACTCATTAAACCTAAATTATTGGTTTTTTTTATAAAAGTAGGCTTCTCAGAGTGTGCATGTATTTTCTTGACCGGAAAAGAGGCATAAGCTATGGAACAAAAATACTAAAATCGGAGTAAATTACAATCACCATAAATATACACTTTTTGTCATATTTTCTTGATCATGGGAAGAAGACAAACTCGACATTAGCTTCGGAAATCAAATTCACTCGAACCAGAGGTGCTCATACAGGTGCAAAACCTGCGAAATTGCGTGTGATGCCGCGGATAACTACTAGTGTGACATAAGTTGAACATAGGCGTATTTCAGTTTAAAAGTGTTATTCAGATCCTTCATATCACATCATAAGTTCGTATAAAGAAATATCAACAGAGTCAGCCTTCAGGGCTTTACTGTATAGCATCCTAAAAGAGGGAATTCAGCGCAACTACTGGAGTTCTAGGAGTTCTGTAACCAAATGCGGTGAAATTTGGTAGAGAAATATGAGTTTAACTTTTATAATTTCATTTAACTTTCATTGAAATTATTTCACTATTCGACTTTTAATGTCCGACAAAACGACCACATCAACTTAAATATCTAATTACATGAAAGTGGATCCAAAGAAATAATGTCTTCTAAAACTTATACACAACTCAGGACCAGAAATGAATTATATTAAATCAACAGCCATTTTAACGTTTATTATCGACATGTGTGTATTTATTTGTGTTGTACTTACAAAAAGAACTAGACCGAGTTTGTAAAGGCAAACATTCCACTGAGCGAAAATGTTATAAGAGATGCAATGTTTCTAAACAACTTACTACAAAAGAAACATAAATGCAAAAGTGTATTCCCGTCTCCACTCTGTTGTCGTAGTGAGGCGGCATGTTTTCTCCCGCCCAGACCCCAGAAAAGAACATAAGTAAGTTTGTAAATTTCCATCAGAGCCAAACTCCATCCAACTTGCAACATATATAAGCGTGCAGCATCTCGAGTTGAAATTGGTTAAGTTTAAAAGCTCTTCATAGTTGTATGACTTCGGGACATTTGAGTTTAATGAAATTTCATGGAAAGTTTATGCTTGGCTTTAATTACTTGGGTAATAGACTGAGAGAATCCGAGATACTCGGAAATGGCAGCTAATTCCCTCTGATGACGAGGAAGTCAATTCATGTTTTGTTAAACACTAATATCCCGTTCCCTAGAGCCTTTACAATTATAAGTTTATTAACACTACAACATCAGGTTTGGTTTTTATAACACACTTTGCAAAAGGTGTTTAAAAATGCATGACCAACTTAAGGGGATTCGCTACTGAAAAGGGTGATTTTGTATTAAGTGAGGAAAGAGGTTACAGTATTTTTTTCTCCTTAGGGTATAGTGTAAAAACGTAAAAATAATAATTTTGGTAGGAATAAAAATATAAAATGGTATTCTTTATAAATTGTGGAGGCTTTTTAAAGTTGATATTCTACAGAAAGTACACAATAGATTTTTTTGAGTTCGGTATATTCAAAGGTAATTATTTAAACTTCACATTTAGGTAGAACTAACAAAATAACTATTATTTTTTAGCTATTTCAACCTTTAATTTAATTATTTTATACAAAACTACTTACATATCTAAATCTACCTAAATCACAAGTACAAGTGGTAAAAATTCCGATAATGAAGTTAAAGTTTTTATATTTATATCGAATTTTATCTTGAAAACAGGAAAATCACCTCTTTCGGTAAACAGCGCTTGATGAGAACAATGCATGCCACTTGGAATAAACAGAATAACTTAGTAATTAAATATATTTATTTTATTTTATTTATTTATTTTATTAATGATGAATGTTTGCAGTATATGGTACATGTCGTTCGTGTCGCACTATAAAACAAATAGTGCATAAAATAAAATAAACCCTTACATGTATATGGCGTCTGCTTTCAAGTTACAAGTTGTTTTGAAGTGCAATATTTTGCCTACTTTTCTCCACTGTTAGTTATTAGTTAGTTATTTGGTAAATTGATAAACAATAATCACACAATCAGTAGCACAAAATAGTTTATTCCATCTTATTTCACCACTAAGTTTAATCAGCTGATCAGCTGATAGTCAAAACCTTTTGTCATGTCACCTTATTTCATAAACATTGAATGTAAATAAAAATGTATTATGACAATAATTAGCATTTGTGAAAATAAAAAAGAGTTGTAGTAGATATATTTATAAATAATAAAGGCGCATATTTTCGTACTAAACTATAAAGAAATATTTCAAATCGATTTTATTTGATTAAATAAAGTGTTTTTTTTTTCTTTCATGAATATAATGTTGGAACGTGAGTAATAATATATTTTATTGTGTATATGATCTTTATCAGCTATTTTATTTTATAACCTAACAGACGAAATGAGCAAGAAAATTTTCTCGAAAATATCATAATTTTTACGTAATTTCAGTAGCGAATTCCCTTAATACGACATATTGTAGTTGTATAAATATATTTAACTTTTTACGAAATGGCAATAACACATTTTTATATCGTAACAGATTACGGTTACCTTGATAATGTAGCTATATCATTTAGTGAAAAATAAACACATTTACGACAGAACAAAGTTAAAAAATACACAAAATTACTGACAATTTAGATTTCCAGACTAAAAATGTTGAACACATTTTTCAGTATTTCCCTAAAATCTGACTTATTAGTAATTTCCATGGCACTACTAACAATCACTTCATATATAAAATACTTTGTGAAGTTTAAGTTATATTGATTCTTTTTCTCTTCTACCAGTTGCTGATAACGTAATACGATTTGTCTGAAGTACAATACTTCAAATCTTTCCATCAACTCATTTTTTTATCTTTCTGTCAATTTTATCAATTAGGTATTTAATCTGTAGTACATCAACTCAAATTTCATCTGTTAAATATTTAATCAATTTATTAACACTTGAAGGCCTAGTCTTAAAATTTGGAACATAACTCAGAACTGAACATCAGTGGTGTAATACACAATTCATTACTTTATCTATAAATAACACCCATATATCGATACAATTTTTTGTATTTTCCTAGGTTAGTGCCCTTAAAGCAGAAGGAATACTTTCTGCCAACTGAAAATCAATATATACAAGTATTTGTCACTGTATAATCCAGTTTTTATTTATTCGCATGGTTTGCGAATTTTGACACGAGTTTACTCGATTTGTGCCTATGTGTGTACAGAATATGTGTAAGGAAATGTTAATATGAGTTTATTGGTTGTAGGCTTTAGGGTTTAGCCCTTTATATATTGAAATTACCCACTGCAATGTGGCTGACCGATTTGCATCATCTTTATATTACACTATTACTTTTAAAATAATAACCTTACTTTTGATTTTACAATCTCGATCGTGTTTATATAAACCGTTCATTCAAGGGGAAAAGTCAGTAATAGTTCCTGTGATCAAACAACAAATACATACAAACTTGCGTTCGGTCTGACCCGATGAATCATAACTGGAGTGTAGATACAAAAGACGAATTTTCCCAAATTGAGGATAAAAAGTAAATTTAAAAAGCACGCCTTTTTAAAGATTTTTCTCGCAATAATTGATATTTAAGAATAATTTCAATAGAACTAATAGAATTATTCTTATAATCGTTAATTTTTAGAGTTCACAAAATCAATTACAACAATGCTTAAAATCACGTTTAAGTATTTTAAATTGTTAAACCCCTCCCTCCCTCACCCCTACTAGGTTATTTATAATTACATCAAAGCAATATCAAACTTTAGTCAACTATTCCTAATTTCAATTAATTCAGTTTGATTTTTAGTAAAAAATAAATAAATCAAATCAAAAATAAATATTGCATACAGAAAAATGTATTTTACCTAATACATTATACATTATTATTATAAACAATAATTCAAAATTTTCTTGCATTTTAATATTATAAGTTACCCAATCCCGATTCAAAATTAATGCAAAAACACCGTACTACCAATTACTCACAGTTTAGGTCAAATAAACAGCGTTTCTTAATTACTCTATAAACACAAGGCAGGTGACTTCAATATCTCAGAGTGAAGATTGTCGCCGTGTTGACACAGAGATTCTGCCATGACGGATGTGACGAACGTGACAAGAGTGCAAAATACATTCTGTCCCTTTCTGTCTACATTCATCTTCTGCACACCATGCACACAAGGCAGGTGACTTCAATATCTCAGAGTGAAGATTGTCGCCGTGTTGACACAGAGATTCTGCCGTGACGGATGTGACGAACGTGACAAGAGTGCAAAATACATTCTGTCCCTTTCTGTCTACATTCATCTTCTGCACACCATGCACACAAGGCAGGTGACTTCAATATCTCAGAGTGAAGATTGTCGCCGTGTTGACACAGAGATTCTGCCATGACGGATGTGACGAACGTGACAAGAGTGCAAAATACATTCTGTCCCTTTCTGTCTACATTCATCTTCTGCACACCATGCATGAACAGATCTATATTTTCTTCCAAATAAGAAGTTGGAATTTTTATAAAAATGCTGCTCTGTAAAGCCTAATTATTCAAAAATTAGATCATGAGATCTTTCAGTGTACACCATTTATCAGAGTGTTTGATATGTTATTTAAAAAAATGTCCCTTGATGTCACAGTTGTTTAGCAGGAGTTACGTGCGAAACAGATGGTTCCTTGCTACTATTTCTATATTAAATAACTTATTAAATCAAATAAAGGCTTAAGAGTTTGGAAAAAGATAGAAATATATAAAAAAGAGAATCTTAAGTAGACACTTTAATATTTATATGTATATTTGGCATTATCTATATATATATTATTTTGTATAGCCTAATACTTGATGTTCTTCAGAACACCAAAACTGTTTCACTTAAGATTTCTTTCGACAGCTACCACTGGGTCAATCAAAATCAATCAAAATTCATTGTAATGTGCAACTGGAATTGACGACATTTTTATTTTAAGTAGATATTAAAAACACACACAAATTTCCACTGTAAATAAAGCCAAGTACACAGGAGAATATCTCGTCTTGTGTTTGCATTACAAAGTGCAGGTCCTTAATATCTTACGCAAACTTACCCTCTTCTGTCAGCTTTCAACGTTACCTCATTCATTAGGGAGCCCAAAATTTCCAAAACCGTAAGAGACACAAGGCCAGAAAATATCGCTCTCCTCAACTCTTTCCTTTCGAAAGAAAAGTGGGACTTTCTAAATTTATCCAAAACCAGTTGAGCAACAGTTTGAAACTTTTAATAGTTATTTAAACTTTTATTTAGATCTATGTTGTCCCAAAAAGGAACCATCAAAATTGGTCAAAAAATGACAAACAATAAATGGATCACTAAAGGAATTCTCATCTCGAGAGAAAAACTTAAGTTTTACTCTGAAATTTATAAACAAACACAAGATGACAATTTTTTAAAACATTTTTCCGGAAATATAAAACAATTTATAGAAAAGGTGATCCATGCAGCAAAAGCATATGATGTCTCAAAAGCGATTATATCTTCAAAAAACATTTCTAAAACTATTTGGGGCATCATCATTAACAATAAATCAAATCCTTCAAAAATAGCACAGATCAAAAATTGGGGATCGGCTTTTGGATGATGAAAACTGAGGTGGCTAACGTGTTTTAACAAGTTTTTTGGCAAACTGTGGCTTGTGACCAAGGCCCTCGGCCATCGGCTCCTGTAGCAAACTCCACGAGAAGACAAATTCCATCAGCCTCTATGTGCTTGGCACCGGTCGACGAGAAAGAACTCGTCAGTATTATTCAGCAGCTCCCAGCCAAAAAATCGAATGATCTTAATTCAAAACTCAATGTGGCTCATAAAAAAATGCTCGAAGCATATTGTGAGGCACCGCCTCACCGCCTCGACGTTTCTGACCCGCCCTTGATAAATTCCTCATTTCATTTGGGAGTTTTTCCCTCACTCCTGAAGATGTCAAAAGTAACCCCTATCTTTAAAAAAGACGACCCTACACTCATGAATAACTATCGGCCTGTCTCTATTTTGCCTATTTTAAGCAAACTATTTGAAAAGTTGTTTTTAGTGCGAATGCTTCAGTTTCTGAATAAACACAATCAGCTCTCAAATGACCAATTTGGCTTCAGAAAGGGCAAATCGACAATAGATGCAATTGTGGGTCTTGTCGATATGATTGTAGAGGGATTGGAAAGTCGAAATCACACTCTAAGTGTGTTTCTCGATTTATCTAAAGCTTTCGATTGTGTTGACCATATTACACTGCTTGACAGACTGGAATCGCATGGCATTCGAGGCGTGCCTCACACACATGGCTTAGTTCATTCCTAAGCCATAGAACTCCAAGTTGTCCAAATTTCTAATCATATTTCAAATTCTGTAAATATGAGTTATGGAGTTCCTCAAGGATCCATTCTCAGTCCAATTCTCTTCCTGCTTTATGTTAATGACATAAAATCATCACTACCACACGGGAAAATCGTGCAGTATGCTGATGATACGACTCTTTGTTTTAACGAATCTTCGAAATCAGATTTGGAACAAAACGCATTTGTTGGAATGAACAATTGTGTCCAACATTTTTCATAGCCTCAATCTAAATACAAATTCATCTAAATCTAACGTTTTAAATTTCACTTTAAACCCAGTAGACTTTGAGTATGGACCTAGCGTTATGTTAGCGGATACAATACTAGAAGAAGTCTATTTCCTCAAAATTCCTTGGAATTTTACCTTGATCAAGGTTTGACATGGAATGTTCACATCGATCACGTTTGCTCAAAATTAGCCTCAGGCATTTATGTTCTGAGGTCTCTAGCCAAATATACTGCCCAAGTCAAGTTCTGATAACGGCGTATTATGGCTTGATTTATCCACACCTCACTTACGGATTGGTACTATGGGGTGCCTGTGCAAGGAACCAATTTTCAAGAGTGTTTAAATTACAGAAGCGAGCGATCCGCACCATTGCATAAAATTAAAGTTTAGAGAGTCGTGCAGGTCAACTTTCAAAAGGTTGCAACTGTTAACTCTGCCTAGCCTCTACATTTTACAAACAACGTTGTATTGTATGTCTAAATGTGCCTTGATTACAGGCCGAGACATTCACTCGTACGGGACTAGAGGCAGAGACAAACTACCGAACTGGGAGACACAGGACGGTGGTTTATGAAACGCTTGCCTTCACAGGCAGGGGTTCATTTTATTAACAGATTGCCTAATGAATTAAGAAAAGCCTCGAAGCTCAAGGCGTTAAAAACTCGTTTAAAACGCTGTTTAGCGTCAAATGCATTTTACAATATAAAAGAGTTTCTGGAGTATGACTGGGAGACCACACAATAACAAGACTGACTCTAGAACGAAGTGGGAATTATTGGCGATGGATAAACGTGGAATGAGTGATCAAATGTATGTCTGAATGAGAGCTCGATGTGGTATGTATGTCCAAATTTTAAACCTATTTGACGTTTGCTATACAAATGTATTTTGTCTCCGCAATAAAAAAATTGACTATTGACTATTGACTGGCTAAAAGTAAATGTCAATTTTGCATTGTTTACAGATTGAATAGTTATATTTATTTAGTAGCTAGATTTATCATTTAATTATGTTGCATACAGATATAGTAGATTAATAAATCTATGCAAAGTGCGAGTATCTTTAACCTTATTGTAGTTAAATTCGGTATGTTCACTAAGATTTATAACAAATAAGAGGTAATTTTAAGCATGTAGCCTATATGCTTAAAAACTATCAATTTACAAATAAACAAATAAAATCTAAGGTATAACAAAAAAAAAAACAGTATAAAACGCATTTCTTTTTGTATAGATTAAAAATAAATTTAAAACTAATCATACAATAAAATGGAAGTTCAATATTCAGGAATTGATATGAGCTTAAAAGAAAGATTGAGAATAAAAAAACAATATTTACTTTAAATTATACTCGGTGTGTACATATGGTCACAATATTAATATGGAAGCAGGTGTTATAAATTAGAGGTGCTTGGGGAATTTCATTTCTGTTAGTCTGTAGGATTCTGAGAAACTCTAATTTATCTAAATACAGGTGTGAACAAAATAATAATAATCTTATTGCGAGAAACAATTACAATATTGCAGGGCATGAGTCAACGTAACTCTTCAAATAAGTAATTGCATCAGATAAATTATGTTTGTCAAGGTAAATACATACAATGCAATACAATAATTATTGAATATGTCGAGATTTCGTGGTTACTGTTAATTTCTACAATTCTCAAAACTTTCATTCCAATAGCCTAGCCGAAACTTTCAGTCGAGTTAAACGTCTTTGACATATACATATGCTTTAGTCTAGTTTTAAATTATTTGTTTACCGGATTAAGGTCTAAGACTCATTAGAGTAAATTGAGTTTGTTAATTTCTCAAAATAAAACTATTAAGAGTGTACATCATACTTTCATTTCTCGCTAATAATGAGGCAATGAATATCCGCAACGTTTACGAATAACATATCCTTTATAAGTTTCCTAAAGCCAACTGGTTTAGTAGCGTAACCAAGTAATTTAGTATATTTGCGCAGACTATAATATTTTAAATTTTCTAAAATTGCTCTAATTCATAATGAAAGTACACGCTTGTCTAAGCAATGTATCACACTTCTATGAACTTTCATATGGTTGATTTTTGCATTCGACTAAAGCTGAGGGTTCCTACAATGTTAATAAAATGGTTTTGGAGTTCATGAGTGTCCTGATATCAGCGTGTGGGTAAAATTTTGAGGAAAAGACTTCTGTAGAGAGCCACATACAAGATTTCGGGTCTCATGTATTCAGTAAATTATTGATGAGTGCACATAAAACCCAAACCCAAAACATTAAATATTGAGTATTTAAACAGTGTATTGTAAACATCATTCTGAAAGACACAGAACAATGCAGCAGTATTCACTTTCACGAGACCTAGCGAATGCAATTAAACTAAAATTTGCCCATTTGTAGTTAACAGCAAATCTAAAAGCGGTTGTTTATTGCACTTATTTTTGTTTCAGATTATCGGTAGAGTGACGTAGGAATCCAAAAATAACTTTACCCTTTATCAGTATGGCATCTTAATACAATGTTTTGCCTTTACAATTCATCAATAATATATTATTCCTTCCTTAGGCATATAATGACATTGTATGGTTGTATGGTTTGTTCATTTTCATTATGTTTATAAGTGATTTTTTAAATAATTTTATCTGTAAAATGTAAATAAAATAAATTATAAAGTACTCCTTTGTTTATAAAATCAGTATTTTTACAATAACTTCTGAAATTACGATAATATACGTCTGAATCTCAGTGTGATTCGTTATGTTATGTTAGCTGAAATGTTTTCTATTAATCATTAATTGAATAACAATGTTTGATAATGGAAGTTTCCATAGGAAAATACTTTTTTTGTTTGGCAGGTTCAAATATTCAGTAATTTGTATTAATTTGTATTTGTTCGTTTTAGATGTTAAATTGAAATGAATGACTTGTAATTAGAAAATTGTACAAAGATAAACTCAACATACCGTAACACGAGTCCAGAGAATTGAATAAATATTGAGAGATTGAACGCAGCTTTGAGCATCTACCAGAACCCACGCTTCCATAAACGCTTCATCTGAAATTGGATAAGTTAAACATTTCAACGTTAAATGATTTTGAAACGTTTCAATTTAACATCGAGATTCAATTTGCACATCATGGATATGAATTAGTACCTTTTGTAAGCGTAGGAATTTTTAAGACCCAATTTTTTATTTACTGGTTCTGTGTTGTATAGAGAAACTGAGTATTTAGTTAAATGACATCATAGAGAGAGAGAGAGAGAGAGAGAGAGAGAGAGAGAGAGAGAGAGTGCGTGTGTTTACAAGTTTACTTAAATTAATTTATTCAGCTAGTAAATAAACCATCGTATTTCATTACTTTAAGTAGATATTACTATCCATTTCCTAAACAATTTGTCTCGTGTATTGTTAATATTGTTTCAAGGTACCGTAATTATACATTAAGATATGAATTAATATAATTTTAATTAAATTTTGATCAGCTTAAGATACACTATACATATATTCTATCAACTATAATTGAATTAACTAAAAGCTTTCATTGAGAGATTTTCACAAGATGCTTACTGTCCAGAGATGATGAGAAATGCCGTGTAAATGTTGAGTTATTACGCAAGAGTGCGCTTGGTACCATTTCAATTCAAATTAAATCATTCAATTCAGTAATGTACGTGATTAACACAATTAACTAAGGGCATAGTAATTGCGGAAGCTTTTAAGATATGTAAGCTTTGTAGTTAAAGTAGTAAACCTGACCGATATACGGGACTTGTTTTTGCACAATTAAAAGTATTTTACAAATTAAAACTGCAGGCCGCCATTTTGAACTATTTGGATATAGAGACCTCTAGTTTGTGGTATTGTCCTTCTGTTACAAGTGTCTTTTAAATAGTGATTTAAATACCTGTATACATTTTAAATTTTTGGTTTTACATTTTTGATATTTACTTATCCCCAATCACCCAATTCAGGTTGGGGGTTGAAGTCTCTGTATGTTTTGGTATAGTAATGTTGTGTAACTACAAGGAGTTTTAATGTTAAAAACTCACTGTACGATTGTGGTATTTCAATCAAAAAATAAATTAATAATCTATTATAACTAAACAACGAGGAAATGAAAATATTTAAATATATTTCTATCGAATTAAGTGGTAATAGGAGTTCTTACTAACAGCAAAGTATTAGGAAACAATTTTTCATGCTTTTACAAAATGAAAACTTTTAACCACTACCGAAATCCCTACCCTAATTGACTAAATTGAATATTTTAATAGCAAGGTTAAATTTCAACCTACCAATATTGCGTGTAGACCGAAAAGATAAATGTAGAGTGCACCTCCTAAATAACGCTAAACGGATGTAGACTACCAATTTGCGGGGAGAATGTGGGTGGAGTGGGGAGGTCCGAGGCGGGTGTGTGTGTTTACGTCTCCGTTACGGCAACACATTCGCGTTGACATTGCCGGAACATTTCTCATGTCGTTAGGTGCAAGACCTTGAGGGCACTTTAGCTAGAAGCAATTTTTCTCGTGTCACATTGAAAGTTGTTTTAGCGTACAAAACAGAGTTCACGTCTAGCTGAACTGTACCTGCTAATAGAACCTGCACTGGATACAGACAATCTCGATGTATCACATCTGCGTATCTCAATGGATGTCCAGGAGTGGCACATTTGTAACCACAAAAGTCGAAATATTGTGGTAAGTGATAACCGTATCGATGGATCCGGTTTGATATGACGGATGATTTCTGAAGTGGGTGAAGTGTGTAACCAACAACAATAATGTTAAAATAATGGTGTTTTCAACATTGAAGGAATGCCCCAAACCAACCTTGACTGGTATAGACTGAACAGAGAGTCATTCTATTCTCCAATATAAAATACGGTCTCGGTATGATGCAACACCAATCCTCTATTTTCGTTTAAAGCCTGTTATTGGTGATATATAAATAAATAAAAACACCATTATTCATTCGAGCGTTTCTCACATAGGTACATCGATTTTCAGATCAATTCATGCCACGTTTAAATATTAAAAATTTTACATTTAAATAAACTATAACAACAATCTTAATCTAAAATGTATTTAACTACACTATACGAGAGAATAACTAAATAACAATACACTAACACATACGTGAAATCTTAATTTATAATTAATAAACAACAGAGATAATAGATAAAACTTCTTAATATTTGTTTTACTTGAGAGGATATGTCCTCTTTGAGACATCCAGGGAGGAAATTGTACACCGTCCGGCCAAAGAACGAGAAACTTCTTCCAAACTCCCTTGTCGTTCTGGGAAAGTGAAGTTCCCAATCATGGTGGGTGCTTCGCTGTGAGACCTCCTCCCGGTATGTTAGTCTCTCACTCATATACTGAGGCTCCTTGAGGGAAAGACCCTTGTGGATTATACAGTTAGTAAGTATCCTGCATACGGTTTCCATAGGTAGCATATTTTTTAAGGCTCCTCAGCAACCAGGCACGTGAGCGAATCGTTCAAGACTAAAAATAAACCGGATAGCACTGTACTGGAATTTCTTTATTTGCTCAGTGTCACCTCTTGAGATGGATGCTATTGCCTATTGTGATTGATGATTTGAAATGATAATATGATCCAACCTTGAAACTGAGTGTTCTAATTTTTTGTAACAAATAACGATGATAATGATGGAAATTCAATAATCCATTCCTCAATTCTTGTTCATCCAGAATAACCCTCAACAGTCCATAACTGAACTTAACCTGCCAAGATATTTTTATTTGTAAGGAAAAATTTCCAGACGATGATTGAGGGCAATGGAGAGACACAGAGAAACGGTAATGATGGTACTTGGAGGGGCCAGGAAAAAAGGATTCTCCGAAGAAGACGTATGCATGCAGTATTGCTATAACTGAACAAAAAACTCCATTTTCAATGACGAATAAGCGTTTTTTTATCTTTTTTAACATTAAAGCAATAGAATAACTATTATTGTGATGAATGCTTTTGGATTTATAGTGCGCAAAGCACACAGTAATTTAAAATATAAATATTTAAAATGCTTGCATTTCAAAGTTTAAAATATTGAATGTCGTCTAAAAATACAATTCAATTTATGTCACTAAAAGTGTATTTGCAAGTGTATACATGCATGGAAACGTCAAATATTTTAATATTTTGTAAGAACTATGGTACACAATAAACTTGATATTAGCAATTACATTTTTTTTTTATTAACGGATAAATCAACAGCTCCGTTCCACGCGTAGACGGCCATGAAATTGAAAATGAGAATTAAATGAAAAATTATTTACTTATACAGCAAAAGTTAGGGACTAAAAACTTCCTTATACTTAACATACGAAAACTGGAAATTAAACTAAATTAAATATTACCTCATGAATAAAATAATTTACATACATACTTATATAATTTACAATCTTTTTATTTTACATTGACTATCATTTTTTATTGGTTATTGGTTACTTTTATTGGTTTGTTTACTTTTTCTATGCTTAAACTTATATTTTATATCTGAAGAAGAGTACATATTCTAGATCCACAAACGTCGTGTTTTTTTATTCTGTTCTTCACATTCTTACCTACCTAGACGTATGCTATACATAGTTACATAGTTACTTTGTATCTAAGTAATCAGACAGTCTAAAACAGAGAGGTCTCACATTAAGCGAGTGTACGGGTGTGTGCGTGCGCGTGTAAAAGCCATTCTGCTAAAAGCTTCCTGGAAGCAGTTACAGGTTAACTAACCCCAAAACCGAAAGATCACAGTCCTTGTTTAAGTCTACTCCATTTTACAGTCCATTACAGAAAGTAACAGGAAAAAAGCTATAAAAAGTGTTTGTGCTTGGAACTGCTACGTATTTTTATTTAATACAGTTCAATATAAAATAGTAAAACATGTTATATACAGAGTCCATATGAAAGCATTGTAGAGGAATAAAAATCACTTTTTTCAATTTAGTCTTGTATTTGACATTTATAAAAATATATATTAAGCATCGTTCTCCTTGCAGAGTAGGAAAGTCAGTGCCCAAGACTCTGAGTGATTTAGTGTAGCTACAGCTTAAGTATAAACTAGTATTTAGGCACAACGTCTAAGAAAGTAGGAACAATCAAAATTTCTACACATAAAGTATGGTGGGAAGGGTTGGTTAAATGTGAATGTTGAGTTTAGCTCCAGCTCACCTTCCATTTCGCTAGCTTACACTATATTTTGTAGTCTGTGGGTTTCTATGTCGAAGCGATGTAAAGAGTTAATAAGAGCTTTTTCTTTTGACGACTTTTTTAAATCTCTTCAGACGAACATTACTCCAGATACAAGAGTAAAGTCACTGACAGCGTCAGATTCCAGATGCTGCACCAAGAGGAAGGTGAACTGGAGCTAACCTTAATATTCAAATTGATCCTACCCTTCTCAACGTAGCTAAGTTATGTGTAGTAAACTGCTGTACTATAATAGGATTTCGGACATTTTAAGTCATATGTGTAAAACGTATAATGTAAAGAAATGCAATGTAATGTAAAACATAGGTTTAAAACGTGTGAACGAATAGTGCATGTGCAAAATGCAAAGCAGTATGTACAAAAATAATTTAATATTTAAATGGCAGCTATTTCAAAAGACTTGAGTGTGGGAATATTCATATTCACTATATATTATTAAAATATATTTTCTCCATTTTAACATTAAATTCAAGTTTATTGCAATAGAAATACATAACGACGATTTAAAAAAGAGATATATTCAAACTTCTTTGAATTCCAAGTAATGTGTTTACTAACAATTCTGAGAGAGAGCGAAACCTCGGCGTGAATTTTGGTAGTTGGTGGGCGTCTTCCCCCCCCCCCCGCATGCTACTGAAAGGCAGACGTAAAATTACAATGTTCCTCCCACAAGCATAGAAATCAGAACCAGCGTTTGCAGGAAGGATAGAGAACATACCCCCATTTAATAATGCTAAGACGATACTAAGACAAATTGTTTTGGCTGTTATCCGAATAATTAAACTATAATTGCCAAAAGAAATACATACTCGCATTATGCGTACTAAATGTATTGTATATATTTAAAATTATTAAAAAATAAAATGAATACTATCATTTATTATCAAAGTTGTAAGGGATATAAAACTCATTTCAATGGTTGCTAAAGCTTGGTATATATCCCTTAGTTAACATTTAAAACTCTTTTTTAAGTAAACCGTTATTAAAGAAGGAAACCAAATTACTTTTAAATAGTATATCAGGAATGACTCACGAATATATTAAATAGCCTATAACTCAGTAAAATAAGACAAAATAAGGATGCAACCTCGGAATGAAAGATAATAAGCTAAAAATTTGCATACGTCTTTATTTTTGATGGTATAAAACTTACCTCAAAAGTCTCATATAATCACGTGTACGCGTCTTTTTAGATATTTAAGGTCAAATTTCACGAAAATCAGTTTTTTGAAAATATCTCGTTTCCCTTACGCTAAATGACTTTTGAAGTGGTTAGAGAAATTGTAGAACGGAAATTCTCTTCAACTTTTGTCTGAAGTAATTTTATGTACGTTCAACCCTTTTGAGATACAGCGCAAAGAGTAGGGGACCGCTTAACCTGTATATACGATAATGCGAGGTCAGCGAGTAGAATACAATAAATAAATGAGTTATATTGTTAATTATTCACTTACTATTATTATTATTACTTAATACTATGATTATTGTCAGCATTATTATTACATTTTTATTATTATCATTATTATTAAATTTTTATTATTATTTATTATTTAATATTCCATATTTATAGATATTAATTATAAATTAAATATTCTCTAAATAATACTTATTTTATTTTTACCAAACATACAATATTAAAAAAATACTTTTCTTCCATATTCCTATATTACTATGAATATTATACCATATGAATATTATATCATCGATGGTGGATTTTTCTTGCATCGCGTTGTATGGAATAAAGATGATACTATCTCTCATATTTTGAATAAATACGTCAAATATTTACAAACACATTATGGGTCCAAGTATTGTTGTTGTAATTTGATGGTTACTCAGACTACACTAAGAACATTAAAGCAATGGAACAATTAAGAAGAACTGCTGGTGTTTCAAAATCTTATGAACTCCGCTTTGATAAAACAATGAAATGAAAAATATTTATAGACATGCTTATCAACAAAATAAAAACTGTTAATATCACTACAAAACAAGCCAGAGATGATGGTGATGTTCTCATTGTAGAAACAGCTATTGCAGTCTGAAACTTAAAAAAAAAAAACTTCTGTCATTGTAGGAGAAGATATTGATTTGCTAGTTATCTTGATAGGACGTGCTCAATCACATCAACAAGAAATCTTTTTAAAATCAATATCTTCTCCCTACAATGACAGAAGTTTTTTTTTTTTAAGTTCAGACTGCAATAGCTGTTTCTACAATGAGAAACATCACCATCATCTCTGGCTTGTTTTGTAGTGATATTAACAGTTTTTTTATTTTGTTGATAAGCATGTCTATAAATATTTTTCATTCCATTGTTTCATCAAAGCGGGAGTTCATAAGATTTTGAAACACCAGCAGTTCTTCTTAAATTGTTCCATTGCTTTAATGTTCTTAGTGTAGTCTGAGTAACCATCAAATACAACAACAATACTTGACCCATAATGTGTTTGTAAATATTTGACGTATTTATTCAAAATATGAGAGATAGTATCATCTTTATTCCATACCACGCGATGCAAGAAAAATCCACCATCGATGATATAATATTCATATGGTATAATATTCATAGTAATATAGGAATATGGAAGAAAAGTATTTTTTTAATATTGTATGTTTGGTAAAAATAAAATAAGTATTATTTAGAGAATATTTAATTTATAATTAATATCTATAAATATGGAATATAAATAATAAATAATAATAAAAATTTAATAATAATGATAATAATAAAAATGTAATAATAATTGCTGACAATAATCATAGTATTAAGTAATAATAATAATAGTAAGTGAATAATTAACAATATAACTCATTTTATTTATTGTATTCTACTCGCTGACCTCGCATTATCGTATATACAGGTAAGCGGTCCCCTACTCTTTGCGCTGTATCTCAAAAAGGTTGAACGTACATAAAATTACTTCAGACAAAAGTTGAAGAGAATTTTCCGTTCTACAATTTCTCTAACCACCTTCAAAGTCATTTAGCGTAAGGGAAACGAGATATTTTCAAAAAACTGATTTTCGTGAAATTTGACCTTAATATATAAAGACGCGTACACGTGATTATATGAGACTTTTGAGGTAAGTTTTTTATACCATCAAAATAAAGACGTATGCAAATTTTTAGCTTATTATCTTTCATTCCGAGGTTGCATCCTTATTTTACTGGACTACTAGTTTAGTTTTAAATTTGCTCTTGGGCACAATATAAATGTGTAATGAATTACACATAAAAGACTTAAAAATAAAAACAAAATATTTACATTATTTTAATTGCAGATTTCATAAAAGTCACCAATGTGTGTATTCTAAGGTGTTTTCCATATTTACCAAAGAAAATTTTTAAAATCCAGATGCGTACATACAGTTAAGCAGGGGCAACGAAAAAAACTGCTAGTATTTGAACAATATTCTCTTTACATATCATCCACGCTGCTCAACCTCTACAAAACCTCTACTCTGCATATACAAAATTTCAAATTAACAAGCAGCCTCTACGTGAATACATTTTGAATTTTTAATGTAAGAAAATTATTTTATAACTATAATCGTTTCAGATATATCATAATCCTATTCCAAAGATAATTCAAAGAAGAATGGAATTTTAAAACCATACTGTGAGATTTACGAATGTCTTCTTAAAATTCTAATTTAGAATACCCTATTTCAACGAATTTGAGACCCCGTATAAAGTATGAAACGCAGCCTACATAATAAAATACTCAATTTAATGACTGCAACGTGTACAAAACCGTTAATTCCATTTTTTTTTAACTTTATCATCACGTATTGAGCTATTATTTGAGATATTATATAACACAAAAAAAGACATGTTGAATATATAAACACACTAATATCCTATCATGAGATGTACTGTATGGATCAATGCTACTAAAGATACAAAGCCAAGAAGAATCGTTTATCACGGCCCATTGCACAATACAAGCCTTGCCGTTGGATATGTATCACTTTTCGTATTAACCAACAACGATCATTCTATTGCTTGGCTTGTTTTTTGTTGTACTATCGCAATACTGTAATTTACATATATAATATATACACATACATAGAGCCTATCATGTCATGAATGGAAAGAGTAGAAGATGTTCGAGTCACGAAGTCAAGATAAATCGTCGTCGTAACTGGGACCGCATTGCACAATACAAGCCTTGCCGTTGGATATGTATCACTTTTCGTATTAACCAACAACGATCATTCTATTGCTTGGCTTGTTTTTACATATATAATATATACACATACATAGAGCCTATCATGACATGAATGGAAAGAGTAGAAGATGCTCGAGTCACGAAGTCAAGATAAATCGTCGTCGTAACTGGGACCCATTGCACATACGAGTCCTATCTCAAGATGCTTATATTGTCTTGTGTTACACTTTCAATCTAAGCGATTTATATATGCAGTTCATACATATATCAATTCAAATTTAAACAGACATTATATGGGTATGTACATAGACAAAGTAATTAGCACTTATTGTTATTTAAACACTTATTGGGTTTTATATAACGCACACTATAGGTTTTGTTTGCGTTTTATTAGGGTTATTTATGTTTGGAATGAAACAATTGTTTTATTTTTTTTATTAAAACACATCTAAGGTGTGTCTAAATGGAAATTCCTCCAGGTACTGAAAGATACCGACTTTCATCCTTACCATTTCACTTTTGCCCAATCACTGCAAAAATAATAAAAAAGTAAGGTGATTAACTTAAACAAACCATAGTATAATCAAATAGGTACTACCTTAAATTGTATGAGTTACACAGGAGATGAATCATTCATACAGACAAGTGTGCTGAGGTCCGGGTATTAATTTCAGTTAGTTCTGAGGTCCCACACTAGAGCTGCGCCACCTAACTTAGCCTACTACCTGACCTACCCGAGCCCCTCACTGCACAGAGCACTCACTTCTCCGTGCATCAATTTATAGCATTGAATGAGTTGTCTCTTATACTAGTTGTGTTATTTAACAATTAATATTAATCATTTTCTTACATTTTTGTTGTATTGTCATCTCTGAATAACAGCTGATAGACATGTGAACATTAATTAATCACATCATTGTAAAAATGCCTTTTGTTGAAACCCGTGACTTCACTTACCTCAAACTTTATGCTTTGTCAGTCAACATAAGGTGCTTTTTGGTCCAATATACCAATTAAAAGATTATTTATGTATTTTCACTCCTTTAACTTCTACTTTGGATAATTAAACATCTTTTGAAAGGTGGGATTAGAAGTTTAAGCAATATTTATGAAAAACAGTTTATTGATGAGTCGAAAAATATAAAAGTATCACTCTTTAAGAATGTACAAGTGTTGAGTACTTTATTGAATTAATAAATTAATTACTATTTTAAAAACTACGTTTATTAGTAACATGTCACTTAATTTAGGGAAATAGTGACATAATCTTGTAAAATAATTAGAACCCATTATTTGAATAATAGTTTAAATTTGAAAATCGCTGATTTACTTCAAATTCCATGTACAATATCCGAATATTCCTAAGCACTAATGTACCATTATCCTTTATATACATTACAAATTTTATCTATATATAATTAATAAAATTTGTTATGTTTCTCATTTGTCCTAGATTCACGCTGCAGGTTTATGACTTTTTAACTTAATTGATAGGAATATATTACAAATTGTTTTACAATTGATATATGACTTAAAAGTCACCCTCAAGTCATGACCTTACTTAATTGTAAAATAGATGTACTTAATTGTCACTGAAACTATGTAAAGCGCAGTCTTGCGTTAAATTTCAGCTCTTGCTCAGGTATTTCTCCGCTTCTCCTGAACGTAATTATTTCATCAGCATTTGTCATGACAAACTCTTAGTAAATTAAATTATAATTAATATAACATTTTAATATATGATGAATGTTTGTCTGTATGTCCTTTGTAGACTCAAAAAATATATAACCGATCATTATGAAAATTTGTATTATATGTATTTTTCTACGTAAAAGGTTAATATGTTATGCCCATTGATGTAACTCACCACCGGGTGGCGCTGCAAAATATAAAAGTTAATAAATTGCCTGCACATTATAAACTGCAATTACGAGACAGTTACGTTCATTTTCAAGTTTTTATGTATATTTGTCTTTAAAATGAATTTCTGGTTGAACTTAAAGCTTGAGTGTTAGACCACTTTATAATAAAGTACAATAGCTATAAACGTACAAGTTTGACAGATTTTCTTGATCGTTGCAACAAGGTAAAACTCTACATCGGAGTTGGAAATATAATTCACTTCAACTAGAAGTGCTCATACAGGGGCAAAGCTTACAAAAAATGTGTGAAGCCGCGGGAAACAGCTAGTAATATCTACATTTCTTAGCCCAATTACCGGTTACGCAAGACACTCCATAATTAAATCAATTCCATACTGTGTACAATAATAGTAATTGTTTTATATTTAAAGATTTTTAATTTTGTGTGACTTCCCAAATTTTTAGTAATTATATACAAACACTAGACCAGGTCCAATAAAGGTGGCTCGAATAGTTCCAAGTATATAGGTAAATATATTTTAACATTTTCAAAAAATGACATAGGACTCATTATATAATTTTTTCTAAAAACACAGTTTATGGCATAATAAAATAATTCAATGTACTCTCTTATCAAAAACTATGAGTTATACGTTTAATATTTTATATTTTGCCCTGCTGGTCCAGAAACAAATATATTCTTATATGAAAAATAACTTATGTTATAAAACTAATTTTACTAAATGTCCAATATTATTAAGTAATAAGTATCTCAGTATATTATACACATTATGTAACATTATTATAGCAAACAAAATTATAGGAAACAAATGTTTCTAACATAATAAAAATAAGATAAACCTTAATTTATCTAAGATAGGCAATGTTATAGCAATTACTAGGCCTTTATCAGTAGTAGCTCTATTTTAGTATATTATATCCCAATATTGCATAAACAAATTTTAATCAAACAATTCAAAGTCAGCTGGATATGTGTGTGTTGTGTGTGTGTGTGTGTGTGTGTGTGTGTGTGTGTGTGTGTGTGTGTTCGTTAAAAAATGTATACGATTCTGGTTGCTATAACATTTCTTGATGGCGTGAACTTATACAGCAAAGTTTATTTTCTAATATGAAGGCGCAGTATTTTAATTCATTTTTCCATCACCAAACAACCCCAGGGTATCAGCAGATCTATCGGTGACACGGAGAATGATCGTTCGTATTGTTGGCCCATCATCAGTTTCAGCAACTAATGTTTCTATTTATTTGTATAAGGAGTATGTCACTTCTTTGTTTAAGGTTTGTTATAGGAAGACGGATAATTTTAAAGGATAATAGGGTTTCGCACACTTACTATGGTTATAAATTAAATAAATAGAACACACATTTCTAGGATTGACATCTACCCTCTTCTTCAGGTGACGTAAACATATACATTTAAAAACTAAAAAGTGTGGCAATAAATTTCCACTGAAAATATCAAGTGAAGGTACATCAGCAGCATGAGGACCAGACTGTCTATTGATGCAATTTTTAGTGTTTGAAGTTTTTGTGCATGCATAAACAAAAGTATTGGGATATAGGCACCTAAGAATAGGGTAAATATAAATCCAAGAAACGTATGATTTTATTTTCTTATATATAAAAATGATCCTGTGACGTTACCACGAGATAAGTCTGTAGCGTAGTGCAGCTCTAGCAATCGTTGAAACAATGTATTTAATCTTCCTCTTGGCTGTATTGGGTTCTCTGTCAATATTTTGGTGACCATAGCGATATGTATTGCCAAAAGTGCCAACTATATTCATCTAGTCAACTTTCCACCCATTACCTTCGTGTCAGTAATCACTATATTAACCCGCATTAAAGTATTCCAATGACATTGGAGGCGGTGCTGCCATAAACCACTAGTTCTTTGACGTAGCTTTGGTCACATAGTTGCTTAATGTAAATGTTATCTGAAAAACATATGAATGAAATCTAACGCACCTATATTTGTTCACGTGATCAGCTGATGGCATTGTTTTATTAATGTAATAGATGCTATAAAACTGGCAACAGTAATGGTGTGAGGTGTAGAGCAGGATTCTGACGAACCAATCAACATCGGACTACTTTCGTGCGGACTCCTCTAGTTATCCTTTTGAGTATAGATGATTCACGTCAGCCTTGCTTTTATAACGACTCTGTTGATAGTAATGTGTAATCAACAGTGTGAGCCACATATTTTAACTTTGGTAAGTGTGTCTAAAGGCACTTCGAGAGTGTATGGCACATTTCTGTGGAAAATCAACATATTTTATATGGAATGCTATACATGCATATTCATAGTTTTAACGGTGGGCCACAGTTTTTGGGTATGATGTTGTTGCACTTTTTTCTGGTTGTTTCTTTTCGTTTTTATGAACGATCATGACCTAAGTCTAACAAAATTACAGTATTTTCATTTGTAGAAGCACAGTTAAGAAGATGAGATATTCTGTAACACTGTTTTTGATTCCGAGACATGGTCTTTGAAACTGATACCAGCGGATCAGTCGTTGCATATTTTGTCTTCCTTTGTGTGCTAACTCAGAGTTAACTAACAATAAATTGGGATAGGGTAGAGAAGGTGGAGCTGGGTTCAGCGCACAGATTATCTTGCGAAGTACAATTAACTTGTCTCTTGTCTTCGCTGACAAAATTGGTACAGCACCATTGTTACAGCTTACATGTTCATCTTGGAACGTTTATCCCTTACTCCCGTACGTCTGCCACTGTAGGTATTGTTATGTAGTTTTGGTGTACGTACTCAGAGCAATTAATGACAACTCATTTTTTTTAATTTACTTATTTTCCGGTATTGTAACATAGCGTTCTTTAGAACTCAAACTAAAACCAAAAGAATTGAAGATTTATTCAACTATTTCATATCGAAAACTCCAGAATGTACGCAAAACACGGCGTTGACATAATAAACAATAAATAAGTCTAAAGTCTACCTGCAACAGGATTTAGCACATACGCAATGTTCAATGAAATGTTCACAGAATATAAAAGTTTATTTGTAAGTAGGAAATCCAAAATATAACTATTTTAATAAGTACAAAATATTAGTATATTTAAAAATTATATTTATTATAACTATAATTATAGTATATTTAATAGTTTCATGAACATCAAACTTAAAATCGAAAAAATATAAAACTTGAGGATTGGAATAAATAAATGTTGCAAATTATAAGCTCTTTATATATAGACAATTAATATTGCTAACTTTCCTCTTTGTGGGATTTGCATTCTTTTAATTTAATTATCTTTCTGATCCTTTCAAAAGGTCTTTTCGGTGTTATTGCTTTCCCCGTCATGGTTGGTTAATTCTTTATGGTATTACATTCTATAACACAATTTCAAGTTTAATTTAATTTATCTAAAAATATAAAATCCAAGTACCATCTCAAAATATTCGAAACTACAGAACGGTTTTACATAGAACTGTGTGCACATGTTCGACATAACTGTTTGGTGTTTGCTAAGAAACTTTTTTTAACATTTCGCAGCGTAACCAAGAAAATCTGTGAAAAACTTTGACACTTTTAAACACAATATTTATTAAATTCAAAATGTTTATACTATCGACACTACCATATTGAGGGTCCCAATAGAGTCCTACAGATAAGCTTAAGACGAGTGTTGTTTTGTTTTCATAAACAGTCGCGGAAACTCACTCAAACCCGTGATGTTATTACATTATTCACCATGAAACTTCTATAAAAATTTTTATTTTATAGAATACAGCTCATAACGGTGAACTTTAAATTAGTCTATAAAACAAGATTGCGAATAACAATCATTTCTTACCAATGTCTTCCTTCTCATCGGTTTACCGAATTTTCTGTGTTTTCTTAAGAAGTTTAGGTCTCAGAGCAAAGATTTTTTACTTTCCTGATTTATATTAAAATCTAATTTCTACATAGAAATAACATAAAACATTATCACAGTAACGTTCTGTATTCCACTGTTTGCGACATTTTACCACATTTTGAGTTTAAGGAGGATATTTTGTTTAAGTTATTTTGGTCACAATGTATTTGCAGTGTTTAAAATTGCTTTTCTCTACAAACTTAAATTACTCTATCTGTGGCTTTAAGTCCAAGTTCAATTCTTGCGAGTCAGTATGAGCGTTCATTTCAAAGACGAACTTGTGGCAGAGAGCTTTCAAACTTATTTCTTAGAAATGGAGATATAATTGAATAAAACGATAAAGTAAATATTTAAAACGATCTATATGCAATCATCAATGATCTAAACAGTTTAATAGAAAATGTTATCCCCACTTAAGCACATGCCGATAATCTTGAATGGCTAAAGGAAAGAGGACATGTTAACAAACAGTAATGATTCTTTATTGGGCCAACTACTTTCTTTATATTACAAATTATTCCGTTATAAAATAAATATAATAATATTATAATATGAAATCAAACAACGCTTCTAGTTGTGTAGTTTCACATCAGAACAGTACATGCTTCTGAAACTACTACAGTACAGTAATATAAATATCAACTTTTGCTACCGGTTAAAAAGTAGGATTAGCACTTAGCTTTATTGGTTCTGGCAGTTTTAAATCGGTTACGTCAAATAGAGTAAAAATAGTATAGTAAATACTAATACTAAAATTAATAACTAAAAATTAATAATACTAAAAATTACTATACTAAAATAGTATAGTAAATAGGTCACTATTTACTATACTATTTTAGTATAGTAATTTTGACCTATTTACTATACTATTTTAAATAGTAAATTAAACAGCACTTAATCAGTAAATAGATCCCTACTTCATTACAAAAGTTACTGACGTCATCCATGATCTGTGCATTAAATCTCGATTTTAAGAGAACGTTTCGAAGTCATTTAACGTTAAAGTGCTTTTAAACTTATCCAATTTCAGACGAAGCGCTTCCACGCTCAGGCGGATGTCTGCAGCCGATCTCGTTATACCTGTTAAACTCTGCAGGTGCTCACTACATGCTTACGGTGTTTGGAGCTGATCTGTGTAGACATGTCTAGCTACGAGTCATTCATTTCGATTAACACCAGATATGAACACATATATATTAATTCTTAGAAACTTCTTAATATTTGAGCCTGCAAAGTAAGAGCAAATGTTTTTGCTATATAAAAGTATTTGACCGAATAACGTTATTATTTTAATTATGTAGGTTAAAAATGGAAATTATCTAACTTAAAAGTCAGACGTAACTCGATCACGATTCACATTGTACATATCAGTACGTTGCTCTGAACGAATGAAACACGTCGTCATTAACATTTTGATCATTGGCAAATATATGTCTTTTACAATAAGGATGTGTGCCCGATGCAATTATAAGTCTATAATACAGGATATAAACAATCAAAAAATAAAATATATTCAATAAATAAAATTGAGTCAAAATGTTAAATAGCTCTCAGTTAAGATAATGACGCTATAGTGATCACTGTTGGTCTTGTTAGTCGTTGTTCGTGTAAGCAGCCAATCACGATCGAACTCTGCCCTCTCAAACCATCTATATAGGCCTATATGTATTATTGGCAATTCCGGTAAACATCTGACTAAAGATTGCTCTTCACAGCTTGGCCAAAATACTTTAATAATTTATAGTATTGTGTTATCAAAGTTTCGAATCGAGTTAGTTAATAAACTATATTGGTAGCTTACCTTAGCTACTCCACTTTGTCAATGTTGCCCCTGTTTTATTCAGAAAAATTGTTAATAAAAACTATCCGTAAGAAGAGACAGTGTAACAGCTAAAGTATGTCAGAAAACTTGTGAGGTGTTTGTGGCCGCTTTAGAAGCAATCTCACTAAAAGCCACTCTCCACTGTCGTCGTTATTTACCGCACTGAAGTCTCAGTTAGACGACCAAGTTAGTCAAGTCAGTTCCAACCTAATTCTGCGGGATTATTACAGGGTTAGAAGTAACTTACGGAAAGAAAAATTTAGAGAGTTTTAATCTTGATCATAATTAGGAGTAAACATTAGCTAAGTGACTTTAGCGACAGAACTCTATTATAATGCAATAACATTGTTTTTAAATTGTTTGTAAAATAACTTCAATTTCAAACGTATTGCTCCCAATTCTTATTAGTATACTATGATATTTGCTTTGAATTACTCTCGGAATTATTGCAACAAAAAAAGAAAATTAATACGGAACTACGAACTAAATTTAACAAAATAGTAATGGTGGATTGAGGAATTTAACTTATTACCATGAATTTACTTTAAAGAGAAAGTCCTTTTTCCACGGAGAAAGGGTAAAAAGCACTTAGTTGCCATTGTCGCAGTGTTATGTTCCCTGAATGTTAGAAAAACAGTTTAGTTGTAATTCTGCTTCATGAAATTCACAATGTAATGGTAACAAGGTTAAACTTGATAACACACGCTAGACTTTTACGCGCTCGCGTTTATCTCACAGCAAGGACCAAGTCTCAATGGGCCGAAGTTTACCACTTTCAGTATCGATATATATATATATATATATATATATATATATATATATATATATATATATATTCGAGATATATATATATATATATATATATATAAAGTATATACTATATATATATATATATATATATATATATATATAGTAGAGGTTGAGTTTTACACCTCTACTATAATTCAACCCTCTAAATAAGGTCCTAAAGTTATTTGTATACAAGCGGATACACAAAAGCAGAAATCTGTGGGAGAGAACCAGCTATATTTGATAATGAAATATTACAGTGATTACTAAACATTGTACTCCTCAATATAAAGAATAATATTTTACTTATACTCAATCTTTATTTATAATTCTTAAATTTGAATTTTTAAAAGCAACCTGGAAACATTTGTAGTGTATAAATGTTTTATAGTAGGAACGACCGATACTATACGCATGGTCTAAACACGCATAAGTATTCTGTTTATATGAGTTCTGCTTACCGCATCAGGATCAAAAACTGCTATAGAGCGATCCCTACTAGTAAACGTCCGGAGTTCATAGTTACAATTTTTCATAATTTATCTTTATATATTTGTTTTTTCATTTATTTCGCGTTCAGCCAAAGGCAAAGCAGCACATGACGTTCACGCTAAACGGCCATAAACAAAGCTTTAAATGTCTCTTGTAGAATAAAATCTGGTGGTGTGAAGAAGCAAAGCAGTATTGGCAACCGTCAGAACCTTCGATTGAAAAAGGGCTTATTTCCATAAAACAAAGCGTCGAGACGTTAGATGAGTATCTTTCAGATTCTTCTATATGTTTCCTGAGTCACGTAATATCATTGCATAACAAATATATCACATTTTATTAGTTTTCAGTTTAAACCGCATCATTAGCACACTACTAACACAAGTTAATTCTTAAATCTCAATCTGGTTGCTGAGAGTTACCTTCAGCCAAAACTTGACAATAGTATATATAGACAATTATTCTGGGGCCAATTATTTATACTGGATGGTGTAGGAGGTATAAAATAGCCTCCAAAAATAAGGGCTCAAGAATCATCCCCCGGGAAATCTTTGACCATTAAGACCTTATAAATGTGATCTGGCCTAAAAACTTATTAGTGCAATCTTTATATTAATCTTTAAAAAATTTTGGAGTGGCTTGAGCCCCCAGAACCCCCCTTATATACACCCATGATAGATGTTAAAGTGAAACTGCGGGTTTAAGTGTTACGATAATATACTCCGGTATGAAATTTCACACTATATTAATATTAAATAAATTGCATTATTAATGGGAAAGCACTACAAGCTGCAAAAGTTACATCAGTTATCTCTAACACAATCATGTATTCTTCGTTAAAAACTCAAAAACAATAAGACATGCATAGGCACACCAAGCATGTGGTATACGTAAAGTATTACCAAAATACTATTGCAAGAAAAATGTGTTTAAAATTAACTAAGAGTTGGTCTATCTATATTTAACAAATTAAATATTTGCAAGATATTTATTACTTACACTTATTAAAATTCCATACTCATACTTGACAACTTAATGTTTGCAAATTAAAAATATAATTTACTGTTTTAAATTTTTTAGTTGTCAAATTAAATTTACTAGTTAAAAAATTCAAGAAAAACCCAAATGTGACTTGGTTCTAAAAAGACTTTTGTTCTACTGAGCAATACTTTCATAAAACTTTACCGCGGGGATATATTATTGACTTAAATTCATTTTTTATTAAAAAGTTAAATTCTTTGCAATAAGGCAACTCATCTCCTATCTCCCTAAATCCAATGACTTAAATTAGTACTAATCATGCATCAAGTGTGGCTGCTGCTTGGATGGGTGACCTCTAAGCGGACCTGTCCTTGCAAGGAATCCGCTCGTCCGGCGTTGGTGGTGGTTCGGAAGTCACCTTTAAGCCGTTGGTCCCTATGTTGTCTTAGAGAGGACATTTTAGCTTCTAACTTCGCCTGGTAAAATAAGATATTCTTTACATTACTTACACTTTTGTTTTAAACCCTGGTAGTCTCAACCCATTGATAAGTATACTTAATTATTACTATAACCATTTAGTATTCATTTATATTGACCAGGTTTTCCAAGAACACTATATAGCAATTATATAACTAAATACAGGTACGCCAGTATGTATTTAAAAATAATCAATGGTTACTTAGTAAAACCATTTTTTTTTTTTTCGGAGAGTAATAATATTAAGGTAGAATAACAGTATTATGATCATTATTTTATCATGTTTTGAATAAGTTTGCATATAAATATAAGTATTTCCAAAATTATAGATCCGAAAGTGATAGATCGTGAAATGTTTATGCCGGTTAAATGCTCAGGAAGCAGTGACGTAGCTGAGCTCGTATATATCACCACCAACACCAACAGGGCGTGAGGTGTCATATCAATCACTATTTGAATGTTGTCGAGTCTAACACTGGCATATTGGCGCTATCCGCTTTATGGCTTCTTGTCATATAGATTTCCCTCCACTGATATAAATATTATAAATTGAGATTTCTAGTTTTATTTTGAGTATTATTGATTTGGTTTCAAAAATTTGTTTAATATAATAGTAAATTTATTTGAATTCTTTGCTATTATATGTGAAATTGATAAATGTATTCATTACTATAAAAGAATAATATTACTAGTAAGTTTGAAATGTCAAGTTCAAATTTTTGGATTAAAATACTCTTAGTTGAATTTACTGTAAAGCAATTTAAAACCATTTAGTGTTACAATATACGTTATAAGTTTAATAAATTAATAGGTTTTGATAGAAATAAAACTAAATTAAATGCAGCGTATTATGAAGTATTTTATATACATATATCTGTAATATATGCAAGATTATATATTTAGTTTGAGAATGTTGAACATACTACATAAACGGTATTTACAAAATAAAAAATGTCACAAGATATCTGCAGGCAACAGAAAATTGGCATTGCGACAAGGAAAAAATAGCACTACCTAGAGTGAATAGCAACAAACTAGCATGTCCACTAAACTAGGAATCTAGAAATCTTTCAACTGGCTTTCAAACTAGAAATCCACTAAAACATGTTGACATTCAAAACCCACGTCTTGGTACACATAAATAATTACTTTTAGAAACCAATTTCTGAAGACATTTTACACACAGGGGTTCTCTAAGGGCATAAATCGCTTGCAGGAAGACTGAGCTGCAAACGGGTACTCTCTGAGGCCCAAAAACTCGCAATAAGTCTAGTTTTGACCCTCGACAACAGTGATGTTCCTATTTTCAACATACCGTATCTTCGTAAAGGAAAAGGTTTAAATATTTTAATGTTAATGAATTTTCATATGACTCTGATATAAGCAGGAATTTTCTATAGATTTTAATCTACAAGACGTCATTTTTGTTGGACTTTTGTGACATTCTTACTAATAAAGTTGGAAATTTATGTTTAGTACGTTATATCGAAATTTCAAAGTGTTTTTCAAGGATTTCATGGGAAAACTCATAAAACAATCGACCACCATTTCTTGCCATAAGAGCCTCATTACGGTCTCAGCAGCGTCCTCACTCAACAATTCTGAGTTTATACCTCTGTGCTTGATTAACACTGTTTCTGCTGAGTGAACTTCTTATTTGTTTGTTGTTACTACTGCCGACAATATGTTCATATCATTATAGCTCATTTATGCAAGACGAAATAAATAAAAAATAGCTTTTTCTTTTCATTTTTATATTTGTTGTATTCAACTAGCTAAATTAGAAATTATGTTACCGGAATTGCACTAATATTTTCCTATTCGTCATAGTACATATATTTACCACATGGCTATGGTACGAGACATTACTGCATTCTTCATCTGTGGAAATATATTGTTAAAAAGATTAACTTCTTGCACTAACACTGCTATTGAAATTATTAATTAAAACCGATTTACATTATCAATAACCAATTAAGCTATACACAACCAGGCATGCAAACAATGTGTCACGTACGGTACTATAATGATTTCTTAATAAGATATCAATACACAATACACAACTGGCATTGTTACAACTGTAACTAACTAGTCAGAAGTAACTGTAACTACTGAAAGGGCGCTTTGAGTGAGATAACTGAATGTAGGAACTTCCTGATACTGAGATCGTCTCTTCGGTTATTGTGATGGGATTATTGGCTTCCATCGTGGAATATAAATAATTCAATGTTATTCAACTTTACACAACAACATTTTATGGTCTTTTCATTGTTTTAGCTTCATAATAAAACTTTGTAATGCAATTGGGTGATACAGATATTACTACTGAATGATTTTTCTATGAGCAATATAAATTACAATTCTGCATAATTAAGTTTTTTGCATAAATCTTATAGTGTAACCACTATCTTTATAAATAGTTTAAAAATCAGTTAAGGGGATTCACCACTGAAAACATACTTTTTTTTTAATACACAATAAAAATAGCTTAACTATTTTTTTTCTAGTGTGTGTAGTAGGCTAACAAAAAATACAAAAATATAAAATGGCCAAATAGTTGTCACATACAGCCTACAGCGAATAAAAACGGGGGGTTTTCGCGTTTTTCAGACGATATTTAAAATTGATATATCTAAGAAAACTATCCAACATATTGCACTACTCATGGTCTAATTTTGAAGATATGGATCTATTCTAAATATTTAGGTAGATTTATCATGGTAGCATTCGTTGTTTTAATAAAATAATTTAGTAAACTTTAGACTTTAAAAAAAACAAACATGCATATATATAAAGTTATGTTTTCTATTCATCATATACACCTAAAAATCTAATTCTACCTAAATATTTAGAAAAAGATCTACTTAATATGTGGTAAAAATATGAACTTTTTATCTCAATTAGTTCCCAAGATATATCGATTTTTGTCTGAAAATTTATCGAAATTCAAACTTTCGGAAAACTGCAATAGAAAGTAAACGTAGGTTTCAACACTAATATATCACGTATATTTTTTTTAGTTTATGGTTCTGAAATAAATTTACACAATATATTAGGTCAAAGGTTGTATTATACATCAATATTAGGTCATATTATTATGTCAGTGTTCAATAAAAATATACATATATATATATATATATATATATATATTATATATATATATATATATATATTTATATATATACATTGTAAAATAAAACAGAGTTCGGTCGGTGACGTAGGTTGCAGGTTGCACCTCATACCGCTTTGCAATATTGTCCTTATTTCTTCTAGCAACATTTTTTTTGTATTCTTGACTCTTCCCATATTTTATGGCATAAAAAATTAACTAAACTTCACTCAAAACAAACAGCCTGAAACTCAAAGTAGAATGACAGATGACAGTTTTTTATTCTATTACTACTTCTTCTTCTTCTTCTTCAGCATAGAGTAATGAAAATAAAACAGTATAATGATTGATATGCGTATTAAACTAGATTTAAATATCTGTGTTACATATTTATAATGAAATATATAAAAGAAATTATGATGTTTTTTAGTAAAAAAATAAGGTATCTAGTAAAAATGTGAAATTTTGGACATTGACGCGCTTGCAAAAAACGTTATTTTTTCATACTTAGGGTTAAAATATAGGTCTTAGGATACTATGTTTTTGTTCAGTAGGTTCCAAATGACTAAAATATGACAAAGAAACTTTTTTTGAAAATTTCATATTTTTTCATTATTTTCAGTGGTGAATCCCCTTAAGTTACAAATTTAATGATATATTTCATAATTATTTCTCAAATCTTCATAAAATATAATATATATACCTAAAATTATATAACCTAATTAACATTTTTTATGAAATTTTTCGTTTCCAATATAGGGAAAAGATTCTAATGTCTTTTGTTTCAGCAAATTAGGGACACAGAGTTGTTTTAATATTTTAATCCACTTACATTTTCTAGTCAAATGCACTGGCTTTCCACATAAAGATCTTTTAATTTTGCTATTTTAGAAACATAATAAGTGCATTATAAAGGTTAGTATATATTATGGTGTGTTAAAGGCTGTGTTGTTAACATACACATAGTAGGGACTGTTGAAACATGTAGAGGTATCTTGGTGTTAAAGGCTGTGTTGTTAACCTACACATAGTAGGGAGTCTGAGAGCCTCAACAGAGTCTACTGCAGAGGATGACTGTTGAAACATGTAGAGGTATCTTGGTGTTAAAGGCTGTGTTGTTAACCTACACATAATAGGGAGTCTTAGAGCCTCAACAGAGTCTACTGCAGAGGATTACTGTTGGAACGTGTAGAGGTATCTTGGTGTTAAAGGCTATGTTGTTAACCTACAACATAGTAGGGAGTCTGAGAGCCTCAACAGAGTCTACTGTAGAGGATTACTGTTGGAACGTGTAGAGGTATCTTGGTGTTAAAGGCTATGTTGTTAACCTACACATAATAGGGAGTCTGAGAGCCTCAACAGAGTCTACTGCAGAGGATTACTGTTGGAACGTGTAGAGGTATCTTGGTGTTAAAGGCTATGTTGTTAACCCTACACATAATAGGGAGTCTGAGAGCCTCAACAGAGTCTACTGCAGAGGATTACTGTTGGAACGTGTAGAGGTATCTTGGTGTTAAAGGCTATGTTGTTAACCTACACATAGTAGGGAGTCTAAGAGCCGCAACAGAGTCTACTGCAGAGCATGACTGTTGGAACATGTAGAGGTCTCTTGGTGTTAAAGGCTGTGATGTTAACCTACACATAGTAGGGAGTCTGAGAGCCTCAACAGAGTCTATTGCAGAGGATGACTGTTGGAACGTGTAGAGGTCTCTTGGTGTTAAAGGCTGTGTTGTTAATCTACACATAGTAGGGAGTCTGAGAGCCTCAACAGAGTCTACTGCAGAGGATGACTGTTGAAACGTGTAGAGGTCTCTTGGTGTTAAAGGCTGTGTTGTTAACCTACACATAGTAGGGAGTCTGAGAGCCTCAACAGAGTCTACTGCAGAGGATGACTGTTGGAACGTGTAGAGAGGTCTATTGGTGTTAATGGCTGTGTTGTTAACCTACACATAGTAGGGAGGTCTGAGAGCCGCAACAGAGTCTACTGCAGAGGATGACTGTTGGAACATTGTAGAGGTCTCTTGGTGTTGAAGGGTTGTGTTGTTAACATACACATAGTAGGAGTCTGAGAGCCTCAACAGAGTCTACTGCACAAGATGACTGTTGGAAACATGTAGAGGTATCTTGGTGTTAAAGGCGGTGTTGTTAACCTACACATAGTAGGGAGTCTGAGAGCCTCAACAGAGTCTACTGCAGAGCATGACTGTTGGAACATGTAGAGGTCTCTTGGTGTTAAAGGCTGTGTTGTTAACATACACATAGTAGGGGAGTCTGAGAGCCTCAACAGAGTCTACTGCAGAAGATGACTGTTGGAACATGTAGAGGTATGTTGGTGTTAAAGGCTGTGTTGTTAACCTACACATAGTAGGGAGTCTAAGAGCCTCAACAGAGTCTACTGCAGAGGATGGACTGTTGGAACATTTAGAGGTATCTTGGTGTTAAAGGCTATGTTGTTAACCTACACATAGTAGGGAGTCTAAGAGCAGCAACAGAGTCTACTGCAGAGCATGACTGTTGGAACATGTAGAGGTCTCTTGGTGTTAAAGGCTGTGATGTTAACCTACACATAGTAGGGAGTCTGAGAGCCTCAACAGAGTCTATTGCAGAGGAATGACTGTTGGAACGTGTAGAGTCTCTTGGTGTTAAAGGCTGTGTTGTTAATCTACACTAGTAGGGGAGTCTGAGAGCCTCAACAGAGTCTACTGCAGAGGATGACTGTTGAAACGTGTAGAGGTCTCTTGGTGTTAAGGCTGTGTTGTTAACCTACACATAGTAGGGAGTCTGAGAGCCTCAACAGAGTCTACTGCAGAGGATGACTGTATAAACGTGTAGAGAGAGGTCTATTGGTGTTAATGGCTGTGTTGTTAACCTACACAATAGTAGGGAGTCTGAGAGCCGCAACAGAGTCTACTGCAGAGGATGACTGTTGGAACATGTAGAGGTCTCTTGGTGTTGAAGGTTGTGTTGTTAACATACACATAGTAGGGAGTCTGAGAGCCTCAACAGAGTCTACTGCACAAGATGACTGTTGGAACAATGTAGAGGTATCTTGGTGTTAAAGGCCGGTTGTTGTTAACCTACACATAGTAGGGAGTCTGAGAGCCTCAACAGAGTCTACTGCAGAGCATGACTGTTGGAACATGTAGAGGTCTCTTGGTGTTAAAGGCTGTGTTGTTAACATACACATAGTAGGGAGTCTGAGAGCCTCAACAGAGTCTACTGTAGAGGATTACTGTTGGAACGTGTAGAGGTATCTTGGTGTTAAAGGCTATGTTGGTTAACCTACACATAAATAGGGACAACATTAGACATGGTAGAGTGTCAGAAAGCCTCAACAGAGTCTACTGCAGACAATGGACTGTTGGAAACGTGTTGAGGTCTCTTGATGTTAAAGGCTGTTGTTAACCTAGACATGCTAGAGAGTCCGAGAGCCTCAACAGAGTCTACTGCAGACAATGACTGTTGGAACGTGTAGAGGTCTCTTGGTGTTAAAGGCTGTTGTTAAACAAGACATGGTAGAGTGTCAGAAAGCCTCAACAGAGTCTACTGCAGAGGATATGTTGGAATGTATGGACGTCGCTTAGTGTTAAAGGCTGTTGTTAACCAAGACACGGTAGAGTTTCTGAGAGCCTCAACAGAGCTGGCCTTCCCTTCTTCCAAGTTCACGTGACTGAGATAAAATTGTGCCCTCATGGATCTCGACAGGAGGCGGCTGCTCACCTCCAAACCTGAAAAATGGCAGTCACTCCGGAAGTAAGCGCAAAGGTCCTTCCTTTTTTTGAATAAGTACTTAGAAAGGCTCTTTGTCCTAAGTGAACAAATATAAGGTACTAGAATATACTGCGTTCACTAGAATATCTACCCTCGAAATATCCAACATTATGTCACTAGTTTTAAATCACCATGAATGCTATATCTAATTCTTTGAAAGAAATGTGAAATTCTTATTTAAAATAATATTTAATTAATGTTTTGCTCGGACCAATTATTTTAACGATAGTATTTATTTTTTGCATTTATGGTTTTATTACTCTGTTGGTAAAATGAATAAAATTTCCAATGTCGAATCAAAATTTGTGATTGAAACTAATCCCTTTCTCATTTAAATCCACAATTATAAAATACAAATACGTATATTCCGTAATGAATTGGCTACTTTTATAAAAAAAGACTACAATACGTTTTTAAAAAGTCTAATTTAAACTATCGTGTATGTTCTATTGGGTTGGCACAGTTAAGAAGGAAATCCTGTATTTATATTATAATTTATTCAAATCCATTTCGTCTCCTCAAACACAATAATTTTCCTTTAGTTTATCTCGTAGCAAGAAGAAGATCATAAATCACTGCGCCACTGAAGGACGAAATCTTGAGTGACATCTGTGACGTCAGTGATACGACCTTGTAGTAAATTGCTCTTCCCCCTGTAGAACATCCCACTGTAAAATAAAATAATTAATATAAATAAAATTACAAATTTATCAGCCCTATTTAAGTTTTTAATATAAAAAACTGTAATTTATATAAAAAGATGATACTTACGTGTGGTATCTATTGTGTACAACACCGTAGTAAAACAATACTTAGAGTAAAGAAAGGTAGTTGGTTAAGATTGAATTTTTCTGAAGATCGATCATCTTGAAGTCACGCTTCCATTGATGACGTCACTCTCTGGGTGTCCAGGACCGAGTCTCTTGCCCCATATTGTGAGAGTGCTGTTCACTTGGCCAGAGTGATAACTGAGGTAATGCTGGATACATAAAACGGCATTATGTGCCCTAGAGTCTGTTGCTATATTTGGTATTTACGTGATACAGTAGGGGTTGTCCACCCGCCTCTGCCAGTGGTGGGATTCAGGTAAATTATCCAGAGGTCCGTCCAGCTGCCGACACAAGTCTCATCCTGGTTTACGAACCTGATCATCGTCTGGACAGGATAATCACCAGCGAGCGCACAATCAGCTGATGGCCGATCAGTGCGGTTAGTTCAGTTACATACCACGCCAACCGCAGACTCTAAGTGGCCATTGCACTCCGCCTGATTAATCTGCAGGTCGTTACCAATCTCATTTTGACTAGTAATCAAAAGTTATTTTACTATCGTTTGATTTTATGAATTGTTCGTAACACAGGAAATCACTTTACATATCAAGTCAATTTGTATTATTAAATCTTCTTGTTAAAAATAAATCATTTCTACAAAGGTTTTCTCTAATTTCAACCTCCTTCATAGAATACGGAAAAGATTAAATATTAGTTATATCCCAGTAAGGATAAAAACAGTATGTAGATAGAGTCTCGACGACTTTTCTTAATGCCAATATTTGACAAGTACTGTAGTAGAGAACTTGAACGGAAACAGCTGATATTGACATGAAACTTTGTGACAGTTTGCTGACTCGACTTCCTGTTCACTTTTGACAGAGCTAAAGGCTGAACAAGTCCTTATGTCTTTATAACTTCCGAGTTACAAATTTGTCTTTAACCAGAAATATTCTTGTTCAGTTTCTTTTATATAACAAAATTCGATACCCTTTTTTAATTAACTACTTCTTTTGGTGGGCTACGGACGTATGTTTTGCATGGGGGAAAAAACTGTCGTTTCGCTTCACGGCACTTCACGTCACGTTTGGTAGCTCTATAGCCGATAGAGGCGGGACTAAGTTTCATTTATTATTTCGGAAATACAAGATTATATTGAAATTATACTGACCAAAAAATGGAAAGGCAGAAATAATTGCTATATTTTCATTGCCATTATATTCTAAAAATGAAATTATGGATTTATAAAACTGAATGAGAAATTAAAACTCTGGAATAAATCTTGATTTATATATTATTGTTAAATATCTCGCTGTCCTTATGTCTGTCACGTTTGACGTTGTTAAATCAAAATTTATCTTTTAAAAATTCAATGAATGGTTTTGACGTTTCTTCAGCAAAACTTGTGTTGAATCTTTTTTTACGTAATTTATTTTTTTGTGAATGTAAGGTAAGGCCCATTTTACTGAGTAAAGGTTTTTCTTCCTGGATTAAATTACATTATGGCGTTGTTAGCTATAAAATATTAAATCTGTGTTAAATAACTGCGACCTCCAAACAGGCCAAGTGCGGTGGGTGCCCTAAATTTCCTCTTCTGCTATTTACAAAAGTCAGTATGTTTTCACAAGTTTTCATAACGATTAGATATGTAAGGGGACTGAAATAAGTTGCATTGTTACTTTTTAAGTTATATTATGTTATTTTTAAACTTATATATATATATATATATATATATATATATATATATATGGTTAAGTTTTCATTTAGTGCAAGTCAGTCTTGGCAGGTGTAACTATATTGTTGTATATATTTGATGTATGTTTTGTAGCAGAATGACAAAACGAATACATTTATAATTTCATCATAATCAAATCCTTTTTTAAATCTCGTCAGGACGAGACTAGTTGTGAACTGGGATGGGAATTAATATTAACAATGCTAAAATTTCATTTAGAATCCAATGAGCTTTAAATTCTGCTATTAAATTATGCAGTAAGTTCATTAATTTTATGTTGGATTCTTTAATAAAAAAATAAGTAGTTAGTAGGTTTAATCAAACAAGTATTTTACCGAATATTTTTGTCTGTGTTTGATTTTATTCACAGCTCGTTATAAGAAGTAGTCAGTCGTTCTGTTGGTCAGTCCAGCTACTTCCATCCAATTTTTTTATCTTCATTTGTCAATTCATAGACCATTAGGCCTACCTTAGCATATGGCTAAAGCTGGGAATCTCTAGCTTCGCGTTCCGTTTTCGGAGTGGCAAATAATCATTTAGAAATGCGATTGACAGTTTTCCTTTAAAAACGTTAAGTTGCATACTTTGATATGCCATTGTAGTAGAAAGAACCCCCTTTAACCCCCTAAATTCACTCTTCTTCCGTTTTTTCACAACCCACTAGATGAAACCGCGAACCGATTCAACACACGTCGCGGAATGTAGTGTTAATAATGAGAAGATGTTTAGAGCTCTTTTGAATCTCATTATGTGAGAAAATTGTGTTTTTAATGTAACTAAAGTCAGTGGGTAACCAGTAGAAGAGGCTTTTAGCATACGCTCTCCTAAAGCATGGGATTAAGAAAGACATTCAAGGAAGTCAGTTTCTTCCCGATCATATTTGCTGCATGTGTGCAGGAGGGTTAAATGATTGGTAAAATGTTGACAAGCACCCATAAACCGGGTGCAAGGCGATGTGGCAACAGCGATATCGCACTCTGCCACTATTGGCCGGACCATAATGGTCTTCTTTCCTGCTCTCGGGTATAGTTTGCTTTACTTCACTTCCTACAATTCTTTCTGGAAACGTTCGTTATTACCATTTAGTATAGTTTTGAAATAACAGATTTTATGTGTAATAAACAGTGACGACGTACAACATATTTTGTAATTATATAATACAGTTGAACAGCACACGGAAATATGCCGAGCTAGACTGCAACAAATATTAGACGCATCAAAAAGTTTTCGTTTCTTAAATAATCCATAACAAACGTACTCGTTTAGGTGAAAAGTATTACGCCTGGCTAAAAATTCTTTTGCAGAAGAGGTTCTAACGTTAATACAAAGTCAAGAGCCACAGAAAGGGTGTAATGAAGCCCTTGTGTCGTCGAGATTCACAATCTCTTATTTGAAAGTGTTTATAAAAACTTGTATTTTTCATGCATAAATCTGCTTTATAACGGTGTAACAAAGTTTAATCTTAATCCCGTCCTCGTGTATACATTCATCGGGTTATTCTCGGGTATGTGCTTTGTACCAGCAGATAGATTGGTTGAAATGTCTCTATGTAGAACAAAACGTGAAGTAAATTCTGTCACAATTGCTTGCTCTGCTATATATAATGTTCTTCGAAACTCGTGTTTCATAAAAGGTGCGGTATGTGCTTGTTTTCGTTTAAAGAATGTGAGAAAATTTCCAATCATTTCCTATCGTTCAGGGATTAAAACATTTGAACACAACATTTCGATATCATCACTCTATCTCTTCCTCAGGCGGAGAGGAATTTTCCAATTATGAAAGTTGTTAATGGCACGGACTAGGAATGTATTAATAATATTTACCTAATGATTCGATAAATTCAAATATAATGAGTCAAAAAATTACTGTCATCTTGTATGGGAGATAAAGTTTACATAATGCAGGGCAAGATGTGGCGTATCAAAGCTCATTCCATATCTTCGCGTATGTTTTACACTTCCAACTCGACTGCTTATGATTATAACGACAAATTACGTATTAGGCAGTCAAATGAACTTTAGTAATTGCAGTAAGATTAGGTCCTACAGGGTTGTAGGAAACAAAAAGGCGTACATGAACCTTATTAAAAGTAAAATAAAATTATTATCATTAATTAATTTAAATCTCATTTTTATCGCTGAACGCACTATACAGCCTCCTTGATGAATTGTAAGTCCTGCCGGCAGGTAAACTGCAAAATTGTATTTATACAAGTTAAACTTGGAAATCTTTTTTTGATGTTATAGAAGTTTCGTGCCCACTGCAAAGATTTAAAGATTGATGTTCTCCTTACTCAATGTACCACTTCGTACACGTCATAGATTCCTCCAATAAAATGTCGTACTTACCGTCCGTTTTAATTCGCAAAGAAACCCAACTTACCCTTAGGGCTGAAACCAGCTTGAATCACTAATCAGTGAATAAATCGAAAGGTTGTTTAAACGGAAATCAACCGATTGAAAAAGGAAAACAGGATTTCGAACATTTAATATCCTTGTACGCCACAAATACGGAACACTAATTTTAGAGGATTGATATCTGCCCTGATGATCGGATGTTAAAACTCTATACTAAAATTAAACATGTACAAATTGTGACGAGACCTTGATTAATATTAAAAGTTTGAATTTATTACTACTATGAATTTAATGTAATATACCGGGACATTCAATTTTAATGCAGTTATAGCGTGGTGCCTTGAGTAGGCTAGACACCATATTTACGCTTCATCAACATTAATAGTCCGTATTTTTTATTGTAAGATGCAATATATAATATAATATTCTATAGTGAAATTGTTAGTACTGATGCAAATTTTATGGGTGAATAACGATTTTAATTTAACATAAGAGTATTTCGTACTATAACTCAATAGTTTTGATGAAAGGATTTTACCATTTTAAGTTTTAAGTACAAGTTAAGATTTACCATTTAATTTTAAAATTAAATTGTAAGTGTTAGGAAACCAGATATCTTTTTGTATGGTTTATTAGGCGACTAATTTTTTACTTCTAGAAGTAAATAATCTGTTTGTAATACATTGTGTACATTCCATGGATTTCAGGAGTTCCATTTATAAAAGTCGGATCCGATAGAAAACTAGTACTAGTTTTTTTTTTTTTTTTTTTTTTTTTTTTTTTTTTTTTTTTTTTTTTTTTTTTTTTTTTTTTTAACTGCATGGCGGTATTATTAAGGCTGCGGCACATGTTTGTAACACTAACTGTTCGGTTATTTCACTATTATATTATTCTTCTTGTTCCAAACAATAGTATGGACATTATTTCAAATCCAATAAAATTTAATAAAAACTAATTCCAGATGTTACTATGTACTATTCAAAGTAACATCGACTGCTTAACCGTGGCATCAAAGATAAAGCGGCGCTCCTAAAGGATCCTTCAACATATTTACCTGTAATATATATATATACTATATATATATATATATATATATATATATATATATATATATATATATATTACAGTAGTACATATATATATATATATATATACTACTATATATACTATATATACTATATATATATATATAGTAGTATATATATATATACTATATACTACTCTATATATATATATATATATATATATATATATATATATATATATATATATATATATATTTCCTCAGTACTATATTGCCATGTACTATTAAAGGCAAAGGAAGTGAATGAGTGGGTAAATTTTCGTTACTTCTGTGATCAACCAGATTTTGTTAAAAACTAGGATGTATATAATGTTAAATATTTATTGTTATTGTTGTTGTTTGATGGTTCATGTTATTTATTGATATTTTTGTTATTGTTGTTGAATGTTTAGAGATTTTTTGCTTATATTTAACTATTTATAGAATGTTATTTGTTGATGGGCAATATTTTATATATTTTGTTTATATATCCAGTTATATAATTTATTATCTATTTATACTCTGAATAATGTATGTATTATCCCCTTAATGCTATATAAAATGCCAATATTTAAAAATCTGGAGTTATAGAAGCACCACAGCCACACAAAGAGCAATATAACATTTTCTTGAAAAAGCATGAACTATAAACTGATCAAAACAAATAATTAATGAAACTGTAATTTTGTATCTTGCTTTTTTTTAGGTTTCATTATGGACCTCGCCGATAAGTCATGTTGACTTGGTGGGGCCATGATTATTTAAAATTATGTGTTACAAAATAAAAATAAAAATAAATAAATAAAAAGAAAACATCAAGTGCTTAACTGTAGTATCAAAGATAAAGACGGCGCTCCTAAAGGACCTTAATACATTTACCTGTAGTATATATATTTTGATATTGCCTCAGTACTATATTGCCATGTACTATTAAAGAAAACATCAAGTGCTTAACCGTGGCATCAAAGATAAAAGGCAACTAGCGGTAGGGGTTGACACGCTTCTAAAGGATCCTTTAATATATTTGCCTTAAAGATATTATCTCAGAATAATGGGCATTGTATTAGCTTTGAAAAACGTTTGAGAAATCACCAATGGTATTAATACAGTCTTATTTAGTATACTATTTATCTCACATTTAATTCTAATGGAACGTTCAATCATTAATATGCTAATGATGAGATGTCATTATTTTGCTGAAGTTTATTTAATGTGATTTATTATTCAATTTTATGAACTTGTATGAATTACTATAGTTATAGTTACAAAATAAAAGTTTTTGTGTTTAAGTATTTACCTTTTTCAACAATAAATGGTTCAAATTAAATCAAAAACATTATTTCAGTATTTCAGTATAACGTTTTAAATAAATTTATATCTTTAAATAATTGTTTGCTTTTCAATAACAAATCACTTTTTGCCATTTACCGTTTGAAAATTATTTCTTAGCCCGATTTCAACTAAACATTATGTTTGTGGACATATTGCTTGTAATTAATAATGAATCACTTTTTGCCATTTACCGTTTGAAAATTATTTCTTAGCCCGATTTCAACTAAACATTATGTTTGTGGACATATTGCTTGTAATTAATGAATCACTTTTTGCCATTTACCGTTTGAAAATTATTTCTTAGCCCGATTTCAACTAAACATTATGTTTGTGGACATATTGCTTGTAATTAATGAATCACTTTTTGCCATTTACCGTTTGAAAATTATTTCTTAGCCCGATTTCAACTAAACATTATGTTTGTGGACATATTGCTTGTAATTAATGAATCACTTTTTGCCATTTACCGTTTGAAAATTATTTCTTAGCCCGATTTCAACTAAACATTATGTTTGTGGACATATTGCTTGTAATTAATGAATCACTTTTTGCCATTTACCGTTTGAAAATTATTTCTTAGCCCGATTTCAACTAAACATTATGTTTGTGGACATATTGCTTGTAATTAATGAATCACTTTTTGCCATTTACCGTTTGAAAATTATTTCTTAGCCCGATTTCAACTAAACATTATGTTTGTGGACATATTGCTTGTAATTAATGAATCACTTTTTGCCATTTACCGTTTGAAAATTATTTCTTAGCCCGATTTCAACTAAACATTATGTTTGTGGACATATTGCTTGTAATTAATGAATCACTTTTTGCCATTTACCGTTTGAAAATTATTTCTTAGCCCGATTTCAACTAAACATTATGTTTGTGGACATATTGCTTGTAATTAATGAATCACTTTTTGCCATTTACCGTTTGAAAATTATTTCTTAGCCCGATTTCAACTAAACATTATGTTTGTGGACATATTGCTTGTAATTAATGAATCACTTTTTGCCATTTACCGTTTGAAAATTATTTCTTAGCCCGATTTCAACTAAACATTATGTTTGTGGACATATTGCTTGTAATTAATGAATCACTTTTTGCCATTTACCGTTTGAAAATTATTTCTTAGCCCGATTTCAACTAAACATTATGTTTGTGGACATATTGCTTGTAATTAATGAATCACTTTTTGCCATTTACCGTTTGAAAATTATTTCTTAGCCCGATTTCAACTAAACATTATGTTTGTGAACATATTATTTGTAATTAATAATGAATCACTTATTGGTATTTATCATTTGAAAAGTATTTACTTATTAGCCTTATTTCAGTTGTAAATTATTTATGTGAACATATTAACTCCTAATAATCGATGTTTTAGATAACCGTATTTATGTGAACATATTAACTCCTAATAATCGATGTTTTAGATAACCGTATTTATGTGAACATATTAACTCCTAATAATCGATGTTTAAGATAACTATTTATGTGAACATATTAACTCCTAATAATCGATGTTTTAGATAACTATTTAAGTGAACATATTAACTCCTAATAATCGATGTTTTAGATAACTATTTATGTGAACATATTAACTCCTAATAATCGATGTTTTAGATAACTATTTATGTGAACATATTAACTCCTAATAATCGATGTTTTAGATAACTATTTATGTGAACATATTAACTCCTAATAATCGATGTTTTAGATAACCACTCTTTACAGTCACTGTATTGAGACCCTACGTGAAATATTACTCGTATTACGAAATAACTTTTAAGAATACATATAATAAACATAAAATACCTACTTGTCTGGAAACACCGTATGACGTTTCATCTCTTTGCTAAAACACAGGTTTTATTATTATTATTCTGCGTTGAACAGGCTGAAATACGACGATTCAAATTATTCAGTAAGATTCGCCTTAAAAAGTATGTATATTTTATATATTGGTATACTTTCCTCCATTATGTCCTTTTGTTTTGTTTTGTCATCTTGTATATACTATGATTGTACTGTACTTCATTTCAAAAACTATTTACAATAGTAATGATTTAATTATTAATTTAATTAAATAATCTTCGGATAGCTGTTTTTAAATTTTTGTACATTCAACTACATAGTTAGGGATCGTTTAATTTATTAATACTTTTTAATGTCTAACAAATAATAAAATATCTATTTTTCATCACCTTTAATACACGATTCCATTGAAAATATAACACAGTATAGTAAATAATGAAAAAAATTCTTCGCTTGGCTAATCATGGAAATGAAATGCCGATAAGATGAGAGTGGTATTTAATCAGTAAATCCATTCTCCTGTCATAACTCTTACAAAGAGTATTCTTCTTTTTCAATTTCCTCGGCAGAGTCTGATTAATGTAAAAAATGTTCCCAGGGATAAAACACGATCGGAAATTGGTTCTGTCAGCAAAAATGAAACACCGCCTTTCTAAAATATTTACTCAGGCTTATCTGACACGAACTAGTCCATTTAAATGTCCATGTTCGCTTCTGTATCAATATTCAAATCCATTTAATTTAGTGCTGAGTTACTCAAGGAACACAAAATGTGTCAGAAGCAGGTCTGATTGTAGCATTAGATATGTATCCATTGAGACTAATTACACTTTTTCATTTCAAAAAAATATATTCTCTATAATAATTTTTTATTTTTTATTAAATTAAATAATCTTGGGTTGAGTGCTTTTACATTTTTGTTACAGGCTTTTAAAATAAATCACCTATAAAAAAAATAAAATATACATTTATTATTCCATAAAAGATCGGAATTACGAGTACTTAAGTATGATCATAGACGATATACAAATATTTCAAACCAGCTAATATAATTATTAATGTAATTTATTTATTAGTCATTTTATTTTACATTGTGAGGGGTGCTTAGATAAACATATGACACGTAAATTTGTTATATAAATTATGCTGATCTGGTGGATTCGACCATGTAAGTTGACATGTCTCAGCCGGTAATAATGTGTAACTTGGTTACTGTGAATAGTACTAATAATATGTTATCCATGAAATCATAGCAGTTTGTAGATTGAATGAAACATAATACTAAATTTTTTTTTACTTATAAAAATTGTGTGCCAGTCTACAGAGTTACCCGTACATCAGCCCGTATCTCAGATGTGAGTACACGTATGCGCAGTAGACAGCCTTGAGTATTAAATTAATGACTGGACTTGGGACCTGAAGGGCAAAAAAAGCAGATGTAAATAATTAAAGTAATCAAATAGTAATTCAATATAAAAATAAGACAGTATTACTTTCAGAGCCCTTCCCGAAAAGCGTACTAACATTATGCTATCGAATAAGTATATTTTGTGAAGGTTTGATTAATTTTTGAAACATATAATATGATCAGTTAAGACTATCGAAAATGCTCCGGTTCTCTTACCTCGGTTACCTAAAGTAAAATTGTGTACCTAGCTTACTCCTTATTTGCTCCAGTCCTTCTAAATTGCCAGTACGCTGATCGGGAGTGATCTTGATCTTTGAATCTTTGGGAGGTGTGGCAGATCTATAGTATAGACACAGTAGTTTAACTCACGTACAGAGTTAAAATATACACAGATTATTTTCTAAGAAGCATCTGTGTGGATAACAAAGGCATGATTACAATTAGCTATACAAATATACAACACAAATGTCACTCTATTGACAAGTACTGTATAAAGGACAGACAAAGCTCTCGGCAGAGGTGTCTTGTAACCATCCAAACGGGGTGACGATGATAATTAGCAGTTTACTCCTCCAGTTACTCCAGCATGATTACAATTAGCTATACAAATATATAACATAAATAACATTCTATTGACAAGTACTGTATGAAGGACAGACAAAGCTCTCGGCAGAGGTGTCTTGTAACCATCCAAACGGGGTGACGATGATAATTAGCAGTTTACTCCTCCAGTTACTCCAGCATAATTACAATTAGCTATACAAATATATAACATAAATAACATTCTATTGACAAGTACTGTATGAAGGACAGACAAAGCTCTCGGCAGAGGTGTCTTGTAACCATCCAAACGGGGTGACGATGATAATTAGCAGTTTACTCCTCCAGTTACTCCAGCATGATTACAATTAGCTATACAAATATATAACATAAATAACATTCTATTGACAAGTACTGTATGAAGGACAGACAAAGCTCTCGGCAGAGGTGTCTTGTAACCATCCAAACGGGGTGACGCTGATAATTAGCAGTTTACTCCTCCAGTTACTCCAGCATGATTACAATTAGCTATACAAATATACAACATAAATAACATTCTATTGACAGGTACTGTATGAAGGACAGACAAAGCTCTCGGCAGAGGTGTCTTGTAACCATCCAAACGGGGTGACGCTGATGATTAGCAGTTTACTCCTGAAGTTACTCCAGCGGTGCTTTTTTACACGATTCTCCAACGAAATATTGTCCAAATTATCTAATTGTACACATTAAAACAATAACTTCGATAAGTGTGTTTGTCAAAAACAACCAAGGTATTTGTTTGGTTGGCTTACCAACGCCATAATTTCATAGTTTCAACAATATCTGATTGTTGATACGGACTGAATTGAAAACCAAAAACGTTTGGAGTTGTCTGTGGTAGGAATACTGAACAACAAGCGCCATGAGGACTGACGTATTAAATTATGAGTCCCAGTTGAATTCTGATCGCTGTGTTTGTGCACTTAATAGACGACATAATTTTCATCTCTGTAATAGTTATACAATTTTAAGTAGAACGACTAGATATATATTCTGGACACAGTTTCATGATTAATAATAGCACAACAGAGATTATAAGATTTGGCCTTCCTTACACAGTATTCCAAGGAAAAAGTCTGCTATACGTATACAGGACTAGATAAACCGATATACTTGAATCTTTCTTTTGCATCGTCCAATTAAATTTAATTATATGTTTACTAGTGTTAATACCTTTTGGAATTTTATCAGTATTTCTAGTGACTCATTTACAATTAACCCATGACTGACGAAAGGCGAAGCAAAATTACAGCTTTGTGATAGTAAAAGCCCAATGTTGATGCTACCATCTTAAATATGTTTTTGTTTAATGTTATTTAAAAACCCCATTTATAAAATTATGAACGGAAAACTTTGCCGTTATTTCAGCGAACGCCCAACAAAAGTTAGGCTCCAGTGTGAGCGAGCGGGACGCGCCAGTAAATTACGAGTTATTGCGTGAAACATTCCCCTGAAAGCTTTTGAAGCAATGCTTTCAAGCCCGGAGAAGCGGAGAAATGCAGAGCAAGTGTTAACATTTCACGCCAGAAAGCACTCTTAAACCCTCAGCTTTAATTTTGCCTCAGTTTCAGATGAAAAGGGAATTAGTTTTAATGTATGACAAATTTAATGATGTGAAAAGCACGCCTGACACATCTACGGTGTATAAATATATATTTTCATATATCTTCATTTATTTAGCATAAAGTATTTATATAATCATAGTTTATTAATATTTTAGTATACACATTTTAGAACTGTTTAGTGTTATGAAAGTTTACATTATACAAATATATGTAGTTTTATTAAAAAAGACAATTATTTGCGCTCTACTGCAGCGATTACGGTTTTTTAGATTCTGCCCATCGTAAAATAAAAGAAATAAAACAATTTCCGAACCACCAAGCTTGAGAAGTGCAATCGTACCTGGCTAGGGTTGGATTAGATTTCGCCTAACTTAGAAAAAAACGTGATAACTATGGCTTGGTTCATTGTGACTGTTCAGTTTATCTCCACTTTACTTCCTTCTTAGTGCAGAGTCTGGAATCTGACGCTGTCATTCCTGGAATCTGGAGTCAACGTTCATCTGAAGACATTCAAAGAATTAAGGCTACGAAAATTCTCAAATTGAACTCTTTACATAATTTTGACATCAGAGATACCTAGATAAAAATAATAGTGTAATATGGGTGAAGAGGTGACCAAGGTTGAGTGTGCATTATTAAAATTCCCCTGGAGAATATTTTAAACATTTCCTAAATAAATTGTAAACTACTAAGTAACAAATATTAACAACTGTACTGTTTGATATCTCTGGAAAAGATTTACAGACATACAAGATCCTTCACCCTTCAAATATCCATTTGCACATGAAGAAAAATGTAAGTCCATTAAATAGATTTTAGATTTATAAAATATGTTATTAGCATTGGAATTTAGAAATCTAGCAAAACTGTTTAACGCAACAAATTAATGCTTACAAGCAACATTATTAATTTTCAATTATTATACACTAGGTACTTTTTATTTAAAATATTAGATAAAAAATTCCTCTGCATTATTCATAACAAAATATACTAACGAATATACAGGCGTTACAGTTTCTTTAACTTAGAAAGACCTACATGAATTACAAATAAATTAACAATTCGATTTCAATAGATTATGTTGTTACAGTAAAGTGTGTGATAACATGACATTATCTTGTTTTATTTTAGACAAGGGCAACCAAGCCAAGACAAATGGAAACTAAATCCAACGCCCAGTTCATCTCAGGCATTAATCTCACATTATTGATGATGAACGGTTCCAAGCTCTTTGCTTTATTTAATCTACAGAGCTGACAAAACCACCAGTTGTTTATTTACTGTGTTTTATTATTCACAAATGTGACAAGTTGTTTCCCGCGTCTTCGCACGCGTTTCGTACGCTTTGTCCGTGTATGTGCACTTCCCATGAATTATATTTCCAACTCCAATGTAGAATTTGTCTCGTTGCCACGACCAAGAAAATCTATGTATGTTTATAGTGAATGTATACGTACATGTACTTTATTATAAAGTGGTCTAACACAAACTTTAAGTTCAACTATAAATGTATCTTAAAGACAGTTATACATCATAACTTTGCGCCTTCGAATAGTGTTTGGCTATTTAATATACTTCACTGTCTCGTAATTGCAGTTTATATCAGGGCCTTTGAAAACGTATCTTTTGTAATCTGTGAAAGTTTGTTAAATTATAAAATTTGCTTACAACTGCATTAAAATATTTCTAAATTTTAGTAAATAAACAATATAACCAACTAAATATCTTGGTAGGAATCTGGTGTGACGCTCAAGAGAGCATTCTGTAATCAAAGCTTCATTTCACTGTTCACGCATCATTAATTATCGCTTTTGTCATAAGTAAAGCGGTTGTATCACATTGAAACATTTTATTACAGTTTTATGTGGAGTTAAAAGCGGTTTTTAGTATATATTAATTTTGTTTAAGGGAAGTTTCGTTTTTGATTAATTTAAAAATATAACTGATTTTAAATACGCCTGATTTGAAATTATAACGAGATATTTTTTAGGTTCCACATTGTAAAATGTACACGTGCAGCACACTGTAATTCGCTTGTAAAGTACACGTTTTATTTCATTCATATCGTCTTGCCGTAGACCACCATCAGTCAATTCACAATTTAAACTTTGAAGGAAGGCTAAATCTTATATAATCTCTGTTGTGCAATTATACTTGATTTCTTAGAGCACTCAGGTGTGCACCTGATGAGACATTGAGAATGCCACTTCACCCAGATTGCACTACAGTCTGTAGTCCAGGTGTACAGGTGTGGTGTAAAAACTATGCAAGGAGCTTTTTCGTTCTTTGTCGCCGACTATTTTCGAATCTCTTCAGATGAACATGACTCCAGACTTCAGGAGTGAAGTCTGCGACAGCATCAGATTTTAGGCGCTGCACATAAGAGAAAGGTGGACTGGAGCTAAACTCAACATTGCCAGTTTTTGTACTCTTGGCTCCTGTGCAGTTTAATCACTTAGGATCATTATATCTAAGTGGACTTCTTCAGGTATCACTGTATAATTATTTTAACTTTGAGTGACAGTCCATTGTCACAATTGTTAGTTTCTCAATGTCTTAGGCCCTTTGTACACCTGAAGTATTGAATATATTTCAATCGTCGAAACTTAGTGTTATACTTTTTTGTAACACATAACGGTGGGAAATGTCCGAAACCCTATTATAATTTCAAACGTCTCATCGTCAATAACAAACTTTATGCAAAGAAAAGAGTCTACGGTATTTACTATCAGGACTAGATGCATTAAGAGTCTATAAACCGATATGATAGCGCTTCGATTTAATCTATATCATTCTTGGAAGAGGATATATCGACCTCACACGATAATGATAAAGTTATATAGTACAGTTTCGTCCACTACTAATGTTTACATTAACAGTTTTTTAAATATGTTAATTTAGATTTTACGTAGAAAACTTAGCTGTACGTATGGTCCGTGTAAATATCTGATCAGTAGTGTAAACATGTCAGTTATGTATGTTACACTAGACTTGATATTAATAAGTGATGTATGGTTTTTTTTCACAAAACGTATAAAGAATACTGAAAAAAATGAATACACAGTTTTATAATTATCATTTTTGTGAATTGCCCATTAAATTCTCAAAATCATAACAAGACGAGGACATATTCGTAATCTTGTAAGGGAAAGTGTAAATTCTGCAGTGAACTGCACCTATGTTATCCTTAGCCCTCTCTCAATTTTGTAATGAAGGGTGATTTGGGAGGTTAGTGGTAGGAGGGAGCAATGGTTTGCGGACAACCACGCGTCCTGTTTCTGCTTATTCTCCGTCATCAAGTTTTACCTGTGTCCTTTATCAAAACTTAAAATTTTATGGTTTCCTGAATTGTTACATAATGGTTCATTTCGCAAATGTATTTATTGTTGTTGCTCCAAAACTGTAAATCGTAATAGTTATAATTCTATTTTTTTATTTTCTAGAACAATTTTCAACTGTTAGTTTATTATTTTGTAAATATATTTTTTTTAATTCACATAATTTTAAAACGGAAATAATTTACAAAGAGTCTAATATTAGTGTTATTCCTATTCAAATTTGGGTAAAACAGCCAGCCATTTTTTCCACCTTTCAATGAATTCGTATTTTACATGTTTTAACTTCCGTTGACTTTTGCATTCATTTTTAAACATCTGACGAAAGGAATTTTATTACAAATCATGTAGTGATAATTCTAAAAGTGAACATTTTTTAAATGCTGACAGTGTAAGGTGGCTATTATAAACATGAATTGAAAAGTATTATATTTACTTTCAAAACATGTACTTGCAATAGACGTTATCTACACTAGCTTTGTTGTACTATTTTAACAGACACTCAAAATCAAGTTAAGTAGATCTCAAAAGACCTTCTGTTAAGTAGTATCTTTGACTATCTAATAACCTGTAAGATACTAACCATCCAGTGGTAAAATATTTTGAAACATTTTTAATGCGTACCATCTGGCAAACACAATACAAAAATGGCCTCATTACACAATATTGTACATTTTTATTGAGTAAATTCCAGTAATAATGAAATATTATTTTTTCCATACAAAAATAGATTTAGGCTGGAAACAAAATATTTTGTACGGTGGTGCAAGTCTCCGCATCGCTGCACAGAACTGGCAATATTTCTGCCGCACAACCCTCAATATCAGTGCGAGGTTTAGCTGTTGTACACAAAAAGCTGTTGAACTGAGGTTGAACTCAATGGTAATGAGGGTAAGGCTTTTTAAAATATTTATTATAATTTGTTAATTTTTATTTAAGTACAAGATGCAGAATACAATCGTACATAATCTGTGTAATACTACGGTTCCGTGTGAACACACGAGTCGCGTAGTACCTCCCCGCATCCCACGTTATAAGAATAAATGTTCACTCGCATGGGAGGACATAAACAGTAGAAAACCTCATACATTTTAAATGTATGAGGTTTTCTACTGTTTTTAACTCTTTTAAGAGATAATCCTGGTTTATCTGAGAATCACTGGAGGTCGTGGAGTGGAATTAATTAAAGTAAGTGAGTGTATTAAGTCTTTGTAGTTCAATGTTCTTTATCATTTAATGTTTACTTTTTTCAATTTACTTTTATGTACATAAGTAATGAACATCCAGCTTATAGAACTACCATAAATACAACAATCCTGAAAACTCGACAAGCTAAAATATTTTATAAAATGGCAGTGAATAATTATTTTAGTTTTTTAACTCAAAATGTTACATACTGTATTTATATTTTAATCAGTATTCGTATAATGGGTTCTCTTAAAACTAAATTATACTTTATACCACAGTGCGTCATTGATACAAATAAAAATGTCCAAGAACTCAACACTTATTGACCAAAAATGAGTTTGTTCAAAATGTTATTTTAAATATATTTAAATAATGATGTATTGCATTTAAAAAGTTCTTTTCTTGAATTTAATAAATAACTTCTTTTGTAAAATTAACAAATAAAGGTTTTACTTTGTATAAATTTAATAAGTTCATCAACATTTTTCTAAATATAAGATATGTAGTAAGCTATAAACTTAATATTTTGTCTAAAAGACCAAATTGTTTATTTAATTGCCTTATTCTTCGAAACTAAGTTTGTGAAGGTAACAGGATTTTCAGGCAATTCCCATCGTTCATTGATACAATGAATCATATCACTACGTTTCGAGATCTACAATCTGACACTTCCTCAGGTGGATAACTAGATGTAAGTAAATTAGGTCAATAGTCTTTTTATCTATAAAGGATTTTTTTATACAAAATGATATTTTTGCTTTATATGATGCCATTTAACTATAACTATACTCGTAATCTACCAAAAATGTACATATTTGACTAAAGTTAGAAACTTCACCACATGGTTTCCTGAAAACGCCAATCTTTCAATCTTGTTATCATTTTGTACTTACGCATAAAAGTATCAATAAAAAAACTGCTTTGCTTAAGTCTCTTTTAAAATTATGTACTATGTACAAAAACTACCAAGTGAAATTTTAATATATTAAACTTACTTCGTAACATTATCTGTCTTATCTCACAATATCTCAACCAAAATGTTTAAAGGGACAGAAACTACTAAACATATTTTTTTATAATGAACATATAGGGGTGACCTGAATTACAGCAGATGTGATTCGACTGATGCCGCTTTTACCAAACTACCAAAACATCACTCCTTGTTATAATATTAAATCTTAAAAAAGCAGGGAATATGCGTAAGCGTTATATCCACCATACTAAGCTAAACACAAGCCAATCAACTAGGCGGTCAGCTCTGGTGAGACTTGTCGAGAGTTCCCACATTAAACAAACACCAAAGCATTCCTGAAGTTAACATCTACTTATAGACACACTCATGGAGTATAGTTCAGCAACAGAACCAATAAAACGGTCAACAGCCAATCTACTGCTACATGATCAGCAGTGGTTAGCCCAGTCTGACGTTCCCACATTAACAAACACTACAGCCTTCCTGCTGATAACATCTACCTATAGACACACTCATGGAGTATAGTTCAGCAACAGAACTAATAAAACGGTCAACAGCCAATCTACTGCTACATGATCAGCAGTGGTTAGCCCAGTCTGACGTTCCCTCATTAACAAACACTACAGCCTTCCTGCTGATAACATCTACCTATAGACACACTCATGGAGTATAGTTCAGCAACAGAACCAATAAAACGGTCAACAGCCAATCTACTGCTACATGATCAGCAGTGGTTAGCCCAGTCTGACGTTCCCTCATTAACAAACACTACAGCCTTCCTGCTGGTAACATCTACCTATATACACACTCATGGAGTATAGTTCAGCAACAGAACCAATAAAACGGTCAACAGCCAATCTACTGCTACATGATCAGCAGTGGTTAGCCCAGTCTGACGTTCCCTCATTAACAAACACTACAGCCTTCCTGCTGATAACATCTACCTATAGACACACTCATGGAGTATAGTTCAGCAACAGAACCAATAAAACGGTCAACAGCCAATCTACTGCTACATGATCAGCAGTGGTTAGCCCAGTCTGACGTTCCCTCATTAACAAACACCACAGCCTTTCTGCTGATAACATCTACCTATAGACACACTCATGGAGTATAGTTCAGCAACAGAACCAATAAAACGGTCAACCGCCAATCTACTGCTACATGATCAGCAGTGGTTAGCCCAGTCTGACGTTCCCTCATTAACAAACACCACAGCCTTCCTGCTGATACATGTACCTATAGACACACTCATGGAGTATATTTCTGCAATGGAACCAAGAAAACGTATAACCACCAATCTACTGCTACATGATCAGCAGTAGTTAGGCCAGTCTGACGTTCCCTCATTAACAAACACCACAGCCTTCCTGCTGATAACATCTACCTATAGACACACTCATGGAGTAATTTCTGCAATGGAACCAAGAAAACGTATAACCACCAATCTACTGCTACATGATCAGCAGTGGTTAGGCCAGTCTGACGTTCCCTCATTAACAAACACCACAGCCTTCCTGCTGATAACATCTACCTATAGACACACTCATGGAGTATAGTTCAGCAACAGAGCCAACAACACGGTCAACCGCCAATCTACTGCTACATGATCAGCAGTGGTTAGGCCAGTCTGACGTTCCCTCATTAACAAACACCACAGCCTTCCTGCTGATAACATCTACCTATAGACACACTCATGGAGTATAGTTCAGCAACAGAGCCAACAACACGGTCAACCGCCAATCTACTGCTACATAATCAGCAGTGGTTAGGCCAGTCTGACGTTCCCTCATTAACAAACACCACAGCCTTCCTGCTGATAACATCTACCTATAGACACACTCATGGAGTATATTTCTGCAATGGAACCAAGAAAACGTATAACCATCAATCTACTGCTACATGATCAGCAGTGGTTAGAATAGTCTGACGTTCCCTCGTTAACAAACACCACAGCCTTCCTGCTGATAACATCTACCTATAGACATACTCATGGAGTATAGTTCAGCAATGGAACCAATAAAACGGTCAACCGCCAATCTACTGCTACATGATCAGCAGTGGTTACCCCAGTCTGACGTTCCCTCATTAACAAACACCACAGCCTTCCTGCTGATAACATCTACCTATAGACATACTCATGGAGTATAGTTCAGCAACAGAACCAACAAAACGGTCAACCACCAATCTACTGCTACATGATCAGCAGTGGTTAGCCCAGTCTGACGTTCCCTCATTAACAAACACTACAGCATTCCTGCTGATAACATCTACCTATAGACACACTCATGGAGTATAGTTCAGCAACAGAATCAACAACACGGTCAACCGCCAATCTACTGCTACATGATCAGCAGTGGTTAGCCCAGTCTGACGTTCCCTCATTAACAAACACTACAGCCTTCCTGCTGATAACATCTACCTATAGACACACTCATGGAGTATAGTTCAGCAACAGAAACAATAAAACGGTCAACCGCCAATCTACTGCTACATGATCAGCAGTGGTTAGCCCAGTCTGACGTTCCTTTATTAACAAACACTACAGCCTTCCTGCTGATAACATCTACCTATAGACACACTCATGGAGTATAGTTCAGCAACAGAACCAATAAAACGGTCAACCGCCAATCTACTGCTACATGATCAGCAGTGGTTAGCCCAGTCTGACGTTCACTCATTAACAAACACTACAGCCTTCCTGCTGATAACATCTACCTATAGACACACTCATGGAGTATAGTTCAGCAACAGAACCAACAAAACGGTCAACAGCCAATCTACTGCTACATGATCAGCAGTGGTTAGCCCAGTCTGACGTTCCCTCATTAACAAACACCACAGCCTTCCTGCTGATACATGTACCTATAGACACACTCATGGAGTATAGTTCAGCAACAGAACCAATAAAACGGTCAACCGCCAATCTACTGCTACATGATCAGCAGTGGTTAGCCCAGTCTGACGTTCCCTCATTAACAAACACCACAACCTTCCTGCTGATAACATCTACCTATAGACACACTCATGGAGTATAGTTCAGCAACAGAACCAATAAAACGGTCAACCGCCAATCTACTGCTACATGATCAGCAGTGGTTAGCCCAGTCTGACGTTCCCTCATTAACAAACACTACAGCCTTCCTGCTGATAACATCTACCTATAGACACACTCATGGAGTATAGTTCAGCAACAGAACCAACAAAACGGTCAACAGCCAATCTACTGCTACATGATCAGCAGTGGTTAGCCCAGTCTGACGTTCCCTCATTAACAAACACCACAGCCTTCCTGCTGATACATGTACCTATAGACACACTCATGGAGTATAGTTCAGCAACAGAACCAATAAAACGGTCAACCGCCAATCTACTGCTACATGATCAGCAGTGGTTAGCCCAGTCTGACGTTCCCTCATTAACAAACACCACAGCCTTCCTGCTGATAACATCTACCTATAGACACACTCATGGAGTATAGTTCAGCAACAGAACCAATAAAACGGTCAACCGCCAATCTACTGCTACATGATCAGCAGTGGTTAGCCCAGTCTGACGTTCCCTCATTAACAAACACTACAGCCTTCCTGCTGATAACATCTACCTATAGACACACTCATGGAGTATAGTTCAGCAACAGAACCAATAAAACGGTCAACCGCCAATCTACTGCTACATGATCAGCAGTGGTTAGCCCAGTCTGACGTTCCCTCATTAACAAACACTACAGCCTTCCTGCTGATAACATCTACCTATAGACACACTCATGGAGTATAGTTCAGCAACAGAACCAATAAAACGGTCAACCGCCAATCTACTGCTACATGATCAGCAGTGGTTAGCCCAGTCTGACGTTCCCTCATTAACAAACACCACAGCCTTCCTGCTGATAACATCTACCTATAGACACACTCATGGAGTATAGTTCAGCAACAGAACCAATAAAACGGTCAACCGCCAATCTACTGCTACATGATCAGCAGTGGTTAGCCCAGTCTGACGTTCCCTCATTAACAAACACCACAGCCTTCCTGCTGATAACATCTACCTATAGACACACTCATGGAGTATAGTTCAGCAACAGAACCAATAAAACGGTCAACCGCCAATCTACTGCTACATGATCAGCAGTGGTTAGCCCAGTCTGACGTTCCCTCATTAACAAACACCACAGCCTTCCTGCTGATAACATCTACCTATAGACACACTCATGGAGTATAGTTCTGTAATGGAACCAAGAAAACGTATAACCACCAATCTACTGTTACATGATCAGCAGTGGTCAGTCCATTCCAGCGTCCGTTTGTTAAACGAACATCTCAAACCATTTACCAATAACTTCTGTCACACTTATAACTTACGAAAGTAGCACATATGTAATGAAGATAGTACAAAATGGATATTCAATAAATTTTTACTGTTTTTAATTTTCTTCACGACTGGATTTAAAAAAGTGTAGATCTATAACTTTATATGTATAGTGTAAATTAGTTTAATAAGGGTAAATTACGGCCTGTTTTTATTTTAAACATTTTTCCTTTCGAATCTTCTTTAATTGACAATTTATTACATTATTTTTTTAAATTTAAATTATCACGTAATTATAAAAATTTAGAAAATAATGATTGAACTTTTTATAGGCATCTTATTTACTGAATGCATTATTTGTTTATGTAATAGTATTAAAACATCAAATATATTGAAAGTTATTTTACCAACTTTAGTTATTAACAGAAATAAGTATTCCAGCTCCTCTCTCGAGTGTTCATCGCAGAGCCGCGTTCACGGAGTATTTCACGCCGAGTTCCGAGACTTACCGATAAATCGTCTTTTACACTCCATTTCTATTATATGAAACCTTGCAGCGTGCAAATTTTTAATGTTAGCGTCAACTCGTCTCTCTTCGCTTACCACTTTTCCATTCTTTCTCTATCCTTCATTCTCACATCTTACCCCTACATTTTTCGGGAGTACAAGGCACAACTATACTTTGTACGCCGTAAGTCTACAAAATTCTATATATCCTAGTTGTGACTCTTAAGTAAATTGGAAAAATTAAACGAAAAAGATTTATACGATTGTTTAATACAATAAGAAAAACAAAATATAAACAAATAATCCATTTAAGAACAAAGTTTTAAAACCTAACAGGATTATATAAATTAGGACAAAAGTATTTTCACGAATGACATACTATTATTCAAAGATACAGCATATTCAAAAAGAAATAATCTAGAGGCAAAATAATTTCAACAACGAAGATAGGGCAAAATTATCAAAAAGCTGGCAGCCTTTAATCAAATTGATCAGTGATTGGTTAAGTTTGAACTAAATACAATACAGCTTCGTGCTCATCACTTATCTTTGTAAACAGTTGAGTATTCTTGCATCGGCCAGTCAGTTTTGACTTAATATTTGTTAGCCAAAGAGGGTTCTACACAGCGAAGCTGAAAATCTAAGGATATTATTTTGCAAGGAATGTGTTACATTTGGGCTGAACCGAAAAATGTAGATAATATACACCCCTGAATTTCACTAGCTAGGAATTTTCTGGCTTTCCTTGGTAGTCATAGAAGAGGTTTCAGCTCCACCTCACCAGATCAAATTCCTAACTAGGCTTGTCCAAGACTACCCTACCAGACGGTAGGAGCTTGGTAATAAAAGCGCACGACATCCTTTCAAATGACCAATTGGAACTTTCAAATGCTTACCCACTTATCTAAGGTCTACAGCCGACGCAGCACAGAGGTTGCAGATTATGTTCTCTCAACTATATAGTATAAAATAGCGTCTCAGTTACCTAATGGAATTCCCCTCGTTATGCCGAAAGAATTGGCGATGAACCAAGAGTGATATCGGATTTTGGATAGTTACAAAGTTATCCACCACTTGCGGAACAACGTAGTGTTACTTTGTCCAGTCCAGTTATTCTCACCCAGGTAGGTAAAATATAATCAGGATCCCTAATGGTCAAAACTCATAACCAATGTCATATTTTATAGCAGGTAAAATTACCTTGTTCACAAAAATATTTTTGTTATATTTCAATGCCACATTAAAATTGACAATGTTGAATAACACTGGAATCTACAAAAAAAATTATAGTATTACAAATTTAAATCGCCGTATTTATGAAAATAATGTAATAACGCGTAAGTAATTTTTATAAACATCTTAAGATTTATACATGAAATGATTCGTTGCTGTAATATGAAAAATAAACTATAATAAACTCGGATAAAGCCAGCTTTTCCACGCAATCACAGCAAAGGCTGAGGAAAATCTCGTCTGGAGATGATCTGCCTTATCCGATAAGGAGGAGAAAAATACAGACTCAGCAATCCTGGCTTTACACTGCTGTCCTATACTTCAGCTACTCTCGAGCTTTGGCTTTGTACGTGTTATTCTGCTTGACATCATGAGATTTTATCTTTCCCCATCCATTTTACTTTTAGTCTATTGACCAATTTTTTATGAATTATCACCTTTATAATACTTAATTTTATATTTGTAGGAAACAAATATACGCTAACTTTACTAAAAATGGTGCATTTTTTTCAATATAAATTACAATACGGATTACTATATTTTATGATACAATTGGATGTATGAAAATAGTTGTTATAATGTGTGTAGTACGTGAATCATACTGGTGTCGTCTTTATTTCAGTTTATAAGTCAATACAGTTGGTAAATACCTAGTGATGGATTAGTGTTACGCCTTATTACTACAATATTACTTCGTCTATGTCCCAAAAGAAGAGTAGAATATACTTTATTCCAGAAAATATAATTAACAAAAATTGACACCAGTACTAGTAGGAATTACTAGCCACAGTATCCAGTAAGCGTGGCTAGCTCAACTGAAAGTTTTACTTAATTGTATAATGACCAGTCGAAACTTAACAAGTACATCGTGCGGTTAATCTGCAGTGTGCACACCCCACAGTTAACATTTATTTTAAACATAACATTTTTTAGTTATAAATTTACAAATTAAAATCTTTTAATATAAAACCATACAAATTCCTAACCTAAGATTTGAAAAAAGTTATCAATATTAATAAAATTTAAAAGCCAACTTTTCAATTTATTCTCAAATTTGTTTCTATTTTTACAATTTTTTTATTTTAAAAGGTAAAAGATAAAAAAAGTTTGGACCCAAAAAAGAAAAACTTTTTTTGAAAATTGACTTATTTACCTTCGGTCTCATGAACAGCCCCAGCAGTTCATGATTTATTATACATTTGTGCAACTAAGCAAACAAAATAAGTAAATAAAAACTTACCCCTCTAGATGGAGAGTCAGGAAGAACTTTAGCTCATCCGATTTTATAGTTTATGATTTCTCAAAAAAACTTAAGTGTGTTAAATTTAACACCCTTAAACTTGCTTATAAAATTACATCTTTTCAAAAAATAAAACGCATATTCTCTTAATTGGAACCGGAATAAAATCCATAAATAACCAACAATGTCAATCAACTTTTGTCTTGTAGTTAACCAAATCCGTGCTGTTAAAGTTCATAACTCCATGAACAGGTTATCGAGTAAATGTTAGTAATCAAATTTGGCAGATTATTATTATAATTACTGCTTAACATTATCCTCACCATCCTAATGTACTCACTGACTAGACTCACTGATATCGTGTGTTAACTGGCTTTAGCAATTGTCTCAATACTCTACCGGCAGATGTGAATTAAAATACTGTAAGACAGCAGTAAACTACTTTTTAAATCTTTAACTTTTAATTGTTAGTTATTTTTACTACCATGCAATATATTCAAAGTTAATAAATAACGTTGAGTCAAACACATTTACGATGGCAGAATAATTCAAATAACTTATCAGAACGTTCACAGTTTATGTTTTTGAGAGCCTCGTGAGAATGAAAACAACCAATATTGAAGGGAGTTTTGTATCTGACAGCCTCGTCTTGACCTGACATTTCTGTTTACGCAAAGCTGTCAGTGCTGAAATCCAATAACCTTTCATAATTGTATGATTAGATCTATCTTTACGAATGAGAAAATAATGGGATTACTAGATTATTTAATTCACATTCCATTGATTAGATCGTGGAGTGTTAATACAATCCAATCAATTTAATTAGACGCGTAATTAAATGTGAATGCAGGGTATACAAAATGTAATTCCTAAACACTGTTCAATTAACATTTATCTGCATAATAAATTTAAGTACAGAGTGTGACCAAATCATTAGACCACACTAATCATTTCTGGATTACACCAAGAATATGCATAAGTAATTTTTCCCCCTCCTATCAATTTTTGCCTTTACTTCCGCCGGTCCATTTTAGGCACACACCACTGGTCCCTAATGTGGACCATCTTCGTCTGATCAAAAATGTCCCATGCAATAAATCTTATCCAGAAAAATCGGTTTTCATAGAACCATTAACTGTTACATTAAGACTTATTTGGAACTTATCTCTAATTTATCAGCGATTCACACACTACCACCAAACTAATAACGCTAAAACCCTTCAATGACTAACAGACGCCATCTGTAAATACCTTTATTATGCCTTTTTTGATTATACTGGACGGTCAAACCTGGGCCCATACCACCATCAACAGTATGAGTGATGTTGAAATGACGTCTTTTAATACATTCAATAGAGATAAGAACAAGCATCGAATAAATCTGGTCTAATTACCATCAAGGGGGTGCAAAATTGTGTCTAATGAATTCCTTATGGCCAAATTGTTTCTTTTTTCCGTGTACACCTGTTACTAGTAATTCCTAGTTACTATATTTCAAATTTTCCGAATTTTTAGAGACTGATTGTCGAGTGTATTTTGAGGTTTAAACGTACGTGAGGTGATCTACGACCACACGAGATCTACATCTACGATTGAGGTTTGCATTTTAACTAACAATCTAAGGATATATTTACCTTAAAATAAACTCAACCATTATTTATTGTAGAAATAAAAGTGATTATCAGTTGTTCTGAAATAGAGTTTGAACAAATATATTACTAATGCGGTAGGTTGGTAAATGTTTAATGTAGTACTTACTCTTGTAATTTATACGTAATTAATTATCTCTTTTCACAGTATGTATTTTAAAATTTTGTTTAAAATTAAAATGAAGTTTCTCTCATAAAATGAGTATAGCTAATGAAAGTTCAGAAACCACATCTGTGTTTTGCTACACAGAGCGAGTGGCAAGATTGCTTTGTGAAGTGAAATAACGGCGCATCCCCTGATCGTTACACAATTACAACAACATGTTTGTCATAAAACTGTTGCCCTGCAGCGGTATTTAAACTGACTTCTGTTTGCAGGAAACACGAGCTCTTTCAGGTCAACAATGTTGTGTTTTTAATTTGTTATGTATTCATGTACTGGCTAACAGCTAGCAGCTCATACCGATAAAACAATTGCATTATGAAATATAAAACAATAAGAAATTTCAATTACATTTGTAATTGTTGGATAACCGTGTAGCCAAGATTAGCTGGGTAAATTGTTTTAGGAATGCTTACTATAACTAATGCGAATTAAATGTGCGGTTTGTAGAGAACAGACTCAGACGATATGTCTTCGATATTGCGCAACTAATCGAGTCCCACGCATTTTTATTTAGTGTCCTAGGAAAACTTTGAAGTTTTATATTAATACACCGGGATCCTGCTCGATCTCTCGGAGCTGTGCCTGCAGCTCAAGTACATATTTAAGTGTTAGATGATTTCTCGCAGATTTATGCAGGTGATTAGTGTGCAGTTTTAAATTTCAACCGACAACACATCGATTGAGTCCTTCGTGTCACTAATGACTGAGTCTATTTATGACGGCAGTCCAGAACCTACCTGGACTATGGAAGACGGGTCATCTCCAAGCTTCGACCTAAAAAAGGCCCACGGTCTTTAAAACACTGGATCACCGGCTATTCCAGGACTCTCAATCTAAACTAGTTATTGAATCACAACCTTATTAATCATTGTTTTTAGATCACACGTCGCTGCTCCTTGGAAGACGGCGAAGGTGATCCTTATACCAAAGCTAGCGAATAATCTACCAGGAGAACGTTTGCTACCAAGAGTTCCATCTTTCGCTCCAGGCAATTTTACCACCCTTCAACTAATTAGGGTAGTTACTCAGCTGACGGACAATATGAACATGGGCCTGGTTACCATGGCCGTGATCCCAGACGTGTGTGGCACGAGCTCATCAAACTCGCGCACAGTCCTCTCTCTTGGCGTATATTCCAACTGGTGGCGTCATATTTTCAAGACTGTCGTTTGGCAATTTTAGTGGGACTAACCATAACAGGTCCTCGACCAATCTTTGCCGGTGTGCCACAGGGTACAGTCCTTGCACCAATATTATACATGTGGTACACCTCGCACTATACGCCGACGATGTGTTATTCTTCGTGTGTCAGCGCATTTTCGTCGATTGTGCATGTTTACGCAGCAACATCTCGAATTCCTGGAACCATGGTGAAGAATAAAGTTACACACTGCCAAATTTGAAGCTATTTGCTTCACTAGGAAGAAGTGAGGACTAGTCTTTCGTGAGAATCTTCATCTCCAGGGCGAAAGGCCACAAAAACCAAATATTTGGGAATAGTGTTAAAGCGCAACTTAACTACCACAACGGCCGCTATCGCCCGCATCAACTTGTGGATAGTATCCTACCACGGTCTCTCCTTGCTGCTAATGCCTACCTGTCACCTATCGGAGAAGAGTAACTGCTGTATAGGGCCATCATTCGCCCAGTCTTTACCTAGTCCGCGCTTACCTAGTACCCTACAACATCTGCTACGACCAGGAAAAGGCTAGAAGCCTTTCAAAATTCTACAATGCGTTTCATGACTGGATTGCTAAGATACGTCAGGAATGTAGTGATACTTCATACCACGGGTCTACCGTCGATTCACGGACCAAGCTTATCGGCTCTACTCAGTGGCTGAATAGTCTGAGTGGGACCAAATCAAGGATTGGGTTTCCCGAGAGGGTACCCCACCAAGGAAACTGCAGCGACCTTGGACACTGTTGAACAGCACGCCCTGGGGAACATCACTACCCACAAATCACTGACCCAACGCATGCCTGATCACGCCCTTTATTAAAATCCTCTTTCCAAGCAAATATTAGAGAAATTAGTCTTTCTCACCTGCCCTATTGCACAAAAGCTCCCCTATGAGCTAGGAACACTATCTGTCCTGCAGCCATTGAGATTATTTCTGAGAAACTCTCCAAAGACTGTTATACCATCTCCGTCCAACTGTCTCGAATTCTGGAGTGAGTGGCTGGTTTCAAAATATGTATTGATAATTTTCAACAGATGTTAAAAGTAACAATCGCGCGCTAAGAATGTTGCTATACTCGGACATTCAGGCATCATATTCTATTTAGTATCGACTATGCCTCAAAACTAGAAAACAACTTGGGAACACCGCGCGATGCTTATAATCTAGTTGAAGTACGCGTAGCCTTGAGGCTCCTCCTTCAATGGACTTCTCTGCTAGCGCTTTCTGTAGACATGTTAAAGTAGGTCAGGAAAATAAAAAACAACGCTGACCAAGCAGAGTACAAGCACAGCTAGAGAACGGAGAAGATAGAAGCATTTACCAATGATTGTATCAATTGCAATTGATGTATCAATTGTACTTTTAAAACATGAAAATCCAAAATATTGAATATTATAACGAAAAAATTAATTTCTCTCATTTAGAAAAATCACAATGTAAGAAAGCGGATATGAAGAACTTTCATAAATCGGATTATTCTGTGAACACGCGAGTTGGTGATTTTCTCCCGCTGACTCTTAATACAATGGCACAATGTGATATCACTGAGCCCTCAAGTTGTAATCAAAAGAAAACAACGCTCCCTCTGAATTAATTAAAGCCTTAATTTTCCACCGTCGCGTTTTAAGCTAACTGAAGAAATTTTAACTGAAGTCGATCTTAAGAACACGTGTAGAAAATAAGTAAACTTTTAGTACAACGTTGTAATGATTTTACAGCTAAATAAAAAATTACATTTTTAATAATTTGTGTTTTGTGTTTATTAAGTTTACTTATTTATAAAGGAATTACAAGACTACTACATTTTATATCATCAAACAAAGAGCCTCAAAATATTTGCATATAATAAAATGTATACACGATTGCATGAACTATTAAGAAGGTAATCGCATTAAGTCTAAAATTAATTATGAGTGCGATAAAAACCCATATGAAAATCAATCAGTATACTTAAAAATGCCTTAAAATATTCTTGATGTATTGTCAGTATATTAACATTTACATAGGTAAAATGCAATTTAAGATTGCTTTTTAGGGATTCGTAAATGGTGACAGACAAATTACCTCCTCAAACATGAAGCAAGGCGCTCTGTCCTCGGGGTGTTGTCAGTGTCTAATTTGTCAAAGTGCAAGCGGCTCAGACAAGACAGTAAGGGGCAGGTCTGCACAAAGGGAGTCAGAGATGATGACAGAACAATGACCTCCTCAAACATGGAGCAAGGCGCTCTGTCCTCGGGGTTTTGTCAGTGTCTAATTTGTCAAAGTGCGAGCGGCTCAGACAAGACAGCAAGGGACACCAGGTCTGCACAAAGGGAGCAGAGATGATGACAGACAAATGACCTCCTCAAACATGAAGCAAGCGCTCTGTCCTCGAGGTGTTGTCTAATTTGTCAAAGTGCGAGCGGCTCAGACAAGACAGCGAGGGTCAGGTCTGCACAAAGGGAGCTATTATTATTGAGCCTCTACAGTTTCTTGTCACGTTAAAGATTTCATTCTCTCGGGTTTACGGTGTTTGCTTCAACGTTTAATACTTTCAGAAAATATAAACAACTTCTTGTTTCTATATCGAGAACCAAAGCAACAATATAATATATATATATATATATATATATATATATATATATATATATATACATATATATATATATGTTGTAAATTTTGTAACATCGTAAGAAACAGTTTTCTTGATAAGTCTGTTAACAATAATTTCTAACTTGGTAATAACTGTCATGAAGTTTAATTTAAATTTTCTCTCTTTGTATAATTCTTGAAGAAGTCAAACTAAGCCATCTGTCTTCATATTAATGTTTTGTCAAATAATTCTCTTATTTACATGTTCTAAGTTTCTACCGTACCAGGAAGCAAAGAATTTCAATTATAAAGTAATTAAATGCATTAAATTTATAGTAAAACAATTCTATATGTTGAGTGTTTCTGTGAACATTAATGTTGAAGCTGTAGAGTAACCGGGGCACTGAGAAAACTAGTAAAGAATTAAAATTTATTATATCCAGTACCAACGCCAACAACAACTGGGTTTTATTATACCCCAGGGTGCTTGCAGCAGATGTAATTACATTAATTTGATTGGTTTAGTCTTTTTGTGAAATATTCCCGCAAGGCGACGATCTATTGATATTAGTATTAATCAGAGCACTGGCAAAATTATACTTTCAATGTTTGTATTTCGAATATATTGATTGGGGTAGATTAATGAAATATTACAAGTTCAGACGTTGAAACTAAAAATTAAAAACTTTTATGAAATTACTAAATATTCTTTTCACATAAAAATAAGAAACAATCAATTTAATATCCTGTAGGCTTATATTTTAATTTACTCGAATATCTGTCTTTAAGATAGATCAAATAAATCCAAACATACCGTATAATTAACAACGTGAACATTATCAGAAGTTGCGGGTTTGTCCAAAAATAATCAAAATAATCTCTTTTGGCTAAAATATAATCTTACTAAAAATCAGGATTAATTTTGAAATATTTTATTCAATATCATTAAAAATCTCATTTGTAAATTTCTTTATTGCCACATCGTTAACATTTTAACTTGTTCTATTTTCTCTAGCTATCAGACATTTTTAGATTGGGCAATAGACTAAAATAAATAGTCCAAAATATTCATTTGGCTAGATGAAAACTGTCGTAATCGATCATCGCAAAGGAAAGTTTTGTATTGGTACGAGGTAAGAAAACCGAATATTTAGCGGCAAATAGTACTTTCAGTATATTTATCTCACTGCCTGGCGCTGAAATAAGTACTGCCTAGGTGTCTGATAATTAATTATCCTTTTGTACAACAAAAACGTATCTTTTTTAAACCTCTCGACTTTCCTCTTGTTTATAAACTCCACAAAGCTAACACAACTGACGATCAGTTTATTTATAAAGTAGTTTTTTCTCTATTTGTTTCACAAAAAACAAGGTTTTGTGCTTAAACGATAGAAATTTATTATAAATATGAAATTTTATATAATGGCTTCCTCTCCGACAGCTGCGATATTATTAATCTATTGTAAGTCTATAGGAATCAACGTGTATAAGTGAGATAGTAACATCAGTATAATAATAATAGAACTGGTCGTCTCAACACATCAGCCACTTCAACTTATTACATTAAAAAGTGCCTTGGCACAGGGACGTAACCACCGAGGGGATCCAAGGGGGCCGGACCTCTCCCCCAATTTTTGTTTCAATGATTTTTAGTAAAAGATTATTAATATTTAAATAATTCGATATTACTGACATGTACTTCTGTAATATCGTTCTCATCACAGATACGGGTTAAGAACGTTTTAAGGAAAAAAATGGAGCCTTACTTTTAGTCCACTTTGGGAAAGTATCAGTTTTCTTGACCCCTACCCCCAAATCTTTTTTTTCTACGTTCTTACCTTGGAAATTCTTGAAAACCACTTCGCCTAAAGCCACTTTAGAAACTTCATAAAATCCTCTATCAAGGAAATGGGTTAACTTTTCAGTTTTCATATAAATTTATTGCATTTATGTATAACTTGGGTTTTAGTTTTTTGTGAATACTAAAACTATATGTAATTAAATTAGTTCGAAATATGACTTTGTATGCGAGCAGTTACATTTATAAAACAGTATGACTGAGTCACGTGATTTGATAATGTTTTACAAAGATTAAAGTTTTTCTTTGCATAATGTGTTGAAATTAAATAGCTTACAAAGTTAACTTGTTCAAATATTCCAGCCTTGCTCTAGAGATCTATCTTCTGTCAACAACACATCAAACCGAAACTGTCAATAATACGCATCCGTCTGGACAGAACTTCGTGATTGGCTGAACTTAATCAACCAATAGCCAGCAGTGATCTACGGTGTATGAATTCTTTATAACAAGCTATCAGCTTTTCCACAGTTTCACGCTACCTTCTTTATTGAATTTTTTTCTTTTTTGCAATTTTATTTTTTATTCTCAGCGTTCTGTTATTTTTCTTGGATAATAGTAGAGAATTTATTAAGTATTTTAACTTCACACGATTACTTAAAATTATCTCTCCCTTAATAGTCCAGTCGTGTTACCTGATTGAAAAAATAAATGTTTTCTTACAGCAAACTAATGGCACAATTTATTCAAATACATCATAAATAAACTAAAAAAATATTCCGAACCAAAATCGTCTATTAGGGGGTATAGGAGGGGTGGTTTTTAGGGGTGAAAATGGTATTTTGCAATTTGTGAGTAAACAAAGCATCCTGTTGAAAAAAGTCAAATGAAAAAGTTGTTGGAATTTAAAAAATCTACAACTTATGTAGTAATCATTTTTGCTCTAACCTCAAAAATTCCAAAACAAAATCCCAAAAAACGGTTTTTTTTTTTGTTTTTAATTTTTTTCTTTCACAAAAATGGGTCGATTGAGCTGAAAGTTTGATCAAATATACTTTGTGCTATTCTAAAAATACTGTATTTTTTCATTAAGAAATATTCAGCCGTTATAATAAAATTCCACTTAAAAAAATTTGTTTGATAATTTTCTATCACCATTTTGAAACATTTTTTTATCAAAAAAGGTTCTCTGACGGCTCATTATTTTCGTTTTTTTTGTCTATTTTGAAGAAATGAAATAAAAAATATGTAGTTTAATTGAAAAAAACTGCAGAAAATTTGAAAATAAACAAAATACTGACATTTTTCATTATACATTGTATTATTTACGTGGAAAAATTGTTATTATTTATTTAAATTATAATTTTTTTATGTTGAAGAATTTTTGAAAAGTTTAGAAACATTTTTGAATGTGAAAGTTGGATTACAGGTATATATAGTACAGGTATATTAGTGTCCTTGAAGCAAAAGGGCGGGGTCAATGCTATTCTTCTATTATACGGGTCTCAGTATGTTTCTAAGCATTCAATAAGCAGCTGCTTTGTCGTCAGTCAAGTTATATTGGAGTAGTGTCGTGAAATAAGCCTCGTGATTAGCAATTTACAAGATATGTGTCCATATAAAATAAAAATCGTAAGTAAAACTTTATTATTACAAATAATACAGATCATAAAACTTTGTCTCTGTACATACAATTTTACACATGATATTTATCTAGTAATTTTTACGTTTCTTCAGTATACTAATTTTATCGTGCTTTCTGCATTTTATAGATTCATGTAAATGATGGAAAAGGTACCTTCTTGTATCATTTGTAAAAGCCGCGATGGAGGTTTGGTGAAAATAAAAAGTCGAGGGATAGATACTCTTATTTCGTCAAGTAAACAAAGGAATGATCAGCGGTACAAAACATTTCAGAAAATGACTGAAGCACACATTCATGTTAGATGTCGATCGGCATACAATAGATCAATTGTTACAACTTCTAAAGAACAAACAAGAAAACAATCTATTGGGAAGAAGATTATGAAAGAAGCACGTGATTTTGATTTTGAGCGTCATTGTGTTTTTTGTGAAGAACCTTGTAACCAAAATAGAGCATTTCGCGGCATGCAGAAGGTTGAGACTAAAGAAAAAATTTTATCAACTTTAAAGGGAAGAGATGTTTCACAATCATTTAATAAAAGTCTGTTAGTTAGACTGAATTTTCTCAAAGAATCAGATGAAGTTCAAGCTTATTATCATAATAGGTGCATGTCATCTTTTTATGATGTGACAAGCTCAACATCTTGTAGACATACATCGAGTGTAGATTCTAAAGATTTCATAAGTTACTGCGTGTATTACTTAAAAAAAATTCATCCGAGTGCCAATTTTCCCTTAACGAAATTAAAGAAGATTTTGATGGTGATATCCCAACATTAAATACATTAAAAAAAATTGAGTGATAGTTTTGATAACGATCTTGCGTTTACTTCAATGAAAGGAGATACAATCATTACATTTAAAAAAGCAGGGAAAAAATTGAGTAGAATATGGTATGAATCACGATCAGATGACGTAGAATATGAAAAAAAGATATTTATATTTTTAAGTTCACTTAAAAAAATACATAAAATATAAACTTTTGGAAATAAATAATGGTTTCTTGATTCAATTTCAATAAGATTGTAAAAAATATTGTAAAGAAATAAAAAAATATATGATGAAAAATACAAATTTAAAAAATTTACTAACATTCGAATTCTGATTTTTTATTTATTTAAAAATTTCCACGTAATTGTTAAATATGCATGATTCATTATTATTTTCCTTAATGCTTACAAATAGCACTGGTATAAACAAAATTATAATTTAAATAAATAATAACAATTTTTCCATGTAAATAATACAATGTATAACGAAAAATGTCAGTATTTAGTTTATTTTCCATTTTTCTGCAGTTTTTTTAGTTAAACTACGTATTTTTTATTTCATTTCTTAAAAATAGACAAAATAACGAAAATAATGAGCCGTCAGAGAACCTTTTTTTATTAAAAAAATTGTTTCAAAATGGTGATTGAAAATTATCACAAAAATTTTTTTTAAGTGAAATTTTATTATAACGGCTGAATATTTCTTAATGAAAAAATACAGTATTTTTAGAATAGCACAAAGTATATTTGATCAAATTTTCAGCTCAATCGAACCATGTTTGTAAAAGAACAAAATTTAAACAAAAAATGTTTTTTGAATTTTTTTTTTTTGAAATTTTTGAGGTTAGAGCAAAAATGATTACTGCATAATTTGTAGATTTTTTTATTTCCAACAACTTTTTCATTTGACTTTTTTCAGTAGGATGCATTGTTTACTCACAAATTGCAAAAAACCATTTTCACCCCTAAAAACCACCCCTCCTATACCCCCTAATAGACGATTTTGGTTCGGAATGTTTTTTTTTAGTTTATTTATGATGTATTTGACTAAATTGTGTCATTAGTTTGCTGTAAGAAAACATTTATTTAGTTGACCATTTTGAACTGCTATTTCTCCTAGACATATATAATCAAAAACATTAGCCTAACTGAGCCAGATTCTTTCCAGCGTTTACTGTCAGAGAGCAAAAAGTTTGTTTTTAATAATTAAGAACACTAACTGAATTTATACGACACTAATTTTTGCTTATCATTCTTATCGGCCAGCAATTGTTTGATTATTAGATCTATTTATTTTTACTTTGTTTCTTTCTTTCAGGCGTATTTCAAATCGCCTATACGGGCGTACACCATCGTAAATGATTAAGAATAACTGTCTGATAAACACACGTGTTTTTGTAGTCAGCTGTTTTTAAATTGAACAAAAACTATCTCATGAAGTAAACGTTGGAATTTTGGACTCCATGGAACAAAGCCGTATCCACAATAGCATAGAGTAAAAATAAATAATACTCTAATACTCTGTAGTCGAATGTATTTGTAATCCACAAAAGGCACATCTAGAATACAAGAACTTTTGATCGATACCAAATATGCTTATAAAACATTGTAAAGGCAGTCGTGAGCTTGTGAATGTGTGTGTGTGTGTGTGTGTGTGTGTGTGTGTGTGTGTGTGTGTGTGTGTGTGTGTGTGTGTGTGTGTGTGTGTGTGTGTGTGTGTGTGTGTGTGTGTGTGTGTGTGTGTGTGTGTGTGTGTGTGTGTGTGTGTGTGGTGTGTGTGTGTGTGTGTGTGTGTGTGTGTGTGTGTGTGTGTGTGTGTGTGTGTGTGTGTGTGTGTGTGTGTGTGTGTGTGTGTCTTTAAAAAGTATGCTTGCTGATAATTAAATTATTATTTTTACATTTTTAAATTATATGAAACACTCAATTCTTAGTTTTAATTACACAAGAGATAACTCATCCAATGCTATAAACGGCAAAGTTGGCGTTCGACTGTCATCTGTGGAGTGAGAGGTCGGGTAGCTAATATTGGAACGGTAACGTAGCGCAGCTCTAGCGTCAGACCTCAGAACTAACTAAAATAATCCCTCGGACTTCAGTACACCACGTTTGTATGAATGATTTATCTCCTGTGTAACTAATACAATAATAGGTAGTGGTCCGTATACAGTACTCGCTCGGCAAGTAAAAGAACTGTGTTCGAGTTTTGGCGGAGCGAGTACTGCTTGCAATCAATCTGTATTGCAATTAAATTATGCTATTGCTATTTATAAAAATATAATAAATATACATTACTAATTTGAGTTTGCCACTCAAGATTTATGTTGTACTAGCTGGTTCCCGTGGCTTCGCACGCTGTTCGTAAGCTCTGCCCGTGTATGTGTACTTCTGGACCAAGTGAATTCAATTTACAACGCCGATGTAGAGTTTGCCTCGTTGCAACGATCAAGGAAATCTTTGTATTTTTATAACAATTGCACACGTACACGTACTTCATTATAAAGTGATCTAACACTCAAGCTTTAAGTTCAACCTGAAATTTAGCTTAAAGATATGTAAATATACATAATAATTTAGCGCCTTCAAATATTGTTCGGCTATTTAACATACGTAACTGTCTCGTAATTGCAGTTTATAGAGTGCAGGCGCTTTGAAAACTCTACAGCGCCGCCTGGTGGCGAGTTAAATTAATGAGCATAGCATATAAACCTTCTCCGTGGAAAATATATATACATACAAAATGTTCATAATGATCGGTAAAATATTTTCTATCAATAGTTTCTATCAATTTCAAACATACAAATATCCGATTTTATATATAGGTTACTTTTCATTTCAGTTCGGTAACTATATAAAACTATATAAAGTGAGTTACCATATACACGTATTAAAATTTCTCGAATTGACTAATTTTAAACAACTGCAAACCCAGAAAATAAAACAGATAACTGTATTTTAGTATAATGTGAATACTTGCCGCTATGCATCATTAGCACACGCCAATCTGAATATTTCAACTGTGTTCTAAACGAATTGTAATCTTTAATATTTTAATTAACAGGACTCGTGAAAACGATACTTAAATAATTGGGAAACCCAAGCTTAGATTAACCATAATTTAACTTCCAGTATCTTTTACAACCACTAAAATGCATGTATATAATGTAACTCAAAACCACAATGCATATATTAATTATATCAATGAATAGATCAATTATTTATTTTCATTTACGTATAAAACCAGTCTCTTCCATCTTCAAGATGAAATCAACTGTAAAGTGAGGAACGTATTGTGTTGTAAATGGTCTAATATTATTATTTAAAATAATAATGGACAAAATGAAGGTTCTGAAGGGTGTAAATCATTACAGTGAGCCGAACAGTTATTTTCATTGTGCCACAAAAACCAAATGAGAACAAAGGCCAAACCAAACAAATCTTAAAATTTCAATTTAAAAGCCAAAAGTCCTCAGGCGACGCTTCCATCACTAACGATTCTCTTTGTGAACATGAATGTAACTGTCCTAATTATTTTCTACCTGGGAGTGATTTAACCTTTTTATCAGAGTTTCAGTTAATACCTTCAAGAGGTGCAGAATTATTTTGGAGAACAATACCAGTTTATCATTAGACTTTCATCGATAAAATAATTTGTTTGGTAATTTAATAGTTGTTCACTACTACGGTACGGCCGGTAGACCGAAGGAACGTTTACTGTTCTTTCAACCATTCAATTTTGTATTACACATTTTATAATATACTAGCTGACCCGGTGAACTTCGTTTCACTTACCTCTTGGCCATGTCGCTACCTTTGTTTAACATATTTACATATGTACTTTATCGATTTGACAGAGTTACAAAAGTTACATTGATGTGAGTTCCAAAAGTTTTGGACAATTCTGGCGAATACGGCACAATCCAACGATTGTCTACATCAAAATTTGGTCCTTTTATCTTCACAATTACAGATCGCCCACCGTCCTCAACTGATTGCCGACGATAAAACGGGTAACCATCATTTCCCGAGATGGTTTCAGCAATCAATGCTCTAGGGTATCGTTTAGAACACTTGCCGTCGACAATACAGGGGGAGTTGTTGTTGAAAACTCCGCAAGGTCCATGTATCATATGTTTACTTACTACTACATGTAATTTTGGGTCAAGTGTTTCATCGGGAATCTCGGCTGAAATTATGGAATCAATGTCTTCTGGCCTTAATTTATCAACTAAACAAACTAATATGTGCGCATGTGGCAGACCACGCTTTTGCCACTCAACAGAGTACATCCAACAACGTACTTGGCCATACACACGATGCTTTATAATGAAATTCGTTAAAGATTTTAATTTTTCTTAAACACTCTGGCAATGACGTCATGCCTATCAACTGGTGTTTGGCCGTGTAGCAATTCTTTCTTAATTTCTATCCATTGTGGGTTACAGGTGAATGTAATAAATAGGTCTGGACGGCCATATTTTCTAACATACGACATCGCATCTTGCGTGTATTCGTGCATGTGGCGCGGGCTTCCAATGAAAGTGGCCAGCAAAATTGTCATTTCTCCCACATTTTCTGCATTTGCGTCGGCATTAACAGCATCACGAAGATGAATGTACTCTTCAGATCGAAGCTGCTGTTGGTTTAGACGGATGTACGTATCGTTCGGTCTCAATTTTGACATACATGTCAACTGCAAACTGATAAAAAAGCCGTTGACACACCAAAATGTGATTTACTTCACCTTCACGGATCATGAATCTGTATGAATAAAAATTCATATCACTGACTTTTTTGTTGGTTTCAGCAGCTGGAATCAGAAATGATAAACAATGACATTTTTGCATACATTAAACAATGACACATTTATTGTCAAATTATCATCATTATCATATCGGACAAAAGGCAATCAATACAGGTAAAAATACAGGTAATCAATTTAAAGCTTTCTGGTAAACTATATTTTTTGTCTTTTTTTGCGGTGCGTAAATATATAAAGATATACTTTACCATGTGTAACAAAAATCTTCGACATAAAATATTGGGTGCTGTCAGGCCCAAACACGACAGTACTTTATTTGCCATCAATAAACACATATCTTCTATCATCATCAATGTCTCATTGTAAATTTCCGCATTAATTAGTAGTGTAGGATTCGAAGTTTGACATCGCACACGATGTAGCACATCCTCAGACATATAATCCCTATACTTCATCCACAAATATTCCGGATTCGAAGGGAAACATGTGGATATTATAATCGCAAACAATGTTCGAATTTGATGTGGTGATGAAGAATTGATGTGGAATCCTTGAGCATATTATCCCAATGTAAATCATCCTCGAGTAACTGTAATAGTTGACACGCCTCACGTTAAGTAGCACACAGATGTCCATCAACTGTTCTCAATTGTTGAAACGATGTCAGACCACGAACATTAACCAATAACAATCTAAGATAATAACATTCAGCGTTATTTGGATGTACTGTATTTGTCGGCATTATAATCGATTTCTGGATCGTAGGAGAATGCTGCTCGTTCCAGGTTCACAGGAGCATTGCGTTTGTAGATTCGGTCAATTTCCTTTTCCCGGGCTCGCTGCTGTTGTGATCGATGTGCCCGAACTCGTTGCATTCTTTGTCTATCCACTTCATTCTGATTTACTGTAGAACGCAAATGTGCCATACCAATACGACCAATCATTATCAATCTCTTGCAGGTCATCAGTGCGATTAGCGCGTGAGGTAGCTCGCCGCACATCTACTTCGACGACCTATGTTTGGTCGTTTTCTTCTCGGCATTGTAAGCAGTATCTGATATTAATTTTTTCTTGCACAGTAAACATATGATACTGAGACACTTCGTCATTTGTATTTGTTACAGCTGTTAAACTAATTATGGATACATGAACATCAATCAAACGTTTGACAGGTAAGAACAGATTGTATGGGAAAATCAAATTGTCGTTTTTAGTATTTTCCTTGCAATTTTGTTATATTTTCTCATCGTTTAAAACTTCCCTGGACTTCCACTAACATTTCAAGACCAAAATTGGCCAAAACCGTTCAGCCGTTCTCGAGTTTTAGCGAGACTAACGAACGGAAATTCATTTTTATTTATATAGATAACTATGGGAAACGTCAGAAATCCAATTTTATTGTTATTCCAACCTTGCTGTGTTCACGATGTTATTATCAATTGCAACAAAAAATTTATTTATTTCAAAACTCAACTAAATTGAACTAGACGATTTTTTATTAAGAACATCTGAAATTACGTTTAAAGGTAATTCACATTCCAGCATTGATGTCTTAATGTACAATACATAAAAAGTACAATAGATCTATGAATGGACACTACAATACAAGTATTATTTACTGAGCGTCAGCAAAGCCTATTATACATACACGATGGGATGGACAAATTTCGTGTCTCTGCAAGTCCGTCTGCACAATATCTGAAGAACGAACTAAACCTACAGATTTGATATATTCCATGAATTTATATATATATAACTCAATGTTTATATATATATATATATATATATATAAGTAGATAGTAATATGGGGTTCCTGGCGCACTTTCGGAGCCAACCGAAAAGCAATGTAAAATACTGTTCAATGTACCATAAAGGAAGCTGAGAAATAACACAGCAAATCTCAATGAAAAATTAACCGAATCTACAGTCGTTCGTCTCCAAAAGCGATCGGTACATTACTATCTACTCCTGAGGAATGAAAAATTAACCAAATCTGAGCTTCTACTTTCTTAAGCTGTGCTTTGTCAAATCTGCTACGAATAAAGGAAAAATCTTCAATGACAGTCGAGGTGTGCTACTACAGACCGACCATCACGATAATCGCTTCGCCTGCGTCATATCCGTAGTGATATCACGCCGTGAGAGGCGCAATCGTTGGTTTACAAGCACCATTTAGTTAAATAAATTTTTCTATCTAAATGGAGCGCGAAAAAATATCATGTCCGTTCTGCAAAAAAGAAATTTTAAGAAAAAACTATGATCGCCATTATAATTCTAAAAGTCACGAAAAAAACAAGCAATTTTACGATAATGAACTAAATTATTTAAGACAATGGGCTAGAGAAAATAAAATTGCCGATCACGAAAACATGTTTAATATTGAGAAATTACGTGAATTAAAGAGAAATTTCAAAGTTGAAAAGAAAAATCTCGACCTATTTAATGATGAAAAACTTCATTCAATAGCTGAAAAGTTGGCTATCGGTACTAACGATAAAACCAAGTCTGAAATGATCGAAGAAATTGATAAAACTCTTAAAGTAAAATCCGAAAATATCATTGATGTAGAAGTTTTATCCTCAATACACGGTCTTTTCAAGCAATACATTTTAACAAACTTGAACGACAATTCCATGTCAATTTACAAATATCTTTCAATTATGCGGTCAGAAATTAAAAGTTTAATCGAGAAATTTCAAGAAAATGTTAAAAATATGAAGGGCTATCTCTCTTTGGAATGTGAATACGAACGAACTTTAGTGAATGGTGAACCGCAAACATGTCTAATGTATTTTACTATCAAAGCAGACGAAATCTTTGACGTAAACGACTTTATTACTAAGCAATTTAATAAATTAACACATCGAGAACAAACGAATAATCCAAATAAAGGTTCCGGATGGACATTTAAAAGTTGTAAACAACTAGTTTTGAGCCTTAACAAACACGAAATGATGAATGCAGGATCATACATCGATTTACCAAAGAATATCAAAGATAAAAAAGCTTGTATAAATATAAAAAATAGAGATGATTTTTGCTTTATTTACTCAATAAGATGTGCTATTGAAAAACCAGAAAGAGACTGTGAACGTGTAAAGCAATACGAAAAATTTGTGAATGACGAAATATTTTCAGGTTTTGAGTATCCAATGTCTCTGAAAGATATACAAATATTTGAAAAACGAAGCTACAATTCCAAGTATAAGTATCCAACAATGTCTATCAATGTCTACAGTTTTGATGAAAATATTAACATTGTTCCGTTACAAATTTCTGAAAAATATGACGCTGAAACAAACATTGATTTATTGTATGTTAAACAAGATGATAAATCTCATTATGTTTTGATAACCGATTTAAATAAGCTTGTTTCTTCGCAGTTGTCTAAACATAAAGAAAGAAAATTTTTGTGTAGAAGATGTTTAAGCCATTTTTACAAATCTGGAGATTTAACAGATCACTTAGAAATTTGTAAAAATCATGAAGTTTGTAAGCCAATTATGCCATTTCCAGGTCAAACAACTAAATTTACTAATTATCAAAAGAAATTTAACCATCCGTACGTAATTTATATGGACTTTGAGAGCATATTAGAAAAAATTCCGACATGCAAGAACAATCCACAAAGATCGACTACAACCAAGATTCAGAGGCACATTCCTTATGGTTTTACTCTATATTTAGTGTCGAATGTGACCAATCGCATGTACAAACCGATATGTTATCGTGCCAAAAATGAAGAAGATTTGAAAAACGTCCCGACAAAATTGTTTGAAGAACTCAATAAATTATCGAAATACATAGCGAAAAAATATAATTCTAAGAACATGAAACCTATGAAATTGACAGAAGAAGAAGAAATTTCGTATCAAAATTCAAACGTTTGTCATATCTGTGAATGGTCTGCTTATGATGTTGGGTCAATTCAGTATGGTTTTACTCCTGATAGTTGGAAAGATAAGAGTTATAATAAAGTGAGAGATCATTGTCATTTAACCGGCAAGTTTCGAGGCGCAGCTCATGCATGTTGCAATCTAAATTTGAAATTTCCTCAGAATATTCCCGTTTTCTGCCACAATATGTCAAATTACGATACTCATTTGTACATAAAAGAATTGGCTAAACAATATGGAAATGTTGATTTGATTGCAAACACCGATGAAAAATATATAAATTATTCTGTAAATTCTGGATATGGCTATGAATTCGAAGGTGATAAGCCAAGAAAATTCATCAAGTTTTCGTTTGTAGACACGTTCAGATTCATGGCCTCGTCTATAGAAAAGTTAGCTAAAAATCTAAAGAGAGAAGACTTCAAACATACAAATCATTTTATACAAGATGGACTGAATGAGATAATAGAAAGACAGCCAAATGACGAAGAAGAAATCTTTAAAATTCTATCTGGAAAAGGAATATTTCCCTATGAATTTATCGATAGTATTGAAAAACTTGATTACACAGAAGAATTAAGAATTCAAGATTTCTATTCACTTTTGACAGATGAGAGCATATCTGAGAAAGATTATCAACACTACTTGAGCGTTTGGAACAAATTAAAAGAGAAAAATCTTGGAAATTACTCTGATTTGTACAATATCCAAGATGTTTTATTGCTTGCTGATATATTCGAAAATTTCAGAAACATTTGCCTTAATTGTTATAAACTCGATCCGGCACACTATCTAACAGCTCCCAGTCTCGCATGGGACGCAATGTTAAAATTAACGAAAATTGAGCTTCAGCTAATTAACGATTATAATATGTATTTGATGATTGAAAAAGGCATTCGCGGGGGCATTTCTCAGTGTATTAAACGATATGTGAAAGCAAATAACAAATATTTGAAAGATTTCGATAAGACAAAGCCCGAAAACTATTTGTTATACGTTGATGCTAATAACCTTTATGGGTATGGCCTAATGCAAAAACTGCCGTTTAGTGATATCAAGTGGATGGATCCAAAAACTTACACAACTGAAGAATGGAAAGAAACAATTTTGGAACTCACTGGCGACGAAGATTATGGCTATATTCTCGAAGTTGATCTTGGATATCCAACGAATTTACACGAACATCACAAGGATTTACCTCTTGCTCCAGAACATTTTAAAAACAAACTTTGCACAACTCTACTGGATAAAACTGAATACGTTGTTCATTCGAGAAATTTGAAGTTCTATTTGGAACAAGGTATGATTTTGAAACATGTGAATAGAGTTATTGCATTCGATCAGAAGCCTTTTATGAAAGAGTACATTGATTTTAATACTAATATGAGGACCAAAGCTACAAGTGACTTTGAGAAGGATTTTTATAAGCTGATGAACAACTCAGTTTTTGGAAAAAGTATGGAAAATGTGCGAAATAGATGCGATATTAGACTAGGAAATGAAGAATTTTCAATGAAACAGGCCAAGAAAACGAACTTCAAAAGCTTCACTATCTTTGACGACAACTGTATAGCGAGTCACATGTACAAACAAAAGGTTAAATTTAACAAACCGATTTACATAGGATTTTCAGTTCTCGACCTCTCAAAATTGCTAATGTACGAGTTTTATTACAACAAATTAAAGAAGTTTGATCCAGATTTGAATCTGTGTTACATGGATACAGACAGTTATTTTCTAGAATTGAAACGAGATCCTTTTAAAATTATTAAAGAAAATATAGATGACTTTGATACAAGTGATTATCCAAAAGATCATGAATGTTTCACTACTAAAAATAAGAAGGTAATAGGGAAATTCAAAGATGAGTTAAATAGCGAAGTTTTAGAAGAATTTTGTGGTTTAAGGTCTAAGATGTACTCGTACAAATATCTAGATAAAAACCCAGTTAGGTGTAAAGGGATTAAGAGAAGCGTTGTAAATAAAACAATAAATATCGAAAACTTGAAGAAATGTTTGTTCGAAGATAAAGAAGAATTTAGGGAGATGACAGTCATCAAAAGTTATAAACATGAGTTGTACACTGTTACCATAAACAAGCTGGCACTGAACGCTAAAGATGATAAGAGAATTGTCCTAGAAAATAAGATCGATACAGTACCGTATGGCTATGAAGCAAAATCTGATATATTAGACGAATTAAATAAACTTGGAAACTTTGATATGTAAATGGAAGATGATTTAATTCACTGTCACAAGTGTAAAAAGAAAACGAAAAATATAGATTCAAAAATCGTTCAAACTCAAAACGGATTGTATAGAATTGCTGCAAAATGTTCAAAATGTAAGACAAACAAGAGTAAGTTTATAAAGAATCCAAATCCAAAACCTGTTAAGCAAGAATTGAAGACTAAAGATGAGATAGAGATTGAAGCTCGAGAAATTCATGCACCAGTACGAAAAAAGTTTAAAAAGAGAAAAATTATAACATTAGGAATTGACGATTTATGGGCAGCAGATTTAGTTATAATGTCTAACTATTCAGATCAAAATGATGGATTTAAGTATATGTTAAATGTTATTGATACTTTCTCAAAATATGCTTGGTCAAGAGCTATCAAAAGAAAAAACGGCAAGGATATTTCAAAAGCTTTCGAAGATATAGTAAAAGATGCCATAAGGATCAATCACAAACCTCCTAACCTACTTCATACAGATAAGGGTTTAGAGTTTAAAAATAAAGAATTTAACGATGTTTTGAGGAAATACAACATTAAGATTTATCATACTGAAAACGAAGAGAAATCAAGTATTGTAGAGAGATATAACAGAACTCAAAATGAAAGAATGAAGGTTCTTTTTGAGATTAATAAAAACTTTAAATGGATCGATATTCTTCAAGAAATCGTAAAGAAATATAACGATACTGTTCACAGCACAATCAAAATGAAACCGAAAGACGTAGATAAGGATGCAGAAAAGGAGTTATTAGAGACCGTTTTCAAGTATGTTCCACCTGAAATTCACACGAAAACTAAATTTAAAGTCAATGATCATGTAAGAATTGTTAGTAAAAAACAAACATTTTCGAACAAATATAAGAACAATTGGTCAAGAGAAATCTTTGTGATTTATCAAATTAATAACACAGATCCTGTAACTTATAGTATAAAAGATTTAAATAATGAAGAAATAACCGGAAAGTTTTATGAATATGAATTGAAGAAGTCAAAACTGTAATATAAATTTTCTATATATAAATGGCGCATCAAAAGAAATGTACAAAGTGCAAAGAATTTAAAGATTTAAATGAATTTTATAAAGATAAAAATAGGAAAGATGGAATGCATTATAATTGCAAAGATTGTGAAAGGGAATATCATAAAGAATTATATGATAAAATAGAAAAATTAACTTTGGAAGATAAAGAATGTCTTAAATGTAAAGAAACTAAAAAAATTTCAGAGTTTAATAGTGATCACTATAGTAGAGATAAGAAAGACTCATATTGTAAAGATTGTGTAAAGAAGAATCACCATAGATTATATTATGAAGATACTCAATGTGAATGTGGAAGAACTATAAAATGGTTAAATAATTATCAAAAACATTTACAAACAAAATATCATAATTCAAGAGTTTAACATTTTCATTGTGTAATAATTTTTTCTATTTAAATGGAGTCTCAAAAGAAATGTACAAAGTGTCAAGAAGAGAATAGAAAAGACTGTTATTGTAAGGAATTATACGTTAAAATGGACAAATTAACTTTAGAAGAAAAAAATTGTTACTTTTGTAAAGAAATTAAAAATATTTCTGAATTTAATAACTGGCAGTATAGTAAAGATAGAAAAGATGCTTTTTGCAAAGATTGTGCTAAAAAAATTTTCAGCGAAAGTTATAAAAACGAAATGCCTTGTGAATATGAAAAAAGAATTCTACAATGGTTACCTAGTTATGCTAAACATTTACAAACAAAATATAATAAATCGAGAGTTTTTAGTAAAATTTAGAAACATTTTCATCGTGTAATTTAGATATTCTATAAATCAGTCGAGATTCTGCCATATTTGTAGTAAAATGATTTCCGTTGTATAAAATATTCAAAGATTCTTTCATTTGGTTGTAGAGATTTATACTATTTGGATCTCCTTGTCTTAATAAAATTTCCATTTCTGGGTAATCAATTTCAAGTTCTTTCAATCTTTTCGGTATTTCTCTCTTTTGAGCTCTGATAACGTAATAAGGATATTCCCACATGTGATTCTTCTTAATTAATACAAAAACATGGTGTTTTTTCTTAGCAAAATCTTTACAAACAAGGTCTGGTTTCATTAAGTCAATTTTTACACTTTGTTTTGCGATTATTTCCGTTTTTATTTCATCTTTAATTTGCAAGTGTTTAACTTCGTCCTCTAAATATTTAATCTTGTTTTCAAGTTTGTACTCACCAAATTTACGAATACTTGGCAAAACTTCTTTTGTAACCCAATTTTTGAAGATTTTTGCCTCTTTTTTATGTGATCTCAAAATTAAAGAATAAAGTCCAGATTCATTGATAAAAACAGTGTCAGGATGAAGATTGTTAAGGGGCCATTCGAATAGCCCCTTGTTTTTTAAGTAAAAATATTGAATTTTGTCATCATCATCAACATTTAATTTAATTGCGTTTTTTGTTTTTTCATAACCTAATATTTCACAAACATCTTTAGCCTTAAACCAGATTACATTGATTTCGTCTACAATCGTTACAATGTCTTTATTATTGAATATAAGTTGATTATTTATTGGATCTACAACTGTCTCCATTTAGATAGAAAAGAAATTTAACTAGTAATTTTTATTTTGAGAATAAAGCCCAGATTCATTAATGAAAACAGTGTTTTTTTGAAAGTTTGAAGGCGGGGGCGAATCACCCCTACCTTCAGAATGTATGTTTTCGAAGCTTTTTTTATATTTTGGGGTCCATTTTAATCCTTTTTCAATCTTAAATATATTGTTGTTTTACTCTCATTATTTAATAAATTTCCCTCAGAGTCTTAAACAGTTAGAACGATTTTTTGAATTCTTTTAATATTTTTTCTAATTGGAATATAATCGATTTCATTCGGTTTTTCACTGATTTTTGATCCATAAGCAACATTTGGGAAAAATGTGTACAAAATTTCAGATTCTTTGTGTAAGTGTTCGGTATGATTTTCAAAACTAGGTTCAACGAGATTACAATGTACTTCAATTACATCAAACGGTCTAAATTTTGGCGTTTTATTTCCTAAATATACCTGATTTGGCTCAATAGTTTCTTGAACAAACCCTAATAAATCTACAATAATTGCTGAAAACATTATTCTTACTGGTGATTTTATTTGAATTTTATTAGAGAGATAATTTTTTTTGCATTTCAAACTTGTTTTCGTCAAAATTTAAAGATTTATCTGATTGTTTGAATGTTTTCAGATAATTTTTAAGGGAATTTTTTATTTGATCGAAAGTATAGTATCCTTTGTTTAAACCATAATATTTTGTTATGTTCTTCTCACTAAATCCTATACAATAAGGAGAACTTTCACTAATATTTATTACAAAATTGTCAGAATAAAAGCCGCTTAAACCGATAAAATAATTTGATTCTTCCTCTAAGTGTATAGGATGTTCCAAGTTTAAAACTAATTTAGAGCTTTCTGAAGTCAACTTGAACAGCTTCATTTTCGCAAGCGTTGCTTCAAGATGAAAATCTTCTATTTAAATGGAGAAATTTTTAAAGCAAAAAGATCAGATAAAACTTCAAACGTTTGAAGAAAATAAGAAAGATCAACCAATCAGATTGTTAATTGTTGGTTCAAGTGGATGTGGAAAAACAACTTTATTATTGAATTTTATCTACAATAGGTTGATTCCTTATTCCAATTTGTATGTTTTTAGTAAATCTTTAGAACAAGACGCCTATAAAAAATTACAAGAAAGATTTGAAAATATTGAGAAAAACTTAAACAAAAAAATATCACATTTTTATAATGCTTCTGAGGACATAGTTCCGTTAAGCGAATGTAAACCCAATTCGTTAATCGTTTTTGATGATTGTATTTTAGAAAATCAAGACGTTATTAAGGAATATTTCGTAATGTCCCGTCACAAAAACATATCTTGTATCTATCTTTCTCAATGCTTTTCAAAGGTTGATAAACAAGTTATAAGAAATAACCTGAATATATTGTGTATTTTTAAGCAAGATGATCACTATTCGAGAAAGATTTATAATAATTATGTGGGATCTGATATGAGTTTTAACCACTTTATTGAGTTATGTGATAAAATTTGGAAGGAAGACTACGGATTTTTAACTATTAATCTAACTTTGAAGCCTAAAAATGGCAAATATTTGAATAAATTTTCCAATATAAACGTGTGATAATCTAGTTGTTTTCATGTTTTTACGTTCACGTTTACGTTTCGTGTTCTCGTTTTTACGTTCCACGTTAGTAGACATCCCGCGGATCTGGCGCTAACATGGGCTCTTATGGGAGGGAGAAATTCCCTCATTTGCTGGAGAAATCCCTTCATGTGCGGGAGAAATTCCCTGCTCACACTCTTATCCTATGAAAATGTTCCAAATTCTGTCGAAATTATCGTGTTTTTCGGTAAAATCGGTGATTTGGGGTGTGAAAATCGTTGTTTTTCGGTAAAATCGGTGATTTGTTGGGTCCGGTGAGGGAGAAACGAGGGACGGAGGGAATTCCAATATGGCGGCGAGGGCGGGAAAAATTGGCGGGAACAGGGGAACCTAACCTCACTTTCTTGGTTTCCCGCGTATTCAATATGGCTGCGCCCATGATGAATTGGCGGGAACAGTAGAACATAACCTCAATTGTGAAATTGGCGGGAACAGTAGAACATAACCTCAATTGTGAAATTGGCGGGAACAGTAGAACATAACCTCAATTGTGAAATTGGCGGGAACAGGGGAACATAACCTCAATTGTGAAATTGGCGGGAACAGGGGAACATAACCTCAAATGTAAAAAGGGCGGGAAAGTAAAACTAAACAAGAGAAATAAAGACGAATCGTACCTTATTGTGTGATGCGGTGAGTCGATGTGGGCCTGGATGTGGTTTCTGAACATCCGCACTACGTATAGTACCCAGGTTAAACATTATCCAGTATAAGAATCTACTTCAATATTTTCGTAAGACATGTTTACAATATGGTATTATAGAAACGATATTACGTTAGAAAAGCAACTAAATGATTAAAAAGCTTAACTGCTACTAGTAACGATAATTTTCTATTTAGATTAAGAAAAATAATTACAAGAATAGTATTAACGGTAATTAAAATGAATGTTAGTAAAAATATTTTAACGTATTAGATTGAATTATTTTACTCCAGGTAATATCAAAAGATCGTAATTGTTTAAATAATTGTGTAAAACTCAGAGCGACACACGTCCTATCTCCCTGACCTCCCGCACGGATCTGACGGGAGAGAGAGAGGAAGGAGTGCCGGCCTCTCAGGTTCCACCAATCAGAGCGCTTAGATACTATTTACATCCAATCAAGGACGCGCTTATTCCAGCCAGTGGGGAAGCGCGGAATTTTTCTTGTTCATAGCTGGCTAACTCAGGTCTATTTATGTTACAGACTTCCTCTGATGACGTCACCACCACATATTGCTATCTGTGTGGCGGGAGTGAAGAGTGCCAATGTGAATAGTTGTTTAGAAATAGTATAATAAATTAGTTTTTACCCAAAAATGTTTTATTTTAAACTCCTGGAACCCCTATGCTCAGCTCTATATCATCACACAATAAGGTACGATTCGTCTTTATTTCTCTTGTTTAGTTTACTTTCCCGCCCTTTTTACATTTGAGGTTATGTTCCCCTGTTCCCGCCAATTTCACAATTGAGGTTATGTTCCCCTGTTCCCGCCAATTTCACAATTGAGGTTATGTTCTACTGTTCCCGCCAACTGGGCGCAGCCATCTAAGAAAGTGAGGTTAGGTTACCCTGTTCCCGCCAATTCATCATGGGCGCAGCCATATTGAATACGCGGGAAACCAAGAAAGTGAGGTTAGGTTACCCTGTTCCCGCCAATTCATCATGGGCGCAGCCATATTGGAATTCCCTCCGTCCCTCGTTTCTCCCTCACCGGACCCAACAAATCACCGATTTTACCGAAAAAACAACGATTTTCACACCCCAAATCACCGATTTTACCGAAAAACACGATAATTTCGACAGAATTTGGAACATTTTCATAGGATAAGAGTGTGAGCAGGGAATTTCTCCCGCACATGAAGGGATTTCTCCAGCAAATGAGGGAATTTCTCCCTCCCATAAGAGCCCATGTTAGCGCCAGATCCGCGGGGATGTCTACTCACGTTCACGTTTTACGTTTCACGTTCACGTTTTACGTTCCACGTTTCGTGTTCTCGTTTCGTGTTCACGTTTCCACGTTCCACGTTCACGTTTTACGTTCCGTGTTCACGTTTCGTGTTCTCGTTTTCACGTTTCGTGTTCACGTTTCAACGTTCCACGTTCACGTTTTACGTTCCGTGTTCACGTTCCGTGTTCACGTTTCGTGTTCACGTTTCCACGTTCCACGTTCACGTTTTACGTTCCGTGTTCACGTTCCGTGTTCACGTTTCGTGTTCACGTTTCCACGTTCCACGTTTCAAAATTTTCCTAAATAAATGGCGAACGTAACTTCAGAAGAAGCAAAAAAACTTGATCAAATAGAAAAGAAATTAATCAAAGAATTTAAAGAACAGATTCGAATTGATGAAAAAGAACAAGAATTTATTCAAAAAATTAATCAACCTGTAACATCTGCAATAAAAAATGTTGAGGGCAAAATTGAAAATGTTTTAAGCGATAATCAAAATTTGATGAATTTGGTTCCAGTTGTACGACAATTTGCTGATATTTCAATACCAGAATCTGAGTTTGAATTGCCAAAATTACCATCTTCAACACCATTTAGACCTCGAATCATTGAAGACTCTACCATAGTTGAACCAATAAGTCCTGGAACAACGGATATAATAATTGGTGAAATTGGTAAAAAATTTCTTCCTAGAGCAAAGGATGATAAATTTGGTTTGTATTGGGACAGAAAAAAGAAAAGTTTTATGATTGGAAATTTGCCCGTGAATTTTGAGCATAATGATATCATTATTAATGAAAAAACATATGAAGGAACTCAAGGTTTATGGAGATTATTAACAGGCACTGATGTTCCAAAAGACGGTTTATATTCTGAAGAAGACTTGAAAAAGTATACTGAAATTTTATGGAAATCTGATTCAATTTACAAAAATAATGATCCATCAACTAAGAAACCAAAGTCAAGTAAAGGTAAAAAATATCTCAATTTGATTAAACCAATTTGGGAAAAAAGAATCGAAGGATCAGGTGTGAGAAAATACAGTGATAATAAGATTGAATACAGATATATCGACGATTTGACAAAACTCGATGGAATTATTAATTATATTTATGCTCAAGAAAAAGGCTGGAAACAACAATTTTTTGAACGAAAAGAAAGCGATTAAAGATTTTATTTCGAACAAACTTGATGAAATGATTGAAAAACCTGATGGAATTAAATATTTAAAACGAGTTTTGCCGGCAATAAGTTCATCTATGATTGAGGGTAGTGGACTTTTGAATGATTTTATCAACAATTTACCTTTTGAATTACACGTACCAACTTATCAGTATCTGGGGCCTGGCACAAAACTCGAAAAAAGACTAAAAAGAGGAGATCCTGGTATAAATAAATTAGATCAAGCTGCTATGGAACACGATATTTTTTATGCAAAACATAGAGACACAAATTCCAGACATATAGCAGATAAAGTTTTGCAAGATAAGGCAATGGATAGATTTTTATCAAAAGATGCTAGTTTAGGTGAAAGATTTGTTGCGCTTCCAACAGCTGGAGCAATGTTTTTGAAGAGAAAACTAGGAATGGGAATCGAAGAGAACTTGAAATTTTAACTATATAAATGGAGGTGAATGTAAATTTCAGCAAAAATCAGAAAGAAAAAATAAAATCCGCTTTTAAGAAGAAAATACCCGTTAGTATTCAATTTAAAATAGATCAACTAAAAAATGGCGAAGATAAGATATTTTTAACAAATAGACAATACAATAAACTCGAAAAACATAAGAAAAACAATAAAGGAACCAGAATAGAATTTTCTTATAATCAGTTGAAAGAACTCAAAAATGGTGGACTTTTGAAAGATTTATTAGATTTTGGAGAAAATATTCCAGTTGTTAAAAATGTTGTTCCTTATGTTCGTAAAGCTGCTCCAATCGTTAAAAAAGATGTGATTCCTATTGTTCGAAACATTTTAAATTGGTTAGATAAAGAGTTGGAAGATGTTACAGGATCTGGATTAGATGAAAAAACTTTGAATTACGTGAAATCAAACATTGAAAAAAAAATTTAAACCTTTAACATTCGGGGAATTGGAAGAAATCTGCAAAAATATTAAACATTTTAGAGGAATCTTCATGAGAGATACATTACCTGAAAAAGTTAAGAAATTTGAATGTGGAATTGTGAATTTAGACTCGATTATGGGAAGTGGAACACATTGGATTTGTTATTATAAAAATGATAAGAATGCATATTATTTTGATTCGTATGGAAGAATTGAGGACAAACCACCTATAGAATTGATTAAATATTTGAAAAAATCAAGCGTCTACTACAATGATTCTCAGATTCAAGACTATAAAGATCCCCCAATTTGTGGTCATTTATGTGTTTTTGTGTTGAATGAACTGAGTAATGGTAAAGATTTTAAAGAAGTTGTTAACAAATTATTGCTTAATAAATACGGATTCACAAAATATTTTTGACGTATTTGGTACACAAATTATTCAAAATGTAGATAATAGTTTGAATTTTGATAGTTTGAGAAATGAGTTTGATAACAAGTTAGAAAATGTATTACAAAACCTTCCAGATTCAGATATGTTTGCTGTCGAGATTGAAGATTTTAAAGCAGAATATGATAAAAAACTTGCAAATTTCATGAGTTCAAATGAAGTTGCTGATAAAATAAAAACATTGGAAAAAGAAGTTGATGATGGTGTAAAAAAATTATTTACCAATTTAATGTCTCATATCGAAAAAGCTGATGAAATTACTGAAGCGATCAAAGTTGAAAAGAATTATGTTAGTTTGGCTAATAAGAAAAGAATTGTCGGTGTTCGACCTGGTATTGACAAACATGATGTTGTTGTTAAAGAACAAATTTTAAAACCTCTAAAATTATCAGAAAACATCGATATTGTTGATTTACATGATCCGAATGTTAAAAATGCCTTAGATTTTAAAGGAAAAAGAATTAGCAGTGTTAGTAAAGGAATTAATCCATTTGATGTTGTTGTAATGATTCAATTAGAAGATCATATTAAAATGTTTAATGAACTAAACAAAAATTACGAGAATCATAAACAGCATGTTAAAGATTTTACAACAGAAGTCTATGACAAGTTAGAAGCCAGAAATAGAAGATCAGTAGACGATGTTGGTGAATTACTTGATAAAGTAAATAAACTAGAAGAAAACTTTAATACATATAAAAATAGTGTTAATGTATTAGTTGGTGAAGTAATTAACAAAATTCTGGAAGATTTTGATACACATTTCAATGAGAAAATAAACTTTTTTGAAGATTTTGGTACACGTTTAAATGAGCAAATAACACATAATAATGAATTACTTAAAAGTATAGATGATCGATACTCTTTATATCTCGATAAAGTAAATAAACTAGAAGAAAACTTTAATAAATTTAAAGAAGATGTTAATAAAACTTTTGAAAATATTGATAACAGATTTAATGGATTAGGTGGTTACGATGACTAATTTTCCTTATATAAATGGCGCTCATATATTGTGTGAGATGTAAAGAAAAAACTGCAACAAACGATATAAAATACTATGCAAACATTAACGGAGTTAAAAGAATTTCGGGAAAATGTGCTGAATGTAACTCAAAAAAGAGTCAATTTATAAAAACTTGATTTTGAAATTTTTTCTTAATAAATAGAGATGGCGGGACATTACAGTGCTTTCGATCTTTTTATCATGCAACACGAAAGAGATTTGAAAAAAGAACATTGGGATGATATTTCTCAAAAATATGAATTATCCGAAGATATGATGAGATTATACGTAAACAAATTGAATTGGTATAACATTGCTAAATATCAAACTTTATCATCAGAGTTCATTCAAGAAAATATACATTATCAATTAAAAGATCATATGTCTGTTCTTTGTCTCTATCAACACTTGAGTCTAAAGTTTTTGGATGAAAATAAAGATACAGTTGATTGGAACAATATTATAGATAGCGGTTACTATCCTGTGCAAATTTTATTGAAATATGTGACCGAGATCGCAAAATTTAAGGAAGAGAATCCTGAATATGACGAAGTAGATCATTAAAAATGACTCTAATCTTTTTAATTATTTTACTAAAATTTATATCTTTTCTTATAAAAACGTACATTAGATCGATGAAAAAATGATACACGATGTTTAAAATTTCTAAATTTTCTCTTATTAAATGGCGGACTACAGAAAATATGCTAGTGATATTGAAAGGGCGGAGTTTAAAAATTTCTATCCAATTAGTAAACAACATTTGAATGAACCGAATAAAAGAACTGAGTTTAATATTGATTTTGGAGATAACTTTTGCTCGTCTAACTTCCAGTTTTATATTTCTGGAACTTTAACAAAACAAGATGGTCAAGCATATCTTGGAACTGATAATGTTAGATTAATCGATAATTTTATACCGTTTTTATTTTCTAAGATTGAAGTAAGAAAACACAATAAATTGATAGAAGAAGTCGAAAACTGTGGCCAATTAAGCACAATTAAAGGAACTATTTCGTATTCAAAAAGTGATGTTATTTCTCAAACTTCTAATGGCTTTGAATCAGATTTTAAATTTGGTGTTTTTGAAGCAGCTGGAAATTTATCTCATTTTGGATTAGGATTTTTTGAAAATGTTACTATTCCGATCTATAAAGGAGGATTTTATCTAAGTTTTATAAGAGCAGAAGACGATGATGTGATTCTGAAGACTGCAACTGGAAATGTTATGCCTGTTGATGGAAAAATAACAATTACAGATTTTTTTATTAGAGTTCCAATGATTGATTATAAAACCACGAGTAAAATTAGGTTGATTGATGAAATTACAAAAAGTCAAAACATTATGTTTAATTTTCTAGATTGGCAATGTATTGAACAAAAAGGTATTTCCGGAACAACTTATTCGTTCGATATCACAAATATTTATAGAAATATCTTCAATCCCAAGTTCGTTATCATAGGTTTTCAAACAGATAGACAGAATAATCAAGAAAAAAATCCTTCAAAGTTTGATAGTTTGGATGTAAAAAATATCAGAGTAAAATTGAACGGTTCTTATTATCCAGATGAATTACAAAATTTAAACATTTCCGGAGGTCTTTTCAGAATCATGTATCAGATGTATCAAGATTTTAAGAAAGTTTACTGTAATAATAAGGAAATGTATTACAATCCTAAAGAATTTTTAGCGAATAGACCTATTTATGTCATTGATACAACAAAGAGTTTGACAAATATTTCTGGTTCAAATAACGATATAATTATCAATATGGATTTTCAAAAAGCTGTTACAAACGCGATTTGTTATGTGGTTGTGGTTTCTGAGAAATTTTTAGCCTATGATGTGATTAAGAACGATATTAGAGAAATTCAGTAAAAATCACGTTATTTTCACTATTATTCATCGGATAATTTTAAAACTTTACAGAATTGTTAAAGACATTGATATAAGTATTCATTTTTAATTTCAAAAGAATATCTTAAAAAATGGGGATGATATTAACAAAAAACTATTCCAAGGTCATCTTAAGGGTTGGACCGGAAGTTATGATTTTAAAAAATACTTTAATATTTACTGATCCTATATACCAAATTTCAGCAAAAAAGCTCCAATAGTTCTCGAGATATAAGAGTTTTAAGATAAGGGATGATTGGGGTAGTTTTTGAAAATTTTGTTATTTTCATGAAATTTTAAGTTGAACTCGCTTGTTTTTGAAGTTTCAGATTTTTCTGATAATTTTTTTTATTTTTTTATGAATATTAAGAAATAGGGGATGATTTCACCCTTATGGATAAGTTAAGTCGAAAGAGTTAAGTATTTACTATATGTGTACCAAATTTCATTAAAATCGGTTGAGTGGTTTTTGAAATATAAAATTATTAATAAACTTGTAAACTAGCACTCCTAATTGAACAACTTATATAGCAGAGATATAGCTTATAACTTTCGAGACTCTCCGTAGCTCAGTTGGTAAGACGCTTGCCTTCAAAGCCTGAGGTTCTGGGTTCAAATCCCAGAGCTTCAGGCGCGCTTTTTATTGAGGAAGACATGGTTGTCGTTCAGTGGTTGGGGACAAGTCTTTACACGAGTGGCCATAGTGTAATGACTATAGAACAAGCCGAGTAATGACAACTGTGGTTGGCGCGCCATTTGCTTCCTCACCTTTCCACTTCATTCCTTAATTCCTTCTCTTCCTTAATTCGTTCATTCCTTCTCTTCCTTAATTCGTTCATTACATTCATCATTCACATCATTCATTAATACAACATTACACTTACAAAACACCCGACACAAATTCCCTAATTGTATCTCTCCATCAACTTCTACACAGTAGTTACCAAAGAAAATTGAGACTTGGGAACAAAAAAATTCCAGAGTCTAAGACCCGAATTACAGCTCCTAGCCATTAACTTGGTTGGACAGTAGCAGTGCAGGGCCAAGTCTCTAAACAATAGACACCGTAGAAGTTGAATGTGATGTGATTCCCCATAGCGCAAACACGCACACTAACAACACTACACCAAAGACACAATCATTCATTTTGTATGTCTTTCATTATATCGTAATGAATTGCTGAATTGCAAACGTTTCTCTTTTCTTCGTCAGAACCACACACACACAATATATCTGTTTCGTAAATGTTTTTTCCATATAATTTATCCCAATCTACAACAAAAGCGTGATCTCTTATAAATTCCTTTGATAAATCTTGTTGTTTACAAAGACTTGTTAAAAAACTAGCTGTATGCATATTTCTTGTCCAGTATGGATATTGTCTTCTCAACATTTCAACAAATAAGCAATGAAATTTAGCATAAAAGCGATGAAAAATGTCAGATTGTTGGTGTTTTAGTTTATTTTGTAAAAATCGGAATATTTTTCTTATTTTTCTATTATTTAATTTAAAATCTCCTATTACATTTAACATATTTATACTATCTAAGTTGTCTGTAATAAATTGCATTGAACACTTTTTAGTACTTAAAAGTTCTCTGAATTCGTTTTCATTTAAGGATTCGTTTTCACTTAAGGAAAATATCAACATTTGTTTAACATATTTAGGTAATTCAAAGAAGTCTTTATAACTATTTCCTGTGGTAAGTTCTTTAAATGCTAGAAACTGAAGTGATTTTGGAGAGTTCATGTTGTTTGATGACTATTTAGTAGAATAGATTTTTTATTTAAGAAAAATAATTTGCTAAATTCATATTATTCTCTTTCATTCCTTCTAAAACTTCAAAAATATACTCTTTCGCTGATGAAAAATCTCGATTTCTTCCGGAATAATCTTTGTAATCATAGACAAAATATCCTAAATAGTTGTACAATAGAATGAAATTATTTCTATTTATCTCTGTTGTAGAAATGTAAACACAAACATTTGCGCTGAAAAATTTATATCTCGGCAGACTTAGTTCCATAATCTCCATTTATAAAAAAATCTTTTTGTTTAAATGGAAGAGTATAATGCCAACTGTTACAAGTGTTCTAATAGAGGAGAAATTATCGATAAAAGATATTTAGTTTGTAGAGGTTGTAATTTAATTTTGTTAGAAAGACCTAAACCTAAGAAATTTCGAAATAAATTAACACATTTGAATAACCTGCTTACAAAATTACAATACGGAGACAAGAAGCAAACAAAATTTGTTACAGAATTTAGAAAACAGAATAAAAATTTTTACTTATCTCTTGGAACCATTGACAAAATTATTTTCCTTTTCAAAGAATACATTAGGTTTGTTGGTTTAAATACACACGTTTATTATGAAAAGATATTACCTGTATTTTTTCATTATCTGGATGTTGAATTTGTCTACGATTTTAAGCCAGAAATCCTCGATGATTTTATAGTACATTTGGAGAAATTAAACGAGGAACCTCTTGAAAAGAATGCGGTTTTACTCACATTCTCCCCGACTTCTCGAGTGATTGTTAGCAAATTTCATTTTTTCCGTCTTTAAATTTTTTCTATTTAAATGGAGTTCTTGAAGGAGTTAAATGATATTGGAGAATGTAAATTCAAAGAGTATAAGAAGTTAAATGAATTGGAAGAAAGGAAGAAACATAGAATCTTGAATTTGGAGAAAATGAAAGATAAATTCGGGTTTACAATAATTGCCGAGTTGGAAGATTGTAAAGTACACTTGCCGAACAGATTTTTGACTGTTTTGGATGAGAAAAAGATTAAAGAATTAAACAAAAATGAAAAATTACACTTGGTTGTTACTGGAAAGAAGACTATAAAAGATAAAGAAATTATAACAATTAACTTTGTAGAATAAAGTCTTAACTCTAAAACTTGCAGTCCCTCCCCACGTCATAGTACTGTTTTGATAACCATAGTTGGTGTCTTTCTTCATAGGAATCACATGGAATATTATCTACAGTAATACCTTTTGTTTCACACAAAATGTGGCTATATTCTATAAGAAAAATTCTATAATGCTCTTTAATGAATTGTGTTGATAAATCTTGATACTCACAAAAATTCCTAAGAAATTCATCAATTAAGTCTTGATTATCTTGAAAGAACGTATAATATGGGAAAAATGTCATAAAAAAACGATGAAAACTCTCTGTTTGTTTATTTTTTACTTTCTTTTCAATATCTTTCGTAATTATATTAAATATGTAATCCCTTACTTTTTTAGTTTTTTGCCGATAGTAAAACACTCCATTAGACGTTTTTTCTGCAAAAGACTTTACAAGTTCTTTGAATTCTGTATCATTTAAGGAAAGTATCAACTGTTCTTTAAAATGTTTTGGTAATTCGTTGAACTCGTTAAAATTGTCTTTCTTTGTAAGTTTTTGAAATGCTAGAAACTGAAGAGAGCTTGGTGAGTTCATGTTGTTTATTTAGTAGAAAAGTTTTTTATTAAAGTACAGTATGTTTTTAGTAAAAATGTTTTAAATTGATTAAATTTTATTAAGATAAATCCTTTATTCGTAGCAGATTTGACAAAGCACAGCTTAAGAAAGTAGAAGCTCAGATTTGGTTAATTTTTCATTCCTCAGGAGTAGATAGTAATGTACCGATCGCTTTTGGAGACGAACGACTGTAGTAGATTCGGTTAATTTTTCATTGAGATTTGCTGTGTTATTTCTCAGCTTCCTTTATGGTACATTGAACAGTATTTTACATTGCTTTTCGGTTGGCTCCGAAAGTGCGCCAGGAACCCCATATTACTATCTACTTATATATATATATATATATATATATATATATATATATATACAGGGTGTATATTATGTCTGGAAACACCCAAATATATCCTTTAATAATTTAAATATAAATTTGAAACCTCTTACAATCGTGATAGAGATTGGGCATCTACTTTTTGGAACAATGTTTTGTTATTTCACACCAACGGGGGACGTCCTGCCGAGGGTATTGTGAATATTCTTAATGGAAGCCTATACCTTGTGATACATAATTTTAAAGGTAATTGCTTACTGAATTGAATGCCACAAACCGCATCTCAAAGGAATTATTCTATCAGAAAATAGAGCATTTTTAGTATTGAAAATTTACTGATGTTCAACAATGTAATTTTAACATGGTTCTTGCCACAAAATGTGTTACACTAATTTTTTAGCATTTTTTTAAATGTTCAATTAAATAAAACAAAAATTTCATTTTAAGCTGGTTCTATTAGCACAAATTTGCCAGTTTTTATTACAGTACAATTATGGAAATACTTATGTTATTGATTTCTTATTACAAATAAAAAATAATGTATGCTGTTAGAAAAGTCTTAAAAATAAATTGTTTATTTTATTTTAATTGAACATTTAAAAAATGCTAAAAAATTAGTGTAACACATTTCGTGGCAAGAACCATGTTAAAATTACATTGTTGAACATCAGTAAATTTTCAATACTAAAAATGCTCTATTTTCTGATAGAATAATTCCTTTGAGATACGGTTTGTGGCATTCAATTCAGTAAGCTATTACCTTTAAAATTATGTATCACAAGGTATAGGCTTCCATTAAGAATATTCACGATACCCTCGGCAGGACGTCCCCCGTTGGTGTGACATAACAAAACATTGTTCCAAAAAGTAGATGCCCAATCTCTATCACGATTGTAAGAGGTTTCAAATTTATATTTAAATTATTAAAGGATATATTTGGGTGTTTCCAGACATAATATACACCCTGTATATATATATATATATATATATATATATATATAATATATATATATATATATATATATATATATATATCAAAAACATCGATTTCTTAGAGTGTGTCACTCCATGGGATTTTATAGGCAACCATTATGGTGAAAATATTAGAATAAATAAATAAGTAAACAAACCGAGTACAATAATTATACTCTTATGACATTTGAACATCTTCATTATAATATTATAAATGCGAAAGTGTCTTTGTTTGTTTGTTTTGTTTTCACGCGTAAATTACTCAACCGATTGTACTGACATTTTACACAGACATTCTTACGATTCCTGGGATGAATATGGGCCTGTTCTTATATCGTAAATACTTCCGGGCTACGCCCCACTGGTATTTAAAGCAGCGGGAATCCCATCGCAGTCTCTGCATAACAAAAGTAACAAGACTTCTTATTTGAACATCGTGGCAACAAGCCAAACCAATTTATTTATTCTGGGTCACAAAGCAATACACGAGACGCTAAATTCAATTTTTATGACACAAGTCGTCGAGGTAACATCACATCTACTTCTCATTGATAAGGTATACGATACAAACTATCAGCACCGTATACCTTATCAGTACTGTTTACATACCTAAGTATTTAAATTATTACATTTTTAATTATAATATTTATAGTGCATAATCAAAGTTTAACTGACACTAAATGATCTCTAATAATAGTAGTAATGTCGATTAATTTTAAAGCCGTTTTAGACGACATCGATTAGGTAGGTGATCATCTACCCTACAAAATGTCTGAAACATAATATGGTCAGAATTCGACTCCGAAGACTCCCTTTGAAACAGTTGGCAAGATATGCTAGGTGGAAGTTCGCTGTACTATACTTTTGAACTAATGCGTCAATTCCAGCTCTAAATGTACTACAATAATAACAATATTTGTCAGTTTCTTAAGAAACAAACGCGTAGTGCCTTTGTTAATGTTATTTTTATAAGTACTAGACTCAACAAACAATGCTACTATCTAAATTGTACAATAAATTTAAAAACTTATATAAAATTTACCCTAGTTCACTTTTTTACAGAAGTGGGCTTATCTAATCTGTGATATTTATTATGTTGATCGGGAAACAAGGCAAAATCAAGTATGGAACAAATCATACAAAGAACAAGTAAATTGCAACGGCCATAAGTATAAAAATGTTGACGTATTCTCTTGATCGTGGCAACAAAACAAACTCAACATGGCGTCGAAAATATAATTCACTCGAACCAGCAGTGGTCATACACGTGCAACACCTATTTCATTGCGTGCAAAATAGCGAGTAACTAGCAGTGCAGATATAAGGGGCAATGTAGTCTAACTTTATTTTACATTTAAAGATTGTTATTAAACCTAAATTAGTTAGCTTTTGATAAAAGTAGGCTTCTCAAAGCTGTGTATATATTTTCCTCGTCGAGAAAGAAGCAAAATAAACTATGGAACAAAAATATTAAGATTGGAATAAATTACAATGACCATAAATATACACGTTTTACCATATTTTCTTGATTATGGGAAGAAAACAAACTCGACATTAGCGTCGGAAATAAAATTCACTCGAACCAGAGGTGCTCATACAGGTGCAAAACCTGCAAAATTGCGTGTGATGCCGCGGATAACTACTAGTATGACAAAGTTGAACATAGGCGTATTTCAGTGTGAAAGTATTATTCAGATCCTTTATATCCTGAAATTCTAGGAATTCTGTAACGAAACACAGTGGAAATGGGTACGGAAATATGAGTTATTTAATTTAACTTTCATTTAAATTATTTCACTGTTCGACTTTTAACGTCCGACAAAACGATCGCATCAACTTAAATATCCAATTATTTGAAAGTGGATCCAAAGAAAGAATGTATTCTAATACTGGTTATGTTTCTTGGGTTGATGTAGCCTTACTTATACACAACTCAGGGCAAAAAATGAATTATATTAAATCAAGAGCCATTTTAACGTTTATTATCGACATGTGTGTATGTATTTATGTTGTACTTACAAAATGAACTAGACAGAGTTTGTAAAGGCAAACATTCCACTGAGCGAAACTGTTATAAGAGATGCATTGTTTCTAAACAACTTACTACAAAAGAAACATAAATGCCAAAGTGTATTCCCGTCTCCACTTTGTTGTGGTAGTCAGGTGGCATGTTTTCTCCCGCCCAGACCCCAGAAAAGAACACAAGTAAGTTTGTAAATTTCCATCAGAGCCAAACTCCATCCAACTTGCAACATATATAAGTGTGCAGCATCTCGAGTTGAAATTGGTTAAGTTTAAAAGCTCTTCATAGTTGTATGACTTCGGGACATTTGAGTTTAATGAAATTTCATGGAAAGTTTATGCTCGACTTTAATTACTTGGGTAACAGACTGACAGAATCCGAGATACTCGGAAATGGCTGCTAATTCCCTCTGATGAGAGGAAGTCAATTCATGTTTAGTTAAACACTAATATCCCGTTCCCTAGAGCCTTTACAATAATTGCAGGTTTACTAACACTACAACATCAGGTTTGGTTTTTATAATAAACTTTGCAAAATGCATGACAAACTTGGTGATTCACTACTAAAAAAGGTGATTTTTTTATTAATTGAGGAAATTGATTACCGTATTATTTCCTCATTGGGTTATAGTATAAAAATATATAAATAGCGGAGGTTTTTTAAAGTTGATATTCTACAAAAAGTGTCCAATAGATTTTTTTTTAATTCGATATTATTTTAAAGATAACGACATAACTTCACATTTAAGTTGAACTAATAAAATAATTCTATTAGTGTTTAAGCTATTCAAGCTTTAATGTGATTGTTTTATACTGTAAATTTATCTTTTTATTTGTTATCTTTTTTGTTGCGCACAAAACTACATACATATATATATATATATATATATATCAATCTACCTAAATATTTACATACTTAGATACAGAATAAATGGTAAACATTTTGATAGTGTAGTTAAGGAGTTTCTAGATGTATATCGAATTTTGTCTATTTTAAATTTATATGGTATTCTGTCTTGAAAAACATGAAAATCTGAACTTTCGGTAAACAACGTTTGATTGAGAACATGATCTACCACTTGGAGTAAACAAAATAACTTAGTAATTAAATCTATTTATGTTATTTTATTAATGATGAATATTTGCATTATAGAGTACATGTTGTTCATGTCACATTAAAATACAAATAGTGCATCAAATAAAATAAATATTGACATGTATACGGCGTCTCTTGTAGTTAATACATTTATAAATAAAGGTGCATATTGTCGTACTAAACTATAAATAAATATTTTCTAGACAATATTCTAAATTTCAAAGAAATAAAATCACTTATAAAATATGTGGTTTTGTGTTTGTGATGAAAATAATGATAAAAAATATGTTGTGATATATTTTATTGTGTAATATAACCTAACAGAAAAAATAAGGGAGAATTTTTTTAATCATGATTTTTACCTATTTTTAGTAGCGAACCCCCTTAATACGATATTTAGTTGTTATATGAATATGTTTGACTTTTTAAGAAATGACAATAACACATTTTTATATTGTAACAGATTATGGTTACCTCGGTAATGTTGCTGTATAATTTAGTTAAAAATAAACACATTTACGACAGAACAACGTTAAAAATACACAAAATTACTGTCAATTTAGGATTCCAGACAAAATATTTGAAAAGGTTTTTTTCCGTTGTTCCCTAAAATCTGACTGATCAGTAATTTCCATGGCGCTATTGACAATCGCTTCATACATAAAATACTTTCTGAAGTTTGTTATACTGATTTTCTTCTCTTCCACCAGTTGCTGATAATGTAATGCGATTTGTCTGAAGCAGGGTAGTTCAAAAATCTCCATTAACTCATTTTGTTGTCTTTCTGTAAAGTATTTTATCAATTAGGTATTTCATCTGTAGTACATCAACTAAAATTTCATCTGCAAAATATTTCATCAATTGTTAACTTTCCAAGGCCTAATCTTAAAATTTGGAACATACCTCAGAACTGAACATCAGTGCTGTAATAAGCAATTCATTACTTTGCCTGTATATTCTTTTTATATGTTAGTGCCCTTAAAGCAGAGGGAGTACTTTCTGCAAACTGAAAATCAACATATACAAGTATTTGTCACTGTACAAGTATAATCCAGTTTTTATTTATTCGTATTGACTCGATTTGTGCTTATTTGTGGACAGAATATGTGAAATCAAATATTACTATGAGTTTGATAGTAGGCACTAGGGTTGAGCCCTTTATATATTTAAAACTACCCACTGCGATGTGGCTGAGCGGTTTGCGCAATCTCTCCAATCGTGCAGTTGATAACGTAAGCGGATTTCTGTATACACGGTAACTTCGACTGAATCATTTTAGAGGGTTGAAATGTTCCGAGAAACTCCAGTTCTACACAGACCAGTAATCAGCCCGGTTTTTTGGGCAACTTTACCAGGTCGAGCCCCCCGCCACACGTCTATTTGAAGGGACCGTGTCAACGGACGAGATTTCTTAATCTAATAACTGTAACACTATTGTAGCCTAAATTTTTAATGTCGTTGATTACAATTAGGAAAAACTGCGACTATTACTTTAAAATAGTAATCTTACTTTTGATTTAACAGTCTCGATCGTGTTTTTTTTACACCATACATACAAGCGGAAAAGTTAAAAATAGTTCCTGCGATCAAACAACTAATACCTTAACACTCGATTGAGAATTAAAATAAAATAAAAAAGCACATCTTTTAAGATTTTCTTCACAATCATTGATATTTTTAAATAATTTTAATTTAACTAAGAGACAAATTATTAGAAATTTGTAGAGTTCACTCATTTAATTAAAACAATGCTTAAAATAGTCCGATTAATAAGATTTTTGCCGTACTTATTTTTAGAAACATATATTGAATCTTACTATTATTAACAAAATAATAAGATGTAAATTATCTCCCTCCCTCCCTCTCTCTCCCTCTCCCTTAGGGGATATATAAATTGTCCATTATTATATAAATTGTTCAAATTGATAAACAACATTAAATTTTTTTATTAAAATGCCTTGTTTTTTTAAACCAAAAATGGAATGAAAAAACGTATGTTTAAACAAAATTAAAGTTGAATATTTAAATCACAAATGCACATCTCAATTTTTAAACTGTCAAAGCAATCCTTAAGGTCTCATGATGTTAGTAACAAGGGCTAATTAATAGAATTGTTGTGCTAGGCCACATCAATGGTATTACTAGTACTGGCCATCAGATTGCACTGAGGACACCTGTTCAACTGAGACTTCTGTGGTCATGGACGTGAAAGGAACGGGACTTTGTCTGATAATTTACCAAGATTAAACACATTCATAACCACTTTTTCATAGTATGAAGTTACTGTAACATGTTTCTTAAAGCTATAAAGTAAAATTTGCAAGTGGCTTATTTATTATTACATCAAAGCAATATCGAACTTTAGTCACCTATAGCTCCTAATTGTAATTAATGAAGTTTTATTTTGGCAAAGGGAAGAGAAAATCCAAGCCAATTAGTTCTAAGCTTCCAATTCGATTTCAGTGATGAGGCATGAGGCAGTTAATTTGTTGATCCATTGTTCCTTAATTACTTACTCAACAAAACTTTAGTTGAGTTCCAGTTATTGAAAACACAAACTTTATGTAAGGCTTTGCTGCAGGTTATTACACTCAATGGACTAAATTAGCGTCTCACTAAAGAATTGTGCGTTAACACGATTTAAAGTAATTAACTGTACAAAATGTAACACAAATCAAAAAATATTTATTGCTGTGTTCTATCAGCACAATTTGTGTTTTAAGAATTATAAATAATTTTAGTATATTTAACCACAATATATTGTGAGTTGTAATATCTTTTTTGCTTGTTCCAGTCGTTATGAATCCAAATTGTCTACACATGATAAGTACTCCTAAAGCATTGAAAGTTATCTGTTCCTATACATATTCAAATAGCAATATGCAATGTGACATCAAAAATGAAAACTTCTTTTTCTTAGCATAATTTAAGATAAATAACTGTACAGAATGCAACATAAATCAAAAATATTTATTGTTGTATTATATCGGTACAATTTATGTTTTTAAGAATTCAAAATAATTTTAGTATATTTAACCACAATATATTGTGAGTTGTAATATCTTTTTTGCTTGTTCCAGTCGTTATGAATCCAAATTCTCTACACATGATAAGTACTCCTAAAGCATTCACAGTAATCTTTTTCTATGAAATATTATCAAAGATAAACTCATTTTGCAGACAGTAATATGCAATATCACGTGATAAAAATGAAGTTATTTTTTTTCAGTATATGTCTTACAATATAACAAAAGTCAATAGACACTCACAAGGTGATCTAATTTAGCGTGAAAAAATATAGGTACTATGTTTGTATAGTGAATCTTGTCATTCTAGAATTTAAAACAGTAGATTCTAAAATAAACTATATATGCAAAGTACAGAAACGTGATTGCTGGTTTGAAGATTCCGTGCTCTCAAACCCAGAGTGCTCATCACACCCCCAATGTACCCCTGGAGAGTAGACCACAGTATGGGTCCTCAGAGAGTTGTAAACCTCGCCCTCCTCCTTACCCCACACTCCCCCTCACACAACCATTCATTATCTTCCGGGCTCTGCTGTTTTGAAATAAAAATTAATAATAATTTCTTAATAACCTTAAATATATTTTCATATTTTTATATTAAAAATAATAAAATCAAAACTCTGCTAGAATGAAATATACCACAAAAGTATAATGTCATATCACACATTTTTAACGCTTTAGCTGTTTATAACAAAAATCTTTTCCCAAAAATGTTCAGGTTTTAAACATTTGTAATACTCAAAACTATCAGCTCAAATTGACGTTTACCAAGTGTTTTGCTTCAAAATGTGTAAATTTGTACACATCACCGATATTTGCTTGAAACTAGTCTTATTCTTCAGCCAATAGAATTCTGTTTTGGGTAAAAGCAATTTTTTATATTTTATTTACATTTAGAATTTTTTAGATTGTTATAAAATATATTTTATTTATTTATTTTGTATATTAATATTTGAATATCATAAAAAATAAATATGCTCATAATTACGAACAGATCTTAACAATTTCAAGTAATTTGGAGAAACAATAGTCACTCCACTGCCAAAGCAATTGAGCGCGTGCCATGGCCATCCAAATCACAGCAATATTTTTACACTCAATACTATATGGAAGCTTAAAGGAAAGTACAAAATGTTAATTTTACTATGAAGGGATTTTAATTCTTCGCTGGTATAAAGATACGCTTGTTTTACAAAAAAATATTTACACAACAATGAAATGTCCTTGTACAATAGTTTTTGGAAGAAAGACACAATACATCGTTGTGAAACAGTTTTTTGAAAAACATGTACAACGATACATTGTTCCAGACAAATGGTTGACATTCTCAAGAACGATACTAAAATGAAGGAAAAAGGGAGAAATTAAATATAAAAAACACAAAATGGATGTTTTATTATATAAATTAAAATTCACTTTATTATAGTTTACTAAGTCAATGACAACTTATAACTAGAAATAAATATTGGTTTCATATTATGTTTAAATAAAATAAGTTAATACAAATTAAATAAATAAAATATTACTACCTAAATGACTATTTTGATACATGGAAGTAGGTAGTTTCTTTGAAGCATTATTAAGCAGTACTACACAACAATATCACAAACCTAAACCACTAATCACTGGTGACTACATGTGTATTAATTTTTGTTTTACTTTAAAGCACTAATTGAAAATAACTCTTTGATTTATTATTTAAATTGCCTTAAATGTATAGAGCAATAAATGTTTTTGATAAATTTTATGCTCAATTCATTGATCAATTTATTGAATTTTTTAGTTTCATTATTAATCAAATTAGTATCCTAGTAATAACTTTAACACAATAAAATAAGTACCTAAAACCAAAATATGTAAAACTACAGCTTAATTAAGTATTTTTCTGAGTAATTGTGTAAAACCCAAACAAATTGTACAAAATATACAGATGTTTGTTATGAATCTATCACAGGTGTTTTAAGAACATCAAAACTGTGCTGATTGTCAAATATCTCATAGCTATACAAACATTAGCTGGAGGGAAAAAATGCAAACTGTGACTTATAGTGATAGGAACTTTATTTTCACTAAACAATGTTTGAAAACCCATTGTTTACTCAATTGAACATGTTTACGCAATTGAACTTTTTTCCTTCTTCACATTCCTATTAAAAGTAATTATACATCATATTTGTTCATTTACCATACTCTAGCTCATAAAAAAATTGATCTGAGATGCCTCATTCCACTTACACTGATAAAAATGTATACCAGTTTTGTTCTTGGCAGACAAATATGATATATTGAAATAGATCTGGTAACCTACAAATTATTTCATTACAATAATTTTAAGTCGAAACAATTTAAAAATAATCTCCAATGAATAGAACACAATGAATGAATATGATATTAGTTATATATATATAATTTCGATAAACATTGAATCACAAAAAGTACTTGCTCCGCCGGGAGTCGAACCCGGGTCTCTCACTTGCCGGGTGAATGTGCTACCATTACACCACAGAGCACTTACATTTTCGGATTCAATTATTTTGTATTTGGCCGTATCTGTCACATATGCGTTTATATAAGCAAACTAACATATGATCGGAAGACCAAATACCTGTCAAACGACTTTTATTTACATTAAACTGTATAAATGGCAATAGCCTTATTTAATTTCAATAAACATTGAATCACAAAAAGTACTTGCTCCGCCGGGAGTCGAACCCGGATCTCTCATTTGCCGGGTGAATGTGCTACCATTTATATGTATATATATATATATACATATATATATATATATATATATATATAATATATTTTATATATATAATATATTATTATATTTATTATTATATATATATATATATATATATATATGTATAATATTTTATTATATTATTATTATTATATATAATATATTATATATAATATATATAATATAATATATATATATATATATATATGTGTATATATATATATATATATATATATATATATATATATATATATATATATATATGTATAATATTTTATTACATTATTATTATTATATATAATATATAATATAATATATTATATATAATATATATATATATATATATATATATATTATACTATATATAAATGTACACTATATATATATATATATATATACAAACTCTAGTACTTAAACATTTGCTAAATTTGATAATGTTATGCTATAAAGCCCATGGAAAACAAAAGTTTTTTACACAAATTAAACCTTTCTATATTTAATACAGCGGATTCCACATAATGTTTTCTGTTTGTAGAGACAGCTTTAAGTACAGTACTAGAGTACATGTATTAGTATTTTGCTAGTGTTCTTATACTTTTGACAGAGATTGTATAATATTACTGTTCTTAAATAAGTGATATGGTTGTTATTTAGTTGGTAAATAATTATTTATTACGCAGTATGAAGTTATTCTGTAAAACTATTTCGTACAGAGAAACCCTTAGGAAATAAAATTATATACATATATACTTAATTAAATGGCATCATTTGATATCTTTTTAACAAAAACATTACTTTTGATAATAATTTTAGCTGACACAGTTATGTTTTGAAATTTGTGTAGTTAGGTTTTAAACGTCTCAAGAATGATAATATGTTCTTGTGTGTTTATTTGTTCACCTGCTGACAAAAAAATACATGTTTTTAAATATTAGTTAAGTATCTAGGTAAGTTTTTGTCTTATGAATGACAAAGATGACACTACTGTGTGCAAATTCAAACAAATTTGCAATTTTCACGCTGTTACTTCAAATACAATATTTGTGATACTTTTTAATTGTTCCATTTACATTATAATAAATTACATGGAATCGTTTTTAAAGTGGATAGCACACTACAGTAAACCTTGTAATATATAAAACATTTAATAATAATTAAATACAAATTGAAAATAGAATATATATTAGGGTGAGTTATTGTCTTATTTTTTATTTCAAAAGGTTATATCGACTGACTTTATAGGAAATTAAACATAAATAAATAGTTATTTTCACAGGCACTTTGTTATTCATACATAATAAAAATATACATGTACGTACATTTTAATATTTCTATAGAAAATAAATCACAATGCACAAAAAAGTGCATTTGACAAGCTTTCACTAACACATACACCTTAAAGTACACAATAAAGATAACATTTGGACACTCAATATATAATCTACACTGGTATCAAAATATACAATATCAACATTAATTGCACATATTGTTTGTTCCTAATCATTTTATGAAACACGCTAAAACGTTATTTACCATAGGATAAACTTTATTAAATGCATGTTATCAAATGCCTATTGTCTATTAGCTGCCTTAAATGTGTTTAGTTTTATTTCCATTTGATTATGATTTTTATAGCTCATTTAAGGTGAATATCACAATAATTGAGCTAATACAAGAATTACAATACATTAATTTAAATCATTTTTTACCACTTGTCGAAAATCTGCAAACTATGATAAATATTTTACGCATTAAATAATAATAAACGATAAGTAAATAAACAACATACTTTAATCCAAACCCAAATCCTCACATACAAATGTCAATGAATTAATAATGTCTTTTGATTACAATTATAATCACAAACATAAATGATATTTCCGAATGACTAATTGTTAACAGTGGAAGCATCTATAAGAAATTCCAACGTGTGCTTATCATTGTAAGTTTTATGGGGTCTCTTTGTATTTCATAAAAATCTTATACGAATAAAGTGTTATATACAGGGTATCCTGTAACTCTCTGGACAAAGGTATACAACGTTATTGCTCAGGTCAAGACAAACATATTTTACCATATAAACATGAGTCTCCGATGCTTAGTTTCCCATCTGTATGTCTGTTATGGGTTTTTTATACAAAAATTAATATCTTAAAAACTACTAAATGAAATTATACCAAATTTGACTCAATTGTTTATGATAACAAGGCTAGTTACTGAAAAGTATATAATAACATTATATTTAGTATTTTCAAAATGGCGGCCATTAACATTTTTAAACTTTGAATATCTTAAAAACTAAAATTTTTCTCAAGAATTGCAAGAATAACAGTTTGTAGAGGTTTTCTTTACAAATCTAATGACACTAAAATTATTTAAATTGAATAATAAATAACTGATTTAACAGATTTACTGTAACAAGACATGGTCCACAGCTGCCGTTTATTCAGTTTTTGTATTCGCTGAGAACCAATCAATACATTTTATTTACTGTATAATATGTGAAAAAAATATATTACATTAAATTATCTGTATTATAATAAAACTTAAGATGTTTCAAAAGTTTAAAATGCCTCATTTGTAGGAAATTTAGTTGTAAACACAAAAATATGTAGTGTTAAGGGGTTCAGAAATAAAAATGATAACTTTCATTTACAGAGAAAAGCGCAAAGTGGCTAATTTTTACACAATGTCAGTTGCTAAGCAACATAATGAAATAAGCATAATAAAATTCAATCTCATGCAAATTAATGTTTTTCCACCTTTTTATGAAGTGGGCTAAAGCTGAACAGTGTATAAGTCAGTTTTTTACTTCAAAATTAAAAAATAAAATAAAACAAGATAGAATAACTTGTTCTTATTTCATACTCAATAAAGTCAGTCACATCTGATTCCATTAGAATGTTAAAAATATCACTTGTTTTACAAGGATCATCCATTCTAGTCCAGGAGAAATAGCAGTTAAAAATGGTCAAATAAATAAATGTTTTCTTACAGCAAACTAATGGCACAATTTAGTCAAATACATCATAAATAAATAAAAAACACCATTCCGAACCAAAATCGCCTATTAGGGCGTATAGGAGGGGTGGTTTTTAGGGGTGAAAATGGTTTTTTGCAATTTGTGAGTAAACAATGCATCCTATTGAAAAAAGTCAAATATAAAAGTTGTTGGAAATGAAAAAATCTACAACTTATTTAATAATCATTTTTGCCCTAACCTCAAAAATCTCCCAAAAAATTCAAAAAACAGTTTTTTTGGTTTTTAATTTTTTTTTACAAAAATGGTTCGATTGAGCTGAAATTTTGATCAAATATACTTTGTGCTATTCTAAACTTACTGTATTTTTTTCATTAAGAAATATTCAGCCGTTATAATAAAATTTCACTTTAAAAAAATATTTTGATAATTTTTAATCAACATTTTGAATACATTGTATTATTTACGTGGAAAAATTGTTATTATTTAATTATAATTTTTTTTATACCAGTGCTATTTGTAAGCATTAAGCAAAATAATAATGAATCATGCATATTTAGCAATTACGTGGAAATTTTTAAATAAATAAAAAACAGAATTCGAGTCTTTGTAATTTTTTTTTAAATTTATATTTTTCATCATATATTTTTGATTTATTTACAATATTTTTTACAATTCTTATTGAAATTGAATCAAGAAACCATTATTTCTTTCCAAAAGTTTTTTTTTAATATTTATGTATTTTTTCAGTGAACTTAAAAATATAAATATCTTTTTTTTCATATTCTACGTCATCTGATCGTGATTCATACCATATTCTACTCAATTTTTTCACTGCTATTTTTAAATTCAATGATTGTATCTCCTTTCATTGAAGGAAACACAAGATCGTTATCAAAACTATCACTCACTTTTTAAATGTATTTAATGTTGGGATATCACCATCAAAATCTTCTTTAATTTCGTTAAGGGAAAATTGGCACTCGGATGAATTTTTTTTAAGTAATACACGCAGTAACTTATGAAATCTTTAGAATCTACACTCGATGTATGTCTACAAGATGTTGAGCTTGTCCCATCATAAAAAGATGACATGCACCTATTATGATAATAAGCTTGAACTTCATCTGATTCTTTGAGAAAATTCAGTCTAACTAACAGACTTTTATTAAATGATTGTGAAACATCTCTTCCCTTTAAAGTTGATAAAATTTTTCTTTAGTCTCAAACTTCTGCATGCCGCGAAATGCTCTATTTTGGTTACAAGGTTCTTCACAAAAAACACAATGATGCTCAAAATCACATGCTTTTTTCATAATCTTCTTCCCAATAGATTTTTTTTCTTATTTGTTCTTTAGAAGCTGTAACAATTGATCGAGGTCTATTGTATGCCGATCGACATCCATCATGAATGTGTGCCTCAGTCAATTTCTGAAATGTTTTGTACCGCTGATCATTGCTTTGTTTACTTGACGAAATGAGAGTATCTATCCCTCGACTTTTTATTTTCACCAAATCTCCATCGCGGCTTTTACAAATGATACAAGAAGGTACCTTTTCCACCATTTACATGAATCTATAAAATGCAGAAAGCACGATAAAATTAGTATACTGAAAATACGTAAAAATTACTAGATAAATAGCATGTGTAAAATTGTATGTACAGAGACAAAGTTTTATGATCTGTATTATTTTTAATAATTTTTATTGAATAATTTGTATAAAATTTTGTTTCGCAGTTTCAAAGTTTTACTTATGATTTGTATTTTATATGGACAAAAATATTGTAAATTGTTAATCACGAGGCTTATTTCACGACACTACTCCAATATATTTATGATGCATTTGACTAAATTGTGCCATTAGTTTGCTGTAAGAAAACATTTATTTTTTCAATCAGGTAATACGACTATTCTGAACTAATACAATCAACAGTGTATGATAAACTTTGAATTAAAAAACCTTTCTGAGCACAGAACAAAATGATTTTTTTACAAATAATCTCCGCTGTACAGAAGTTAACAACAAAATCACATCTGAGAAAACCACACAGATCAGCTACTAGAAACAGGATAAAAAAGAATCAAAGACCACTAAACATTAAAAACAACACATGGCTTTCGATTAATGTTTAATTAAAGATCTTTGATTGGTAATATTACTTTTACCAATAAAATACAAATAAATACTTTCGTTGTAAATCGCACTTTAGAAGTTACGCGATCAACACCACTAGGGTCAGTCAACGTTTCCAGGATCAAGTCATCATCATCGTCAGACGTTTCCGTTCTCACGGGTCGTCGTACACAGCCTCCTCCACTTTAGTCTATCGTTCCAGGTCTCCTCTTCATCCACCTGTATTTTCTGTAGTCCCCTTCTCTCTATGTCTTTCCACATTTGGTCCTCCCATCTTCCTCTCGGTCTTCCTCTTGGTCTTCTTCCTCCTTCCTCCTTCTCCAGTGCTATTCTAGGCATTCTATTATCTCCCATCCTCTTCACATGCCCCATCCACTGTATTCTTCTTCCTTCCATTGTCTCTTGCAGTGAAACTACCTTCAATCTTTCTCTAGTTATTTCGTTCCTTATTCTATCTCTTCTTGTAGTCTTCTCTATCCCTCTTAAAAATCTCATTTCTGCAGCTTGCAATCTGCTTAAATCATTTTTAGTCCACGTCCACGTCTCTGCTCCATATAATAAAATTGGTTGGAAATAAGATTTATACATCAATACTTTTGATTCTTTCCCAATGTTCCAACTCCACACAATCTTCTTTACCATATTGAAAAACTTTCCACTCTTCCATATTCTGTTTCCTATCTCTTCTCTTATTGTGCCCCTATCTGTTATGATACTTCCTAAATAACAGAATTCCTTCACCTTTTCAAGTCTTTTTCCTTCAACTAACACATCTTTGTTATTTCCATCCCTTCTCTCTACTTTCATTACTTTACATTTTTGTATGTTCATCTCTAAACCATATTTCTTCGCCACTTTTGCCCATTTGTTTAACTCTCGTTCTAACTCTTCTTCCCTATTTTCCCATATCATTATGTCATCCGCATATGCTATTGTCTTAAGTTCTTCTGCTCCTCTGTTTCCTTGTACTTCTAGAATAATTTCATCCATTATAATATTGAAAAGAAAAGGTGACAATATGCTTCCCTGCCTTACTCCTCTCTCTGTTTTAAAAGTATCTGTATATTTTTCTTCAATTCTTACCCTGTTTTTACATATGCCGTACAGGTTCTTTATTCTTTCTACTATTCCCTCACGCAATCCTCTCTTTCTCATACTCTCCCATATCCTTTCTCTCAGTACCTTATCATATGCCTTCTGTAGGTCTATAAACGCTACCATTGTATCTTTTCCGTATTCCCACCTCTTTTCTAACACTTGTCTCATCACAAAAATAGCATCCACCGTTGACCTACCTTTCCTAAAACCACATTGCTCCTCTCTTCCTGTTTCTTCCAGTACTGGTCTAATTTTCTGCAACAGTATTTTTTCATAAATTTTTTGTGTATGGCACAACAAAGTTATTCCCCTGTAATTCTCGCATTTTTGCTTATTGCCTTTCTTAAAAATCGGCACTATTATTCCCATTTTCCAGTCTTCTGGTATCTTCTTTTCCTTCCAAATCACTCTCATCACTCTGTACAACCATTGAATTCCCAATGGGCCCGCCGCCTTTATCATCTCAGCCGTCAGCTCGTCTATTCCCGCAGATTTCCCCTCTTTCATCTCTTTAACCGCTTTTTCCAATTCGCACATACTAAAATCCTCTTCATCTTCTGTCTCCTCTGTCATATCTCTTCTTTCCTCTTCATTTTCTGTTCCTTCCAGTAGTTCCTTAAAATACTCTTTCCACGTCTTCAAAACCTCTTTCTCCTCCCATTTGATTTCCCCTGAAACATCCACCACCTTAGTCAACATTTCTTTAGGTTTCGTCTTGTTCCTTATCACCCCATAAAAAATCTTCTTATTTCCTTTGAAGTTTGATTTCAGTTTTTCTTCAAAATCCTTCCATGTCCTCTCCTTTGCCTCCTTCATCATCTTTGCTGATGCCCTTGCAAGTCTCTTCCATTTATCCCTCTTTTCATTTGACCTATCCTTAAACCATTCTCGCCAAGCTCTATTTTTGTTTTTAACTGCTTCAGCAATTCTTTCATTCCACCAAGGGGTCTCTTTATCCCTTCTTTTACCTGAAGTTCGTCCACATGTTTCTTCTGCAGCTTTGACTATAGCATTCTTGAAATTTGTCCATTCCTCCTCTCCTGTTTTGACCTCCCCCTTGGGTATCGTTCCTCTAATGTTATTTACAAACTCCTTTCTAACTTTCGTATCTTTTAACTTCCATGTCTTGATTCTTGTTAGTCTTTTGCATGTATCCTTTCCAAACCTCATTCCGTACCGTCCCTCTAAGTCCAACCCCTCGTCCTCGTCGTGAGGGACGGGCAACGGCTCAAAGAGACGGCTAACGGGGCTCTGGTGAAGCTACGTCAGGTCTAGCAAGCCGGTAGTGGATAAAACTTGCTTTCAAAAATAAGAACAGCCAGGATCAAGTAATTACTAAAATACCTTCATCTAAACCAATTTTGATTACTAACCAATTAGCTGAATTGTCAGCAAAACTCTGGTATATTCACAATTTTATATATCATCAATGTATATATTTGACTGAAAATCCCGATTTACTGTTTTTAACCCATTAGCATGTTATGACACGTGTTAAAACTGCAGACTACATTCAAGTTGTTACGACAGACAGTCTCGGCATAAAACTTTAACTAGATAACTGTAATGAGGATAGCAGCACTGGGAGGGCTGTCAACATATCCTAAACTTATCCAAACAATTAAAGTGTAATTTACTTAAGTTTTGTAATATAACTTCAAGCTATTCTAATTTATTTGTGAAACTAGCTAAACCAAAAAAATATGAATTCCTAGCTTTTAAAACGTTATTAAAAATTAGCGTGCATATGGGTTAATGCATAATACAAATATATTGCTGCTACAATATTAATTTTTTATTTGCTCTGTTTAAATTATTATGCTTATTTGAATGGGATTTTCATTTAATTGAAAACCAAGATTACCGTCAATAGCATTTTAGTTATTCACATTAAAAAAAACCAAATACATTAATGTGTTTAAGTTAAGGTTTCACAGAAAATACTTTTTATGATATCATATTTCACATCATTAACAAAATATATTCAAGCTCGTACGAATAGAAAATTAACTTGATTCTAGTTACAACTGTGTTTACCCAGAAAATATTTAAATGTAAAATAACTACTATTTCAATATCTTTTTAAATACTAGGAAAAATAGTATCACTTTTAAATACTAATATACTAGAATTAATTTTAGGAATTATATTGATACGTATTTAGGTAATATTCGTAAAAATTACTTTAAAAACCAACGAAAATGAACTATTACTATTTGAATGGAGGCTAAACAAAAATTAAGATAAATAATTAAATAATTAAATAAGATAAATAACCAATTTACAAGATATACTCAATGAAAATCTAAGTCATGGATACACTTTAAGACTTTACGATAACGGAAGTCGTTTCAGAGGGCAAAATAGTTGCAAATACTTTGAAAAATATTTTTAATGTAATTTTGCAATGTACAATTTTTAAACAATAACATTTGGAGTATTATTATTTTCAAAACATTTCATCTTCAAAATTTAAATTAAATATATTTTTTTGTTTATTTTAGAGTCACCAAACTTTAAAACAAATTCCTTGAAGACAAAAAACTGACTATTTTCAAAACTAGAAACCTTGATTGGATAAATGGTCTTTTTTTATATCCAATCCTTCCTGAAAGTTTTTTTTTGTTTTGTTTGATCCTAACCCAGCCCTAACATCATATCTACTTTTTTGAAATATATTACTAATCACATGCTTTAGTACCATTTTCAATAAAGTAGGAATATCTTTAACAATTTTTAAAAATTAATTTTGATATTACTGTTTTATTAATGGGTCTAGCATAGTTAGCATAATAACAAAAAGAGGTACACCGAGCTCACTCCGGATGTTGTTGCCTCCAATCAGAGACATTCGCACACTGTTGCAATATATGTTAATCTTTTAGCAGCAGTGAATGTGTTAAAACACAAGAACCACTAATATTTCACTATTAACTTAGAGCAAAAAAGAGATCAGATGGTTATTCTGTCGTTGAGGTTGCCTTGAGGAAACTAATAATGGCAAACTCAGTGTATTTATATAATTCTGACGATGTATTTAGATACATCAGACTGATTTTCTTTCGATTTTGTTTTTCTATCTATGATTATAAGTTTGCCCCAATACGTTTGCTGTTATTAAGTAGAATTCAAAATAGTTCACAATTACAATTAGAAATGTGTCCCAAAGTAACTAATTGCGTAGCACCTGGAAAACGGAAGGCACTGCCACCTCGGAGGTAGGTCACCACTAAACCTCGGACATCACATGTTCCTAGACTACAAACTTTGATTGTCACACTCCTATTATCTGAGCAGCTGCACGTCTCTGTAGGTCTGCTCTCCCTGCTGTAGTGTCATTGGTCGGATTGAGGCGGTTTGGTGGAAGCGTTGTCGATATGCAAAGTCTTCATTCTCTTCATTGATTTGGTCGGAACTTACGTTCAAGTGAGGCACTTCCGGTGGGATCACAATTTCTTCATAATCTACACCCCTCCTCCTGTACACAAACATAGACTCTAGCTTACAGTAATGAGACAAGAGTTCATGGAATTAAGTGTGGTCCACAGTGCAACATCTACAGTCGTTGAACAAGTCAAATTTTATACATACAAAACCCCAAAAACTGAGCATCTATAGTGAGTGATAACATTCCATAATAGCATTTTTTATACCTAATGTTATGTACCCATTTAATAGTTGTCTCTATTCTTAGCTAACCTCTGAATGGGCATGTCATACCTTTCATGAATCTGAAACGAAAATGGAATAAGTAACTGAAGGAAAAAGAACATTTTAATATAATAGAGGCTATATTCTTTACTTGATAGAGGTGTTCAACTAAATTACTTGATCCCATTTACTTGAAATTACAACTAAATCTCTGTGTCCTTATGAACATTATGGAATTTGGAGCATGTTTATATTACAGAAAACATGAAAGGGTACTAGAAAAATGCCAATAAAAGCTTCAAGAAAGAGTGTTGTTAACACAAGAGGTTACACCTCTTTCCTGGATGCGAGAGAACGCATAAGAGAAATTTGCTTACGCTTACTTTTTATTATTTTATATTTTCCTTCAATAGGAAATATTCTCATAAAAATCCTGTGATTAGTTTGACTAACAGTGTCTCTGAACATACTACTTTAAATCATCTTAACATAAAACTTTCAATAAAAAACATATTACAAGTACTGTATAATTTGCCTTAAAACGTATACTACCCAAGAGGTAGTTGCACTGCTGCATGTACATTTTTACACATGTTAATAAAAAATTGTGTTTATTCATAAAAATGTATCTTGCAAAATGGAACTTGAATTTATTATAAGTGAGTGATTGTATTTATATAAGGAAAGAAATATAAGAAATTTATCAAAACAGCATACTTTGCCTTCTTTCAGTCTGTATACAGATATGGCCTAAGACTTTATGGAAATTGTTCTATAATAAGTGACATATTAATTTTAAAGAAGAAGGCAGAAAGGATTATCACAAAATTACAACCTTTATGACAGTGTAAACCCTTTTTTGCTGATATGCTAATTCAGACAGTAATTAATCTCATTATTAGAAAACTTAGATAAACTAAATTTTACTTCCAACACCCATTTATATAAGGCTAGGAGCAGAGCAAATGTTGTAATAGATTATTATAGGCTGTCAAAAAATTTTGAAAGTCACGTTGTTGTCATCTCTATATATAATAATTGTTTTATATCCACTAAGTGTGTTCTTTCATAAGTTTTATATGCGGTTGTTAGGCAATTCCCTTTATATTTACTTGAGTTCTTTGAACAAGAAAACATTTAATGTGATGATCTGTTTTAATTAGCATCAAGAGAGTATCAATATGGTTGTTCAATATGAGTTATTTTAAACTTTTATTTTAAATTTTAACTGCATTTTAATGTACATATATTTATTTATTTTAATTTATAAACACATATTTATATCACTTACTGTAAGACAGCTAACACATAACAATTTCAATGCTTGTTCAATTTGTAGGACAAATCAATATTTATTTATTTATGAATTTAAATTAAATGTTTGTGTCATGGAATAGTTTTGAGCTGGATGCAGGAGACAAAGAAATTTTAATTATTTTAAAAACAAAGTGAGTAAAAGAGTTGACAGATAAGGCGAGTTCTCAAGCTGCTAATATTGTTATTATAACAATATTACAGAATTTCGAAAATTAGTCAATACCGCCATGCAACCTTTCACGTGTTAATAAGAGAACACAAAGTGACACCTAACATGTATCCTTAACATACCCGCAGAGCCTTAGAAGGGTGATGTGTAACCATCGCAGAAACCTGAACTGCGTGGCGACTCCAGGCTTGACAGCGGGGTTGGACAGACCCACATACACCCAGATGAGGAATACTGCCCCGAAGTTGGCCAGAGCTATGACCCAGTTAACCAGCAACATCATCGTCAGTTTCACTACAGCCTGCAACACAACTTCCTGTGGCTTACATTTTCCATGGTTAAGATTAAGGTAAAAAGAATTAAGATTAACCCATTGGGATAGGCCCATGCACTTTAAAAAATATTGTATACAAAATCAATCTAAAATTATAACACATACTATATTATACTGCAGTGATTATATAAGTCTATTCTTTTATGCTCCCCTCTTCCAATATGAAATTCTGAATCATCTTCAGAATTTTAACTGACAATATACAAATAGCAAAACTAAATTCTCAAATGTTACAACTACATTAAATGGACCAATCATATTTGACAGCAGGAAATAATAGTGCTATGAATGAACTCACACCAAACAACGACAGCCAGCGATTGCAGAAGCTAGAGTACCAACTCCCTCGCTTGTTGTGGACCCTGATGTTGGCAGCCTGTTCCTGAGTTGGTGTCTCTATCTACATCACACATTTATTTTTATTATACGGTGTAGTTATTTAACATATTGTTGAAAAAGCATGTTAAAAACATGCAAGTTGTTAAGCATGTTATAAGTTGTGGAAAAGTAACTTAAACGCTTTTACATAATTAATGCCTAGCTAAAATATGATGCTGAGGAAAATTAATTACATAATGATATACTAACAATAATAAGAGCATAATAATGTCTACATGAATAATAGGCACTATTAATAATTAAAAAATTTACACTGTAATGAGATTTTGCAATAAATCAATAATAGTAAAAAACGCAAAATAAATCATTAAAATTTAACTTTAAATATTGAAATATACTTCAATAGCAACTAGATATGTGTTACATGAAGACAATGAAATATTATTTTTACCTATCATTAAAATAACAATATACATTATAATGATTACACCACTACAAGTTAATCGGAAAGTAGTATCCTAAAAATTATTTACAGACAATAAAATAATTATTTCAAAAGATGAGGCAAGTAACTGAGAAATTTATTTTATACAATAGACCACCGTCAAACAACACACAAAAGACAAACACTGAGAATAAGTTACAAGCTGGTAGGTTTATCATTGTCGATTTTTCTATGATTTAGGATATTTTTACTGATAATGGAAATAGATTTTCAGTAATGTTTATACAATAGCCCAAATTAAACAATTTAAATCACATCATTTCTAAACTTTCATTGAATATTAACCACAAAATCTTCACCTTTTTGATTTTGGAAGTTTTTCTAGAAAATTATATTATAGAAGTGAAATACATGTTAAGAGTACCAACAAAATTAATTATCTACATTACAGTAGCTGCCTTTTTAAATCAAGTCAAAAAATACATACCTAAAAGATTTTCCACTAGAGCCAAATACTTAGATGCAAACACTTCAAATTTAAAAATGTACAAAAGTAAACTTAACAGAAGCTACCCTAAAAAACTTGTGAACCAGCTCAGACAACCTAAACAGGTTCCACTTCCAAAATGATCGTAAATTTATAACAAAATGTTATCTTGGTTTGCAAAAATTCAATAGAGTTATAAAAGTTGGCTACAAATTTGTAATAAACTCGCCCGTAACAGACAAATTATTGTCCAGGCCACATAGAATAGTATTTGTGACCTCAAAATTTGAAAAATATGTTTGTGTTCCAAAATTTATGTTTAAAAATGTTTTAAATTTATCTTTTGGCTGTGAACTATGTATAAGCCTATATATAAGCCATTGTGTGCTATTTGCAAATCTATGAATAAGACCAATGAATTCAAAAGTAGCATCACCAAAAATCTTATCCAATAACTGGTAAATTGGACTGTACCTCCAATAATGCAATTTACCAGCTAACCTGTATGTTTTACCACAATGAGTACATTGGGCAAACCTCACATTTTCTATGGGTAAGAATGACCAGTCACTGTTTTTCAGTAAATAAAAAAGACGAAAAAAGCCAGTAGCCTTACATGCTATTCACCATAACAAAAGCATGTTATGTTCCATAGCATGAAGAACTCAACACTATAAGCAAAAAAGAGTCAATAACTACCTTAAAAACTATTTCTTAAGTCCAGTATTCTTTTACTAAGTTTAATTTTTACAACTTGAGCCAAAACAAGAATATTAAACCACCTATAACAGGACTTACATCGAAATGTTTCAAAATTTAAACCAGCGTAATTTTTTAAAGAGCACACCTTTTCAGGTCGGATTTGCGGCATTGTACTCTACTAATAGAGACCTTTAATTTTATTTACTACTCGACCTATGCTCTAATTTAAGATTTCCTTCTGACTCCTTGCGGGCCACCCCCCTGACATGATAAAAAATTGTAGTTACTTCAAAAAGTAGACTTATAGGTGCAGTAATGATGTACTTAGTTATATTGCTTTACCCGTAATCGTTCAGTAATCATCAAGCCTGTGCAGGACTTTTTCTACATCCTGTATATAACGTATGGATGAGTAGAGGTTTAACAAACACTAAGCCATCTGATTATCAATAAAGTAATGTGAACACATTGCTACATTAACGTGCCTATGAGAAGCAACTCTGTTTATAATAAAAACACAACCTATTTCAAAACTATTACAACTCATACAAAGCAGAATGGACATGATTTAAATTCTTACCTCAGGGAAGTCATCATCCTTGTAGGCAAAAAAAAGAAAGGAACTAATATAACGATAATAACTTTTAAATGTACTTATTCCCTAACTGAGTATTACTGTAAATGTTTATAAAGACAGAAAAACTAATAATTTCTCTTACTGATGAGGTTTAAACACACACATTGTCTACAGACCTGATTGTAAGCCCTATGCTGACTTCTCTCTGGAAACAAAGAGTCTAGGTCAGAGCTGCCTTCTGAATGTGGCAATGACGGTGATGATCCATATGTTCTGCCGTTAGTTGCTGACGATCTGAGAACAAGGTACAATCTCAATTAATCTTTTTCAATATTACTTATTCATTCAAAAACACACATTCAAAAAATAAAAGCACTCTCCTATAATGAAAGTTTAACCATTCGCATGCCGCTAATAAATCCATTGGTTTCCCTATACTGCCATGACATTTATAAAATATATTTTTCTTTAAGTTCAATACTAATTTTTTGTATTATAAATATGCTATCAGAGGTAAACGCAAAAAAATATTAAACAGGGAATTGTACTTCATACAGGGTTAGCCAGTGAAACGGGAAGATTGGAGATGGCCTTGACAGTTGGAATGTTAGTGGTGTGGGTAATAGTGGCCGGCTCCTTTCTACCAGCGTGTCCTGCCATTTAGTTGAGATGGATTGTTGGACGGGTGAATATCGCGGTTAAAGCGTATTATATGAATGGTAAGAGTTTGGTGAAAATGCGACATTCTTTTCGACGCTATTTCAACATACCGCGCAACAGGCCTATTCCTTCGGATAACGCAATTCGTTCGTGGATAAACAAACTGGATCAACGTCTAAAAAATGAGGTGGGAGTTCGAACCCCTCAAAATATCGCTACTGTTCAACAGGCAATGCTCAGAAGTCCACGCCGATCTGCCAAACAACATGCTCTACGCCTTGGAATAAGTAACACTTCAGTGAGAAGGATTCTTCATCAAAATTTAAATTATCACCCATACAAAATACAGCTTGTGCAATATCTCAAACCAACTGACCATCAGAAACGATTACAATTTTGTGAGGAAATGGCCAGAAGACTTAAAGAAAATGTCGACCAAGTAAACAACTTGTGGATGACCGATGAGGCGCATTTCCACCTCTCTGGTTTTGTTAATAAACAAAACTTCAGATAATGGTCGGAGGAAAACCCTGGCGCACTTCATAAAACGCCTCTTCATGCTGAAAAAGTGACGGTTTGGTGCGCAATATCAGCAACAGGAATCATAGGCCCATTTTTCTTTGAGGGTAGCAATGGAAGTGCTGTGACTGTTAACTCTGTGCGTTACGTTGTAATGATCCAGAACTTTCTTACGCCACAACTCTCCCATTTTCCAGTGAATGAACACACAATGTTCCAACAAGATGGGGCAACAAGCCACACTGCAAGAGTTGCTATGAATGCTGTGAATGCTTTGTTTCCAGGTGGCGTCATTTCCCGAATGATATCCCTTGGCCCCCTTTCCAGATTTGACAGCTTGTGACTTTTTTCTATGGGGTTACTTAAAAACAAGAGTTTTTCAGAACGATCCACCTAGAACTATCCCAGGCCTAAAAAAACTAATTCGGGACGAAATCGAAGGAATACCAGTCAATATGCTACAAAATGTCATGATAAACTTCCAGGCCCGGCTGCAGCAGTGCATAGATTACAATGGAGGACATATGACAAGTGTTATATTCGAAAAATAATTTTTTCACTTATTGTACAGTAAATGTCTACCTTTTTTCTTTATATTTATAACCATTAAATAATAAAATTAATTTTCTTAAAGAATTAGTTACTTATTTAAATCTTCCCATTTCACTGGCTAACCCTGTATTTATTCATAAAAATCTAAAAATAACAATTTACTATACTACTGTGAATTAGACCTAATTCAAATTCTTGGTACAAACTGATAAACTACTATACAAGGAACCACCAGAGAGTGCAGTTGGCGGCGACCAATAGAATAGACTGGCCTACGCGACGTTGCCACACAACTGCCGCTGCCGCCCGGCACGGCTGGCGCATTGTGGCTGATAAACCGCTGCGCTGTCACAACTAACACTGATACTGAACATTTAAAACTTATCAGTATAATTGAAAAACAATATTTAAAATGCGTTGACAGTTTGCTATATTATATTTAAATTACTTGTATAGTTTATTAATGTTATTACAAACTAACTATCGATTAAAACAAACAAACTGTCCCGTCAGTTAGTCAGAGTAAAGTACTTGCTTATTTCCATACGATACAACAATCTTTTCAGTGATTTTAAACGATTACTAAACACACACAAAATTAATATACATGTTGCTTATATTGGACACTGAATGACGTGTTGCTTGATTTAAAATAATTAGAAAAATATAACAATATAATCAATTTTTAAATTATCGAACAATTATATTTTTAAATTATGAAATAATAAAATTTTCCACTAAATAACTTTTAGGGCCTACTATTTTAAAATGAAATAAGTTAAAAAAAAAACATGACTGACTTAATAATATTCTTACTTTTGCACTTGTATATTATTTATTCGCTCTCAGGCGGCAATATCGTAGCCAAAACCTCGGAGTCTTCTTCATTTTCACTTTCTGCCTCACTGCTACTCGTGTCAGAATTGTCTGCTAAGTTTATAATTATTTGCTCTACAACACTTGTGCGGATACATTCCTTTTCAAAATCAGCTTGCTGCAAGGCTTCTGCGTGCTGAACTCTTGATTGCCAGTCTTCTTTAGTCAGTTTGTCCAGAGCATCATGAACAAGTTTCTCAACGTCGGTTATTTTAAATGTCTTATTAATACTTGCTACCTCTCCCTTCACTTGAGCCCATACCATTTCAATGGGATTGTACTGGCAGTGATAAGGAGGGAGCCTGACAACTGTATGTCCCATTTCATTGGCTGATACGTCGAGTTCATAAGTTTTTTGTTGGGTTTTATATGGAAGAACCCTTATTATAAGTTCTGGTTTCGTTTCTTTCATACAGTATTGTATGTTGTTTCGAGACAGCCAATTTTTAATCTCTTCCTTTCTCCACGATGAATTTGGAATTTTCTCGGCAAGTACTGAGTGGTATGGAGCATTGTCCATAACGATGATCGAGCCTTCTTCCAAAATACATAGCAATTTTTTAAACCATTTTCTAAACGATTCAGCGTTCATTTCATCGTGATAGTCCGAACTGGATGATGTCTTAGACCGAAAAAACCCACTTACATTCTTGCAAAAACCCATCTTTTGCCGAATTGACATGACAAATTATTAATCTTCTACCTTTGCACACTTATAATAGCTACCAATAAACAACACTTAAAAACACGAAAACGTTCATCAACAGTAAAATTCGGCACAAAATAATATATGTGTACTGGAATTGAAGAGAATGCAGTATTTTCAACCACCACTGATTAAGCGACAATAGGCACTGACTGACGGTCAGAGACCGGAAGGAGGAAGGGGCTGTTTCTTGGAAACAGTATGACTCATCCGTCTGGTATTACCACCACTGCTGGCTGGTGCGGCTTTTGTTTACAGGTATTTCACCCGTTTCCTCCACATTTTCACTCGTCTGACATCATCTATTATGTACTGTGTTCAAATTTCATTGGATGTTGTAGAAAACCGTTACTTTAGAATTTTATAAGAAAGTGCATTCATATTATAAAAATACTTGTGCTGTATGATTTTTCAACTATGGCCAGTTTAAATATTTAAATCACCCATGTGTGAAAACAATTTTACACAACACAGATTCAAGACTATTAATAGCCAGGTAGGAAAAATGCTTTCAAATGGTTATAAATTTATGAGAACCAAAGTGCGTAACAAAACCATTGCGGCAACAGTTCCCACCATTATGTACTGAATAAGTATATTTATGGAAAAGAACATATATTTCAGATGTATTGGTAACTTTCTTACCAAATTGAAAATCTATTTAACATAACATGATTATACTATGCAAACATTTAATGCCTTATTATTATATTAGTGATAATGGCATTATCTAACTGTTAAATACGGGAAATTAACGTTTTTGCGGCATTTTTATGTTTTCTTTTTAATTTATATTTCGGCTAAAGATTTTAATCCTACGATCTTCGTATATGAGTAATATAATCCAATAATTTATTTCAATCCATTTAACTCAACATGAAAATAAGCTACAGAGATGTACTTTTTTTAAATGACCGTAAAATTACATTTTGTAATACGTAGTTAATTAATTCAAGACAGCTCTAACATTTCTTTCGAGCGTAACGGTTAAGCATTTTAAGAACGCTGGACTCGCGCGGCTTGTGGTTACAGCGGGGAACAAGTTTGGCAACGTCGCTCAGTTCTCGTTGGCCGCTCCAAGGTCACGGGCAAAATAGGCTCCTCCCTCAACTGCACTCTCTTGTGGTTTTTTGTATAGTTATTAGAATATTTCCTTATTTAAGCTTTCACAGATAAGGTCTATCATCTTATCTTATCATCTGGGCAGACAAGGGATATATTTGGTTATGACTCTGTAGGACAGACAAAACAGACAAGCAGATGGAGGGCGCTAGACAAAAAGGGCACCCCTCTCACCCTGCCAAAGTCAAGGTCATCTATAAATACTTCCTTATCAACCATGATAGGCATGGAGCATGCACCTGCCATTTTGAAAGTCTTTTGTGAACTAAAAAATTCTTCAAGAGACACAATGTGTAATATTGAATATACTTGTGTTTGGCATTTTGGTCAAAGACTACCATTCTGATGTATCCGTCTACGGCGTGGGTAGGGTTATATCCCAGTTACAGACCTGAATCTTTGCTCGCGCTGATGCTGGATGTCGAAGGTCTGTGCGAGTGCAAAGTATGCGTAGTCCACAGTCGCATACATCATGAGGAAGGGCATCGTAACGATGGGTGCCAGGGTGTTGATGTTGCCACACAGAGTGAATGTGATGATGACCGTTGCCACTACTCCCATGGCGTACACTGGCACACGGTTCGGTCCCCTACCCTTCCCCAGGATGTGGATGCCAGGAATGACGTTTTCGTTGGCGATGGACTGCAGCACTCTGGGAGTTCCATACATCGCTCCCAGACAGCTGGACATGGAGGACACGTACAGGCCGGCCAGCAGAGGCACATCTACCACAGATTAAGTGTTCATACAAATTATGTGTTCTTCACTACCTATACCCTCTTTTACACTTTTCTGCCTGAGTCATCAGTGTCACAATGGAATTTTAAACCTTTATTCTTTTAAATACACACTACAACTGCAATATAAAATCACCCACAACAAGATGTATTTATGTCATAAAATTGTCACTACTACTTTTGAGGTGATTGAATTAACTTTAGGCATTAAAATACATGATGAGTCATGTGATTTTGGTTGAAACAGTAAAAACATCTGTAAAGAATGTAAATATGTATGTGTCAAGTATATGACACAGTATTCCTGATCAGAGCTAAAAACATTGGGAGTAGATCAATAAACTGAATAAAGAAGTACTTTAGATCAAACTTCAAATAAACATTAAAATTTTCATACAGAAGACTTAGCTAGTTTGAATGTGAAAATTCAGTTCTTACAATCAAGTTCCATTTATAAAATAAAGATTATTTAGACACTACACAAGCATTGTAGGATGATTAGTAAAGACGTCAGATAACATGGGAAGACTGGTTCTAGTCTCAAAACATCTTCAACATAATGGAGCTTTAAGTAGCTAGATTAAAGGATCTGGCAGCCTGCAGCCTCAGTGTACATATTAAACTGACAGTTCAGGTATTCTGGCTTAGACATGTAGAGCATTATACCAAATTGCATTCACAATGACAAAATTGTATTTGCACTAAGATTCTAAAGCAATTCTCTAATAGTTAATTTGTTTTCCCCCACCCAGAATAATTTCACTTGTACACAATGCATTTTGTGTACATAATAGATCTAATTGATCATACTCATGTTATGCTTAAAAACTGTTATATTTTGATCATCAATTAAATACCAGCAGTAACAAATACTGATTTCAGCTTTAGCTTATATCCCAATGCCAAAAAAGATTTCTACCAACGAAAGTAACAATTAAATTCACAATTTATACAACCATATTGTTGTGCAGCATTTACTGTGGTTAAATTGCTATTATTAATGTATCTCTTAATCAAATTACATTCAGTTACTTTATTAAGTGGCACATGAACAAAATAGGATCATAGAGTTCCTGGAGTCATTTTATGAGTTTGTACTCAAATTCAAGCAGTGGTTTACTCTGAAAGAGAAATTTTTCTTCCTAAAATTGACAGCACTGTCAGAAAATATCAACACTTATACTAGTAATGGACACACACACACACACACTTAAATATAAATACTAGTAATGGGAAGTAAATGAAAGTAATGAGCTGTATTGTATTCAAAATACAGCTCATTACTTTCACCACTATGCTGTGATTTGCAAGAACAATTTCACAGCTTGTAAGTTCTCAACATTTATAAGTTCATTTTGACACTTCCCTATACATGAGTCAGGACTTGTGTTCACAGATTCAGTTTGGTTTAATCTGACTTGATTGAACAGCTACACAAAATCCAAATGGGACTGAATATATTAGTAGGTTAGTACCAATGGCAGGTTATTTGGCAGTTATTTCCCCTTCCTGATAAAATGAATGTGCAAAATAGTTGACTTAACTAGTTAACAAACTGCAAGGACATAGCAAAAGCAGGATATGTTTGCAAGCATGACAGTTCAGGCTTGAACAGGCATTTGAGATAAAGAAATTTTTAATATAATAATATTACCAAGGATAGAGAACCTTAGGCAAAAGACCGATAGTTGACCAAAAACCAAAAATGAGATGTTATGAGACTTTATGTAGTTGAAGGTATTAACATGAAAAAACCCGTTTTACTAATATTGTTCCTAAAGTAACTAGACCACCACCCACACAAACATTAAATATATGTCACACTATCTATGTCACACTTTATATCACCCCAACACACCACACAAACTCACAAAGGACACTTTATCTGCAGCAGCCAATATCATGATGGGATGTTGTCTAAAACAAGACAAAACAAGAGGATCGATATCCATTTGGTCAGAAATATCACATTAGTTTAAGAGTATGATAATGGTGATTTACCAAATATTAACCGTCCACACTTGAAATATGGACTTTCATCTTCTTCCTCCTCAACTCTTACATAAACATTACCTCACTGTATCTACAGCCCAAGTTGACCACCTCCGAGTCCCCCACTTCCTGATATGCTCACCAACCTCATTTCCTTTAGCAAATTGAATAAAACGGTAACTGCTTCTTTTTCAACACTCAGAAATTAATTTTATCTATATTTTTAACAATTGAAACCAGATAATTCCATTATTATTTACGTTAAACCCTTTGGCATCTGCAGTACTTGACTCGGACCGCCCTTGTGAAGCAACACTGCACAGACCCGCCTTGTCTTGGCTGCAAATCTCGCACTTTGCGCATTGCTCACTTATTACTTAGTTCATTGGTTTGAAGTTTCTTGTAGAAAATTAAATTACCAATTTTGAAAGAATAAAAGTTTACAAAACTTTCTATTGATCTAAAAGTATTAAAGGATTGTATATTATTACAATACCAGTAATAATGATCACAATAATAACAGGAAAGGTTGTAATTTTGATTACATGAATAAATTGTGAAATTTCCTTTACAAATAAAATAGGTTTTAACAGCATGTTTTAGTAATAACTAATGATGTAAGTTGTTTACTCATTAAACCATAACCATTACAAAAAAAAAACAGTAGCAGTCGTGGGACTGCCGATAGAAGTGAAAACGGAACTATTAAGTTGAGAGTAATTAAAACTATATGCAAAAATTATATGAAATTTTTTATGTTTTATTTATTAGTTACATATGATGGGTTAAACAAATCATGAACAAAATATAAATACAAAGTGGTTGAAAACATAATTAATATACAATTATCTTAACAATATCTTAATAAAAACAATAAATGAACATATTTCTTAAAATCTAAAATTATTATAACATTTTTTTAATTTTCCAATTTTAAAATCCACGAAAAAATATTATCAAATAATTAGAAATCTATTTTACCACGCTAGTAAGATAAATCTTATACCGTAATAATACTAATTTCATGATGAAGAGGTTAAATATTAAAAACATAACTAAAATGAATAATGCTAAAATTTAAATACAAATATTCGTACAAATATTAAACAAGTGAGTAAACACCGAGTGAACAACAGTGAGTTGAACACCGTTGTAAATAATACAGTTATTGCTACGGATAAAGTATATAATTGCAATAACAATTAAACCCACAATATTTTTAAAACTAATAAATTAGTTAAATTAACTTGGTTCTTTCGTAAAGGTATTTTTATTGCACAATAAACTAATTTATTGAGTTAATACGGTATCAGTGAGCCAATGCGCCAACTACAGTTCCGGCAGAAACGTTCACTCATCACTTCATACGCTACTACAGGCTAAACTAAACTTCCAATAAAAAAATGATGAATTACAAAAAAAAATATTCATCTATTTTCACACAACTTTTTCGCTGACAAATTTTGTCTGACCAAAAAATAAAAAAAATCCTCGCTTACTACTTTTTTCTTGTCATTGTAAACGCTATGTAAAATGTAAACAATAATCAAAATTATTTCGAAATTTTTTTAATATTGCGACGTTATTCGAAAACTGAATTTGGAAAGACTGGGTCCTAAATATTAAACGAGGTCGTGAAACGTTGATTGGAAGGTAGGCATACGATATTAACACCAAAACACCGTGCCGGTTCGTAGAGGGAGCGGGCAGCCAGCTTTGATTTTGTAACTCCGACCACAGAAAACTCCAAGATGTCCTTGCCCTATTGAAGTCAGAAGAGAAGAGCACAAGAAACCTAATTCCCGATATCTAGAAAACCTGAAAATACTAGCACCAATCAAAAAGCCAGAAAGCCACAGAAACTTCTAGAAAGAGAACAACCATCTGGTAAAACAGATGGCTCGACCAGCTGTAAGGAAACAGCTCCCGGTCCGTCCAAAGACCAACAAAATAAAGTGGCAAACGCCACATCCTCTCCCTCTACCCCGGGAGAGAAAAGAAAAAAACTCAAAGGATAAGGTAGGAAGACAAGGACGGAAAGATTAGAGACTACAACTGGTACTGCTGTCGTTAGCAAACAGCTAGAAATAGCTCTAGTATGGATATCCTGCACGCTCGCGAGGCGCTCCAAAAGCGTAACGGCTAGAATCCATTCCGACTGACCACACTACTCAAGATTAAATCTTTTTAGTTTAAAGAGGCTTGAGGAAAAGCCTAGTAGTAGTAAAAAAAACTTGAACAAAATTAACTACTTTCTGTGGTAGCTACCAATAAATAAAGGTCTGAAGTGTTGACACAAGGATGGGTTTTTTCGTTTGTTTCTACATCACTAATACGCTTGGTGGTCAAAAGGCTACAAGAGGGTGTTCCAGTAAGGTTGGGAAGGAAATTAAATTAGTGTACACTTATTAGCCAAAGCTTATTAGCCAAAGCACTTCCTAAAGTCTCCACCCTCCGGGTATCTCCACCCCGGAACCCAAGGGCCACTTAAGCACCCGAATGGAAACCCCGAACGGCTGGCGGAACTCCTTGGACCGCCGGGAGAGTATTACTCCAGACATAAGGTCTGTATTTTTTTTCTTCAAAGATGGGAGGAACAGAAGGGATGAAGAGACCATTCCAAAGCGAAAATTAAAAATATGAGAAAATTACACCCATCATAATATCAACAGACCCAAGTTCGTGTTGTAAAGGCTAATAAGGTAAAAACCTGGTACTGGCAAAATTTAGCAAAAGTGGGCCAGTACTCTCCTCCCCCTACGGGACGGCTGAGAAAAAAAAATTGGTGGCCAGTGGGAAAAGACAAAATAAAGTTTTATTTTTCCATACTAGTTTTTTAAATTTAGAGACTTGGAGCAAATAAATTCAGGCTCTTAAAAGGCGTGAAAGAAAAACTGTAGAGCTACGGGAAGAGCTTAACGGAGTAAGGAAATCATTTGGTCGTGGTAAAGTGGTTTAATTAGGAACTTTAAAAACAAAAAAAAAACAACTAGATTCTAAGTGTTGGCCAGGAAAGGCAAAAAAAAAAAACCCTGAAACCTACGGAAAAGAGACCCAAAAAAAACTAACTGGGCCAAAACCCAACAAAATTAGGTTAACAATGAATAAACCTCTAAAACAATAACAATAAAAAGCCTTCAAAGGATAACAGTAACAACAGTAAAAAAAACACTTCCAATATAAACACTAAACAGCAAACAATAAATATAGCCGCTGGAACATCTAGCAGCTTCAGAGACAAAATTATAAAGTCTTAAAGACACAAAGAGATAACAACAACAACTAACTACAAAAAATATATAGACAAACTACAATCTTCAACAATATTTTCAACAATAAAAACTAAACCTATCCATCGCTGCTAACTTAGCTGAATAACAAAGAATTCCACCTACTGCCAAAAGACTGACCCTACTAAGCAAGAGAAAGACAAGGAAAGGAAAAGGGAAAGAAAATGTAAGCTTGTGTTGTAAAATGTAATGGGTTGGCCGAACCAAGGATAGCAGGCTGCGCGACTGCATTAGGGAATGTTAAAAATAAATAAACATAAAATTCACTCCCAATGTACAGCCTAGAAAAATTGCCGAAGCAAAAAAAATTCTCTAAACAGCCAATGCTAATCCTGATCCCCCCGTGTATATGTACTGTAAAAGAAGAGGAGTAAAAGTATCAGAGTGTTAATGTGGTGTAAGGAAGAGAAGAAGAAGAAGAAGGAGGAGGGAAAAAACTAAACTAACATCACTATGCCCTAAACCATCCCTATAAACGTCCCGGCAGCGGTGCTTTGGTCTTAGATAGGCCCAAAATATTTCTTTAGGTGGGAAACATGGGCCGACCTAATAAGTTTCCCTGACTTGGGACACCTCAAAGTCACAGCAAAAAGTATTCAGAAAATCATTAGAGCAATTTAACTGTGGTGTGAGAAAAAGTACAAGTTGTAAAAAAAACTATTATAAATTTATAGTAATACAAATAAATAAAAGCATATAGTACATTTCCTTATTATTACCATGAAACCAAATTCCAGTATCACCAACAGGTGAAGGCAGAAAATACAACAAGTTTGGCTTTCAGAACAAAAAAAGTCGGCTGCCATCAGTCGGGGGTAGACTCAATTTGTTTCCTCTCAAAAGGTTGAGAAAGTTCAAAGTATTCAAAAAAACCTAACAACACCTTTCAAAACCTAAAAGAATAAGAGAGGGAAACAAAGTAAACAAAAATTAATCAAAAGCAAGAGCAACTGTACCGTAGAAGAGCAAAAAAAAATATATATATATGTGGAGCGAGTCGTAAAGTAGCGCTACCGGTAACTACTACATAAAGTTCAACAAGTCCCAAGTGAATAAGACACAAGCCCAAATAGTAAACTCTCCCTTTAAACTGTAAATAATTTAGAACACCCCCAAAAAAAAACTCTTTTGAGGCCAAGAATCCAAAAAAAAAAACCCCAGTGAAAAATTAAAAAATTAAGAAATTAAAGACCAAAGGAAAAAAAAATTATTTAACCACTTAAGGCTTAAATTAGGCTAAACTGAAATTTAGGTAAGCTAAACACCCGAAGCTGAATCAAGCAAGCTGACATATCAATCAATCCAAAGAGTCCACTAGGGTTTGGTATATTATAAAATAGTGAACCCTCAAGGTGGCAAACTATAGTTTTAAAAGTTTGTAAAAGAAAGGATGTTTCAACATTTTGGAAAGAAAGTTTAGTTTTGTAAGTAATTAAATCACTTATATGTATGTCAGCACGTCAAATCCAACCCCAAGCTGCAACTTCATAAAAAATTACAAAACAAGCCTAGGCCTATGTTACTTTCAATACTAGTTGAAACTAAAGGTGTACTCCATATTAACTTTAACTGTTTTAATTTAAACAGGCACTAGTCAAAAGAATCAAAGGGCTTTTAATAATAGAATATGAAAGAATTATTATTTTTACAATAACATTAAAGTTTTGAAGAAGGTTTTAAAAAAAAAATTGCAAACTGTTAGACTAAATCAACCCCTTAAGCTTGAACTGCCCCGAACAATCAAATAGCATAGGCCTACATAAAAGTTTGACATGTTTCTAAGTAGAAAAATTATCAGATAAATTTAACAGTAACACTTCACTTACCTTGTGTATAGACTAAGATTAATTAACAAAATTGTGTAAGACTCGAATAAATTCAACGCAGTAGACAAAATCATCAAATTAGTGCTATTAAAAATTTAAACTCTTATCAACTTAAAACATGTACAAGTGGAGTAAATCCGCTGGAAGAATAAATAAATAACTAAATAATTAATTAAATCCTAGAATAACAACAATTAATTGCATTTGGAACTAAGGGTAGGTGTGGAAAGGTTAAAAATTTTAATTAAATCAGAAGTAGAGATGAAATATCAGAAGGAAAGCAAGTTATATAAAAAAGAACACTTTTAATTATAAGCCAACCCAAAGTAAATAATCTGGTGAAACTGAATGGGGGTTTCAAATATTAACCAGAAAGCTAAGAACTTTAAAAACAAAAGGTAGGCTATACATAGGCGGCAGTACAATACGCAGTCACCAACAGCATCTATGAAATCCTTCGACTTTACTTGCACAGATCTGAGCCAAAGTTTAAATTAAAATACTAAAAGGTGCTAAATAAAGTTTAGAAAGCACAAGTAATTAAGTACCAGGTATGTTTAAGGCAACAGGCTACACTGTAGGTGAAAGTAAAAGTTAGGTTAAGAGTTAACTTGGTGAGAGAAAAAAAATTTATTAAAATTGGTTTAAAGTAAACTTTTAAGCTAGAAAAAAAATCAACCAAATACCTATGCCTAAATAATTAGTGAGAATAAGTTACTAAAGTTTAAGAAATACTGCCACTCACATGTTCAATTATTACACAACTAGGCTTAGGTAGCAGTTGGTTGCAAGAACTGCTTGGCTCAGACCTGCACATTAAAAACAAGCTACTTCGAAAAAGTTTAACATTTTGAGTAAAAAAGGCAGTGTAAGGAAAATTTAGAAAACTAAAAAAAATTTAGAAAAACGTCTACCCCTTTAAAAAAACTTAAAACTAGGACTTAGCTCTCATAGCTGTGTAGAATTCCTCCGCTCCCACCAACAAGCCTAGCCTTCCATTTCAAACCACGCTCTGCTACCAATATGCGACGATATTCGTACACTGAATTTGGAAAGACTGGGTCCTAAATATTAAACGAGGTCGTGAAACGTTGATTGGAGGGTAGGCATACGATATTAACACCAAAACACCGTGCCGGTTCGTAGAGGGAGCGGGCAGCCAGCTTTGATTTTGTAACTCCGACCACAGAAAACTCCAAGATGTCCTTGCCCTATCGAAGTCAGAAGAGAAGAGCACAAGAAACCTAATTCCCGATATCTAGAAAACCTGAAAATACTAGCACCAATCAAAAAGCCAGAAAGCCACAGAAACTTCTAGAAAGAGAACAACCATCTGGTAAAACAGATGGCTCGACCAGCTGTAAGGAAACAGCTCCCGGTCCGTCCAAAGACCAACAAAATAAAGTGGCAAACGCCACAATATTTAAAAATGTAACCAATAGATTGCCAATATTAAGAGCTTTAATTTGACGCATCTTACAGAATTGTACGACATTGGCTTCACTTTTAAATCGCGAGAGGAAGCCGTAAAGGTCACTGATTTTCGCAGTCTGTTTTCATACTCCGCCGGGACAGTTTTAACACAGCGAGACTGACTTTTTCATGCAGGTTAGTAGTCCGCGGCCAAGTCTACGGTTAAAAAACACAGCGAGACTGACGTTTTCATGCAGGTTAGTATCATTAGCATGTCGGTGACGCGAACCGAGGATTTTACCCTCTACCAAAACGCTCAACGCGCCTAAAGAAGTTTTCACTTCAAAAAATTCAGGCAAAAAATAAATCCGAATTTTTAATGCAATTTCGTAAGAAAATATAACTTTTTTTCACATGAACGATGAAAATTTGACGTTACCCTAGTATGTTGAGACAGACCCGTGCTGTACTTGGCCACTCATTACTAATGGGACAGACACGGTTTCTGCTTACCCTAAAGGGTTAATGTATCAAATATGATAATCAATTAATTATTTTTATATTGTTACATGAAAAGTTTTATGTTCTGTACCAGGATGGTCTTCCAAATAGATTTACCCATTAGAAAAGTTCCCTAGCTGTATTTATAACGTATCACTGTAAAAACCATTAATTAGATTAACAATTATATTTTTAATAACATTATACTGGTTGTTAATGTAAAGCATGTTAGAGAATGCCCACTATAATTAATAATTAAACAAAACCCCTGCAAATTACAAATGGAGTACATTTGTGGTAGAAACAATACACCGTAGAGTTAGCATGTTATGTTACCAAAAAAAGAACCACCAAGCAGTTTGATAAATTACACAAATACACAACCCAAAAATAGGCTCTTTAGAGCTAAACCGTCGAGAATAGGCAGTCAGTATGCGGACAACTCAAGTGATAGCTAAAATTCTGAGGCCCAGCATTTGTTACGAACTAAACAAAAGTGGTACTTGATACATTTGGTCCATTCTATATATGAGAGGAACTAAAGTAATGAACTATAGTTCTATTTTTTTTAAACAACAGAGTAAGTTTTTAATAAAAACTAGTTCATATTTTGAGGCTTTTAAATAATTATAAAAGAGTGTGCCAATGAGAGAATTGTACAAGGATTGTAAAAAATTATGAAAAAAGTGAAACACCTAGTGTTTTTTACATTTTTACTCTAAAGGCCACTTAAGTTTTTAGTCCACTAAAATTATTAAAGTATCTACTATAAGATTACCAAATATACGATTTTCATGCCAAACTGTGTTCTAAATTCTTTGTTTAAAATTTGTTTTTGAAAATAGAAGAGTTTTAAAATGTTATAATTCCTTGTGGATAGACCAGGATGGTTTGTAATGATTAAAAATTAGGTTTATATCCTTTCATTAAATAATCTAAAATCATGTGTTTCTATGATAACATGTTTCAAAGGCTTTCATTGTCAAAACTTTGTAGTTGTGGTTTTGGATGGCTTCATCTTAAAATTAAAATATGCACCACAAGAGCCACATACAAATACATATCACTTTACATATATTACATAAAACACGTATGCACACTAACAATGCATGCATTAGACTGCGGCACTGCAACGGCAGGTGGACGAACTGTCTCTTTTATGGAGTATGTGTAATGTTATACTTATTTATTTGTGTCTGTGTTAAGTTTTATATTTTAATTTAATGATGTTACCATCCACCACCATGGCTACAAAGGTCCGATGATGAAGGAATAAATAGCCTTAACACATTGGAGTCTGGCTCGCTATTTGCTGTTTTTATAGCCTGGTCTGCATAAATTAATTGGTTTTAAGATTTTTTTTTAGAAAACTGTTAAATATTATGTAAATTATATTATATTTTCTTGAAAGTTCTATTTTTCCTCTTTAAAATGATATGTAAAACTGTATTCCTATAAAATCTAATTAACTTTTTTTTAAATTTCAAAACACCTTTTTTGAAGAAAAATAAAAACTCCCGCATGTCTTGTGTTACTTGAAAACTAACTTTTGAATAAATAAAACAAGTAATTTCATTTTTTTAAGGCATTTACTATATACATATTTACAAATAATTTTAATTGCCAAAAAAATTTCAAATGCTAAAAAAATTATTGTTGTGGCCACGTTAGTGGATAAACAAAAGCCTCAAGCGGGTATGACGTAGCAGCGCCTAGCGGAATTTTTCTGAACTAACCAACAAAGCTGGCTTTCTAATGCAGTAGACGGCACTCGAATATCACTCGAGCAACTCCGTATATCAATCGGCAAAGCTGTGCTCGAGTCACGCTCGAGCGCCGGCCGGGGGTTTAAACAATAGACTCGAATGTGTTAAAACACGTCATCTTGGAAACATTTGATCATTGGATTGTTTGAAGGTTGAATATCTAATTTTTAGTAACAGGAAAAACCATGAGTATGATTAATAAATTTGAATTGAATGTTATATTACAAACTACTTGAGTATAAGAACTATGAGAAACTTCCTTCAGAAAAACATTCAAGTAAAACATTAAATAAAATATTTTAACAAGCATGGTTCTGATCAGCATATTAAACCAGTGATAAACGTATCAATTTTATTTGAATAACACTGATTTTTTTTAACTTTATTAATAATGGATTCGATAGTTAAAAGTGATGTAGTATTTACTTTCTTTAACTTGTCCAGTAAAATCACACAAGTATGAAATAAAATAAATGGCCTTGACCTCTGAAGTATGCAGGATTCTAAACCAAACGAGGTCTGTCCGAAAAGTATCCAACCAGGGTTTAAATCTTCGTGCCAGAGCATCCGAGCAGCCTCTGCGGGGTATAAGTGTAACTAGTAGTCCCTCACAAACTACCAGAATGCTGTAGTTTCTAGGTCAACACCTTGGTCCTACACAGCATGTGTTTATGACTTAGTGTTTTTTTCTGTTTGTCGCATTTGTCTACTGTTGAAAATGACAAAAAGAACTAATCTAGTTTTGCTTCAATCTCGGCAAGAGATATAGGAGATAATTGAAATGATACAGGTCTTTGGGGATGAAAATATAGGCACAACACAGATAAAATAATGGTACAGGCAGTTTAAAAATAGACGCATACTTGTTGACAGTAACCCTCGGGTAACCCTTTCATTATCGCGTGTCTGCGAAATTCATTCCAAAATTGCTCACGATCGAGCAGAAAAACTTTTGCTGTGAAATTGCTCTGGACTACATGAAAATGGATGGTGATGATGAAAATGTCCTTAAGAAGATTATTACTGTTGATGAGATATGTGTTTACGGTTATGATCCTGAAACTTAACAATCTTCACAGTGAAAGAGTTCAGGCGAGCCATGGCCAAAAAAAGCACATCAGAGTCAGAGCCATGTCAAGTCAATGCTGATTATTTTTTTCGATTGTGAAGGTGTTGTGCACTAAGAATTTACTCCAAAATGTCAGGCAATCAACAAAGAATATTACACTGCAGCCTTGAAAAGATAGCATGATGCTGTGAGATGAAAAAGGCTGTATTTCTGATCAAGCGTTTCTTCACCAGGATAATGCGCCAGAGCATCGAATCTTGTGCAGTAATTTTTGGTCAAACACAAGACTGCACAGCTTCTCAGCCTCCGTACAGACCCAACACAGCTCCCTGTGAGCTTTGGATGATCCCAAAATTGAAAATGGCGCTCAAAGGAAAGCAGTTCAATAACATCGAGACGATTCAAAATAATGCAATGTGCAAGCTGAAGGCCATTCTAAAATCTATGTTTGAGGGCTGCTTTAATATGTGGAAGCACCACTGCAAGTGTGTGGTTAAATTAAATTGAGACTACTTCAAAGGATGCCTCAGTCCGAATGATGAAAAATAGCACCAATGCAAGGATATGAATGCAGGTAGGATACTTTTCAAACAAATCTCGTATACTTGACTTCCTGAACAGGAATTTACATGTAAAATACAACATTTTTTATCCAAATATAAAATTAATTAATCGGCTACATTCACCTCTAAATTCTTTAATCATATTTTCATTCAATAATTAGAAGAATGATTTCACAACAATTATAAATCAGAACACATTTTGTAATAGATCTTTTAGTTAAATAAGTAGATTTCCTACATTAAACATTTAATTTATTTGTTTGGCCTATATCAATGTAATAAATTCCTTGATTTACCAGAATGCTACTTGATTATAATACCATTAAAGAATCAAGCAACTGTATTTTAAATCTCCTTATTTATCCAAGATGCCATTTCTACCCACACACAGTGAGTCAGACTAATTTAAATATTAAATAAAACTTACGAAGTGCTGAAACTTTAGCTGCGATCATAAAATCGGTCTTGAGAGCTTGCCGAGTGCACGTCGCTCCAAGAAACAATACAAAGATCAAGTAGAGTCCAGTCCTGAAACAAACAAACCTTAGCTGCAATAATATTTGCACAATATTGGCTAATAAGGTAGGAGCCTACTGTTGGTGAGAGAAAAGAAGAGACCTGGCTCGTGCCGGCGCACAGCTGTGTACTAGTGTGTTGCTGCGCGGTAATTTCAGGCGCTTCGCCCCACAGCCAACCCTGCGAATTGTTTATCATAGCAATGGAACAGTGAAACAATAATGGAATTACGAAACAAGGCGCGGCAACATACTACTAGTAGCGCCTGCAAATTTCAGATAGGCCAGAATCCAGGTCTCTTCTTTTCTCTCGCGATCAGTATTATTGAATTTATAATTAGTAAACATACCTGTACTTGTTTAAAGTTTTGATGATGGATGATTTGAAAGAATAATCGGATTTCAGATATTCGACATCGTTATTACATCGTTATGTTAAAAAAATAATACAGAAATATATAAAGTTATACATTTTGCAACATATAATAATGGCAAATGTCCGAAATCCTATTGCCCTTTCAAATTCAATTATAAAAATTGGAAATCTGTGTTATTAACTATACACCAGTTTACAATCATTTTATAACAACTAAATGAGCTGAGATTCGTATTAAATAATATTATACTCATTAATATAATCATAAAAACTAAAGAAGTATTAGAAAAGCCTAGTAAACACAATAAATTAAAAATTATGTTCAAAAACTGAAACATTAATATTTTACTTTTTTCTAAATAGTAAAATATGTTTCAAATCAAAATAGTAATGTAACAAAATTATTAAATTTAGTTTATAATTAAACTAAAATGTAGTGTATTAATTAAAATGATACAACTTAGATATTAGATTAAACAACCCATACACCTTAATCACAGAGTAACTAGATTACCTGTGAGTGTTGTACCATATGAGAATTAAGATATAAAATAAACTACCGATATATTATACAACTCTTTTGTATTACAAAGATAGACTAGACAAACATTGTTCTGTATTATGGGAGGATGCTTTCGAACCTGACAAATTATTTAACTAGCTATTATTAAAGCCTTAAAAAATAAAATTTGGAGCCTACTTAGGTAGCTGTATTTTACCAATAACATAAAACTCTTTATTTTTATTGAGTCTTTAAGATAATAAAATAAATTGCTTGTTCACTCAGTCATTGTACATCTCAAAACAGTTCTTAAATATTTCATGAAACAATTTTAATATTTACTAGTTACAGGTTTACTAGTTACAGGTTTACTATGTCCTTAAACAAAAAATAACTAAATTAGTTCTCACCTACATCTTTTTTATCAATTTATATAAATACTACAAGAAAAATCTAATATTTCTAACTCTAGAATTAGCAATAGTGAAACTCCATCCTAGCAAAGCAATTTTGGTGTCTTTGCAGGTATACTTTAAAATTCATAAAATAAGTAGTTTTCATATTTATCCCATCTTATTGCATGCTGCTGTATTTACAAGAAAATACACTTCAATATTCTATAAATACGGTAATGTTTTGTAACCATTTTAGCTCACTTGGTATATGTAGAACAAAAGGAATATAAAATATTTGGTGTTAAGATCCATTACATAAAAATTTAGAAAACATGTATGTTTAAAAGTATTACAATAATGTATGTAGTTATAAGAAATAAAGGTAAAATTTCAAAATAGTAAATGTTTACAGTACTAAATCACAACAAAAAATGGAAATTTACTTACAAAATTCATGACATCGCTAATTATTTATGATTAATTATCAGGAATAATAATAATTTTCATGAATTAACTTATACTTTTTATTTTATTTTCACTACTGAATTAGAAATTCAGTAAAATACAAAACAATACCATTTTCTAAAACAAATTCCAAATTTATCAAAAACATTATATAAAATTAGCTGTGTCTACAAGTATTTAGTAAATTCTGAAAAAAGATTAAACTTGATAATAAAGCTATAAAAGTAATTCTAACAGATTTCTATGAAACTTTTCTAGATTTGTGGTACAGCAAGGAATAATATTGACTGTATTTGGATGTGAATAACTATGTTAATAAAAATGATTGTTCAAAGGACTCACTACAATTCTTGTGCCTATGGGAAATTAGTTATTAATCATATTTAACATCTTGTCCACATGATCACAAAATACCAATGTCACCTTTTGAAATTTGGCCAACTAAGATAACAAGTTGTCTTAATTCTAAACATTTATTTCAGGTATAGGTCAGTACTTATTTTAAATTTTTATTTTCATTAATAAGAAAAATAAAAGAGCAACATCCAAATAATTTATTTTGGCTAAGCTACGATTATTTTTGTTTGAGAGTTTAGTTTAAAGTCGGGTCATTCCATGTCAAGTCAACCAGGTCATGACACCCACCTCTTTAGATTTTGATGAAACTTGGCACAATTGTTGCATTTGCTATCCTATTGATAAATACTAAATTTTATTTCTCTATCTCTTATAGTTTTTTTCTACAAATTTTTTAATTTTCTTAATTTAACACGATTTTAGGCCTCGGATTTCGCGTCTTGCATTGTAACTTGTAGCTTAAAAAATTAATATCTTGAAAACTATTTGAGATATCACCATGAAACTTTGCATAATATTTAATTAATATATTTAAAATAAAGAAAAATACATTCACTAACCTATCTCAACTCCAAAAAATAATAAAAATATTATAATCAGAAATTTTTTTTATTTGAAAACCGTTGTTGGGATTTACTAAAATTGCAATATCTCAGGTCTCAGACCTGGTAGAGTGTTCATATTTTTTTTACATAGTCCTAGATACATAGGCTAACAGATAAACAAAAAAGATGTATGGCTTTTTCACATGTTTGACTGATATTCAACATTATTTATGAGTAACAAAATTACAGACCAACTAAAAGAATACGCAATTTGAAACATCTGGTTTGAAAGTAAATTAAAGTTTAATTTTAACTTTTCTTGTATTAAGTTGTTATCAGAATAAAAATACTCAATTAAACTTCTTTATTTAAATATGGTCTAATAAACTAAACTATATAAATAAAATGTCATGAAATAGCTTAACCTTGTTGACACACTGAATCAATATTAAAAAGTTTATAATAAATAAATATTTAAAACTTTACTTCCATCTTAAGAAAATTTAAATTTTCTTAGAATTATCACAATATGTTCAAAGAACATTAAAAAGATTTCAAGACGTTACCCAGTAGCACAGGCAGCTAAGGTGCCGTTGGGGATGTCAGTGGAAGGGTGACGGAGGTCTCCACTCATGTTGATCCCTGCAAGAACTCCAGTCACTGTCGGAAAGAACACACCCAGAGTGGTGAACCAGCTGTAGCCATCAAAGTAGTCTGGGAGAAGATTCTCCTCAAAGTTACCAGAAAGCCATCCTTGGAATCCACTATCTGAAATTGAAAAATTCACTTTTTGTATTTATTGCCATTAAAATACACACAAGAATATGCCTTATTTATATATTTTCAAATGTACCTTCCATGTTTGAAACAATTGATCTTGTAGCTCAGAACAATTGACATGATAAGGACCAATCCTCAATCACTGTGAGACAGGCAATGCAGTTCGAGAGCTGTTATCTTCTCTTTTACTAATTCCACATACCAGTTCCTAACACAAATGTAAAACTTTTTTACTTTAAAACACTAAACTAATTATTTACTACTTTTATTCAATTATTTATCTGATATCAAAACAATTAATACCACTTAGAAAAGCGTTTTTATCATACTGTACAAATAACAGCTGTTTTTTATACATAAACTTATTCCATGAAGTGAATATTCTACATAACATTGTAACAGGGTCCTAAAAATTCAGCTGGCATACAATTTAACTTTTTTCACTACGTTAAAACTTAAAATTTTGTTATGTTCCAGTAGAAGTAGTTGTATGAAACACAGAGGTTTTTATAAGTTCACTTGGCAATATAACTGTGTTGAATTATTATGTCATAAAAACTAACTAAAACCAGTAATTTTTGTTTCCCGTACGATAAAAAAACGTTCATCACGCAGAGTAAAAGTGTCTTCGGTACCTTATCATATTTACAAGCTCTGCTACCCCACTTGTAAAACATGATTGTGCACCGGAAACAACCACTTTTGCTCCTATTTATGAAAACTACTATTGTGTTTTGATTTTATTTTTGTGCAATATTACATAGATCTGTATGTAGCAACTGATGTGCACAAACTTCTAAGAAGTCAAGTACTTATGAAATTATCTGTGAACAGTACGTCAGTTGCAAATTTGAATAGTATATTAATTTTATAAATATTCTTCTCCACCTTAATAAGAAATAATATCAGAATTAATTTTAAATTATTCAGTTTTACCAAATTATAGAAACAAAGAGGTTTCATAAACTGAGTTTTGCACTTTACACTTTTTACACACTATAATATACTGCACTATACATGCTAATATACAGTATGCTATACCATACTTAAATACTTAACTGTTTATAAGGTGATTAGTTTTATTCATTTACGTTAACTCTCAACTCTGTGCACTTAATTTATTGTTCATATCTGTAATAATAATAAAGACTGAAGACATAAATGGTTATACTCTTTCCATAATTTTTTTGGCCTTGAACCTAACAACACCACATAGAGTTAATTCTAAATTTCAAAATGTTTGCTCTGGTACATATCACTAGCAAAATACAAAAGAAACTGGTGGTTCAACTCACGCTTATCAGTGTGCACAAAGCTGCCAACAGCAAAGTCGAGACCTGCGAGCAGGAGAACCAGCAACAGTGCGAACTGTAGTTTCACCACCCACTTAACCCCAGCGAGGTTGATGATGGACAGCAGCAATACAGCTGCTGAGGCAAACCCTCTCTGAGCCCAAGGACTGGAGCCCAGCCCCACCAGACCTGCCAGGGACTCTCCCAGTCCCAGCACAAACAGCGAGCATCCTACAGCCTGCACAGACCATAAACTGTAGCTTCACCACCCACTTGACCCCAGCGACGAGGTTGATGATGGACAGCAGCAATACAGCTGCTGAGGCAAACCCTCTCTGAGCCCAAGGACTGGAGCCCAGCCCCACCAGACCTGCCAGGGACTCTCCCAGTCCCAGCACAAACAGGGAGCATCCTACAGCCTGCACAGACCATAAACTGTAGCTTCACCACCCACTTGACCCCAGCGACGAGGTTGATGATGGACAGCAGCAATACAGCTGCTGAGGCAAACCCTCTCTGAGCCCAAGGACTGGAGCCCAGCCCCACCAGACCTGCCAGGGACTCTCCCAGTCCCAGCACAAACAGCGAGCATCCTACAGCCTGCACAGACCATAAACTGTAGCTTCACCACCCACTTGACCCCAGCGACGAGGTTGATGATGGACAGCAGCAATACAGCTGCTGAGGCAAACCCTCTCTGAGCCCAAGGACTGAAGCCCAGCCCCAGCAGACCAGCCAGGGACTCTCCCAGCCCCAGCACAAACAGCGAGCATCCTACAGCCTGCACAGACCATAAACTGTAGCTTCACCACCCACTTGACCCCAGCGACGAGGTTGATGATGGAAAGCAGCGATACAGCTTCTAAAGCAAAAAATTTTTAAGCATTCTATCCAAAAGCACTAAATGAGAACAATAAGTACTTGATCTGAAATCAGCTTTGATAGAATAAAACAAGGTGTACTATATTGGCAACAAATGTGTTACTAACATGGTTTAGCATTATAACTAACTTTTCATAATTCATTAACAATTTTACAGGTAAAATATCATAAAGTTATAATCATTTACCTGTCCAAAAACATAGAGTAGTCCGATGGCACCCCCTAGTCGAGACCCAAGGACATGAGCCAACAGGAAGTACACACCACCACTCTCCATGCGGCAGCGCTCACAGATGCCCACAGCTGATAGCACAGATATCAGTGCCACCCCAACTGTACAAGACAGGATCCTCATTAACCATATCTCTAGAATTGTTAGCATCTTGTTTAGTCTTAAAGGTATTTAGCTTACATACTGACCTGTGGAAAGTACTATAAGCAGTGCATTGAGGATACCAGCTTGGGCAACCACCCAACCTGACCGCAAGAACACAATCACTCCAAATATGTTGATGAGGCAAGATGTAAACACACCGTCCCAGGTGCCGAACAAAACTGGTTGAGAAATGAAGAACTGAGACTTCCACCAGGGGTTAGCGTTCTATATAAAAAGACCAAACAAGATATGAATAAAATATATTAATGGTACAATATTATTTTACTTGTTATTTAGCTCCAAACTGATATTGCATAGTACCAATACTTAATAATAGCATAGTCTAGTGTGTAGACAATAGACAATAGACAATAGACAATATTCTTTATTTGTGCATTCTTAGAGAATTACATTAGCGTCAATACAAAATAATAAGATTTTCATAATGGTTTATGTAGTCCATTGAGTTCTCCAGCTCAGAAATTCTTCAATGGTGTAGAAGGGATGACTCAGCAGCCATCTTTTTAGTTCCTTCTTAAAGTTCAGGCTTCCTTCTTGAGATTTGATGTTATCAGGCAGCATGTTGAATAACTTTGCTCCCATGTAGGAAGGTTTTTCTTCAAACAATGCTAGCCTGTGAGCTGGCAAATTGAAGTTTGCAGCGTGACGAGTGTTGTGACTGTGGAGATTACTGCCTCTTGTCAAGTTTTTGTCTATTGCATACATTATCACTTGAAGAATGTAGAGTGCTACTACGGTAAGGATACCATACTCGACAAAAGCTGTTCGACAGCTCTCTTGGTTGCATTCCAGCCAAAATTCGCAGGCACCTCTTTTGTAAAACAAGAGGTCTTTGTAAATTCCGTAAACTAGAATTTCCCCATAAACAAAGACCATATCGGAGATGTGAGTTGAACACTGCATAATATGCAACAGTTGCTGTTTTCTTGTCACTAATTTCTTTTATTCTTTTCACCACATACAGTCCAGTACTTAGTTTTTTACATAGGTTGTCTATGTGCTGAGTCCAACTGAGGTCATTGTCAATAACCACTCCTAGGTACTTGGCTACATCCACAGGAACAATATTGGGTAATAGCCCCTACTTCGTGTTTCCTTCTACCCATAACTAGTTGTTTCGATTTAGCCTCATTTACCACCAGGTTGTTATTGTGGCAGTATTGAATTGCCATCTCCATGGCAATGTGTGATGAAACCTCTAATCTACTAGGCATTTTGTCACTTAGTAGGAGCACCGTATCATCAGCATACATGATGGTAGTTGAATATTGTTCCAGAAATCCAGGAAGGTCACTGGTGAAAAGAATAAACAGTACAGGGCCAAGAACGGACCCCTGTGGTACCCCTCTTGTGACTGTTAAGGGCTTTGATCTCACTAATCTTCTACACCCCTTATCCATGTGTTTCAGCTCAACCAGCTGTTGTCTGCCTTCTAAGTAGCTTCGAAACCAACTAGCCGTAATTCCTCTTATCCCAAAATGTGCCATCTTCATTAATAATTGGTGATGGTCAAGGCAATCGAATGCCTTACTGAAGTCTAGTAGAATTGAAGTGGTGGTGTCTCCAGCTTCAAGCTTGTCAATAATACATTCTACTAGACTTACTATTGCTGTTGTTGTAGATCTGCCCTTTATAAAGCCATGTTGCTGTGCTGTTAGTAGATCGTAGTATTTCAAATGTTCCAAGAGGCGGCACAGCACAATTTTTTCAAAAACTTTGGACAATGTTGATATTAAAGATATTGGGCGATAATTACAAATTTCAGCAGAGTTGCCTTCCTTGAACAAAGGCATTACTTTGGCTAATTTTAGGTAACATGGGAATTTACCCTCCTTAAGTGACAAATTTATGAGAAGAGTCAGTGGCTGTGCAAGCTCATTACAGCAGGCCTTGAGAAGTTTGGAGGATATGTCGTCTATTCCTGCAGATGTCTTGCTTTTTTAAGGACATTATAATATGTTTTACTTCCCTAACTGTAGTAGGTTGTAGGTAGAGGTCTGGAGTGTTGGAACTACTAGTTGCTACAACTTGATTTGATTGGGGATTAGCTGCAAGTGCTTTATCAGCCAGCTTTTATAAAAGTGATATTCATCAAATCTGCCATCTTCTGAGGATCAGTAATCACTTCTCCTGTTGGGCCTATAAGTTTATGGAGACCGGGGGTGAATAGTGTGTAAAGAGGTATAGGTATCATGTAGTGTCAGCTGGTCAGCTGGTCAGCTGACACTACAGAGGTCTCTCACAATGACTGAGCTAAGCAACATTGGGCATTTATAATTATAAATACATACAAAATACTCAATTATAAAAGTTTGAAGAAAGAAGAACGTAAGCTAAACACGATAGATCCATGACACATAGAACTTACCTGTTCTCCAGCAAACAACTCATTAGCATCTGTGGGCTGGTGTCCGTCAGTACCATATCGTCCAGATTGTCCATTTTCGGTCTCTGAGTGATGGGAATTAACCAAACCAAATTTATTCCAGTCAATGTCTCTCTTTCTTGATGGTTCAGTTCTAGTAGCCATCTGCCAGATATAATACAGTAAAATTATATATGAACATTCCAAAATGTTAAGACCAATAAGGTCTACTTACTAGCTTATCACATTGAATAATAAAAACCTAAGAATTATTAAATTAAAATATCAGTTTTATTCTAGGACAAAATTATAAACTCTAAATAAATGTGATATTAGGAAAGAAAGAAAACAGCTATTCTTTATTTAAACAGCTACAAAAGCCACATAATAGCATATTTACTTTGTCAATAAAACATTTACTTTTATTTTGACATAGCAAATATATAGCTCTTTCACATGCATTTAAAATAACAAAATTAAAACCTTCATTTACAGATGCCCATTAAAGTAAAATTATTGGAAGGAAAATTCTCAACACTGTCTTGACATCCTGCAACAATTCTTTTAACTAACTCTCAACCACACACAGCCTACATTCAATCCTCAACGAATCCGTCTGAGAAGGGTAGAAGAGCCTAGAATCATTGCACATTAATATCTCTCATATGAAGTGGTTTTACGTTTTGGAATTGTTATCTGTACAGAGATTGTAGGTATGATCAATCAGGAGACTCCGAACATAAGCAGCTGAAATTAGCACGAATAAGGAAAACAACTGTGCATGTCACGGTCATGGAAGACTCATGCCGCAAATGAGAAATAACTGCGTCAGCAATATAGTTTGTGTGTGGCATGAGCCACCCGTGATTCATGTGTAATAATACTCTTTATTTTATTAATTATAAAATATACCCTCTCCACCTCAATCCCCAATTAAATTTGTAAGACATCTATCAAAAAATATATCTCCCAAACAGTGGTTTGGTGAAATCCTGTAGGGTCACCAAACCCCATCATAACTTTGCTCTGAGTCAAATATCAGAGTTGATATTCTTACACTACTTTAATATATATATATATATATATATATATATATATATATATATATATATATATATATATATATATATATGGAATAGAATGTATATTCTGTACAAAAATCAGATTTTTATAACAAGTCCTATGCCTACCAGAGAGATAGAGGGCTTTGAACGTTACAAATTTTAAAAAATTTCAGATCTAAAAAATTTATAAAAAATAAAGGAAGCATGTTTTAAGGCTAAAACTCCATTATATGTTACAAGCTATAACATCTAAATAAATAAAAAGTATCACTTGTTCTTTACTATTTAAACTTTCAAAAAGTTAAGATTCCCAATTTTTAACACAGACCATTATTTAAGAAATTAAACTTTGCATTTAGAGCTATAAAGAAGATAACAAATATTGTAGAAACGATCTTTCTAAAAAGAATAGTGATGGTGTGAAAGCTTTAGTATAATTCAATCCAAAGATAATCAATTTAATGCTAATGTCTGCAAAGCCAAAAATCGCAGGATTTTTTCACAAAAATGGCCACTACGCATAAACATTGAAAAGCAATTAATTCTTATTTATATTTTTATTTTAATTATATTATACTTATTTAAAGAAAAAATCATATGGATCACTTAAAGGATCACTTCATATGGATTGACTCATACCAAACATGTTAAGCTGTTTTCTTGACAATATAAGTTAAGCCTTTGGTGTCCAGAGTACATGTAAAAGTGATATCTTACTTTTCCAAAATTGAAATAAGTCCCAAATAAATAAGCATGTTTAATAACTTTCTGAAATACTTTTCTAACATAGAAAGAATTATTGGACTTTAAATTTGTATACTTAAATTATAAATTAACTGAATAACACAAAATAATGTATTTTCAATTACATATTGTAATATTAAAAACTCTCTAGGCTAACCTATAAAATGTTGCATACCTACAATCTAATGATGATTACCACTGATCTCAAAAGTTTGACAATAATATTTGTTTTTATTGCTGTATAAATCCGTACAAAATATTAAGGATTAATCCACTATAAAACGATTTAATGAAAATGAGTCATACCAAACCCTATTATACTACTATCTCTTGGCATGTTTAGCACTTGACAAGCTAGCAGAAGCATCACATCAACTAGGGACGTTGCTCTTGGTTGAATATCATAGATTATACACCACACTAGAAATGGATGATGTCGAAAAAGGGATTTTTATACAAATATATTATTTACATCACTTACAGTATTACAACAATGCAAAATTATTTATTCAACAGCCAGGTTTCTGTTCAATATTAATTATTTTATTATTACTTTAAAACACTTTAAAATGAAAAAAATGTAAGATACTAATTTCATTTATATCTTTGATTTATTTTATAAATAAATTTCCAAGGTTGTCGGATATTCTCTTTCGATAAAAACGAAAATAGTAGATTGATTTACATTTCACACTTTTTAAATTATTGAAATGTAAGTAGCACAATACCGTAATTTTTCTACTTTTATTCTTTGTTCCAAAACAAAAGTAAATTATGGAATTTTGTTACAAGTATTATTTCCTTACTTCAAATATATTTAATAACTGATAGTATAATTAACTTTATTGCTCAACCACACACATTTCTTTTGTACTGTTTATCTATAAGTAATAGAATTAGACTGAATAACTGTCTATTAGAAAAAAAACTATGGTTCAACTATCTGCTGGATGATTAAAGAATGTAAAAAATGTAAACGTTGACTATCCATAGGGTAAAACGTTGTGGGACATCTTGTTTAGGCGATGCCATCATAGTACCGGTGTATTCCTGCCGTGTCCAACAGATTAGTTCTTGATTCCATACAGGAAAAAATCAACGGTGATATTAATATCTAATGTTATTTTTATCTGTGTAGGAATATATGTTACTTTTATTAGTAGATCTAACGCATTAGTTATATGAGTTTACCTTTTTGGAAGTCTGTGTGGCTATTAAATGTTGAATACATAAAAGTGGTAGTCTCATTGTCTCATCAATTGTGTACCTGATGAGACAATGACACTACCACTTCACCTATCTAAGGTGTCTCTCATGTCGAAACGATGTAAATGCTTTGTTTTGAGCTTCTTTGTCGCCGACTTTCTTTGGATCTCTTCAGACGAATATGACTCCAGATTTCAGGAGTCAAATCTGAGACAGCGTCAGATAGAAGACGCTGCAATAAAAGGAAGGTGAACTGGAGCTACACTCAAAATTCAGTTGAATCAACCCTTCCTACCATAGCTACGTTATACTGGGAGGTGGTTAAAAAAAATAATGGCGTATTCGTATATAAGTTAACTTCTTTTTACAATTTTCTGTATCATGTTTAATTATTTGTAAATTGTTTTTATTTCTTGTGCTATAGCTATGTTTGTCAACATTGCTAAGTAATGTGACAATAATATTTTTCACATGCAAAACTGTTTTATACATAATTATATCAATACGAATTATCTTCATGCAAAAATAAAAAATTGAAAAACTCTTTATAAATTTTCGTACGCTGAGACGAAATATATAAAATGTATATATATATATACTGAGTATAAAATATATATGAGTATATATACTGTAAACTGTCATTGTTCCCATTTCATTGAAGTGACTTTTACAACGTGCATCATGATTAAGATTTAACATAATTCATGACTTTTTGTAAGGGATACAATTCATATTATAAAGAGATTTTGACCAACACTTCCACTCCATATAAGATGTGTGAGTGGATCAAAGCAAAATAAATAGATTTAAGCGTTATTACATTACGAGATAGAGATAACCTTTTAATTGCAAAAATAACAGAACTTAATTTAAAATATAGTTGATCAATGTGAAAAGACCAATAGTGCTATCTCCTACTAATCCTAAAATGTTGTATTATCATGAAATTTAACAGGAATTTGCTGATTTTTACTCAAGTTATTGGGATTGTGACATAAGTATTTGACAAAAATTGTTTTATTTTTATCAAGCAATAGATCTAATGCGTTTAGTTTTTTTTTACTGTGTTTATTGCTGATTCCAATCCAGGATAAATGTTGTCAACATTTTGACGAATACAGTTAAATTTATATCGTAAACAAATAGATAAAAACGCATTACTAATTTTCAGTTATGCGAGGCATTGTGGCAATTTACTTATATAACAAAAGAAATGAAAATGGCCTAAGTACAGATCCTTGTGGCACTGAATATTTAATTAGTCTAGTTTTATATTTTATTATTAAGATTCTATTCTTAGTTATTTGTGTGGTTTCAACATATTGTTGCCTATCTGTTACATAAGATTTAAATTAAAGCCAAATCTTTACCAGCGGCGTCATAAAAACTTAATTTTTCAATCAAAATAAAGTGTGGCACACTGTTAAAAACTTTAGTTAAATCAATAAATGCAGTTATTAGTTGTTCATTACTATCTATTTTATTTATTGTTCTGTCTAAAACCAAGATTATCTAATAAGTTATTATTTTCAAAGTAATCGGTCAATTGTATTAACATACATTTTTCAAACCTTTAATAATGAGGGCAGTATAGAAAATGTTTAATTCATTAGGAGGAATCTGATCATAACCTGAGGACCACTTACTTTTGACAGAACTGATTAACTATTTTGGGAATTATTCAATTATCTACCATGTAAGTTCACTACCTCATATTGATCAATACCATTTTCCCTCATGTTTCAATTCAATTTGTTGGTGAAAAGTGTTTTTGTTTTTCCCAAATTCAGCGTTAACCAATTGCAAAGTTGGCTTTACAATGTATTCAGATTTACTTGTTTTATCATTAAAAGTTTCTTTTTTGTTTGTTTATTAATTTCTGTAATTCCTTTCGTTTATTAGTTTGTAATCTTGTTATCAATCTATTCTTTATTGTCAGTTTTAGTTCGTACATTTTTATGGGAAAATTTTGGTCAAGAAATACTTGAGCACATTGTAAAACAAAGGAAATTTGTTTTCAATTTGGTGTTTCCCCCCCCCCCCCCCACCCCCCCCCCCCCCCACCCCCCCCCCCCCCCACCCCCCCCCCCCCCCACCCCCCCCCCCCCCCACCCCCCCCCCCCCCCACCCATAACCACTTTTATTACCTGAAAAACAAGCCCGGTTTTCTAGCGGACAGTGGGGGACTTAGAAATTAATAGTCATATATTTTTGACCAGCTGTACCAATTTAAAAAAAATTTAAATTTGAATTTGAACTTCAAAAAGACATTTTTTTTTGGAATTTTTAAAAAGTATGAAGATAATTCACCTTTTTTCTAATTAATAATTCAGTAGTACAACAAAAAAAGGTGTTTCAAATATTTGGGGGTACAAAAATGATGACCTCACTGGCAACTCATATCAACTGTGTATGCCAGTCGCTGTCTTCGACTGTATTCCTAATTTTCCCAACTTGCCAAATACCGTAACAAGTTTCTTCTTAAACTTGAAATACTACCCCCTCTCGTTGAGTCTCGCTTGAGATATGGCCTGCTGGTCTGGGGATCAGCTACACTAGCACAAATTAATAGAGTGTTTGTGTGCAAAAGCGTGCTGTTCGTGTACTCGCTGGACTGAAAAAACCGATAATCATGCAAAATTGCTTTTAAAGAAATGAACCTCTTAACGCTACCGTCATTGTATATATTTTGAAACAATTAATGTTTGCAAAATTTAACAGTGTAGCAGTTACTGATGGATTCCGCAGTACACGAGCACAACGCCCGGGCTCGAGTAAACCTTCGCCAAACTCCACACCGGACCGTTTGGGCAGCGAGTTTACCGCACAATGTCGTGCCAGGTGCTTTTGGAACTTCCTGAACCGCTGAAGTGACATTCCAAATTAAGGAAGAATTTAAAAGAAAACTAAAGGAGCATTTAGTGGGCTTGTTTTTACATCGGCCTGGGAGAGTTTCTAGAATAATAATGTTTTTGTTTTAATTGTTTTGTTTTTTCTTGCTATTTATTAGTTGGAATTGTAAACTTCTTTTTATAATCGGGCATAAACTAACAATTGTTTGTAAAGTTGTGACTCGTTATACATTTTTTAGCTTTTTTTTTTTTACAATAATTATAATTATGTAGACTAATAAAAAAAAAATTAGTATAATATTTACTGTTGTATAACAATTGTATTTTTATTGTTTTACTTTATAAGGCTATGTATTTACAGCATGCACTTGACTCTGTCATACCAAACAAAAGTTGTTCTTACGACAATAAAAGGAATTTGAAATTTGTAATTTTCGAATTTGATAAGTATTCCAGTGCTATACTTCAACATTTATTCCAGTCTTTCTTAATTGTCCAGCAATTAGAACAACAATTTTATACTTTTCCAAACAATGCACGCTGGAAAATTAAAAAAAGCATTATGTACTCTGATTTAGCGACGAATGAAAAACAAAAATTATTGGTTGTAGAGCAAATATATTCGAATGATTATTTCCACCCAGAACTCAGGCATCATTCGGTTTCAACACTAGGGCCAGAACCGCAGCGCGGGTGGACTCTGACGTTGCCTTCAAATATTTGGTAGGGCCTACCACATCACCACTAGACCGCATTTCAGGCTGATTAATCAGTCAAACATTAAGTTTATTCGGTTGAATCTGACCATTATCAATTACTTGTTTGGTTATTTGTAATTCTCAGAACGCATTTTAAAAATTATAACTGGGACCCAAGTATTTTGGGATTGGATATCTTTCCATGGGATGATTATCACTCATTTTGGATGTAGGAAAAGTATATATTAAGTCCAACGAATCTTTGTTTAGTATATGTATAATTTCAATATCACAAAAGTACTTAATCCACTGGACCTCGAAAACTGGATCTCTAACGTTGCCGGGTGAGTAGCACTTACCACTACACCACAGAACCCTTACCTTTTATGATTCAATTATTTTTACCATCTAGCCGTTTCTTTCACTTAAGTGTTTAAATAACCAAACTAACTTATGACCAGAAAGACTACATAATGTAAATAAAATAGTTTGACAGGTATTAGTTCTACCGATCGTAGGTTAGTTTGGTTATTGAAAGCATATGCGAAAGAAAACGGTCCCCAAATAAAAAATAAATTGAATCGTAAAAAGTTGAATTCCAGCAAGTGAGGGATCCGGGTTTTTAGTCCCGTAAATGTTGAGTTTCAATGTATATTTAAAATTAAATTAGGCTATTGTCATTTATTAACAAATTTAAAGAATGCAAATACGTAACATATAAAAGTACTGAGGTCGCATTCAGAGAAAAAAATTATAAACTTGACGTGTTTACCCGCCCACGGACATACACGCTCTCCGGAGAACAAAGAGCGAGCCGTGGGCGGGCCTCGCGGGCCCTAAAGGGACACACGCCTCCGGTTGCGTGAACGCACAGGCAAACGATCCGCCGATGGTGGCCCAGTATATGTGGTCCGTCCTCATCAGCGATAATCAATAGAAGAACATAGACTGGATAATCCCTATAACCTAATACATTACGGCAGTGTGAAGCCAACCCACACCCACTCTGGTGACAAACCGGGCCGGGCCACCCAGCTCGCGGCGTGTATACATTTTAATTCGCCGCGTTTCATTAACACCGTTGGATTATACAGTTAGAGTTCGGGATAAACACTTGAAATTTCACAATTTTGTAGTCAATACTATGGACAATGATGATGTTAGTAGATTAAACATTTTTAAAAGTTTATTACAAGTATTATAAAATAAATATTATTAATTAAAAACCAAATTGAAGCTTTGGCGGATGAAACATGAAATAATGAGTCGGCTGCTACTTTTTTTATTTAATTGGTCAGGCGAGTTTCTAGTCTGCGAGAAAGTATTGAGATAATAAAACCAAATTTCTACCGTATTGTAATTTTTTATAATTTATGGATGTGAACAGAATTGTCGAGAAACGAGGTATAAAGCAGATACAAATTTCATGCGGCGCAAACACGTACCCGCCGCCTCGCCTCCAAATACGCTGACAAATAGGTTAAATGTTTAAATGCTCAACCTGTTTTTATACTCAAAAAATCTATAAACATTAATAACTTTTAATTATGGGAATAAATTAAATTTTGATTTTAAATCAACTAATCGTTCGTAGCGTGTTTCAAAAACCCACAAGTACATAATAAAAATGAAATATTATATGTACGATTTTTAAAGCCTACAAATTCTCAACCTTTTACAATACGGAATAATTTAAATGTCTAACTTAAATAGTAAGTTTACTTTTTATGTGATTGTTACCAGTTTAACATGTTTTACTGTTTATTTGGTGTTACACGTATGTATCCCAATGAATGGGATCTAACATTAAATACAGGTTACAGTTATAGTTTTTACAGTATTATATTTCCCTTACTTACAAATGAAATACACATGTACACCAATTACCAGCGAAGTATATTTTTTTAGGGGGTGTTGATCATTCTTAAAAAACATGCCAAACTTCCAATAATATACGGAAATCTTTAATCGGGTGGCAAGCAAAAGCAAAACAATCGAGAGTAGCGAGCCCTTCCTAGCCACCACGGACGCTCGGTAGTGGGTGACTTCATCCGCTGCCATCCCCACCACTCTGTGAGTGATTACCGGCTTCCAAGCCGCGCGCCCCGATTCGCAAAGTCTATGTTCTTCTTTGGTCGCGTTCCTCATTAGACCACTGGGCCTGTGCGTGGATCTTATCAAACAGAATGTGGAGGAGAACTTCATACAAGAACAAGGTCAAATGGTACTGATAAAAAGTTGCTTTGGTCTCAAACAGGATCCTGAACTAGCGAATATCTTCCAACATAGATTCCAAAGTCCTCGAAGTCGTAGACCGATCGGCCAGTAGTTCATATATTTGGATTTCCTGTGCACTTACTAGACATTAATTTAAGAAAGAAATTCAGCTATAATTTCTGTTAGATAGTAAAGGTACCATTTTCCAAACACCCTTATTTAATTTGACCTTTGTTTTATTTATTTTTTTGGTACCATATTAGTGGGCCACGAGGTTTCAGGCAGAAACAGGCTTAAATAGGGTTCGGGCCTCTCTTTTTCAAATGTGTTTGAGTCCATCGTAGAATACTGCACGGAGGTATTCGCACACTGTGACTATTGCACTAGCGCATGATTTGGAAATAAACTATGCGCTTTATTCAGTAGTGAAGATCGACATTTAATATGGCAGAAGAAGATGGTTCTGGTTTATTATAGTTTTCTAGTAATCAGTTTAGTTTGTCCATTTTTCGATGTTTTTAGTTACATTTTAAATGTCTTGTATCTTTAAACGTAATACTGAAAGTGATTTGCTGAATTTACCGCCTCCCAAGGGACGTATCCAGCGAGGGAGCAAAGAGGTTTTCCGGACCCCCCCGCCCACCAAATTTTTTCAATTTGTTCAATTTACGTTTTTAGTAATCGATTCTATTATTTATTTATTCAGTATTATTACTGACATTGTTACTGCAGAAAAATAGTTTTTTAAGGTACAAAATGGAGCAACTAACTATCTGTCCAACTATAGGAAAAAACATCAGTTGTTTGGGACCCTCCAAACATTTTCCTGGATATAAGTTGTGTGGCCCCTCCTTAATTCAATTCCTAGATACGGCCACTGCACTGAACCCCCTCATGGATTAATTTAAGCAGATCACTTTGGTGGTTTATATTTATACAAGTAAATATTGCATGACAATTTGAGCTTATTTTTAGAAGGTGTCTACGGGAAAGACTGGGTGCGCTGGGAGGGGGAAGGAGGGGGACCATAAGGCGCCAGTGCACTCGTGACGCGTGTGTCAACAGTAGGATTTCGAGGAGGCCAGTGGAGTGTCGCAGTTATATCGCAGGCTGTGGCTGTGCGTGTGGTGTCATATGCCACCGCCACTGCCACTTAATCAGCTGATAGATTGATGAGGTGAGAACGACAAACTCCTACTGTTCCTCAGCCCCCGTAGTAGCTCTAACAGTCTTCAGCTTTTGGTATACTAGAGTTCCTTTCACAAGAGGTGTACTTGAAAACATTACAGAAGTTTCGTAACTCAATTTTTTAAATTCAATCATTGAATAGATTGTTGAAGTCCTAAATACTCGTGTAGATTGAAAAAAATGTCAATTATGTCTGTCCGCACGATATATCGAGAAAAGAATGACCTAATATATTTTCTTAATAGGCAACATGTCCATACCCATGGGGATTTAGCTGAGCATTAGTGAACACTTCATGAATGTATAGTGGAATACATTTCTTAACTTAGGAAATCACTTGTGTAAAGTTGGAAATAACTTTTAAAGGTCGGCGAGAATCGTAGTTTATTCAGTAACCACCTTCCGAAGATTGCAGTAATGATCGGAGTTTATGGATACCCTGAAATTTTGAAAGCCCTTAATTATGGCGCTCTTGTTTTTATTCCCATATGGACAATGTTTACATTTGTCACATACTTGTTGTACTACACCTACATTATTACTTTATCTGAGTTACGGGATATGCCAAAAATTTTGAAGATTATTACTTCACATGTACTGAAATGTTGTGTACTTTGAATTATTATCTCAGAAACGTTTTCAAAACTTTTTGCTTACTTCATCGTATAAATACTAAGATTGTTTAGAAATTACGGTAGTAAAGTTTTCTTATTCTTAGAATAAAAATTTAGTGTAAAACAATTTTTACGTGGGAGTAATTAATACTAAATTTCGGGAAAACCTCCTGTGGAAAACAGAATTAACAAAAATTACTTTTAGTTAACGTTTTTTACAGTGAATAAATGAAGACGATACCCTTATTCTGGGACATCAAAATGATCATTATTTTCAATTAGTCATGTTTAAAATTTTATTTGCTTGTTTTGTACTCATTTTTACGATGTTTCAATACCTCTTCATACTTCGTGACACTCTCAGTGACTTTGAAGTGTGCAGTCCCTTTCAAAGCATTTGCTATCATCCTGTATCAACAATTTGTTCCAACTTTTTTTCAATGTTTAAATGACAGCTAAAGCACCATATTCCAATATGGTGTACAATTAAAAAGTATTCTTCTAGAATTCTTGTCCCCGGGGTATATGGTTGAAATGTTTTTTTCTAAATGGAGTTTTGTCATCATGACCATCTTTTGAACATAGGTGTGCCACGACGATCTGCAAAGGTTGGTCTAACTGCTTCCAAAAACTTGATTTATAAAAGAAATTTTCAGTCCTTAATTTCACTTAACCAAAATGTATGAACCCGGCATTTTAAGTCTAGCTCCTGTAAAGTGATTTATGAGTTTCGTGGAAACTTTCATAGTTAAACTTTAATATAAAATTGACATGTTGTTCAAGAAAAGAACGTGGATTTGATTAGGTCGATTTTCTTTGAGCCGAGTTTCCCAAATTTATGACATCGACAATCCAAGTACATAATATTTTAAGTTAAAGTTGAATGAAGGATAAAAATGTAAGCGTGTAGATAAGGGTAAAACCCTTGTTTATTCGCTAATTCCGTTTTTAATATCTGAAAAAACGTATCAGTTTAACAATCGGAACCCAGAGCTTTCACCCTGTTTATGGAGTTTTACATATAAAAAAGTAAAATAAAGCAAAAAATGTCAAAGGTTTATTTGGCCAATTTCTCTTCCCAAATTTATTAAAATCCCCCGGGAATAATTTTTAAAATCAATAAATAAAATATTAAAATTATAAGTTGCACCAATAGCAAAAATTAAAAGAGAGCTTTTAGTAGTATGTAAAATTGGGCTCTGTTTTCAGCCGGGCTTAATTTTTAGGAATCATCTTTTTTAATAGATTTTCTTTAAAGAAACCTATTTTAAATGAAATTTTTTTTAGTAATGAACACTAAATTCTAATTTAAGGGGAAACCCATTCATGGTTTTTTGAGATAAATTTATTTATAACCAAATTTTAAAACCCTCCCCATGTTGAGAGCCTAGTTCAGATGCGTGGCCAAAAACTAACTAGCATGCTTCTTAAACAGGCAACTAGTAAGTAAAATAAAAGTTTAGTTGGGTTCAAATCTTATAATCAGGTCTTAGCTAAAAATTTATCTGAATAGTAAAATACCAAGCCCCTTTTTTTTTTTTAAACCCTTTAATCGGCTCGTTTCGTATAAGACTTTTTGACAACAGAAAATTAGTAATTTAAAATTTTAAAAAATGAAACCCAAACCCTTTTTAAGCCTTAGATTTCCCTCATGCCACTGGAGTAAAGGGGGGGATCTACTATCGGTAAGGGGGAGACTCGATCAGTAAAAGGTGATGATACTGATAAAAGTCAACGATTAAATACAGTTTTATACCTACACCTCTCTAGCACAGATCCAAGCCGACGGCTTAGACCCCCGCTATTGCACTTCCAAAATTCCTTCACTCATAACAGTGCCGGGAAAACCCTTATAGGGTCTGCGTTACCCCAATAAGAAACTTGAAGGAAAAATGATTTTCGGTCTTTGCATTTTTTAAAAAATCGAAACACACTTTCGCGAGCTGCAATCTGACTCTGTTCAAAGATTAACCAACCTATCACATAATACAATTTTATACGGGAAAAATGGCAAATTTTCAAAAAACCCCTTTTTCCCTAAGATCCTTGCATGTCAAAAGCAACATCAAACAAAAAAAAAGACATTGCGTTGTAAATTTTTCGAAAACCCAACCAAAAAAAAATTTTTTTTAGGCTTTAATCATGTTTAATTTTAGTAAGAAGTAGTCCCAGACTTTAAAATAAGTTTGGATGAAAAAAAATATGAATTTGGTATTAATGTATTTCTCGACTTTCCCTAAATTCAATGAATTTTCCCACCTTTGGTAAATAAAGAAATCCGTCAAAAAATTTAAAAATTTTTAAAATAATAATTTTTCCAAAATACTTATTGACTTTTGGTATTTTCATTTTTTTTTGCAATTCATTTTAATGCTTTAAAGATTTTTTTTAATTTGCAGATGTTTCTGTTTATATAAATGTTGATGTCCCGCCCGGGGGAAAGCGTGTAAGTAGAATGTTGTAGAAATAATAAAGACGTCCTCAATACTAAAGGCCCTACCACTTCCACCCAATAACAACTAAAAAAACATAACCCCAAAATGTCTGTAGGGTCCCCTTTAATGTATGCTAGGATGTTAGGTAATTGGATAATGTCTATAATAGAGAAAAGTTTGCCTTTTTTCAACATTAGTTTTTTTGAGGCCTTGAATTTGTTCCTATAATTTTTTTATATTTTCCTATCCTTGTAATTTAAAGCTGGAATAGTTTTAGACCTTATTAACCGATGTGCTTAAGCTTTGTGCTGTGGCCTTCCCACAAGGCCCTGCGGAGCTAAGGGCAATAGTTCTTTTAGCTCCGTATGATGTTGGAAATTTTAAAGTTTTGGGTCTAAATCGCCTTTTTGCTGTAACAACAGGCCCTTTTTCCGATGTTTGAGAATCGATTAGCTAGGCCCGGAAGCCTTACTGAGATTGGGGGTGTTTCCAATGATAGTTAACCAGACATTAAACCTTAAAAAATTGCAAAACCCCCCTTGTTTCCCAAAGATGTATTTACCATACACTGAATATAAACACAAGGATAGCAATCGCAATGTCACATTTGTTCAATAAATTCCCTATCCTTTTACTAGTTGCCCAATGAAACCATTTTTCCTTGATACTTTACTAAATTGTTTTTATAAAAACTTTAAAAATCCATTTTTAAAAGTTCTTGGACCCCTTTTTGGGTATCCTGCCCAGAATATGTTACCCTAGGAAAAATTGCCCAAAAGGGAAATTAGGCTAAGCAATGAATTTTTTTCACCAAAGGGATATGGCGAGAATTGTTTATTTATGCCAAAATCGAGATAGGATAGATATAAAATGCGTTTGTTTACAAAAATATAATTATTTATGTAATAATTATTAATATTGAAATCGTGGTTGCAATACAATTGATGTAAAGCAAAACTAAATAGTTCCCTGGGGCTTTCATTTTGTGTCGCTACGGACCTGTGTGCCCTTTATTTTTCTGTCATAAACGTTTTTTTTGTTAAGATTGTAAAAAAAGGTTTTTTTTTTGTACCCATGAACTTGTGTTTCTTCTTTCCTGTCGAGTTTTTATGTTTTTTGCCTTTGGGCCTCATATTTATAATGCATTAATTCTTATTTTTTTTGTTTCCTGATTTTTTGGTGTATATTCTGTATTTAAGATTTGTTTTTTATGTTTATTCATCGAAACGGTATCCCCCCAAATTTACAGAAATAATTTAATAATATTGGATAACACAAACAATAAAGCCTACTAATTCTATAAAAATATACAATAATTAATGCTTTTAGATATGTGGAAAACAACTAGCGAAAAAAGTTGGGAAAGTGGTGAGCAAACAGCAGTGTAACAAATAGGGTCTAGACAAGAAAACGGGGCATTATTTGTAAAAAATTTTTTTCAATTTTTGTGTGTATTTATCGCCCTGTTTTCTTCTTGAATTGCCAATTTCGATTAAATTTTTATTTAGGTTATTTTGATATATTAAGTATTTTTTTCTCAAAATAAAATTTATAATCTATAGGTTTCTCTAATTTTAGGAGGGTTTGTAATTAGTAAAGTCTTGATTTCACGTAGTAAAAAAAGATATTTTAAACTTTAAAAAATTGTTTATAATGAAAATTGCTTTGTTGAAGTGTATGTAATTAAAAATTTTAAATAAAAGGCCAGGGTTTTGTAGAGACCTAAAGAGATTGTAAAAAATTTTAAAATTTAAAAATAAAAATATTTATGCTCCATAAAATTTTTTAAAAAGTACCCTATTTTCCCCTTAATTATACTGTTTTTAAAAAACTTTTCTTTTTTTAATAAATTAGAGTTGGAGATATAATTATCATGAACTCAGTTTCGTTTTTACTTTCTTCGCAAAGTAGAACAAAATTTTTCATTGTTTTATTCCCATTCGGATCAGAACACCAACTTGGTTGATAAGAAAAACCTGCACTTGAAAAAATTTTTACCCCTAATAATGCTTCGAGTTTCAGGCGAGTGGTTTTGAGTAGAATATTTAAGTGGTTTAAATTATATAATTCAAAATTTGATCATATTTTATTAGTTTTAAAAGAAGTCAAACGCTTAAAATTGTAAATTCAGCGTCAGAAAACTTGGTACCGCTTTAAGGGCGACTTTCAAACTCCATACCTATTTTTCTGACTATGATATAAAATATTTTTTGGTCGGCGGTCAGTTGTACGCGTATTAAACTAAGAAAAATGCAATCAAAAAAAAATTATAAAAAAATCGAAAAACTTTATTTACCGAAGTGATCTAAAGATTGAACATCACGAAACGTAGTGTTATGATTTTGGTTTACTAACGATGGAAAATGCCCGGAAAAATCCTGTTCCTTTGAAAAATAAAGTAAGACAATCCGGGACTGACGATACTATTTGTTTTGTTTTTTTAATGAGATGGACGGTTGAAAGGTCCCCGATTTCGGATTTTTTCCAACGTATATGTTTTCAAAAGGGTAACCAACGTTTAAAAGGGTTGGAATTATCCCCCTTCGTCTGGAGACGTAATTAAAAACTTTAAAAATAAAGAACAGAAAGAAAAGGGAAAAAAAAAGGGTTTAAAAAAATGACCCCAAAAACTGCGTGGGTCCCGTTTGTTTTTGTCATTTTCCCCTTTTTCTTTTTTCTTTTAAAATTTTTTATTTATTGAACCCCCCCCCCCCCCCACTGACTAAGACAACACCAACCCCGAAACTTTTTATACTATTTTATTACAACCTTTTCGAGCTTAAAATAACAAAAACTTTTTACAAAAAAGAACAAAAAAAATATTTTAGTACAAAATCTTTTTTTAATAAAAAATTTTTATTTTTTAAAAATTCATATATTTTATATAATTTTTTTTACATTTAATTTACAAACACAACTTTAAATTCAAAAATAAAAAATTTAACAATTTTTTCTTTTTTAATTTTTTAAAATCAACCCATTTAAAACATTTGAAATAATTACCACATTTCATTTTATTTTTAAAAAAATTGTAAATAAAAACAGAAATTTAAAATTTTGTAAAAAAAATCGTAATTATCTGTAACACAGATCTATTTTTTGTTCTATATATGCTGTTTTCTACTTTTTCCCAGAATCCAAAATAAATTTTTATAAAACATTTAATTTGGGTAGTTGAAAATAGAGCTAAAAACAAAAATTGCTAACAAAAACTTTTTATTGTACTACCCCTCAAAAATGCCTTTTACACATCTCTCCCCAAACCCCTAATTTAGATCCCCGGGTACGGAATATTTTTTTTTTTATAAAAAATTATGAAATAATTGTAAAAAAACTAATAAGCTAGAGGGTTTCGTAAATTTTCCCTTTTCATATAAAATGTTGTATGTTTTTTTGGTTTTGTGGTTTTGTCCTTTTTAATTTCCCCAAAGATTTCATTAACGCAACTTTTGATAGTTCAGATCAAGTGTTTCCTTAATGGTTTTTTAAGTTTGGTAAAACCGTATTCTAAATTTGAAAGCAAACATAAACATACAGTGTTCCCCGTGCAGACATACATCCATACCCCCCCCAAAATAAGTAGTCCCAAAAAAAAAAAATTGTTTTATATTTTAACCCTTTTTGATTCCCTTCCGTTTCGTCAAAAAATAGTGCGATTTTAAAATAGTTTTCCTTCTTATAAACCTTCCTCTTCGATTTAAAAATAAACCTCCTTGCTCTGTAGTTTTAAAATGCGAATCGACTCTCGGCTCCCGGAAATTTTTTTTTTAAATTTTTTAGGTTTTCATATTTGGAATTCAAATTGCCAGCTAAAGCTGAAAGAGGGAAAAGGCTGGGCGTCATTAATGCCACTCTGGGTTTTGCTCAGAATTTCCCCTACTGTTAATGTATTTTTTTAAAAAAAAAAAAAAAAAAACAATGATTAACTCCCAACTGATCAAGAACCTTTCAGTTTACTTTTAAATCTTGTTCATTGGGTTCTTTTTTATATTTCTTTTAAACAAGGGGAAAAAACCGCTCCGGCAATGTCAATAAATTCCACTAAAGCTGAAAGATGGAGGCTGGCGTAAATTTATGCCCCCATTTGTTGTGCTCATGAATTTCTCTACCTGTTAATGTATTTAAAAAAAAAAAAAAAAAAAAAAAAAACAATAAATTAACTCCCAACTGATAAAAGAACTCTTTCATTGATTTTTAAAAATCTTGTTCATTGGGTTCTTTTTATATTACGGTGAAAACAAGAAAGAACATCGCTCCAGCATTGTCGTAAATTACCAGCTAAAGCTGAACTATGATATTCTGACGTAAATTAAGCTAACTCTAGTGTTGTGCTTATGAAATTCATTACCATTTCAAATTTTGCTTTTGAATATGAAAAAAATCAATGGTTTTTTAAACCCCTTTCACGGCAGGGAAAATTTTTTATAATTTTTTAAAAAAACCTAAAAAAACCCTTTTCACTTTGGGCCCCTTGAATATCCAAGGAAAAATTTTGTTTCTGAATTCGTTACATTTCCCGGAATTTAGGATTTCTCTCTGAATAATCGACACAGCCACAAATAGAGCTAATAATCACCCTGTTTCTGTTGTGGCTCAGGGAAAGGACGGGTGCCCCTACTAATTCACATTTAAACATTTTGCCCACCAATGGTTCCTCTCCACAGACCCGTTAAAAAAATGACTCTCCACTATTTCCAGCCCACTCGCAGCTCGCTGTTAAACAAAGTAGAGAAACAGGGTTTAAGTTGAAGTGGCCCCGCACTTCAGCGGTATTTTGGGGGGCTCAAGTGCTGTCTGATTGGCACAAGGTCACTCTTTTGCCAAACTCTCTGTGCGTCACGCTGGCGGGTGGGATAGGTCACCATCGATCAAGAGGGAAAAGCGCCGAGTTTTTCCGAGGGGCCCAAAACTTTAAAAAGCTAAATCCATATTCGTATTCAAATCTTAAATTTCAACAAAACCCCCCCCCAAAACAATTGGATGTGGCTAACGTCATGATACAAATAATTTAACGATGTTCAGCGGTAAAAAAAAAAATTCCATCGGAGGTTCCCAGAGGAGCAGATGCTGTAGATGTTAATATTCATATTAATATTGTAAATATTTATTGCAAGATCGAATATATTTTATAGCAAACGTCATTGTACAATAATGTAAACTAAACATTTAGACTTCCATACCACCAATTCTTCACAACACAGAACATACTTTTTTATTTCCATTCAATCATCGCCCAATGGTTCCCACTTAAATACGGGCTTTTTCTATGATTATAGTCTCCCAGGCGTCGGAGAATTTTTATATAATTTTTAAATTTGTTGGTCAATTGAACTCCTGCGAGGGCAAGCGATTCCATGTAATCACCGTTCTGTTGTTTCGGGAGTTTCGGTAGTTGTCTCTGCCTCTAGGTGCACAGTCAAGAGTTGAAAAAAACCTTTAAAATCTGGCTCTGCACCCAAACTCTTGAATTTCAGCTTTGTAATTTGATTTGTTTTTGCAATTATTTAAACACTCTCACGAACCTAGGTGGCGCAAATGCCCCCAAAAACTCCAGTCCGTACAGATGAGGTGTGGATAAGTCAATCCATAATATGCTTGTATTAAGGACCTTTTTGATGAACAGTATTCGGCTAAGGTACCTCAGAGCATGAAATACTCTGAGGCTAATTTTGAGCAGACGTGTTGGTTTTACTTGAAACGCTCGTTCTAGTGAAAATTTTTGAAGAGTAAAATTTATTTGCTGTTGTTGACGGAAACAGGATTTCCGGAGTATATAAGATTTTCACTTCGTTATGTTACCTGAATGGAGAAATGAATGATTGCAGTTTCTCGAAAGCGTAAGTTTTACTGAGTTTTTTTGTATGACCGAACGATGTCAAATTTTCGAACACCTTTGTTTCCATTCAACATCTTTTCTCGACGTTCAAAACAAACAAAAATTTTCATTCTCATGGTCGAGTCTACCCATTTGGCAGGGACCACCATGGGATGTATACCGAGTGCAAAGACTAATTGGATTTCGAAGACTTTGTTCGTTGGTTAAGGATGTGGAAAATGTTGAAACGCAGTTGTTTGAAGCCATAAAAGGGTTTCGTTCCAAACAAACTGAATTTGAAATATCGTTAAAGCAAAGAATTCGTATCATCTGCTTAATTTACGATTTGAACCATGCGTCAGTGATGATTTATATCATTGACATGAACCAGAAAAGATAAGGGACTGAGAATATATTCCTTGCTATTACGACTTGGTGAAGAAGTAAGTGATTTTGTAACCGCACTGGTTCTGTGGTTAAAGTCTACATGCCAATTTAAAACGAGGGAAAGGAAAAGAAATTTAAATCAGTCCTACTTGGGCTAGTATTGGATAGTAGAAATTTCCCCTTTAATACTTACGTATGGTCTTCGTTACATTACCCCGTTATTTTAGTTGCATTATATATTGGTGTATATATTTATATATTGTATTCTCTATATATAATATATATAACTATTATATATATATATATATTTATTTGAAACCCTTTTTAAACTGTCACTAGTATTTTGTCTCCAAAATTTTTGGATATTATGAATGAGATCTTTCATGGCGTGAATACTAATGTAATTAATGTACTAATTTGTCATAGTAAAGCTAAATTACCTTATGACTGAAGTTTTATTTGCCAGTTTATTACCAGATGTAGTTGTAATGTGGTCTTTGACGAGACCATGTTGTCGTGATTATAAGGTTGTCTCCGTAATAAATGCTAATACCTTCGCGCTTTTTTTTAAAGAGTCTTCCCTAATATTCTCTTTTTGGTGACTACAGCTGCCAAACATCTGATGCTGACGCCGCGGGTGTGTGAATCAACATAAACGTGAGAGGAAGTCTCTTGTAAGGTTTTATGAAGTTCGTAGGCAGAATTCCAAAAAAAATATTGGAAACCACCGTTGTTATCGTTTTGAGCCATTCTTTCAACCACCGCCAAGATATATAAATATAGTTCACTATTACTCCTATTTTGGCAGCAAAATAGCGGCAAATGCACATAATCATTTACTTTTACATCTCTTAAAGTGGTGTTTTTAGGTTTCTATTAGCCATACTTTTAAACTCTTAAAAATAAACTTGCTGTATGGATTATTCAATTCTCACGACCTCAGAATATATCCGAGCTCAACTGTCTTTCGTCCATTCGGTATCCATCACTCCCGAAAAGGGCGACCTTGTATTAACCCCCTTGAAGGAATTTTTTAGTAACGGAACCCTGTTCCTAAAAAAGTGCCCGGATCGCTTAGTGAAATACCGGCCGTGCGTCTGAAGACCGGCTTTTTTCTTAAGAATTGCAATATAAAACTGTGTATTTTATAAATACAATAATATGTTTCACTTCATATAAAATAAACTTTTTTATTGTCTAAATTCTAATGAATTATTTAAAACAAAATGATCTGCTAATATTTTTTGTTTTAAAAGTTTATATTCAATGTAGGAAGGAATTTCTTATGACAGCACTAGTTGTGTAATGGAGTGGGAAAAACAATAATTCGTACGTGGGAATTGAACTTTAACAAACATATGTACCTAATTCGAGGACCTTCTTATACAGAATTAATGCTCCGTCCCTTTAAGGAAATCTGATGATCAGTTTTGGTTGAGTTATTTTCTTTACTAAATTTAATATTTTTTGTCAATATATCTATTGAACTGTGTTGGAATGCAAAGTGACCCTAAGTTTACCTAGGACTATAGGTGGACCGGAAGTAAGTAAGATAGGTGGAGGCGAGCGAAGCGTAAAGTAAAGAATGTTTCTCTCTAACTTAGGGGTTGCAAAGTGGGCTTCAGTCGAGTAAGGGCCTACCGGGTGGAGGGTAAGTAAAGATAGGTGGAGGCCGAGAGCGTAATTCAAAGTGAAGAATTGTTTCTCTCTAAACTAGGGTCTGCAAAGTGCTGAGCTTCCCAGTCAGTAGGCTTACGGGTGGAGGGTAGTATGATAGGTGGAGGCGGAGAGCGTTAAAGTGAAGACTGTTACTCTCTAACTAGGGTTGCAAAGATGAGCTTCAGTCAGGTAGGCTACGGGTCGGAGGGTATAGTAAGATAGGTGGAGGCCGAGAGCGTAAAGTGAAGACTGTTTCTCTCTAACTAGGGTGCAAAGTGAGCTGCACGTCAGGTAGGCTCACGGGTGGAGGGGTAAGTAAGATAGGTGGGCGCGCTAGGTAGCGTAAATGTGAGGATGTTTCTCTCTAACTAGGGTGCAAAGTTGAGCTTCAGTCAGTAGGCTACGGGAGGAGGGTAAGTAAGATAGGTGGAGGCGAGAAGCTGTAAAGTGAAGAATGTTTCTCTCTAACTAGGGTGCAAAGTGAGCTTCAGTCTGTAGGCTATGGTCTGAGGGTAAGTAAGACTGGTGAGGAGAGGTCGTCTGAGAGCGTAAAAGTAAAGAATGTTTCTCTCTAAACTAAGGGTGCAAAGTGAGACTTCCAGTCAGTTAGGCTATGGTCTGAGGGTAAAGTAAGATAGGTGGGAGGCGAGAGCGTAAAGTGAAAGACTGTTTCTCCTCTAACTAGGGTTGCAAAGTGAGCTTCAGTCCCGTAGGGCTAATGGTCTTGAGGGTAAAGTAAGATAGGTGGAAAGGCGAGGAGCGTAAAGTGGAAGGATGGTTTCTCTCTAACTAGGAGTGTGTGCAAAGTGCGCTTCTGTCAGTAGGTGATGGTCTGAGGGTAAGTAAGATAGGTGGGAGGCGTGAGCGTAATGTGAAGGGACTGTTTCTATCTAACTAGGGTGCAAAGTGGAGCTTCAGTCTGTAGGCTATGGTCTGAGTGGTAAGTAATGGATATGTGGATGCGAAGAGCGATAAAGTGAGGAAGTTTGCTCAATATAAACTTCTCTAACTATGGGTGCAAAGTGAGCTTCAGTCCGGTAGGCTAGGTGATGGTGGATTAAGTAAGATAGGTGGAGGGCGCAGGAGCGTAAAGTAAAGACTGTTTGTCTCTAACTAGGGTGCAAAAGTGAGCTTTCAGTCAGTAGGCTACGGGTGTGAGGGTAAAGTAAGATAGGTGGAGGCGAGAGCGTAAAAGTGAGACATGTTTCTCTCTAACTAGGGTGCAAAGTGAGCTTCAGTCAGTAGGCTAGGAGTGGAGGGTAAGTAAGATAGGTCGGAGGCGAGAGCGTAAAGTGAAGACTGTTTCCTCGTCTAACTAGGGGTGAAAAGTGAGCTTCAGTCAATAGGCTAGGGAATGGAGGGGTAAGTAAGATAGGTGGAGCGAGAGAGCGTAAATTGAAGAATGTTTCTTCTCCTAACTAGGGTGCAAAAGTGAGCTTATTCAGTCAGTAGGTATGGTTCTGAAAGGGTAAGTAAGATAGGTGGAGGGCAAGAGAGCGTTAAAGTAAAGAATGTTTCTCTCTAACTAGGGTGCAAAGTGAAGCTTCAGTCAGTAGGCTATGGTCTGAGGGTATGTAAGATAGGAGGAGGCCCAGAGAGGTAAAGTGAAGACTGTTTTCTCTCTAACTACGGAGCTGTCAAAGTGTAGCTTCCAGTCAGTAGGGGCTTATGGTCTGAGGGTAAGTAAGATAGGTTGGAGGCAGATGAGCGTAAAGTGAAAGACCTGTTTCTCTCTAACTAGGGTGCAAAGTGTGCTTCAGGTCCAGCAAGGCTATGGTCTGAGGGTAAGTAAGATAGGTGGAGGCGGAGAGCGTAAAGTGAAGGATGTTTCTCTCTAACTAAGGGTGCAAAGTGAAAGTGAGCTTCCAGTCAGTAGGCTAATGGTCTGAGGGATTAAGTAAGATAGGGTGGATGCTGATGGAGGCGTAAAGTGAAAGAATGTTAGCTCACATATACTCTCTACACTAGGGTGCAAAGTGAGCCTTTCAAGGGTCAAGTAGGCTACGGGTGGAGGAATAAGTAAGATAGGTGGAGGCACGATGAGCGTAAAGTAAAGACTGGTTCTCTCTAACTAGGGGTGCAAAGTGAGCTTCAGTCAGTAGGCTAGGCGTGGAGGGTAAGTAAGAATAGGTGGTAGGCGAGAGCGTAATTGGAAAGACTGCTTTAATCTCTAAACATAGGGTGCAAAGTGTGCTTCAGTCCCAGTAGGCTACGGTGTGGAGGGTTAAGTATGATAGGTGGAGGCGAGAGCGTAAAGTGAAGAATGTTTTCCTCTAACTTAGGTGCAAAAGTGAGCTTCAGTCAGTAGCTGCATGGTTTGAGGGTAAGTAAGATAGGTGGAGGCGACGAGCTGTAAAGTAAAGAATGTTTCTCCCTTGTAACTAGGTGCAATGTGAGCTTCAGTCAGTAGGACTATTGGTACTGAGGGTAAAGTAAGATAGGTGGAGGCGGAGAGCGTAAAGTGAAGAACTGTTTTTTCTCTCTAACTAGGGTGCAAAGTGAGCTTCAGTCAGTAGGCTATTGTCTGAGGGAAGTAAGATAGGTGGGAGGAGCGAGAGCGTAAAGTGGGGAAGACTGATTCTCTCTAACTAGGGGTTGCATAAGTGAGCTTCAGTCAGTAGGCTGTATGGGTCTGAGGGTAAGTAAGTTAGGTGGAGGACCGAGCGTAAAGTGAAGACTGGTTCTCTTCTAACTAGGGTGCCAACAGTGAGCTTCAGTCAGTAGGCTATGGCTCTGAGGGTAAGTAAGATAGGTGGATGACGAGAGCGTAAAGTGAAGAATGTTTTGCTCAATTATACTCTCTAACTAGGGTGCAAAGTGAGCTTCAGTCAGTAGGCTACGGGTGGAGGTTAAGTAAGATAGGTGGTAGGCGGAGATAGCGTAACAGTAAAGGATGTTTTCTCTCTAACTAGGTGCAAAGTGCGCTTCAGTCAGTAGGCTATGGTCTGAGGGCTAAGTAAGGATAGGAGGAGGCGAGAGCGTAAAGTAGTGAAGAATGGTTGCTCAATTATACTCTCTAACTAGGGTGCAAAGGTGAGCCTTCAGTCAGTAGGCTAAGTGTGGAGGTTAGTAAGATGCGGTGGAGGGCTGAGAGCGTAAAGTAAAGACTGTTTACACCACAAACGTTTCCGTGAAATGGCGAGGCGGGTGGTTCCAGTAAGTACTGTGCACGTGAGTCGCCAAAAAAAAAAAGATGCCGGCATTGTTTACTCTATGTCAACTACTTCAAGAAGGATTATTTGTGTTTGATGATTCAATAGCTCTTTATGACCAGAGATCAGGCCCGCATTTCGAACTGATTTCCGTGGAATTCTCTCCCCCTCCTCGCCTTGGAAGGAAAACCAAACAAATTAAACGCCCGCCTTCGGATAATGTTGGGCGATCCGTCGGCTTAATTTGTGTCCTAGCAGGGCACATCACTCGTTGAATAAACAAAACGTAAGAGGTCGTGACTGGGGGTGAAAGTCTGCACACTAAAGTGACTGCGGAGGATAACAAAATTAAAACGCCAGATAGTGACTTTAGGAACTCCTTAACGAGACCAATGCGAGTGTTTGGAATACATAGTTAAGATTAGAAAAGAGGTTGTAATATACAAATTTTGTTCACCTAATTCTAAAACTTTAAACTAAAACAGTATATGCACTTGCTTCTTAAACCTTGTATAATATATTTAAACCTCAGTAGGATTATAAGTTTCTGACTTATAAAATGCAAAAAGTTCAGTTTGGTAGATAATTTTCCAAAACCGTATTTTTCGGTTTTACCGAATGACCACTGGAAGTATTATTTTTAAAAAAATAATAATTTTTAAATAAACTCAAAAAAATAAGGACAAATTAATTTTTAGCTCCCGTTAATACAGACCTGTTAATTAGCTTTTAACTTTGAACCGTTAAAATCCAGACTTTAAAATTGATACTAAACAAATATTTTGTAGAAACAGATATTCCAAAAAGATTTCATTTTGGAGTCATAACATTTATTTTTTTTTAAAAAAAGATTCTTTTTACTTATTAATAAAGATTGGCGTCTACTTAAAGGTACCCTGACGTTTTTGCGTTTCCTTTAAATAAATTCCCAAATTTATTTAATAACTTAAAATGATGTAATTCGATGATTTAAAATTAACCACGGCCCTGTACAAGCTTTTTAACTGAAAAAGTAAAAAAAAAACTGAAAATACTGATCACAGTAAAAAAATTTTTTGTCAACTGTGGAAATTTAATTTATTAATGCGGTATTATTCAAAGGTTTTTAAAAAAAAAAAAAAAAAGATGCTCATTTAAAAAATTTTATTGAATTTTTTGGGCTACGTACCAAGGGCTTATTAGTTCACGCTTTTATTAATGGGTTTATGTGAAATTATTACCAAAAAAGTTTTAATCGTTTTTGGATATTTTCCAAATGCAAATTAAAGAATTTTTAGTTTTAAATAAATTTTATAATCTTTATTTTTAAAACCTTGCAGCTACTGCAGGACTAGTAAAGACAGCAAAACAATATCAATAAAACATACACAATAAACAACGATAAACAAAAAAAATTTCGAATTTGCCCTTATCTTCTTGTCATATTCAATGACAAATAATTTTTGGTATTTCAAATTTAAAAACATTGTTGGTTCTGGCCAGGCCCGTAGCAACGGTTTGGGACAATTGTACCGGGGCCCGTGCCCTTAGGGAGCCCGAACCGGCCTTTTCCATATGTCCCTTAAACGGACCCGTGTCGACAGACGATGGGAACCAAACTAATTACGTTAAACGCCATTATAAAGGGTAAATTTTTAATATCGTTCATTACAATTCGAAAAAAATGTCACTATTACTTTTAAAATAATAATCTTACTTTGATTTAGAAATCTCGTCGTGTTTTTTTTACATCATCATTAAAGCGGAACAGTCAATAATAGTTCCTGCGATCAAACAACAAAAAAACTTAACACGGCCACTGGTCTACCCGAGGGAAACATAAATGGGAAAGTCGACAAAGCGAATTATCCCAACTGAGAATAAAAATAAATTTAAAAAACACGGGCCCTTTAAAGATGTTCTCATAATCATGAATATCTAACATTCAATATTATACATTTTTAGAGTTATCTAAATTTAAATTTAAAAAAACAAATCTAAATATTTTGACCATAAAAATTGTTTCACACTTGAATTTTCAGCAAAATATATTGAAAACCCCCACATCCACAATAACTTTTTCCGCCCGCCAAAGCAGTATACGGCCCTGGTTCATTTTATTATAGTCCCTTTTCTCAGAAAAGTTCCTCCGAACCATAAAAACTTAATTTTTAATTTTTTATTTCGACTATTTGTAAAGGTTCTTTAAAATTGTGGAGTATTCATGTTGGTTTTGAACTATTCAAATTTTTTAAACAGATTCTTACTTTAACTTACTATAATAATAATAAAATTTTGGTGAATTTGTAACAGTGCAAGTGAAAAACCCATTGTCTTTTGGAATTTTTAATTTATACAAAAAAAACAGTCTGTGAATCCAATAACATTGATCATATTTCCCTTTAGATTCAATTATAATCAACTCCTCTTATTAAAAAAAATGTTTTTTGAACACCTTAAAATACACGCTTCTGTAGAAAAAAACCCATAAAAAAATTACTAAAAACTTAAAGATTGTTTTGTTCTTTTATAAAAAGCCCATTTATACGACGGATCAACAATAAAATCTTTATTCTGCTATTTTCACTGTCCGACAACTACAAATGAAAAAAAAAGAACATTAGATTAATTAAAATTCTAAAATTGGCCAAATAACCCCCATTCAAGGCCATTGAAAATAAAAACAAATCTAAAAAAACAAATTTTTTTTCATTTCTTACACGAGTTGTAATTCCCTTAAAACATTTAGTGCTTTTCTGTATTATTGAATTTTTATTAACATTATTATTACTAGATAATAGCAGTTTCCCTTAGACAATGGTTAAAGTTTACAGTCATTTTGTACATTGTCTGTGATACACCAAACATACTTCTACTAAAATATACAGTAATTTTAAAATTTTTAAGGAGCTTAATTAAGTTGCTAAAACTATAACTCTTTCTTTACTGGGTTATACGTTGGAAATTTTTAAAAAAAGGCAAAAACGTTTAAAATTGGCACAGGACAACACTGTTACTCTAAAATTTTAAAAATTTTCTTTTCTTTTTTTAAATACCCTGCAACAGAGTATCGAGGCCCCAAACCCTAACGTAACAAAGATGAGCACAAAACGGACAGTTTTTTGGACCCCCTTCTTCGTTTTTACCCAAAAATTTAATAGATTTTTCCATTAACCAAGGGAAACCTTATACCAATTGATAAATTTGACCATTAAAACTAAAATTTAAAATAGTTTCCTTTCTGGACCAAAAGGAACCTATAAAACCAAGTTCCAGTCTTACAACCTTTCTATCAGAATCGCTCAGACATACAGACAGACAGATGGAAATTTTTCTTTAATTTTTAATTTAAAATCAATAGGTTCCCCCTTTCTGCCCAAAAAAGGAACCTAAAAACCAACTTTCAAGTTCCCTAAAACCCTTTTCTATCAAGAGATCGCAAAGACGTTCAGAAAACAGATGGACTTTCATGTAACCTTTAGACTCAAAATAAATAGGGTTCCTTTTTGGATCTAAAAGGAACCCCCTACAAAAACAATTTTAAGTCTCTAGAACTTTTCTATAAAGAGTATCGCAAAGACGCCCAATAACAGATGGACTTTCATGTAAACTTTTAGACTCAAAAAAAAATGGGGTTTCCCTTTTTTTGGGATTTAGAGGACCTCATCCCCCAAGTTTTTAAGTCTCTAGACCTTCTATCAAGAGTATCGCAAAGACTTCAGTAAACAATGGACTTTCATGTAAATTTTTAGCCCTCAAAATAAATAGGGTTCCTTTTGGATCTAGAGGAACCACATACCAAGTTTTAGGTCCTAAAAACCTTTTATCAAGATATCGAAAAGACGTTCAGATAAACAGATGGCTTTCATGAAACTTTAACACAAAATAAAAAGGTTCCTTTTGGATCTAGAGGAACCTAATACCATTTTTAAGTCTCAGAACCTTTCTATCAAGAGTATCGAAAAGGGACGTTCAGATAAACAATGGACTTTCAAGTAAACTTAGACTCATAATAAATAGTTCCTTTTTTTGGATCTAGAGAACCTACATACCAAGTTTTAAGTCCTCTAAAACCCTTTTCTATCAAGAGTATCGAAAAAGACGTTCAGATAAACAGATGGACTTTCATTTAACTTTAGACTCAAAATAAATATTTTTCCCTTTTTTTGATCTAGAGGAACCTAAACCAAGTTTTAAGTCTCTGGAACCTTCAAATCAAGAGTATCGCAAAGACTTTCAACAACAAAATGACTTCATGAAACCTTTAGACCCAAATAAAAAGGGTTCCTTTTTGGATTTGAGAACCTATTTAAAACCAAGTTTCAAGTCTCTGAACCTTCTACAAGAGTATCGCACAGACGGCCAGCATACCGATGGCCTTTCATGGATCTTAAACTCGAAATCAATAGAGTTCCTTTTTGGACAAAGGCCCTACAACCCAAATCTCAAGCCCTTCATCGTCGGCGTCCGCCATCTCCTGGAGCAGGAGCTGCTCCCAGAAAAGGGATAGGTAGTAGACTCCGGGAACGGGATCTGAAGAGTTTGGCGCTCCAGGGAACATGGTTCCAGTTCTGGGGAACAAAGACAATATTAAGTTATGATGGTATATGAAAGTTTAATTCATAACTAACCCTTTAAAAACTACGCTAATTGAGTACAACATTTATATCATTAACTACTTAAATTCTTAAACTCCTTCTGGTCTTTTAAGTTGGTACGATTTTGATTGACAGTTTGGAAAATATTTTGTATGCTAAATCCATTACAGCCCTTAAGAATGTCCTTTCCTGAATTCAACATAAACATACATTTCCAAACTCAAAATCGATCATGGTCACTTTATTGCAACAATTATTCAAGTCACTAAAAGCGAATCATTGATAACTAATACAGAAACAAATCATCATTTATTATTATCGTTTGTCGCACTGATATTTAACAACTTCTAACTAAAATTCAAGTACCCCTGAAATCCTTAGACTTGCAAATCAAACTAAAACTTAATCCAAATTCTGTACTCCCCCAAATCCCCAAACACATTCTAAATTAATTAAACATCGGGCCCTTAAAATGTTAAATCAATTTAAATCCTGTGATAATTCACTGAATGGCAAATCGAATTCCAACACAACCCCGTCCAGTGAAATTCCAAGACAATTAGTCAATAGTCAAACTAACTCAATACAAATTTTTACCCCTTCGAGGGACAAATGAAATCACATGAAATCCATTACTCAATTCCAATCAACAAATCGAAAGGTTATTGTTAGAATATAAAGGAGAATTAAAAATCTCATACAATCGCCCCTAAAATCGATGGAAACACTGAATGATTCATCGATCCCAACTCCTCTATTTAAGTGGCTTATTACGATGTATATTTCACTGAATTACCTGAGGCTGACTCTGGGGCTATCATCGCGTACCAAACCTTGACTGCCACCCTCTTCTACGCCAGGGCTGTCAGCCAGCTCTGCCTTCGCGTTGGTCTTGTAGCGACGGATCTGGAAACCAATCTTGACCTGGGTTTTCCGTTGAGTCTGAGAGCGTGGGGCTAGATCACGCGTTCCGGTCCATACAAATACCGCCTGCTGTTGAACCCACATACCTGCAATAAAAGTGGTAATCCTATGGTTTTAGAAACAGAGCAAATATATTAAAATTAATGGACTGCTTTGAAGTAAAATTATCAGAATGATCTGGGTAAAGCATGCTTCAACCACTGTTTCTAAACTCGTAGTCTAGCGATAACTTCATTGGTTCACTATAGCAAAGGAACTGAATAAATATGCAAATCAGACAAGAGCACTTAATCCTTACACTTAAATATAACGATCCATCACAAGGATGTAATGTTGTAACGCCATAAACTCCCTCATACATTGCATAAATTGGGTTGTTATCCTTCAGGACACAAGGTTATACCGCCATAGACTGCCATTCAGGCAGATTTCTTATAGTACTAGGGATGTCAGTGTTATACGTCACATACTTCACATTCAGGGAGATAAACGTAATTACATTGACTGATGCAAAGGTGGACTCAAGACAGAATGGACTTTTCAGTCACTTGACCTTTTTATGTGAATCGACTTTAATAGATGCAGTATAGTAACATCATAACTGCTCAGACCATGCAGATTAAGTAATAAATCTTGATTGAAGCACAGGGTATGTACTCAATGGACTTTCTCAGATCACTTGACCTATTTATTAATTATTGTCTTGAGGATGCAATATAATAACGACATAAACTTCAGAGTTAGGCAATTTTGTAACATTTCTAGAAGGATATAAGTTAAAACCTATAATACACCCAGTCAGGCAAATCTTGTAATGTAGTTTTATATAACCGGGTTTGGTAACCAAGAGTGTGGAATGACTAACCGTACGGCTCCACCTCGTACACGCTTGTAGTTGGGGAGAATGCAGCTCTGGGTATCGCTTCTTGCGGCAGGACTCCCCAGACAGTGGTTTGCCCGAAGGACGGCCCTCAAGTAAGATCACCCCCGTGACGTCTCCCGTAGTAACTGCAACGATTGAGAACATCCTCTCCCTTCAACATGAATACAACATGTTATATTCCTACATACTACAGATGAAATAGAATAGATGAGACTGTGAACAATCCCGCACGCCATTCAACCAAATTAATATCTCTTTGAAATTAGCTGGAAAATACAACAACATATGCAAAGTTGAATAAAATTCTAAAGTCTAAAATTCGTCATTTAGAATGACAATATAGAGATAATTAAAAGGAAAACTATTATTATTTTAACAACAATTTATTTGACGAACTTAAAGTTAAACGGGAATTTATATAAGAATTGACGATTCGTCTGACTCTCCCAAACCCCTGTCCATCCGCTAGCGATATTCGTAACTAAATGGGATTCTTTGATGAAGGAGGAGGACTCCTTTTAAGCGACAAGCCGTAACTATAAAAATTGCAAAGAATATACAGTCGCAATTTGCTGATACATAACATAAATTTTTATGACGAAGTATAGTGCTTCTTGCGTTTTAGTTTGAAAACTACTTAAATTTATTCGGAAAGCTCAATGGATAAGTCAGTCATTTTCAGAACAACATTGATTTTTCACTTCGTCACTAAGTTATTCTACGAGATACATTCCTTATCTAAATTGTTAAGATAGCAAACTATCTCAGATGACAGGCCTATTGTAAACATATTGTTCTCGTTAAGTTTTAAATCCACAATTGTGCATAAGAGTGTGAAAATAATAAAAATATGCTCAACGAATATAAGTTTGATGTAAATATTATAGTTTACGATTTTGTGTGCATTTATTAAGATTTCTGTTCAACGTTTTAAAAATGTTTTATGAAAATATAGATTAAAATGACAATTATATAAATTATTACAACCAAGATAAAACAAACAATAAGATTGCAGAGTTATCATTGATGTAGGTTCCTTCGTATATCGGTATTTTTAAAGATGAGAACCTTAACTCTAACTGATTGATTACACAAACACAACTTTGGCGTGGAACGTCCACACCGAAAAAACTTTAAATTTTATGGCAATTTCAGAGTTTCACAACAAAGCAAATATAGTCCGCAAGCAGCTTAGAGCCAATTAAGCCTTTCTAGACACCACATCTGACGTGTGTTTTGTTTTCTCCACGTTTCAACTTACCGGTACGCGAAAATCAAACGGAACAGAACCGTTGCAATCAACACAGCAGACAGACAGACAGACATGACGACCTCGGCCAACTGAACAAACTATTGTCAGCTGGACATTTGAACGAGAATCAGAGGAACTCGAGCCGGAATTCGCTGGTTCGATGCCATTTAGTCGATAAACAGTACCATTATTGTGTTCTCTCTTGTCCATGTTGATCCTAAGTACAGTTTATAAATATCCTCAACATTTACACTATATTTTCTTCTATTCGTATATTGAGGCACAGCCTCAATAAAGTTTCTACCATCACTCTAATGAATCAACATGAAATCCACGGGAAACTCACGTTTGCAACAAAGCCACTACCTAAAATGTGAGACCATGTTATACTTATCATAACCAAACAACAGTTGGTAAAATCAATATAAAAACAAGAAATCCAACTTTCCTTTTGAAAAGGTTGGAAAGTCAACACATTTTATGACTACAAAGATTTCTTTCATTTAAAAAATTACCTTTGAAGATTATATATTATTGGGCATTTTTAGGTAAAAAATTCTCACACGTTTCCACTTGCCGTTTACTGATATAATTGTATCCATCCAAAGAAATCATAAATTAATATTAGACACCCAGGAATAAGGGATATCACTTTCAGAATCACTTTTAAGAATCTGTGAATTACAGCTTGACCTATATGCTTTATATATAAACACATACTGCGTGTCAAAGTTAATGACTAACTTGAGTTTATTTTTTAATTAAGTGATTGATTATTAATCGTATAAATAAGCTTATGTTATGGCAAGGAAAAGAGCTGAATCCATAATGAATGTTGAATTAGCTCCAGTTCACCTTCCTTTTATTGCAGCTTCTATATCTGGACACTGTCACAAACTTGACTCGCTGCAATCCGGAGTCCCATTATGATCAAGAGTGTCATGATACCAACGCCTGCAAACAAAATGAAGGTACACTGGAGTTAAATTCGAACTTCATATGGAATTAACTCTTCCCGCCATAACAATACTTTGTGTGATAGATCTCAGTTTGTCTACCCTGCTTAGAGATCGTGTCTATCTCATCGTATGCACCTCAATTGTGTACCGGAGGAGACATGAGAAAGTCTATGTTACACTACACTTCATGTCGACCAGGTGTCTCTGATACAAAAGACGTAACGAGTTCAATTTGACCGTTCTTCGCTCGCCATGGGTTATTGAGGAATCACTCAGACGAACTTGATTCCAGATTTTCAGGAGTCACATACAGAACAGCCGTTATATCCAGACGCTGCCTCTAATAGGAATGTAAATAAAGCTTAACCCCACAACGTAAATTTTATTTTTGGGTTCCCCTCCATAATAAAAGCATTAAAAGTATTTCAACGAATTTTGATTATTCTTCTTTTTTTGGATTTTCATTTGTCGACAAAACGTCGTACAAATTCGTGCTAGGTTAAAACAATAGTATCTATAATAAAACAAAATTTAAAATCAAGATCAATGATGTACTTCAGATAAATTTTGTATCTTCACAGTAAACAAAGATACTAAAATTTTAATTTTCCAAAATAGCAAAAGATTTTACGCGTTACAGTTCTGTACACCATACCGTATCACCCAAGCGAACGATCAAACACTTTGTAGTGATTGTTGTCAACTTTGAGGGACAGTTTGGTAATACACCGGAAGTTGCGTTCAATCCATTAGTTTAGGCGCCCTTGTTCCGTTTCCGCAACATGGATGGGAGATGAATGATCCATCCATCCATGGACGGCAAATTAAGCCGGTCATAGAAGCCTGTACGGGTGGCGGAGCGTCAATACCCTGGTTTATAACAACCGTTCTCCAGGTTTTTGGAATTGAAATATCTATCGATTGAAATCAAACAGCTCATCTGTTGACCGATATGCGATTGCAGTAACTAACAAATTGTTTCGAAACAACGAAACAAAATTAAATATAATTTATGTATTTGAAGGTTTTTTTATTTAATAATCAGGTATTATAATAGTAGTTCTTGAAAGGCTTATACATGTTTAAGTGTCCCCGTGTTGTTAAAGAATTAAACAACTTTGAAATTGCAGTAATTACATAATTATTTACATAAACGCCATGAAAAGCTATTTGGTCGATTTCTTATTTCTTACATTTATTTTACAACTTTTTTATAGTGTAGACCATCCATGGATGTGTAATATTTTGAATTCATGTATATATCGATACCCATGATAAAAAACACCTTGAGCAAGAAAAAGAAACACAAAATATTGGATTACATTATTCAAGATTGGGTCATTCTTCACATCCCTACATAATTTATTATTTGCAGCACTTTTAATAGAGTGATTAGGAAATAAAATAAAATATAGATTTTGTCTATTTTGCGTAAACTGAAACCACCCTTTAGGCCTAATTTTACGATAGACTCCAAAGGGGTTTTTAATGAGAATCTTTTGACAATGGATGGAATTACAATTAGTACTTGAGGTTTCTATGATATGGTTTTTACGGTAAAAAAACTCTACCTCCTCTCTCTTCCTGTTTACTCTAAAGAATCCTCATACCATTCAAATAACCCAATCCACTCTGGAGACGAACGTCTTCCAGTTACACTACGCGTCGTAGTAAATCTTTGAATTACTTTCAGTCTTAACTATCACTTTTAACAGAATCTATTCAATTAGAAAAAGGGCACAATTTCTGCTTCTTTTAATTTAAACGAAAGTATCTTCTGGTGGTGATAGTACAAACAACAGTGTGTAGGGTGTTCAGAGCATCGCAAAGCGTACTGGAATTGAAAGGAAAATTCAGTTCTCTTTCACTCTTGTTGGTCACCCCCGTGCCTAGTCGAGCCTTTGGAATTTTGTTTGTTTACACCAGCGAACTTCCATGTTTGCCGGTGCTACAACAAAAAGTCTATGTTCGAAAAAAGGAAAGACAAAATGTTGATAAGACCAAGCCAAAAGAAGTACGAAAGGGTTTTTCAGTCCACATATTCATCTTTACGATACAGAATTGGCCATCTTGATTGATGGTGGTGGCTGTATTCACATCATGATTTCTACATGAGACTTTATTTAATACGGCTTATATGGACCAGTTTGGACTGTGTGAAGAAATAGTTGTCAACATTGAAGAATCCCACAGATGTTGAGTGACAATTCTTGATTTTGGGAGTTACAATTGCAAAACTACAAAAGTACCGATCGCAATCGATAACAGAATCGCGAGCGGAATCACTTGCACGCGGATTTGGCCTTTTCAGATGACGAAGTTCTTGATAAATCTGCGTCTTGCTTATTGAGAATATCAAGAAAAGGTTAACACAAGATATCCAAGTGACCTTTCAGCAGGAGTATAAAGTTACCTAGGAATTCGTTCGATCAGCTTCCAAATGCTGACTTAACATGCCCATCAACATTTCACTTGCACGATAACTACAGTTAGGGTATTGCTTGGATCGTGATCCGAAAGGTTATAAAGACTGTGTATAACCTTCTCCCCCTACCAATCCGCCTCCAGTGATTCGGACACTGATAGGCTTACTCACTTTACGTAACGTCATGGATGTTCCAGAAGCATCTTTCAGTAAGTATAGCTACTTTACCTTCTTAAAACGAACACACGTAAAAATTAATGATTGATATATACTCACGACCAACTACACCCCAAAACCACTTACACCAAACCCTAAACCCAATACAACCCCAACAACCACCCCACCCACCCCCAACCAACAAACATCAACTCTAGTGAAAGATGCCAGAATCATACTATAATCACAAATTAGTGGAGCCACTCACAAACTCTACAGAGCACAGGCGATGCAGAAACAAACGCACATAGTTCAGATGAGCCCATGCTTTGGCGGCCCTTAAGTTTAAGACGCAGAACCCGTTTGCCCGCCATAGCCCACACTTATGTCTATACAATCTAAAATTAAAAACGTGTAAAAGCCTCAGTAGAATAGATTCTAAAGATCAAACAAAGGCAAAAACTTCTGTTATGTACAACAATTTGACATTCAAATAGTGAGGTGAGATGGTTCAGATTCGGTGCCTTGATTTGGTGTTCCAATGTTCCTTTCCATACAATTCTGTAAACCTATTGTCAAACTTTAGGTAAGGCCTCATTAGTTATATAACTGCTTAGCTAAGTCTGAACATTTTCACACAATCTGTGGGCGTTTGATTTCAAATATAAACGGAATATTACCCGCCTTAAAAGCGACTGCAGATTTCTCAATACAAATCTCATCTTTTTCAATGTGAAATACACATTTTACCATTCTCAATCAAAATATGTGATCAAATGAGAATTAAAGATTTTTTTTTTTCACTAAGCTTTACTCATGCTTTCATTGTCCGAGTGAAAACTCCACGCAAAAAGCTAAAAAAAATATTTCTTGTACATTATTTCAGGAATGCGGCAGGCATAACATGTCATCCTGGCGAAATGAAAAAGGATAGCTGTTGCACACCTTTAATGATTAACATGCCTATAAAAGCAATCGGGAATAAATACTAAAGCCTATTTTTAAACATTGATTGGGCATAATTGAATTGTTTTCAGTTACTAGTAAAACAACACTTTCATCCCACAAATAGCTAAATAAAACAATATGCGAACACATACCAAAATGACATTTCATACGCATTACAAACTGAATACTCTCTACAAGTTGGTAACTACAGTCCTAAATAAATTAAAAAAATTAAAAACATAACTTCGCTGATGCGATTTCAATGGATTCCATGATTCTTAACTGTTTAACAACACGTGAAGATGGTTACATATCGTTAGATGAGCGAAGAAGGTTATGAAATTAATTGTTCATTTATATTGCTGAACTGACTAAGCGCTCCTCACCTTTTATACTTTAGTTTCCGTCTTTCCTACACTCTTATCGCCAAGGTCAGTTACTTGCCAAGGAAACTAACGGCTAACAAAACTAGATTATATCCTCTTGTAGCCTATAAAATTCTCAATGTGACTTATTGTTAGCTTTAGTGGCACTCGATGGTTTTTATGCCATGCCTATGTCCGTTAAAAATAAATTCCTATAACTTTTTTATTAAATCTTGAAAAATTACAAAACAACCCAACATTTTTTTTTATTTATAAATATAACAATTGTTTCCATTATAAATATTGAGTTTCAATATTCTTACGACCGGAGCCCACGCACAAAGGCTAGGCTCTTTCCATTTATATTACTAATTTTTAAATTTTAGTGGAATTAAATAGAATTGCTATAAAGGTCTATTATAGTTTTCATATATAATTCGAAATAATTAACTAATACTGCTATACAGTACCGTGATTGTAACGCTACTGATTAAATAAGTTACGGGCATTGTTTCATTTTATATAACAATGCATAACATCAGTAATAATTGGATATATAAGGGATAAAGGGAGAAAAAATTCATCTAGCGGCTTCCATGATGGCTGATGTGTTTTGAAAATCCAAAGTAAGTGCTTTCGTTTAATTATGAAAATATAGCATTCGTTTCTTGTGCATTAATATATTTCTTGGTGTACCTTTAAAATATCTTATGCTTTGTGAAGTACCATGGACCATGTTGATTAAATTTCAATAATCCTCGCTATCATAAACTGTCCCATTTCACCTCCAATCGACTAAAGATCCGTACAGGCGAAATCATTATTACGAATAATCCTTTAGGCAGAGTACGATAAGCAGACCCGGTTTTTAAATCAACTTATTACAATCATTCCGAAATTTTATGAATTGAGTAACAGAACTCAAACGTATATAAAATACTAAATTCATAGTCCAATGTTTCAAATTAATATAATTAAACAATACGCATTAATAATAAAAACCATAACATTAATCAAAGAAATATTTAAGACATGTACAGGAAAAATTCCATGTAAATAATAAATAAATTTATAAACATCTTGAAACCAATAAAAATACGGTAAATCCAATCTTTTAGTGTTATTTGTGTATAATTTTTTTAATTTAACCATGTTTTTTATATAAAAGGGAAGTTACTTATAGACCAAATTTCATCATGCATTATATCGTTTTCAGAGGTGGATTCTAGAAGTGAAAAAGTGAATGTTCTTAATTTTCGTTCTACTCGAAATTCACTACATCTAGTGACGTGGCTTTAAATGTTTATATTTAGTCCACGTAGAGAAGTGTATTAAGCCCAGGCGACCAAAGAAGAACATAGACTGGAAATCCCTATACCTAATACATTACGGGCAGTTGAAGCCAACCCACACCCACTCTGGTGACAAACCGGCCGGGCACCAGCTCGCGGCGAGTATACATTTTTAATTTCGCCGCGTTTCATTTAAACACCGTTTTGGATTATACAGTTAGAGTTGGGAATAAAAACTTGAAATTTTCACAATTTTGTAGTCAATTACTATGGCAATGATGATGTAGTAGATAAACATTTTTAAAAGTTTATTACAAGTATTATAAAATAAAATATTATTAATTAAAAACCAAATTGAGCTTTTGGCGATGAAACATGAAATAATGAGTCGGCTGCTACTTTTTTTATTTATTGGTCAGGCGAGTTTCGTCTGCGAGAAAGTTTGAGATAATAAACCAAATTTTACCGTAGTATTTTTTATAAATTTTTGGGAGTGAACAGTTTGTCGAGAAACGAGGTATAAAGCAGATACAAATTTTCATGCGGCGCAAACACACGTACCCGCCGCCTCGCCTCCATACGCTGCAAATAGGTTAAATGTTTTAAATGCTCAACCTTTTTTTATACTCAAATCTATAAACATTAATAACTTATTATGGGAATATATCTAAAATTTGATTAAATCAACTAATCGTTGTAGCGGGTTTCAAAAACCACAAGTACATAATAAAATGAAATATTATATGTACGATTTAAAGCCTACAAATTCAAACCTTTTACTATACGGAATAATTTAAATGTCTAACTTAAATAGTAAGTTTACTTTTTATGTGATGTTACAGTTTACAATGTTACTGTTTATTTGGTGTTACAGTATGTATCCAATGAATGATTTCTAACATTCAATACAGGTTACAGTATAGTTTTTACAGTATTATATTCCTTACTTACAATGAAATAAAATGTACACAAATTCCAGCGAAGTATATTTTAGTTGATCAATCTTAAAAAAACATCCAACTTCCAATAATATAAATTCTATAATCGGTGGCAAGCAAAAGCAAACAACGAAAGCGAGCCCTTCCTGCCACACGGACGCTCGGTAGTGGGTGACTCATCCACTGCCATCCCCACCACTCTGGTGATTACCGGCTTCAGCCGCGCGCCCCGATTGCCAGTCTATGTTCTTCTTTGGTCGCTGATTAAGCCCATTTCCCTTCTCACTTTCGTAGCATATATCTCTCGTGTTGGTAGCAATGGAGCTATTCTGACATAATATGAGCATTAATATACATACGCTTTGATTTAAACCAAGCCTCACGCCAAGATTTGTTCCTGCTATGGGCGCTAGTTAGTTACTTCACCTAAAGGAGCGCTAGTCAAGGTACTTGATTTTTAATTGGTTAATGGTGTTTACTCTGAATATTGATGTATGATGTGAGATCAGGGACGTATGTACGGAGGGGGTGCCCCCTCCCCGAAAGTTTGAAAGACAAATGTTTCAATCGCACCCAGTAGTTTGTTTTAAGCTGGAACACACTATGGACTTTGAAGTTTTAAATTCTGTTGTTACCGATATATTCACATTTCCATAATTATTAACATTTGTATTCTGTGTACTGTAAACCACGTGTTCATGTTACACAAACTATTTTCCGAATTGGCCTTATATTATTGACATTTGACAACATTTATATTGTATGGCTATGAATGGATGTGAATTGACCATTTTGACAGATTGGATCGAAACCAAATTTATCAAAATTTACAACTTTTTCAAAATGAAAAGGCTCCCCGTTTCCGGTTACGTACTATGATACGAGAGAAACGTGATAATCAAATTTATGAACCAACATTATACATGGATATATCAACCTATATTTTTATTCGTTTACTCTATGATATGAACGTAACTTTTGTGTAGTCTTATGAAGTAAATAAATAGTTACTCGACAGTAAAGAATGGCGACGTAAATCTGATATTGTCTATTGTTTAAAGCAGAATCTACGGGCCCATAGAAACCTGTTAAAGATAGATATAAATTTTTACACTACGTAGAGTAAATTTTCTTAATTGATATTTAATTTAAAATCATGTAGCTCACTAAAACTAACCTCCGTGCCACTAGGTCAGCTGGTCAGTGGTAGACTTTTATGAGTGGTTTTAATGATCTTAAGTGGCAGGGAATCGAGAAGACCATATCGTTAGGATATTGTAGTCGGTTTATATTGCGGGTTGTTTTTTTTATGATTTTTAAGTCACACTCTTTTAAACTTCAGTAAGGACAAGAAGTTGAACATGTTTTTTCACTTCACGAGGAAGTAGGCTATTACCATTTGGAGTAGGACATTTGTAATAATTTTGTAATCAGGACCAAATACAACTTCTTAAGATAAAAACGTACATTTTTACAGTATTTACGTGAACTGTAACTTCACGGAGTTGCATTTTGTTTAATTAACTATTATTTAACAAAAATATTTTGTGTACCAACAGTTTTTCTCTGATCTTTGGTGCTCTTCAATTCTTCTTTAAATACCTAAAACTCCTCGTGGCATAATCAACCATTTTTTAAAACTCCCCAGTACTCAAAAAAGGTGTTTAAGAACTGTGACTAACAACTTTAAAAAATTTTTAATCGAATTATTGCAATAAAAAAGCGATTGTACAAAGTAGTCTTTTGTTTATTTACAGAAGTCTAGTCCAATAGCGCGGAGTTCTTCGTCAAGCCCTGAGCTAATGAGGGGAATCGCAAATCATGACTAGAATTATCCAAGTTTGCTACATTTCGTAAGTGGAATAAATAACCACCAGAGCTACAGGGGCTGTAGGGGTTACTTTATATGGTGACGGCAATTTATGGTGCGATATCACCAAAAACCGAATAGCCGGTTTTCGCGAAACCCGTGATGATCCAAGTGGCTGAGTGCTCGAGTAGGCTATTGCTATAGTGGCCCTGATGGATGGAGTTGGCTCGAGACCAAGATGAAGCAAGGGTGTAATGGTATCACCAAACACATCAAGTGGGCAGTGCCTGGGTATTCACTCACGTCCACTTGATCTGTTTAACAACCCCCCGGCCCCCCGGCGCCACGACCTCTACTCTCCGCCCGCCCTCCTGCTGTGATAGAAGGGATCTCTGACCCCTGCTCTTCACCGACTACTTCACCTCGCTCTCATCTGGTTTCCAAAATTATGGTCGATTATTTAAAATTTGGTACAAAATCACAGTATCCTTCACTCTTCTAACATTTTGTAGAGGCGAAACAATAAAATAGATGCAATACTATTTCAAACATGTTTCCGCTGTGACGATCGCCATTTGATATTGGTCTCTGGTCAGTTCTTCGTGGTTGGTCGACAAATGCGGAACTATTGTGTCCTGTATAGTGTAGTTCAGTTTTGATCATTTGTGTTCTGTCTAGTTTTTTATTTAGTGAAGTTGGCACACGACATGGTGGTTGTGATTCCTGACTTAGTGCGTTAGATTAGTTATTTACCTGAAGAAGAGATCAGATTGCAGATCTCGAAACGTAGTGTTACTGATTTTTTGTATCATTGAGCGATAGCAAATGTCCGGAAAAAATCTGTTTCCTTCACAATCCTTCCATCGTCAAAAACAAACTTCAAACAAAGAATACTACAAACAGCTGGACTAATTGTAATTTCTATATTGACGTTTTTGTCTCTTCGTTAAATTTACATGAAAAGGATTTTTACCTTTAATACGTCTATACGAAAAACCTTTTTGGTAAGACGTGTTCAAATAAAAATAAGACGGTCCATATTGTATTTATGTATGTTCAAAGGTGCAAACACTGTACCAAATTCATCATTTTACGCGCGTACACACGTTATGAATTTGAATAACAAAATTTGATTTTGTAATTTTTTAAAGTAAAAACATTTTTATTATAGAAGCTTTGGGAGAAAAAAAACGAAAAACACAAAATGGAATAATCTCGAAAAACGACACCCGTAAGTAATCAAAGAACGCCAAATAAAACAATAAAATGTAGTCTGATTTTAGAACTAAGAAATAATTTGAGTAAAAAGTCCAAACATTTGGAAAAAAATTAATTTTATTGGTTTGTTATCATATAGCTAAAAGAATCTCTTACCACAATTCAAGAATTTTGTGCTTTTCAAGGGTTCCAAAAATAGTGGCCCTAAAACCCAGAAGAAAAAAAGATTTAATGCTTTGAATCATTTTAGTTTAATGAACCATTCTCCAGTATCAGAACGATTTTTGAGGACCCGGAAGATCCTTCGTGCCTTAGTCTATCTGGCCGTCTGTGTAACAAATCTTGATCTTGGTCTTAGAGACTTGAAACCTGCTATATCAGCCCCTCTTGGAGCTAGGAAGGACTCTATTGATTTTGGGGGTACAGGTTTTCACTCAAAATAAATTTAGGAATCCTCTTCTGAAATTTACAAATTTTACAATCTCACAAACTCTGAAATATAATAAGGAAAAGCATGTGTGAATTTTGTTATTTTGATATGGAAATTATATAAAATATATTTTTGGAGATGTGTTAAGGATCTGAAATGGTTTTGATGTCATTTTGTGATATTTAATTGCCATAGTCTAGTACGTGTATAAAATAGAAAAGAATGCATTAATAATTTTTGTACTTGTATTTGAAGTACAGAGGTAAAATTAGGGATAGCGGGCCATAGACTAGTCTACTGCTGAGTGAGAAACTCGCATCCGTACACGGCATATCTTCCGAGGGCGAGCGGACCACCCGCAGGATTGTCACAGACAATGAACATTCCGACTAGCATCCTTTTTGTATTAAACTGTAATACGAGTATTTAGCTCAGTGGAAATGCAAAATTTGGTACCAGTGATGAATCCAATTATTAATCATTTATGTAAATTTAAAACAATGCATTGTTGGATAACAGTTTTATTGAGACTATTATTTTGTACAGTATTTGGCATTAATAAAGAATTGATTACTGTTATAATTTTTCTCTTTAAAATTAGAACTGATTTGAACCCAAATTTTCAGAATGATACTAAAAATACATTTTCTGAAATAATTGAAATTAATTCATTGCATTGATTTGTTACAGACATATACAAGAAATTATCACTAAAACAGAAAAATATATAGTCTTATTATAACAAAATTAACCTATCAATCATAATACATAAATAGAAAATCAAGGGGTAGTAGCGCCAGTGCAGCTGAGGGGATAGATACAACAGTGAGTCAGTGACACTATAGACAACACTAAACCTACAACCACAGACAATGGATACGTTTCTATAGAAACGTATCCATTGTCTGTGCTACAACTGAATCTAACAGCAGTTCACATACCATGGCATTACTTGTGCGCTGCTATAACTTTGCATGGTCTATCCTCGGAAATGGGAACAATTGTTTAATACGGTGCTACTTATTTTTGAACATGTAAGCGTTCACCAAAAAGCCGGAAAGTTTACATAATTTTCAAAAGCCGAGAGGACAAACATTAAAAAGGAGGACATGTCCTCCTAAAGCTAATCACGTAGTCAGAAAAAAATTGGGGGGGGGTCAAGACAACTGATATTGTCCCAATGTGAACAGAAAGTAAGGCATCCGTTTTGTTCCTTAAAAAGTTATTGGCCCGCATCTACGTTGAGAACGATCTTTCAGCAGTACATGTCGGTAATACTGAATTATTTAAATAATAATAATCGTTACTAAAAAATAATCTAAACAATCGAAAATTGGGGGGGGGGGTTAGGACCCCTTACACACCCTCGCTGGCTACGTCCTTGCCCAAAACCGGACGCTGCTCACTGCGCCATCGCACGACTAAACCTATAACTATTGGCGGACAAAGCTCAACACTACCGAACTCTGTCGACCGGACTCTGTTAGACATCTCTTCTATTCTCCTTACTATCTCTTCTATTTCAGAATTTCAGAGCGATCTTCATTTAAGTGCGTAAGATTTATAATTTGGACAGAACCACCTTTCTATAACATTTTAAATACAAATTTCAAAAAATGTTTTTGCATAAAATTTGGTAGGCCTATTCATTCAAAATGTGGATTTGAGTAGGTTTATTTTCTACTCGATTTGGCCTAATATCTTGCACTCCTCAGAATAAAGAATTTTTAATACTGCTGAATTGATTGAAAGATAATCTTAGATAGGATTTTGACCTATATGAGATTTTGGAATGTAAATACAGTATGTTCGTTCTTGTTATTCATTTTAATACGGTGAATAGTAAAATAACGAAGAAGTTATGGTAAAATAAAATGTGTTAAACACCTTCTCTGACTTTAGGACAGCCAGGATATTATATTATAACAGTGTGCATCATCCGCAGTCAATGATGTACTAATAAAATCAATTTATGCTTTTTCAAAGTTTGGGTTCACATTTTCCTGACAATCATTACTGCAAATACATAATATATAAAGGTTATAAGGAATAATTAATGGGCACACCACCTTTGTAATATGAGAGGATGAGTTGGATCCACCAAAGCAAAATTCTAGATTTGCTACTGAAGAAAACCATGTAAAAATTTATTTCCATGTGTGTCGGCAATTTTTTCATAAATTATCACATTTTTCCTCGGGATATAAATAATAAGCATGAATGAATAATTCACCTTACGCTAAAACTCCCAATGTGTACAATATTTAATTAGATACTGAGGATAGGGATAATTATAAGCAACATTTCGGTACACCACACCAAGTGTTGCAAAATAGGCTATGCTCAGGTTAAATGCAAAATTTCATTAGGTATATCACATGTTAAAGTTATATAATTTTACTCAGTTTTTTTATAAGTTTATTCTGTAATTTTTCTGATTGTCATCAGGTGTATCCAAAAGACCAATGTCAAAATGTTCAAAATAACACTCAGCCAAATCCCATGTAGTGAAATGCACTGTCATCAAATTCAAAGTCGTTTATATACAACTTAAGCTTATGCAAAATGTCGTCTACAGGTCAGTTCATGCCCAATATATAGTGTGAACAAATAGACAGAAAAACAAATTTTCTAGCTCCTCAAGTGATAGTTTTTGCTAACGCTCAGCCAAGAATTAATTATGTTTATTAAACCATCACTCTATGATTAACATGGGTAAACTATCACAGCGTTTTTAAAATTATCAGGTAAAATGATTTTTTTTATCTTTAGCCTCTTTACAGCCTGAACTGTTTATGTAATAATAATCATAAGATATGTAGTTTTCTTGCTATTACAATCACTTACCTAAGGGATGTAAAGAAATATTTCACTTTTTTTATAGCGTTAGGAGTGATGATATGTTTTAGGCAATTTGGAACCCATTCCAAAGTACCAATAAAAAAACAGAGAAAATCCACTGTAATCTATAAAATTAAATTTCCAAATTACTTCATGTTTCAACTCAGTGTTTTCAACGTATGTTACGGAAATGCGATAATGTTACAACCAAGTGTGTAAAGAACCAAAATTATTATGCTGAGTGGGGGTTTTATTTCATAGAGATTACATAAATGCTAGATAAAAATGTACCTTCCTTAAATTTTGGGATGGCATCTCAGTTGGAGTGCAGATACTATAATTTCTCGAAATGACTACAAATCTTAGATATGGTATGGTATGGTGGTGGTGGTGGTATTGGGTGGTGGTGGTTGGTTGGTTGGTGGTATGGTGGTCTTGGTGGTGGTGGTGGTATTGGGTGGTGGTGGTTGGTTGGTGGTCTTGGTGGTGGTATGGTATGGTGGTGGTGGTGGTATTGGGTGGTGGTGGTATTGGGTGGTGGTGGTTGGTTGGTTGGTGGTATGGTGGTCTTGGTGGTGGTATGGTGGTGGTGGTTGGTTGGTTGGTGGTATGGTGGTGGTGGTGGTGGTATTGGGTGGTGGTGGTTGGTTGGTTGGTGGTATGGTGGTGGTGGTGGTATTGGGTGGTGGTGGTTGGTTGGTTGGTGGTATGGTACTTTTCAGTGTATGCCAAAGTTTTAGTTGTTTACCTATTAGATACTCTGTTTAACATAAATTAGAACAAAATAAGAAGTCAAGATCCACACTGCCTTGGTTAAATTAATGAACGACCCACGTAGATTTGGCATGATCTACAAAATAACATATCTAATAATATATGGGAAAAATTAAATGCAAGATTCTAAGTCTCTGAAAATCTTCATCTATTTCCTTAATCATAGTAAGGACTACAAAACAATGGACATAGCAACTTCTAATTGACTGATATTTATCAATCATATTCAATTTTGTTATAAAGGTAGCTGAGATGTAGCTGCCTATCACCTCTGTTCCTCTTCTTGTTCGTTAACTTAGCAGTCAAGGTCAACACAAAATTTCAATCTTCTAATTTAACCAATTGCGTATCATAAATGTCTCTGTACGTCCTTGCTTAAAGTAAACTAAAGCACAAGAAAGTTAGTTAACTAAAGATTTGTGCAACACGCTAAGTGTCAACTGGTGTGTTGCAACTAAAGATTTATGCAACACGCTAAGTGTCAACTGGCGTGTTGCACAAATCTTTAGTTACCCTAGTCAAATCTCTTGAGTTTCTGTTTTTTGGCTTTACTTCAGTTATGTAGAGTCATTTACATGTAGAGTTGTAATGTTATTGTCAAACTTTGTTCGTTCTTGCATTCTTTTGTTGAGGCTGGTAACCTTGAAGAAGGGGAATTGGCAACAATGGTGCATTTTCTTGCAAGATTGCTATGTCAGTTAAATAGTTGAATGCAATCTAATCATAATAAATTGGACAGTAGTTGAAAATATAACTTTTTAATGTTCAGAGCAGAACGATGAACACATTTAATTGCTATTCATTTTGAGCGAGGACATTCTGGAGAAAACATCTTAGATCAGGAACGACTTAGTGGCGCACAAAATAATTCGTAGCTGATGGTACCATCTACACCACGTCAAATGGATTTACAATGAGTTGTTAATAAAAACGGCTTTATTAACATTAATTGTTGATAAAACATATGCTTTAATCATGAAGTTGTGGGAAAGACTCCATTAAACGCTCAGCCAAGTAAACATGGTAGTGGCTAACTTTAAATATATAAATGTTTTTAAGAGCCCAACCGTACACTTAAAATCGAACAATCTGCAGTTACATCTCCTTGTACTACTTCTGTACACAAGCAGACACACACTTGTGTCTGTAACACGATACAAATAAATATAAGAACTACATTATCCAGTAACAAACTTCTATTGATTTATACGCGACAGATTTACACTAGAATAGACGCGTATTTTACTCGCACACATTAACGTATTTTGAGACTGATCCATTTTTTATGCGTTCACTTTTAAGTTTGTAGTATCAGTTATAGTACAACTTTTAATTACTTTTTCTGAGCATTTGTGAGTTTAGTGTGAGGACGTAATTATTGAAGTGAAAGTTTTTGTCACAACATAGTGTTGTAAAAAGTTTTCACTTATACCAAAACATGTCTACTGAACGTAAATGACATAGTTATTAATAGTGGTGAAAAACAGCTTGTTAGACATGATATTGAGTGTTGCGGCAAAGAAGCAAATAATGATAAGTCCTTATTACTTACATAGCGAAAGCAACGGAAGATCGGCTCCTTATTGTAAAATTTTCCAACATACAATTAAAAAATTGGAAGAGAATCCAAAGAACAACTCTGTGGAAAATCAGAAAAAGATTTTAGAACACAATGCAATTTTAGATCCTTTTGATCAATCTATGAATGATATTTTTCCTGAAGTTGGCAGAAAGTAAGGCAAGTACACTCAACTGCTCATCCTCCATTTTGTTTCTTAAAGGAATCATTTAGAAACACAAGGAATTTTTTGTATCTTTGCGACCAGCATTTGAGCATGGTCCAGACGAAAATATAATTAAAGCTAATCTCTTTGACCACATTAAGTTACATATATGAGTTCTTCTATGAAGGATTTTGATGTGTTTGGAGTCTCTGAAACATGGTTTAATCCTGACAACCTATCAGACAACAATTACAAGTCAGGGTATTCCTTGGTAACATTGTGATAGGTGTAATAGCACACAAGGAAGTAGGTTAGTGGTAGAGTTGCGATTTACATTAGAGATAGAATTGTCTATAAAATGTATACTCAACCATAAACATTGACCCTGGAATGGACCACATGTGTGCGTGGTGTATAGACTGCCGGGTGTCAGATGTAGGTGCCTATCACCTCTGTTCCTCTTCTTGTTTGTTAACTTAGCAGTCAAGGTCAACTCAGTGATTTGATTTGGTGACACTAACATTGACCTACTGTCAAAGACTTCATGTGAAGCTAAGTATTTTGAGAGATAATATAATGTAATAAATGAGCCAAAACGGGTGAAACACTCTGCCAATTTAATACACCACATTATGGCTGGCCGAGTTCGATAGGAACAGCGTCATCGATACTTCAAATATCCAGGATCGCAAACAAATGCAGATATTGGATCATAAACTTATATATTGTGTACTGAAATGTGAAAAGGAAAAAGCTAAGCCTGAATCACTTACAGACTTGTCAAAGTTTAATAGTCAACGTGCTGTTAGCCAGATTGCAGAAGTGAAGTTGCGTAAAATTAAAAATGTAAATGACATTGAACAAGCCATCACTTTGAATATAAAAAGAGTTATATGATGAACACACGCCTACTGTATGCAGAAAAGTAACCAAAAGAAAAGCGTCCTGGTAGAACCTGTGATACAAAACTAGAGCAGGACCAAAAATATATTATATAGCAAATAATGGTAAGCAAGGACGAACAAAAACTGGGAGGCATACAGATGAGCAAGGAATAAGCTGAGTGGACTTGCATAGAAAGCAAAGTGAGGGGCTTTCTCAGATGAATTGTCGTCAACGAAAAAGCCGAGGGAGTTATGGGATTGCCTAGAGAAATATGAAATTATATCTGAATATAAAAACGATGTTAATCTTGCACCCAGGTTCAAGATGGACGAGGATAAATATTTTACTGAATTGGGATTTAACAATGATATTATGTTCAACACTACCAAACGAATTGAATCGATGAATGGATTTAGTTTTACTACTGTCACTGAAAAACAAGTAAAAGAAACCATGAATGAGAAAAGAAAAGCATTAGGCAGTGATGGCATTTATATTCAAATGATAAAATTTGTGAGTCCTTTTGCAGTCGGAGCCATAACTCATCTCATAAAAGAGTCTCTAAAATATGGAGTGTTTCCAAAATCTTGAAAATTAAGTACAATACGGCCACTCCCAAAAATTAATGCACCAGCTGCTCTTTAACACTTAATACCTATTTTCATCCTACCAGCTGTCTAAAATTTTGGAAAAGGTAGTTGTTTGACAGGTTTTATAAACAGTGCTAGAATATTTCCATTGACTCTAGAAAAAAAATCATAGTACTTGCACTGCTCTAACCAACCTGTTAAGTGATATGCTGGATGCAAAAGACAAGGGCAAATATATAGTTCCTTAGTACTACTAGAAAGCATTTGACTCGATGCATCATGAGATGTTTCCAAAAATGCATTATTATGGTTTTAGTGATAACGTGGTCTATTGGATGAAGCCTTACTTGAATGACAGACTGCAGGTAACCAGAATGAAACGTGAAATATCTGGATGGTTGCTGATGAAAAAAGGTGTTCCACAAGGTAATTGTCTAGGGCCAACTCTGTACAACTTGTTCACAACTGATTATCCAGTCTGCAGCATTGCACTGCTCATTTATATACATATGACTCCCAACTGCATATCTCTTATGAGTCTTGCCAGACAGAAACAGCCATTGATCAGCTGAATTCAGGTCTAGAGGAAATTGTTGAATGGTCAATTATCAATGGACTGACTCTCAATGTTGGCAAGTGCACGGTTCTACACACAGCACTGCGTCCTTAATTAAAGGCCCTATCTACTTCTGCTTCTTCTATGGGGCGGCCTATTGCCATGCACTTAAGCCTCAAGGGCCTTTTGCGCACCCCGGAAGCACACCATGAGACCTACCAGTCTATGATTTCAGCAGTTCCACAAACCACCAAAAACAACCTATCAGGTCCTCCTGGGGAAATTCACCATTCTAGTTCAAACTACCAAAGATGGCATACCGCTCCCTTGCTATTGTAGGACAATCAAAGAGCAGGTGTTTGGTAGCTTCATCCTGCTCATCACACATTCTACAGAGCGGATCCTCCCGAAGGATGCCGACTCTGTGAAGATGCTTCCTCAGGTGACCATGTCCCGTGATCAGACCTATAACTCTAGAAGACATCGATTTACTTAGTGAAAGAAGGTCAGACTCCACCCTGAAGGAAGGCGACTGTAGGACCATTCTGCTTATTCTCATACCTGGATGCAACTTCCATCTTCTCTCATGTTCAGCACGAGACCCATTTCGAGACAGTCCCAAAGGATTCACACCTTAGAATATCGCAGAACGGTTGAGGGCCTGTCATAATTGACGCTGAACCCCGGTTGGCCAGGGATCCCCTCATGACCAGGAACCCAACAGTCATATTGTTGATTCTGGCAAGGGAAGAAACGACTTGATAGCAATCCCAGACAAGTTTGGATTTGAACACACAAGAGTCCAGCACTATCAGTGCTGCCTAACTATCAATGAAAATATTGATAGTCTTACTCCTATAATGCAGACGAAGACTCTCACAAGCATATTCCATAATAGTTGCGACCTCCGCCTGAAAATCTGTAGGATAAAGATCCATAGGGACCACCAGCTCCCTGCATGGTCTCACCCCCACAATTCCAGCAAACAAGAGTGTCATGAGGATTATGCTGGGTTGAAGGAGTTAGACAGGCTGTGAAAAGGTCAAAACTCTCGGACTTATGTTGGACAGCAAACTCACTTTCACTGACCAAGTCACGCACGCTATCCAGAGTTCCTTAGGAAAGCTCGAGGTTTAAGAATCTACTGCCAGAGACAGCAAAAGTGCAGCAGCTCATACAGTCACTGGTCCTATTCGTGTTTTTTTACTGCTGTCCAGTACATGGCAAAGCATCTCAGTGGATACAAAAACTCTAGAACAGTGCTATAAGGTTCATTTTCAATCTTGGACGATTCGCTTACCTGTCTGGTTACCGAGAGAATATGCTACATATGGCAACCATATGAATACTTACTAGCTGTGTGATCCACAAGGTTCTTTCCCTCAAGTAGCCTTAGTACCTGAGTGAGAGACTGATATGCCGGGAGGTCTCACAGCGAAGCACCCGCCATGATCGGGAAGCGGCAAGGGAGATTAGAAGAAAAAGTTTCTTGTTCTTAGGCACAACAGTGTAGAATTTTCTCCCTGCATGCCTCAAAGAAGACATATCCTTTCAAGTTAAAAAAAAATATTATCTCTTCGTAGTTTTTTAATTAGAAACTAAGATTTGTATGCGTTGATTTTTTGTTGTATTCTCTTGTATAGTTTATTTAAATTCATTTTAAATTAAGATTGTTGTTATAGTTTATTTAAATGTATAGTTTGAAATATTACGTGACACGAGTTGCTCTGAAAGTAGTGTATCTGAAAAACGCTCAAATGGAGAGAGAGGCATTTTTATTTTTATTTTATAAACTTGGGTCATGTGTTTGTTTACAAAGCTTATGAACTTTGTAAAATGTTTGAGAATTTCACTTAATGGCCTGCCGAATACAAAGGGTTAAAATGATCAAATAGGTACATATACAGATTCTACTGAGCTTATGATGCATAAGCATCATACATTAAAGCTTGCGGTAAGCCTTCAGGTCACCGAGAGGTCACAGGTTCGATTCCTGGGAAGGTCAATACAGATTTTCAAATGGGTTCGGACTGTTTTGTTTATGAAAAATGTTTAGTATGACTGATTAAAGCGCCACTGGCTTAGAAAGAACCCAATACAAAACCAGCTTCTGTGCCACAGAGTGGGTTGTAACACAATCATGATGCTTGAGCAATAACACTACTATGATGCTCATAAGGTTACCACTTCAGGACCAATCATATTTAAAAAGGAAACAAAAAGTCAAAAAATTGAAAAACGAATAAAAAATTTATATTTAAAAAGCAACAATCACCCACATATATTAATAATAAAATAATGTAAACTTACATCAGACTATATGAATATCTTTATATTATTTTATATAAACTAACAAAATACATTTTCTTTACTAAAACTAAACCATATTCCAGCGGACTTTGAGTATCCAAAATATCCAGAAATGCATTAAATACTACATTAAAGAACACTTTATAAAAATATTTATAAAGTATTCCATTGTTATAATAACAATTGAAATATAAATTTGTGTTCCAAAAGCGTCGAAAGGGGAAAATCTTTCATTTTATTGGAGAAACAACATGGATTACTATCAATATAAAATAATTGAAATAAAACTCAATACGCTGAATACAATTAAGAAAATAGAAGTTGATATGTTTTTAATAAAGGACTAATAGCTGATAAGCTACTAGTAATAACATTCCTTACATTTAAAATACTTTAAGGCAATACGGTATAGTAATATTAATTGGTAAGCATTAAAATAACCTTATCTAAGAGTATGATTGGGATATACACAGTAGTTTATGATGAATACAAATAAATTATTGTTATGAGTCTAACGAGATATTTCCAAATATTATTAACAAGGCATACGCTTTATTATGAAATAGAAACAAATGGTGAACAACAATATGTTAGTTATTTTTACATGAGATGTTGTCTCGAATATTTTTAATCAATTGGTAACTTAATCCAATATTATTTTATAAATTATGTATACATACATTAGATGTTCATAACATGTGTTATATAAATTACATACATATTATAAAGGCAAGTCATTATATTGAAAGACGTAGTTCAAATAGTTATATCATCATAAAGCACAAATTGGTATAGTACCTGCACGATTACATTAATCCTAGAATAGTATATTAGCATTATTTTTACAAGGAAGTAATGTTACTTTGCTAAGACAGTTTTAATATAGTTCGGACTGTGCTTTAACATTTGTTGAGCTATGTGCAGATTTTACCAAAGACAGTGAGTGGTCAATAGATGTTCTAGACACTCTTACACACCTACAGAAAGGATAGTGTCATAATTTGCACTCATTAAGTGCATCAGCACTTTTTATTTCAACTTTTATTTTTATTGTACCAGTTGAGAGCACTGGAATCAGCTGATTTTGCTTTAGGCGAACATAACCTCAACATCTGTCTGCATCTAATTATGGTTATTCTTGATTCAAGTAGTTCGCTTGTTCTTGTTGTAAGAGACGAAAATATGCTAGTGGCATCACGGTTGTAGAAACCGTAAAGGTTGACATACATTTTTGTGATTAATTAATACTGTATAGAATATTAAAATTTGTGGGAACCTTTGACCACTAATATTAATTTGTCTCCCATGAAAACAACTTCAGTAAGGCTTCCACTGGAAGGAAAAGGCAAAAGTTTGCGTATATTTATAAATACAGGAAATTGAATCAAGTTTGCCTGTGAAGGATACTTGAACTATGAGTCTTTGTGAGTTGGCAAATGTGGCTGCAAGCCCGAAATGAAATTAAGTTGGTTGGGAAACTAAAGAATATTGGCAAAATAAACAGAAGACACACAAAAGAAAAACAAAGGACTGACCAGATAAAATTAGTATGGACCCAAAATTTCACCAAGAAAATTGTCATCTAAAAGTTTTCACTTGAGAAACCATATGCAAGAACTCTTTGACTTGTTCAACTGGGAAGTTTTTCCTCATCCCTCCTACAGTCCTGATCTTGCTCCAAGTGATTTTTACTTGTGCTTGAAAATGAAGACCTGGCTAACAAGACAGCGTTTTGACAACAACGAGGAGCCCCAGGTACGCATCACTGAGTGACTGAGGTCACAGGTGGCAGATTTCTATGACACAGGAATTTGAAGATTGTCCACCGCTATGATAAATGCCTTCGTATAGTGATTATGTAGAAAAGTGGTTTTTAGTCCCCCTTTCACAAGTATACAATAAAAGATTTTCTTATACTTGGTTTAAAAAAAATTCCAAAACATTCCTTACTTTCTGAATAGCCCTCATAATATATTATTGTACGCACAACTTAAACATCTTTGTTGTTATTGTAAAATTAGTACCATCCTTTTTGTAAAGCAACTGTGGAATAAACTGTATCATTTATATTCTAAACAAAATAGGACAATACACTTTCAAAGAGTTTTTACAGGGGGGAAATCAAAATACACAAGGAAATAATTTTAAATGCAAAAAAATAGTTACATTCAACATATATGGTTACTTTTAATTACCAATGGTTTATACCTTTAGCCCACTCTATGTGCTTCTTTTCCAAGTCGAGTGTGATAATTTGTTTCTGTCCCAGGAATACGAGTCTTAAGAGAGATTTTTACAATATTAAAACAGTATAATAATTTGATGTAACTTTACATGGTCAATTAGGGAGGAAGTGTTTACTACACTATTTGGATTAAGAACACCTGACAAGAGACATCTTGAACACAAAGACATTATGACTAATGGAAGATCTTAGATTTATCATTATAGCAGTTTAGGATTGTATATTTTAGAGATTTACACTGCTATAACTTCAGTTCGTACAGTTATTGGTGTGTCACACGGACAAGTAGACGAAGGTTAGAGAGAGGGAAGTGGCCCCACTCCCCCCGCCAGCTCGTACACTGCCTGAGCCACCTGGACCGCCAGAGTGTCCGCGTGATCCGCAGTGTCCGCCTCCGCAAAGACTCGCACTATGTCCTCCGTCCCAGATGGCCTGTGAAGAAGTATTGTTACATTTTTAAAAGCTTCTCTTAGTCTACATACCAGGTCAATGAAAATATTTAAGGCAAAGATGATGAACCACAGAACTATTCTACTTCTTGCAGATTGTAGGACTGTAGGTCCATGCCCAATTTTAGAAAGGGTGGCTGACGTAACGTTTTAGCAGGATAGACAGTGAGTCCAGCCCAAATCTATTAGTGTTCCTACATTCTTCACTCTAGTGATCCTTCCCCTGCTTTTGTATAGCGTATTGCTAAGAGAAATTCTTATTTTTGAATTGTGTCAGTACACATTTTATTAAAATTTACTAATTATATGTACGTGCTATGTTACAAGCACTAAGAAAACAGCTCTACACCGTTTCTAGCAAAAGTTATTCGGGAAAATAACACAAATAAATAATAATCTGAAATAATAAGGACAATGCTGATGTCTTGTGCATATCAACACACAATGCATGCGTGATATCTTTTAGTAAGACTTTGAGGTGCCCAGCTTATCCGGTTACGTACTATCTAATGTATCTGGTCTACTTAATTTTGGTAAAAGGTGTCTTTTTTTATGTGGCATTACAATGTAAGGGATTATTTTCCCATACATTCTTCTAGGATCATCGTAGAGATGTTTTGTTCATGTCATTTTGTTTTGATTCAATAGACCTTTAAAATAAAATGTCACAAGATATGGGTTGGAATTTGAAAATTTAAAGTTACCCCCTTTTTGAAAAAGGGGAGGGGGGAAATAATTTTATCCTACAAAAAGTATTTTAATAAGTATGATAAAGATTGTATATCGATATCTCAATCTGTTTGGAATATATCCAGGCGTGTCAGGACTTAATTTACATCCTTTATATATAAAACAATAGAAGAACAATACCTTGGAATAGAGTCAACACAAGATAATATATTGTATGAGAAATGACTGTAAGGAATGGTATCTTACACTATATATAATATACAGATACTAAATACAAAATGTATATCGGTTAAATTAAGGAAAAATATGAAGTACTAGAAAAGTAGGTGATAGACCACCCGCTAAGTTCTTTTAGCATAAATTAGTTCAAGTGAAAGATCCTTGCTGGTTTTAAAAGGGTTAATTTTATTTCCTCATAAAGTTTTTAATTTCATATTTAATCAAATGAATTGGTTATTTTACAAATTGTGGATACTGTTACAGTTGGAGGAATTTAGCTGTGCTCGTAGGGCCCAAATACTACCCTTTCAACAAACAAACGCTATCTGTGTGGCGGGTTGCGCTTACGTGCTAGCCGCTGAGATGAAGGCGCAACAATCTCTTTATCGACTTTAAACTCACGATTTTGATTTAAAGATAAAATTCACAAATACGTTATTTTCAAAAATACGTTAGACAGCACTATAACAACTGAAAAACAAGGATAAGTCCTATTATTCCTATTATTTTGTTTTCTCTTATTATTTAATTCCACCACAATCAGCACTTTTACAAAAAAGACTGATTTTAGCAAGTGTGATGAGTTATTCGGGCCAATACGATTCCTGAAAGGAGGGTTTTACCCATGAGTCACAGGAAATGTTTTCGGGACGCAGCGCATAATGCTACCCCGCCACCCCTCCCGCCTATCACCACACACTCAAGGACACGCGCACAGCTAAAGTCCTCGAACTGTACCAAAAGATCACTGACCTGACGAAAGATCTGCCGTTGGGACACTTAGTCACGAGTAAGTCAATACGATCCTGAAGCCCTTCAGGTGTGACACACCGTCTCTCTGCATCTGTCGTCGTTATCACGTTACGATCCTACAAATCAGTTAGTTGTCTTATCAATCAATTTAGGTCAAAATCCTTTAACACTCAGAGAGCCCCACTCCTCCAACAGTCCTACGCACTAAACTAAATTAAAAACATAGTTAGATTAATGACTAATATAGAAACAGTAATCATCTACTATTTAAAATAAATAATAGTTTAAAAAACTAAAAAAACACGCTTTTATAGCTATCCAAACTAAAAAATAGAAAATAATTTTTAATTACAAAGAGGTAATATTATGTATATTATGTTAGTAGAAGGCAAAACAATCATTCATAGTCAATCACCTCAAAATAAAATTATAATAAAATTTAAGTTATTAACAGAATAAATTAATTCAGATTAAAAAGCGTGGGGTGCTTGATATATTAAATATTACAATCATTCTATCGGTAATTATCTTTGAGAGGAGACTTATGAAATAACCTAGGTTGAAAATATGACCTATTCCAATAGTTTTCCGGCAAATTATCAAGTGAACTCGTTTTTTATGGAGCCAGTTTTAAGTTCAGATGTAGAGAGGGTTATTAAAACCTTAAAAAACGGTAAATCACCAGGATTAAATGGTGTACATTCTAACATGATGAAAATAATATATCCAGCAATATTGGACATTTTAACTTTCATTGTGAATTTAAGTTTCGAAACAGGGGTATTCCCCCAAAAGTTGAAACACGCAGTTGTCATACCTATTTACAAAGCGGGTCCGTCTAATGTATGCTCTAATTTTAGACCCATATCTTTAGTTTCAACCTTTTCTAAAGTTTTTGAAAAGATTATGAAAGAAAAAATGTTGCTTTTCTTAAATAAAAATAATTTTTTTTCAAAGAATCAGTACGGGTTTAGGGCAGGACTAAGTACTGAGTTAGCCTTGTGCAGCTTTATGGAGAAGATTAATGCGGGGATAAACGATGGGAAATTTGTAACTGGACTGTTTATTGATATTAAGAAGGCATTTGACACCGTAGATCATGAGATTTTGCTAGAAAAATTGGGTAACTGTGGATTTAGAGGTACAGCTCAAAAGTGGTTTAGTAGTTATTTAAGCAAACGACAGCAATGTGTCAAAGTGGAAAATAGTTTTAGCGAAAGTGGGGAAGTTATTTGTGGAGTGCCACAAGGTTCTGTATTAGGTGCAATCTTGTTTATAATTTTTATTAATGATTTGTGTAATGGAAAATTCAAGGGAGAATTAACAGCTTTTGCAGATGATACTGCTCTCTGCTATAAGGTGAAGACAAGGGAACTTATAACTTCCAATATGAGAATGGATTTAAATGCTCTTAACTGGTGGTTTAGAAAGAATAAATTGGTCTTGAGTACTGAAAAGACTACGTATATTAATTTTTCTTTGAGACAAAATTTAAATGTACAAAATGACTTAGTTTATAAATGTCAAGTCTGTTTAGAAAGTGGAATTGTATGTGATAATTGTGCTAAAGTTCAAAAAGGTACCAGTACAAAATATTTAGGAGTTTTATTGGACCAAGATTTAAATTGGAAGTTACATCTTACAAAATTGAAAAATAAAATTCTACAAAGTGTATGTCTGTTCTATTTTGTCCGCGACATGTGTCCAAAGAGTATTCTAAGAACTCTTTACTTTGCTCTAGTTAATAGTAGATTAGAGTATGGTATTACATGTTGGGGAGGAACCTACATTACAAATTTGAAACCACTTGTTACTTTGCAGAAAGTGTTTGTAAGAATTATTCTGAAGAAAAGTAGACTTGATTCGTCTTTTCCATGTTTTATCCAGCTAAGAATATTACCATTGAGATCTCTTTTCATATTTAAAACCTTGAAATTCGTATTTAATAATAAAAAATTTAAAAATAATGAAATTTTGCATACAATGAATACAAGAAGCACTTCTAATATTTTTGTTCCGAAACCTAATTTAACTTTTTATACTAAAACATTTAACTTCTTAGCACCATGGCTATTTAATAAACTGAGTGATGATATTAAATTACAAACAAACTATAGATTATTTGTTAAACTAGTCAGGGTGTGGTTGCTAACTCAGGAGAATCCTGAGACTTTATTGTGTATTGTGCGATGACATTACGTACATAAATAAAGTGACAAAATAGGTTTTTGTTTTAAGGAGGCATTGTTAGGTAACAATGGTAGGCATTCATACAGGTTTCATGTGTACCTATGTATGTATGCGGTATATTTTATAGGTATGTATCTGTATAAGTGTATGTGTGCGAGTGTGCGTGTGTGTGTGTAAAATATGATTGATATAGGCATTTTGTTAAGAAGAGAAAGTATTTTGTTTTTTGTATGTTGTACTTGATTATTATAATTAGTTATATTTTTAGTAAATAAAAAAGGTATAATGCTTTGTTTTGTTTTAGGCTATTTAATTAGTTCAGTTGATAGATTAGTCCATAAGGTTTGGCAAAGAAGCACATCTTTTGTTTTTAGTTTTTGTTTGTTATATCACAGTAGAGTTGTTAATAAATTATAAGCTAATGCTCCTGAACTCATTAATTTTTAATAGTTATAATTATTATGATGGAACCCCTAGATGGGCTAATTTGTAGCCTTAGGGGCCCTATTATTTTCCTTTGAGGTCAGCCTGGGTCTTAGAATATGTATAATTGTACTATTCAATTGTTTTGAGATTTAAAAATGCTAAGTATGTTTTGTAAAGTATGACTTCATGAGGAGAATAAAGATATATATTTATTTATATTTATTAAATGTAGTAAAATGCACCCCACGCTTTTTACTCTGAATTAATTTATTCTGTTAATAACTTAAATTTTATTATAATTTTATTTTGAGGTGATTGACTATGAATGATTGTTTTGCCTTCTACTACCATAATATAAACTCTTTGTAAATAAAAATTATTTTCTATTTATTAGTTTGGTTAGCTATAAAAGCGTGTTTTTTTAGTTTTTTAAACTATTATTTATTTTTCATTTTTTAGTTCGTTGTATCAATTAGTTTCTTGTGGAAATGTGGTATTTCTTACGAATCATTCCGCAATCTCATCATTTCTTTTAAAGCTTCACTATTGCATGGGGTATTTCCTGTTAACTTAAAGCAATCAAGTTCTTCAATCCGAATACCGTCTAATGATCTTACACGACCAAGTGCTACATAGGCTTGTTCAACAGCAAACAATCGTGAGCCTAGATCAAGGATGTCGGGTCGGACAGGTTTTTGCCCGTTTGGTGCGTTTCTGTCATCGGTGCCCCATTAAAGGTTCTGTCCTATTAATAGCTACCAACGGGGAAATGTTGTTGAGAGTAGGCCTGAGGCAAATATGTGATGAGCTGAACATCTGCTCTTTGACTGTCCTGCAATAGCAAGAAAGTGCTACAGCATCTTTGGTAGTCTGGACAAGCGTGGTGAATTTCCCTACGAGGATCTGATCAGTTGTTTTCTGCAGTGTGTAGAACTGCTGAAACCGTAAACTGGTTGGCCTCATGGAACATTTCCGAATGCGCAAAAGGCCCTTAAGGTTTGAGAGCATGGCAATAGGCCGCCCCTTAGAAGAAGAAGCACTCTGATAGTCAAATTGACCAATATAATAAAATAATAAATCACTAAATCAGATCACTGGAATGTCTTCATATGATTACTTCTTCATTAGAAGAAACTTTCCAAACTTAATAGTCTTGATATTTGAAAAATATAATAATAATAGAAATGTCCAGTCACTAACTAATTGGAATGTACGTATCTCAGTCTGTTGGCCGTATCGAAAGAGATCATTAACATCCTATACAATAAAAATGCAATGTGTATAACTACTAAAATTAATCTTTATAATAGAAAAGGAATAATTTAAATAGTTTTGAACTGAGTCTTTTCAAACACGAGTTAACATTATATCAATTTGTAGAATATTTAAGAGAGTAAACATTTTTCAAAAAGTACTAAATTTTCAAATCAGTACTAAACAATTCCTATTTATTTCAATATTATTTTTCAGAATTCAAGAGTCATTTTTGTGAACATTTTTAAACTACTTTAAAGTCTCCTGAAAGACAACACAAAATTAGTACTTAAATTTAAAATCTGACAAAAATGTATTTCTCATCACTTCCTTTTTCGTCCATGAGATTTTCTCTGTCTATATGGCCAACACTTTCTAGTATTCAAGCTCTTCAAGGATGGCCCCACTGATTTGTTAGAATCAAGTTGACTGCATTACTGATAAAAGTAGAACTGAATCTCTCCATCAACTAATCAGTAGAATCTAGTACAACAAAAATTGCTGGACTGTATGTGAGTTGGACAGAGTCACTAATGCCCATGCACCGGCAGATGACATCTCCATCGGCAGATGACACCTCCAACACCAACTGCAGATGTGTTGGGGATGGCTAGGAGAGAAAGTAACATATTGTACAGCTTATTGGTTGTTATTATATTTTTAATAGGGCACGTTAATTTTTTTAACCTTTTGAGTTAGCCCACTATTTTTGGACGAGTCTTCCATAACGGGAACCAAAATAAACTTCATTATATGTTCTTAATACTTTCTTTCTTCCATAATGAATAAAAAAATACTCTATGAGTCATATTTCCTATCACCAAATCGCCTGCAAATAGGCTTACACAAGCGACCCTTCAAGTAGGCCTACACGCACAAATCACCTGTCACTCTCGAATAATAAAACTAAAATATTGAATAATATTGTTCCTTTAGTCTTACTTTTCATTGGTTGTCGTAATAATTTGTAAAATTCAAAATAGGTTAAAGAAAGTCTGTTCTTTTTAATACTGTTTATTTTATCCCCAATAAGGAAAACTCCAAAAATGTCCAAAAAGTACCCAAACAACACATGCTTCACAAAACAAAGAGTAGGGAAACAACATAAACTCATATTTATTGATAGTTTGGAATCTATTGAATACAGCTATCTGGTTATTTGGCCAAAATAACCTTGTACTATATAAAATAGTACCGAAATACAAAATGTCAAAATCAGCATGCCGGCACTTTATCCACATTTTCGTACCATCAAAATTAGCGATGCTGCGGTACTCAAAGGGTTAAAGGGGAAAATATAATTCTGTTAGTTTTGATATTAAACTTAAAGATCAAAGACTACTTCCCAGGGTGTCATTAAAAATAATTTAGATTTTGAGATTTAAACCTTCACTTTTATCACTTACAGTAAATTTTGTATTTGGACAGATTTTCTCAAATTTGTACGGTTTCATCAAGAAATGAAGTACACATATCTATTTACGAGGCAAAATTAGAACTAACAAGTCCTCATTTTAACTTAACCTCTAGAATTTTATCGTACAAGAATATAAAATAAATTCAACTCTATCCATGACTACTTTAACCGTAATCAATTCGAGACAGAATCGTCTTAACAGAGCTAACTCACCTGGACCTTCACTTTCATGAGCCTGTTGGGGAGGTCAGTGTAAGTGCGTAACCAGTCGGTTACGTCCCAGCCTCGAGCATGCATTACAGTCTCTACTAGGAGAAGATCGGACAGGGCGTCTCCCACTGTCTCGTTGGTCAGGTCCACCATGTACGCCAACCTCTCTGCCGCAGCCACTTGGGACGCTGGCAGGCTACAACAACGGAGATGTGTTGAATATCAATGAACATTTATATATAGGGCTCCAAAACTTATAAAAAAACAACATCACATAAGGGAATGATTACAGTATTAACCCTTCCCACGTTGTAGAAGGATATATTAGAATGGTATGCTTTGACGAAATCGACAAATACAGTTATATCCGATATTATACGTTATGTTTCTTGGAGAATGTTTTAGTTCACAAACGGCCTTTGAAATGCATGGTGCACGCTCCATGCTTATCGCCAAGGAAGTATTTATAAACAACTTTCACTCTGCGGAAGGGGGAGGGAAGTGCCCTTTGTCTAACTTAGACCATCAGCTCGTCAGTTCTGCGTCTCCTACAGAGCCATAACCAAACATATTTGTGGCGTGTATTACTGCTTTCTTGGTTATCACGAGCGCGGGGGTCTACTAGATATCTCGCTATTATTCTTCATTGTGTGGTAGTGTTGTGATTAGTTTGAAATATTTATCTCGTTTTATAGTGAAATGTAATTAAATTTTTTAGTTTCATTACATTTTACTATGAAATTAAAATTTATTTAAAATAAACACTTTTGTAAATAGTTTTTTTTATAAATAAATACACTAATTTTAAGTAAAATGCCCTGTTTTATACTTTTTCGCTTTTACCTTTTATAATGTAGTTATAATAAAAATTAGCTTTGAACTTTAAAAAACAATATTTTTACTTGTCTTGGCGTTATAGGAAAGTTAATAGATTTATTAGTGACGTGCGGAGGCTGAGCCAGCTCTTAAGTACGATTTATTTCACGTGTTCGCGAAAGGCCTAGCAGCTCTCGACCTTAGCCAAGTACTGAAGCCCGTAAGCATATCCTGTGAGCAGAGACGAAGCCTTAACCTCTACAACTATACACAGTCTGATAGGTTCTTTGATTTTTAATTATACTATGTTTTAAATAAAACAAACAAGCATAAAACCCAAAATAATACATTGATATTTTGTACATAATTATACATTGAGATTTGAAAAATTGCTATCTATGAGTTTTACAGAGATAAACATGCATACTCTTTAAAAAAAATGAGTTGAGCTACTTAATACTTCAAGTTACGTATTGATTTAAAGTTCTCTATTACATATACCAAAAAACCGATAGTGATATTTTGAATTTGAGTGTTTGTATTACATTTTATTTTGTAAGTGGTTTTGTGACTTAACATATGAACAATATTAAACCTTATTCAAAAATAAAATTATGTCAATCATATTTTCTGAATTCTAATAAACATCTTAAAATCCATAGAAAAAGCAACTTCTAACAAAAAAACTTGAAATGATAATAAAACCAAATTCTAAATCAGTATCAAATATGACAAAAAGACAATACCGAAAGCTACAGAATTGTACGCTTGATACATATTGCCACCATAATATCAAAATTACAATTTACTTCTTTACATAAAAATATAATGACAATAATTTTAAATCCAAACAAATTTTAAAACTAGTTAAACTTCGGCCAAAAATCTTTTTGGTAATAATATCTTCAATGAAAAGTAATATAATAATCAATGTAAGAACATTGTTCCTACTCCTTTCCTTATTTAATAATGTTCACAAATCACAAGGAGAAAACAATGACGGATGCTCTAGCCTGCTTATCTGTGGTTTAAGGTTGTGGTCTTGATAACATTTCACTCTTTCTAATTTCGTCCTCAGTCTAAAAAAGTGATACAATATAACAGTATCTTGTACATCAAAGAAAAACAAGCAAAACACCAAAATAACTTGTTTTAGACAATTAACCGCTGTACAATACCTTGTTCTTATTTTTGAAAGCAAGTTTTATCCACTACCGGCTTGCTAGACCTGACGTAGCTTCACCAGAGCCCCGTTAGCCGTCTCTTTGAGCCGTTGCCCGTCCCTCACGACGAGGACGAGGGGTTGGACTTAGAGAATAGTACTACAAGATAGAGAAGACTACAAGAAGAGATAGAATAAGGAACGAAATAACCAGAGAAAGATTGAAGGTAGTTTCACTGCAAGAGACAATGGAAGGAAGAAGAATACAGTGGATGGGGCATGTGAAGAGGATGGGAGATAATAGAATGCCTAGAATAGCACTGGAGAAGGAGGAAGGAGGAAGAAGACCAAGAGGAAGACCGAGAGGAAGATGGGAGGACCAAGTGTGGAAAGACATAGAGAGAAGGGGACTACAGAAAATACAGGTGGAGGAAGAGGAGACCTGGAATGATAGACAAAAGTGGAGGAGGCTGTGTACGACGACCCGTGATAACGGAAACGTCTGATGATGATGATGATGATGATGACAATACCTTGTGTCCTTGGTAGCATTCTTGATCTGTCTCTTGGCGTCGGAGCTGAACACAACTGTGCCGTGACCATTTGCTTCAAAATACACTCCAATGTCAAATTCCAGAGCCTTCTTGTGGAGATTTTTTACTCCTGTGGGCACACAGGCTACAGGCACGTTCTGGGAACATAGAATATTTTTAGTACTGGTTTATATTATGGTTTTGAATAAGATATAATATTAAATATACTTAACACTGAGCGCTGGTCTGACATAATGTGTTCATTTAAAGATTGCTAACTGTTTAGAGCGAATTTTGAAATATAACTCACAAACTAGTTAGATATAAAACAGATTCTTAAATTATTGAGATCCTCGTTTCCCTTATATTAGGACAAAAATTTATATTTCTTTGTTTACCCTTTAACGGCTTAATAAAATTTAAAAAAATGTTTGAGAGAGTGCTAAGTTTTTATTACTTTAATTTAATTTATCAATTAATTTTAATTAAAAAAATGCAATCTTTTACACTAAAGTTTGCAAACCTTTTTAGTTGTTTTTGTTGAACAAATGTATTTTACATGAATATAATCAAGGTACAGTATATACAGAGTGTCCCACAAAGAGGTTAAAACATTTGAATTTATATTACTTGCCCATTTATGCACTGAACATTTTCAAACTCAACACAGTTAATAAAGTAGGTTTTAAAAATGTTCTGTGAAAATTAAAGCTCCCTAACAATTGTAGAAACACAATGGTGACATATTGAAAAAATTTTACCATTTTGCTTCCTATAAAAATTCATTTCTTGAATTACCTGATTTGATTATTGGGTTGCAGTTTTAAAGAACAGTTGCTTAATAACCAAAAGTGAAGTGTTGTGCGTGGGCTAATGCTTTTAGCAACATTACAGAGGAAAGAGAAGTACTAGTATGTGCATCAATGCTCCACTCTCTAGGTAAACCGAAATCATCAAGGAAGGTTGAACTTGAAACTGGTATTCCAAAGTCTGCAGTACAGAGAATAATTAAGAAAAACATATTTTTATAAAAGTCACCTAGTCTATAATCTTCTTGAAGATGATCCAGACAGGAGAGTGGAATTTTGTTCTCGTATTATTGAATTTCATGAGCTAGATCCTAATTAGCAGACTCAAATTGTTTTTTCAGACGAGTCCACTTTCTACAGCAATGGTGCTGTAAATAGGTATAATTGTAATTATTACTATAACACTGGTAATCCACACATTCTTGAACAGACTACTCAAATCAAAAGGAATTACTGTTTAGGCAGCTGTCAGTTGTAATGGGGTGGGGTGGGGGGTCAGTTGTATGTCCTTTTGACATTTCGGACAGTACAATGACTGGGAATAGGTATGAACAGGTGTTAAATGAACAAGTCTTGTCTCATTTTACGGTTCCAGAAATGGACCAAGCAATCTTCCAACAAGATAGTGCTCCTTCATCATTTCATAAATCCTGTCAAGCGATTACTAAATGACAATCTTCGTGGCTGTTGGATTGGTCGTAGAAGTGATTTTTTTTAGATTGTCCACTTCGATCCAAAGATTTAACTGTGTTTGATTTCTCTCTATGAGGAGGATACTTGAAGGAACAAGTTTATACTTGTAGCTTCAATAATGATGAGGAATTAAAACAATCAATGGAAGAAGAAATTCTCTGGATACTGCAGAATTTCTTTGTGACAGCTTACGATTCATCTGTTAAGCGCTGTTATCAGTGTGACGCTGTGGATGGATTACAGTTTGAATAATTTTCAACTGTAATTGTAGGTCTTTTAATAGGCTTTGTTATAATTTTCTGATTGAAATGCTTTGATTCTCTAGAATATGACACTAAATAATTTTACAAAACCAGAAATACTGTTCTTTTACTGATTGAGAGTATAGTTTTTCAAAATACCACCATTTTGTTTCAACAATTGCTAGAGAGCTGAAAGTTTTACAGAATATTTTAAAACCCTATTAAATGAATTGTGTAGAGTTTGAAAACGTTTGGTGCATAAATGGGCAAGTAATATAAAATAAAACGTTTTAAACCTCTTCGTGGGACATCCAGTACATATTTACAGACACTTGTTTGTGAATGCTGGTTTTAGTAGTTTTGTTTTTTTTTGTATAGAAAACCTTGAAGTAGGGGGCCACACACAAAACTACATCGTAGTAATCAGTTGTTTTTTATATAGCATAACAGTCTCAATATAAGCCAATCAACATGCCCACACCATCTAGCGGTGAAACAGTGAATTAAATATTGTTTGTTGTTGGTTAATTATCATAAACAAAACAATTTCATGTCACTTTTTTGAAAAATAAAGGAAACCATTTCTTTTTACAACATTTTAATAATTTACATTCATTACACCTCTGGAGAATTGTGTCACTAACAACACAATATACGTCATATTGCGTATACAACTACAGAATAAAATTAAAATTAAGTTAAATTGCTATATACGAGGGGTATTAGAAAAATAAGGTTCCCAATGCCGCCGAGACAGAATGCGATATGTTGGGAGAAATCTGGCAACACTGTCTTACTCATCAAATGTCCCTCTCTCTATCTCCATACCACTCGCGTCTCGCTACGTCCAACAGCGCCGGCCTAGCTGCCTTCGAAGATGTAGCTCCCTGTCGTTGTTACCGCCAGATGCGAAATTCGTGCTGTGATACGTTTTTTAAATGCAAAACAGATTTCATCTATTGAAATTCATCGTCAGTTAATCAAAGTTTTTGGGAAAACGGCATATCTGTTCAACACGTTCGGAAATGGTGTAGAGAATTCAGTGAAGGCCGCATGAAAATTCACAATGAAAACCGAAGTGGACGGCCTTCAGTTTCAGATGGAGTTGTTGAAAAAGTTGAGACAATACTGCTTGAATATCGGAGAATCACCATTCACAGGAACAACAGTAAACTCTGACAGATTTTGCGACACATTACGAAAACTGAGGCGCGCGATCCAGAACCGCCGGAGAGGAAGATTGTCCAGTGGTGTGAGGCTTCTCCATGACAACGCTCAACCTCATGTCTCACGTCGAACTCAAGAACTGCTGACAAATTTTGGCTGGAATATTGTGCCCCATCCCCCCTACAGCCCAGACCTAGCCCCAAGTGATTATCACTTATTCCCAAAATTAAAGGAACACTTGGGTGGCCAACGCTTCATTACCGATGATGAAGTCAAGGAAGAGGTTACTCAAAGGATTGGCGGCAGAATTCTACACATGGGGATAGAAAAGTTGGAGCATCGTCTACAAAAGTGTTTGGACAGAAACGGTGATTATGTGGAAAAATAGCTAAACTTTTACGTGTTAAATTGATGTATAACACTAAGTAGAAATATAGAGCTGTCTATTTAAAAAAAATCATGGGAACCTTATTTTTCTAATACCCCTCGTATTAGTTAAGACAAAACTTATGAATATAAAAACCTAGTAGTATATCAGAAGAACAATTCTCAAAAGTCACCTTTAAGTATAAAATTTGTTTTAAATAAATAGAACCAACGTATTTTGAAGTAGGATTTATTTATTTATAGTTTTTATTTATATATATTAACATTGTTACTTTATTAACTTTGTTTAAAATATATACTAGAGATAATTTTCGAGTCATTCTGGGGCCGTAAAAAAAATAATTTTCATATGTTAACCACATGCTTTCCTAAACTTTACTCCTAAAATGATCTAAAATATCTATTAAACCACAATGCTTATCATCTAGGAAAGAGCCTGTAGTGTAAGGTGTAAATGACATACCAGAGACTCTGAGATATACTTTGTGGAGCTGCCATTAGCGTAGGCAGTCTGAACTAATCCCATCTTCAGTTCCAATCCGGACTCTTCCATCAGTTTTTTTAGGTATCCCGCCACTGAAAATAATTATGTAATTACAGCCTCCTATTCTCGGAATAAATGTTTTGAGTTGATCATTGTACGTGTTTCTTTCTAAACGAGAGTAACACAACTTCAGTAACCACAAAGAATGTAAAGTTAAAATTTAAAAGTAGTTTGTCACAACATCCAGTAGAGCTATTACAAAATATTTTGAGTAATGCCTAGTGCACAGCTAGACTTTGAATTTATACGATTATAAATCTTAAGAAATTAAATCACCATTTTAAAAATCCTTAATATTTTTATTTTAGACTTTGTTTGCTTGGAATAAAATCATTCCCAAATCTATTTTTGCCATTTTGAAAGTTTTTTTTCCTCAGGAGGAAATGCGTTACGCACCTAGGGTCTCCGCTTTCGAGCTCCCCGTGTGTGGGACTCCCTTTTCTTCTCTTTCTTCTTTACGATCCCTAGGTTTACCCACTAAACCCTCCTGCACTTCATCTACTGGAACTGGGATCACCAAAAGGCATTACTTCAGTCCAGCAGGGATTTTGAAAGTAATTGTTACCATTATAGAACCTTTAAGAATGTTATGTATAAAACAGTAAGCAATAATTTTTGTAAGGTATTGATTCCAAGAAGCAAATTAGTCCATACTGTCTACTGTTCTCCGTTGTTCTCTTAAGACAAGAAGCTGGGAAATTGAACTTAGTTCTAAAAAGACATTTATGCTACTTCTGGAGTGACAGGATATTCTTGATGAGTAAGGTCGGAGCATCTCCTCACGTTGAGATCCAGGATGAAGGATTTTGGGCAATTATCTTAGTCATGTCTCCTTCAAAGTAAAGGAGCCCAGCTCTGTACCAGCGTCTCCAGTTAAAGCACGCAGGGGTGGCACACCGTCATGTCCAGGCTGGCAACTGCGTTTACCATTAAGGTAGCACCATCAACTCTAACAGTCATCCTCTACAGTAGATTAGACCTATTGATCTACCCTTGCACCCCAATATCTTGACATTTGTGGTTAGTGTTTGCTACCCTGGAGATCCACAAGGTTGCCCAGATTTAGGTGACACACCAGGTTTTGCTGTACCCAGTGTGGGTTCAACTGGAAGTTACAAACCACCCAGAACCCTCCTGGGAAATACTCGTATTTACTTGTACTTATATAGTCTCTTGTATATTATAAGTACTAGTCAGATAACTCACTCAACTAGCTCACCTCAGTTCAGGCATTTTCATTTCCCTTTGTGATTTATCGCAAGTATTGAGAAAACATCACAACAGATGACAGTACACAAGACTATTTTTGCCATTGTTCCCTAGTTTGGCATAAGGTGGATTTCATCAGCTGGTTTGGGTGCGATGTTGGCAAATAATTCCAAATACTCGAAGAATTTAATAAAACACTTTGTACAAAGGATATACTTAGTTTTGACGGCAAAATATGTGCAATACTTGGAATTTATTCAATTGTCTGCACAGTATAAGAATAAAGGTGTGAAAATATCAAATGTGTTATTTTATTGATGCAAATGTTATATTTACAAGTACTGTATATACCACCTTATCTCAATTAAGCTCTTCACTTTTTTCAATTTACAAAAACTATGATTGAACTTACTTTTTCAGGGTTGCTACAGGAGTCCAATAATGAAATTCCCTGACTTTTCCCTGATTTCCAGACCAAATTTTTCATTTTTCCCTGACATTTTTCCCCAGGGTTTTTGGCAATTAATGGGTGGAAAAAAAGCGGTGTTGAGGCTAACAGGGTGGCAAATATAAAAAAGCAAAAAATAAAGTGAACACAGTTTAATACATACAAAAAGATTGACTTAAATGATCTGCAGTAAGTTTATTTGTGTAAAGGGATTTTATATTTTTCCCTGACCAACGTCGAAATTCCCTGACTTTTCCCTGACTTGAGACCGGATTCCCTGACTTTTCCCTGATTTCCAGTCCTGTTTTTTTTCCCTGACTTCCCTGACCTGTAACATCCCTGTTTTTTATAATACACAATGAGAATAAAAAAAACATCATATTTGGTAGCATAAATTATAGTTCTGTTTATTTAACATTCAATATTGAATCGTTATGTTGGAGCATGTTAATAGGTGTGTTACTAGTTTTTGGAAAACACTGAACTGTGAATATGACGATACCTTTGGTAGCATTTTTAACACTGTCACTGCATGTAATTGCCTTACGACAATAAACAGATTTGATTGATTGATTGTTAAATGCAATATACGAAGGAGGGTCGGGGGGGGGGGGGAGTTAGTAGACCCCAACCAGTCCTCTCAGGGGTTGTTCAATTTGATTAAAAATGTGTATGTACAGGCAGACAATACACCTGTGACATTTTCAGTAAACTTTTCTGGAAGTGGTGGGAAATAAAGGTTCCTTCAGTCCAACAGTGGCTCAGAGAAACTCGGCAGATCCGATTGTCAAATCTCATGAATCGATTCTTTGTTTTGAATCGTTTATGAAGGCTCATTGGACTCAATATTCAAGATTTGACTTTTAACAAATCACACCAATCCTTTCTTCTCAACATGTTATATAAAATGTCGGGATTGAAAAATTAAATACCAAAAATATGAATTCTAAGATTTACACACATAAAAAAACCATTTACACATTTAAAACAATTAAAATTCTACAAGAGTTAATAAATATTAAAGTAGTTACAGACCTAATGTTGCGATCCTATCCCCGTCAAGGAGATGAAAAGCGCTGTTGTCGTCCACGAAATAGTATACCAGTCTGTCAGCGTCTCCATCCACTGAAGCACAGCGGGCGTAGCGACGTAGTGGCACACCTGATGGAGGTACCTGCTTGCTCTTTACGTGATCCGCTCCACACTGACATCCATCGTGTATTAGTTACTAATCTTGTGTTCCTCACTAGTTGTAATTTTTAAATTATAATACCAAATAAGTAACGGGAATAATGCACAGTTGAACCTGAATAGGATTAAGTAATGTCCCATGGTGCAGATATAGCTGTTAACTGATTATAGGAAACATGCAGCTCAATACGGCATGCATGGAAATAACCTAAACAAAGAGTATAAATTGATTTGGTACTAAGGACATGAACTGATTCTGCACAGACAAGGGTATAGCGTGATTTGGTATAAAGAGTACAATAATATTCAGTACAGACATAGGTTATATCCTAATTCGGCACAAATACTGTGCTCTAACACAGCATGAATAAAAGAAATTTATGGACTAAAAACATAGACCTACAATTTTGAAATTTGGTATAGATTTTTAAAGGGGTGGTAAAAACTGGATATGTTTAATTTATAATGAGGCAAGAAAAAAAATCGAAGCTACACAAACAAAATGTACTTCTCTTTAGTAATTATATGTGTATTGATGATACAATGTTGTTTGCAATTATTTCAATTGTATCAAAACAAATGTGACGACCACTGAGCGATCCTGTCCTTGCAAGCAACCACCTGCCAAGCCGTTGCTGGTGGTTCGGAAGTCAACTTTAAGCCCGTTGGTCCCTAGTCCTAACTTAGCCTGGTGAAATAAAGACATTCTTTGGCTTTAGACTTTAACGAATCCAAACTCTTCATAACATTGACTGTTGTCACATTTTCATACATTTGTAACTTCTCCTTAATTCTGCTGTTACAATGAAAGTTCACGAGTTGAGTTGTCCAACCTACTCCATTAGTGTTTCATATTAGTGAATCAACTAACTGATTCAGGTACCACGGAAAGAAGTACAGCGAAGTTAAATTAAGAAATCTCATGGAAATCAGTGGACAAGTTCATTTTTCTCAACTCATTACAAGATTATCTGACCATTAGAACACTGTACTAAACACATCCAGATGAGGCACAAATTGAACAAGCCCAACAGCAACTTGTAAAGAAATACATTGTTCACGTGGTGTGTATTATTGCTCGTATTGTAATGAGGAAGGAAGGACAAACAAATTTTTAATGTTGCCAACTCAAACATTTATCAAAATTCATTCTGGGAAATGATTAATCCCCAAAGCGAGCAAATGTGACTAAAAAAATGCAAAATCAGTCAACAGAACAGAATCAGGAAGGGAATGGACTGTACTCAAGGCTATTTAAACATGATAAAAGTGAGAAAATGGCACCTAATACATGATGCGTTGTGATAAGTCGCTGTAAGCAGAACAGAATCAGGAAGGGAATGGACTGTACTCAAGGCTATTTAAACATGATAAAAGTGAGAAAATGGCACCTAATACATGATGCGTTGTGATAAGTCGCTGTAAGCAGAACAGAATCAGGAAGGGAATGGACTGTACTCAAGGCTATTTAAACATGATAAAAGTGAGAAAATGGCACCTAATACATGATGCGTTGTGATAAGTCGCTGTAAGCAGAACAGAATCAGGAAGGGAATGGACTGTACTCAAGGCTATTTAAACATGATAAAAGTGAGAAAATGGCACCTAATACATGATGCGTTGTGATAAGTCGCTGTAAGCAGAACAGAATCAGGAAGGGAATGGACTGTACTCAAGGCTATTTAAACATGATAAAAGTGAGAAAATGGCACCTAATACATGATGTGTTGTGATAAGTCGCTGTAAGCAGAACAGAATCAGGAAGGGAATGGACTGTACTCAAGGCTATTTAAACATGATAAAAGTGAGAAAATGGCACCTAATACATGATGCGTTGTGATAAGTCGCTGTAAGCAGAACAGAATCAGGAAGGGAATGGACTGTACTCAAGGCTATTTAAACATGATAAAAGTGAGAAAATGGCACCTAATACATGATGCGTTGTGATAAGTCGCTGTAAGCAGAACAGAATCAGGAAGGGAATGGACTGTACTCAAGGCTATTTAAACATGATAAAAGTGAGAAAATGGCACCTAATACATGATGTGTTGTGATAAGTCGCTGTAAGCAGAACAGAATCAGGAAGGGAATGGACTGTACTCAAGGCTATTTAAACATGATAAAAGTGAGAAAATGGCACCTAATACATGATGTGTTGTGATAAGTCGCTGTAAGCGTAACAAACAACAAAAACAAGTGTAGTAACAGTACAAGAAATGTTTACACTGTTCACAATTTATCTATATATTAATATATTTATTTACTTAATTTTTAGGAAATAAATTTTTTAGGTATCCCTTGGGGTACACATAGAAACTTTGAAAAACATATTTAAATATTTTTTATGTGCAAGTTGCAAAGCCTACATACCTTTCTCGTTATACTTAGACATTTAACATTACAAAATTGATTAGTGTTTTTTTCCATTATTATTAAAAAGATTCTAAGGTATATAAAAATGTCCAGAAATTTGCTGTTATAATGAACATGTTAATGAACACAGCCCCTAAAATGTTAGCACTTAGCCCTTAGTATTAGATAATTTAAGTTTACGTGTAAATAAATTAAAATTTCTAACAAACCTTCCGACGGAAATTGTGAGCTAAGTACGAGTATAGGATAAAAAACTAATGTTACACTTACGTCAATTTCAGTAGTAAACAAGAGGAAGATAGCATGTATACTGCATCGTTGCCTTTGTTACATATTCTTTCTGCCACATATTACATTTCTTTATGAAGTCATCAATGAATTTTCCACCGTTCTCACCTGATAGTTGAGCTTGCCCCTGGTGGTCGTGTCAGCGTTGTGGATGTTGACCTGTAGACAGTCTCCCAAGTACCTCAGTAATTCGCTCATTTTGAGTGCCCCGACTCCATTCGCTCCGTCAAACTCCAGTTCTGGCTTGTAGTGGCCGTTCATATTTGTCTACAACATTGGTTTATACATTTTAGCATCGGTCTCCTTCAAAACAGAAAAATCTCTTAGCTAAACATATAACAACAGTATTAGGACTTAGGCCTCGAAATCGGGATAAAACCCCCCTGCCAACCAAGAGCATGCTGGAATGACATGGTTATAAAATATTAGGTCACTATCAATTAAGGCGTTAAAAAGTCCTGACCTGATCACACACTTTGTAAAACTAATCAACAAGAGCAATTCTAATAGCTATAGGCCCATACCAGGTTTTTGGGACAGTACAAAACATATGCTCACGCTTATATTGAGATCTAAACTATTAGTTCTAAGACTTATGCAGTCAGTCTATGATAGTTATGACTAGCATGTATATTTTCCAGTTCACTGCATTGAAACATTGCTTACACAATCAATTTCTTAAAATATTACCTAGCCACGGAGAGCATACTTCATTTATGGTTAAACATCTGTTGACTAGATGTTTAAAATATTTATAGATTTTAATTGGGTAAGCCATGTTTAGATACAGTTCAACCCAGAAAATTTGAATGTTATTTAAACCACTATTAACCCATTCACCTACTTCTACGAAGCCAATCTGCCACTTCCGGTGCGGGCCCTGCCATACTTCGACGGAGCGCTTCCGCGGCAGTAATAGTTCACTTTAAACTCGACAGATAGCTGCACTAATCAAACTATGTTTCGTTTCTATGGTTACTTGTTTGTTTAGAACAATATTTTTTCATTAGTTGGCTAAACTGACGTAAGCAAAGAATAACAGATGAATTTACTCCACATGATACCTGTTGTTGTTAGTGTCCGTAAACATGGCTGGTAATAGGTTACGTGACACTGAAATAGATCGCTTTATGAACGATTATAATTATTGTAATGAAGAATTCAGTAACGGTAGTGATGAATCAGAGGTGGAATGGGATCGTGTGACACGGGAACAGTTTGAAAATGTTCAGTGCTGCTTCACATGGACGTATGCTTAGAGGCGTATCACACTGTTGTGAACTACTAAGGTGTTGTGAGAATTCTATATAATGTGTATGTGTGTGTGTGTGTGTGTAAATATGGTATATATAATATAAAAACGATATAATTATGTATAAATATACTATGAAATATACAAAACTCTTTTGGTGTGTGACTTCTAAGGACAAATAAGGTAGGCTATACAATAATAATATTTCATTGCATGTTTTCTTAATTTTGGGAATAAAATATTGGTGGTGGGCAACATAACATTTTTTGTATTAAAAAATGTATGTTATTACCGGTATATTATAGGTAATAACTCATATACCTTCATTCATAGCTTTTTTTTACGCAGGGAGTTTTAAATGGTAGGTAAGCTCAAGAAAAACATTGCTACAAAATCTTTTTTGAAAACAATGATTTACTAGAAAGTTACAGCTAAATATCTGCAAACCTAAATAATAGGTAAAAATATTGGAATTCCTTGGCCCTACTGTGTGCTAAAATATTAGTAGGTGAATGGGTTAACAAACCATTTAGTGACAATTATAATCTGAGTTCATAAAAGCAATGGCCTCCAGATTTAAGGTAAATTTGTAGCTCAAGTACAAATGAACCAGAGTATACAGTTGAACCGAATAATGTTTTATACATGTAGGAAAATGAGAAATGTACAGGTCTAAGACAATTCCCTTAAGGTACACCTCACTGTTTAATAAGAGAGGATGCCACACTATTTTTTTACCCGTCTTCACCTTCTTAATGTTTTATGATTGATACAAATGTTTACACAATTTTATAAATAATCAATCCACCTTCAACCTACAACCCATCGTTTGTTTTCAATTAAACGACAAAATATGTTAATTCGAGCAATAAACAGACTTCATTGCCAAACTTCAGTTTTTGGCAGTTAAGCTTCTATACCCATGTGTTCCACCAACTGCCTTATGATTAATTTCTCCAATTGTTTGGAAAAAAGAAGGTAATATTGTTACAATATAACAATTATTATATTTATCTATATATTTATGGCCATTTGACTGTTTAAGTGTTTGACAATTTAACCTACATTAAAATCAAGGACCAAAATATCAAACAAAAATAAAATCATCGGCGGAACAATGTTTCTTGTTTGGAAAATTCATAAAATTACTAAACACGGTTCTAGGCCATCAGTTTCGTACAATTTCTTCAAAAATGATTTTTTTGGGATGAGACTGCAAAACATGATATATTTGGATAACCCTATAAGCGTTATGAGCAGTGATCGCACAGCATTCGTACGGATCGTCATAGTGCGCGTTATTAAAGCATTAATTGAGATATGTTTTGTATAATCAAATTAAAGAAACAGAATGTAAATTGTAAAAAAATGTACAAAAGAGTGTAATTTTTCTTCTCTAAATTGTATAGTCAACTGTTTTAGCAAACGCTAAATAATAACCAAAATCTCACTCTTTCGGACAAAACTATTGTAGAAAAAAGGCACAGTCCATTATCTGTGTTTTAACACTTGAATAACCTTACCTCTCCCCTTAGAGCCTTGAATGCGATAGACAGCTTGTCACAGTACCCCTCCTGAGTGGGCCGACCGTACGCTCCATCAGTGTTATGACACGTCACAAAGTAGTGCAGCATGGGAGTCGTCACAACACCGTAGTCATTGGCCACCCCTTGGAGTACCTCCACCCCTGCGGTCACCGCCTCCGACAGACTCTTACTACTGGGCCTACACCATTATTGATTGCATCAAATCTAACCCTTCGCACGCCACTAATAAATCCATTAACTTTCTTATAATGCCCGACAAGTAAAATAATTTTGTTTCTTCAAGTTCAAATCCAATTTTTACTATAGCTAAATTATAAAAGGTAAAATCAAAAATAGTATATAACAGGGCATTTTACTTAAAATTAGCATATTTATTGATAAAAATAAAAAAAGATATATTTAAAAAATTGTTTATTTAAAATAAATTTTGATTTAATTGTAAAATGTAATAAAACTGAAAAGTTAAATTACATTTCACTATAAAACAAGATCAATATTTCAAACTAATCACAACACTTTCACACAATGAACAATAATAATGAGATACATAGTAGATGCGAGCACTCGCATGCACTCGTGAAAGCAGTAATGCACACCACGGATATGTTTGGTTATGGCCCTGTAGGAGACACAGAACTGACGAGCAAGAGATCGGAGTTAGACAAAGGGCACTCCCGTCCCACTGCCGCTAAGTGAAGGTAGTTTAAAAATACTTCCCTGGCAACCGTGATAAGCACGAAGCGTGCACCGGGCATTTCAAAGGCCTTTTGTGAACTAAAAACCTCTCCAAGAGACATAATCTACAATATATAACTGAATTTGGCGTTTTGGTTAAAGACTGCCATTCTGATATATCCATCCATCTATGACGTGGGAAAGGTTAAGTTTTGGTGTAAGGATAAGCTGAACCAACTGGGCCATCAGGAAAATACAAATAAAATATTTGTTCTGGGGCTGGAATATTCAATAAAGTTAACAACAGAAGAAGTAATATTACAGAGGACATGTTAAACTGTTCTCCTGAAGGACTGCATATTTTCCTGTCATGTTCACTTTGTTGTCATAGAATTTTTAGACCATCTTTTTCAATTTTCTTAACATTATTCTGACCAAGACAATTTATCAGTCACAACAACAAAATCTGCCAAACTTTCTATTACTTCTGGAGAGTTTGCTTTTACAGAGCAAACTATTTGGGTCATTTACTTGGTGTGGCTATTTGATCCTATTATAAGAAAACAATTAAATTTAAACTATACCATTAACGCGATATAGCCAAGGTGGGAAGGGTTGATTTACTATGAGTGTTAAGTTTAGCTCCAGTTCACTTTCTTCTTAATGCAGCATCTGGAATCTGATGCTATTACAGACTTGACTCCTGGAATCTTGCGCCATGTTTGTCTAAAGTAATCGAAAAAAGGTCGACAACGAAGAAGCTCAAAACGATTAATTTACAATATGCACCTTATGGGACAATGAGAATACCAATTCACCTGGATTACACTATATTTTGTAATCTAGGTATCTCTGATGTCAAAACGATGCAAAATGTTTAAAAAAATACAAATCCACGCATTTTTATTCACATCTTTCATATCATTGTACATAATACAACAAATGTAATATTTTAAAAACTACATAAAAACTGCATTCTATTTTTTTCTACAATAACAAATAGAAAAAAAATATAATTTTACTACCCATAATTTATTTTGGCATAGCAAAGTTTACCATGATTTATATACAATATATATTTCAATTTTTTTAAATTCTTAAATAGACGCTCACGGAACAATCTATACGCCTGCCAAGAAGGAGTTAAATGACAGCCGCAAGGAGGGTTAAAATGCAGCTCCCATTTAAATTTGAATGAGCCTAAATAATTGCAAATAAATTCTACAATTATCTTTTAAACAATGAAAGTTACAAAAATTTAGAATAATAATTTATTTATTAAAAATCACTAATCAAAGTATAGAAAAGACAAAGCTAATTATGAGTATTCATACACATGTTTGTATTTGGCTTCTTATATTCTAAACCAGGGCTGCCCAACCTACGGCCCGCGGGCCGAATCCGGCCCGCGAGTCAGTTTTATGTGGCCCGCCTTGTTGCCAAAACAACCAAATTTGTTTACAAGCATTTGAAATATTAAATAAATACAAATTTTGAGAACCAAGCAGTCCAGCCGATTTCACGTAGAACGAGCCGTATTCATTTGGTGGAGTATGAGTGTTGAAAGAAGTAAAGTAGTTGCAGACAGATTTCACTGACTACGGTGGTGGCTGCCGGCTGGCGAATAGAGCGCGCGTAAAGCACGGCACAGCGCGCGGTGCGGCGACGTAACCCCTACCCAACCACTCGCCATGTAATTTGTATGTCCTAGTATCCTAGTAGGATTAATTAAAATCAATGTATTCAATTTATTGGTGACTTTTTTATTGTTCCCTCAGAATTAGAGCAAACGTCTAAAAGTCTGGGTTTATATTTATTTCTACTAAAAGAACCTAAAAACATAATATATTATAAACCTTTACCTAACAACTAATAAATAATAAGAAATTACAATAATCAGGAAACAAGGGCCAAATAACCTTAAAACTCATATTTTGCACAAGATTTCTGGAACAAACTCCGGGCAATACGTTTTGTTTGGGGTTCCAAATCCCTGGGGATGTTGGCCCGCCTGGCCATAAAGGCTTTACAATGTGGCCCTTGGGTAAAAAAGGTTGGGCACCCCTGTTCTAAACGAACATAACTACAGGCACATAATATAAGTTTAATGTACCTCGTATCTCTTCCAATAAATACCGAAGCACTTTTATCCATGTCGATTTGGAACCGATCAATGATGTTCTTGACACTGTTCTCGACCTGATCATCCGGAACGTTGGCCAGCTCCGTGGCCACCAGCTCCCAGTCGGGGTCCAGCATCTCCCCGTGGGGGTCCACCAGCTTCACCCCGTTGTCTGGCTCGGGGTTGTGTGAGGCCGTGATCATCACGCCGATAGCTGCCGAGGTCACACGTGACCGCAGTGTTGCCAGGAGCCCCATACGGAACATCACATGGCTCAGGTCTTCTGCACTGAGTAACAATAACAGGAATGTCGATCAAATTAAAATTTTGAGCACCACGAGAGCTACCTGTGCACTCACGGATTTAAAATATGATGCTATTAACTTACCAGCTACAAACATTACTATAAATAATAATAAATTATTCATCTATCTTTTAACTTAACAGACTTTTAGTGAGTATATGTTGCTTTGTACATAGCATTGTCACTGTGGTATTTATTATAACTAAATTTGAGGGAATATATATATATGTCCACAGCTAATTAGAGAAAACTGTATCGTTCTCTCAATTATTAAACGACAAAACGTGACAAACTAGGAATTGGAAACCAATTAATCATAACAAGCACATAAAAGTTGTACAAACAAAAAACAAAATCATGAGGAAAATACTTTTAATAAACCACCAAAAAGATGAAAAATCTTTATCATAAATAAAGAAGAAGAACAGGATAGCAAAAAAACTTTTACCCTACGTACTCTCTTACAAAAATTAATTACCTTTAAATTCAGTTTGTAGACCTGTTGCTCCCACTCAAATTCCTAGCTATTGCTGTATATTTGTTGGTCATCCTGTTATCGCTTCCTCTTAGCTTACCTCTCAATGTTTACCTTACCACTTTTTAACCAACAATTATCACTTGGTGAACCTCGCCGAACAAATTAAATGTTCTGCTATATATAAACACATGTAAATGACACTGTCGTGGCCGCCTGTTAACAAACATATCAAATATGCTAATAGATAGATGTGCCTAACATTGTCGCTAGATTGAGCTAGTGTCAGTTTACTGTAACAAGGAGTAACCTGCTGAACTTACAAGGGAACTATGAGGGCTATCTAGAAAGTAACAGACGTTTCTGATTGGTGCAGTTGTAGGTGCAGCTACAGCTGTTACTTGGTGTCAAAACACTGTGGCGTTCAGTACGCATCGAGGTGCAGTCACACGTGGTCTGTATCTCTTTTACTTTTCTCACTGCGTTTAATTAAAATGTGTGCTGCAATTGAAAATCCCACCACTGGTGAAGTACATTCAGTAATAAGGTTTTTGTTGGTAAAAAAAACCATAATCCAATTGAAATCTATCGCCAACTGTGTGAAATTTATGGAAATGGAAGAATGAGTGAAAGCAGAGTAAGGCGGTGGTGTATTGACTTTAAAAATGGCCGCACTAATGTTCATAATGATAGTGGTAGCGGTTGACCTATCCTAGTGACTGAAGATTTGATGTTGAAAATTAATGACAAAGTTCGTGAAAATCACTGTTTCACAATAACTAAAATCTCAGAACATTTTCCACAAATTTTACAAAGTTTACTTCAAGAAATTTTAGGGAAGCTTGAATACCACAAATTTTGTGCCAGGTGGGTTCCAAAAATCCTTACGGAAAATCACAGAAAACAAAGACCTGCTGCATCGTTAACTTTCCTTGATGAATACAACAAACATGGTAATGAACTTCTTGATCTTATCGTTACTGGTAATGAAACATGAGTGAAATATATCAATTGTGAATCAAAATTGCACTCTATGGAATGGGGGCATACATATTCTCCAAAAAATACCAAGAAAACGTCTACAAACTCTGTCAGCAACAAAGATTATGGCAACTGTTTTTTGAGATGTTTTGTTGGATTCTGGTTCATTTCCTTGAACGAGGATCAAAAATAACCACAGAGAGGTACTATGAAACTTTGCAGAAGCTACAGCAAGTGACACAAAATAAGCGTAGGAGAAAATTGAGCTATATAATTTGGATTTTCCACGTTTTTGCACATTCAGCCAATCGTACACAAGAAGTCTTGGATGATAACACCAGAAATAAAGAAAGTGTATCCATAGAATTTTATAGACTAAACAAAACTATTAATAGTCACACAGTTGTTGCTTTGAAAGTATACAACTGTTTAAGACCACTTATCTTGAAATATAGTTTTAATGAATTTAAACAAAAATTGTATTCCTGGCTTTTAGTCAACCCATTTTATTCATTGAAAGAATTTTTTGACTGTAGAACTGTTAGTTTCTAGACATAACTTATTTAGTTTTAATGATTAGATTTTAAATGTTAATGTCATGGTTTTTTATTTATACAAACTATATTAAAAAATTTATCAATGTTATATAATTCTGTTGTTGTAATTTCTGAGGCTGTGTTTTACTTGTTGTTGTTATTTGTTTATTTGTTACATACCTGTTTTAATTTGTTATTTATTTATTTATATTTTAAAATAATTTAAATTGTGGCGTGACTGTTTTGGCAACTTCATATTTTGGGTACTGAATTTTCCTTGTCTGGACTTCTGCTAATTTTTATATTTTATACATGACTTGTGTCGATGCTCGTGTAAGCTCTATGACAATAAACGAATTCTTATTCTTATTCTTATTCTTATTTTGATTGGGAAATGTTTGACCATCCGTCATATAGCCCAGATGTGGCACCAAGTGACTATCACCTTTTTCCAATGATGAAGACCTGGCTCTCAACACAGCGCTTCTATAGTGACGCTGAACTTCACACAACTGGCATTAATCAGGTGGCAGATTTCTACAAAGCTAGAATCTAAAAACTTTTATAACGTTATGATAAATGTAACAATTTGAAGAGGGATTAAGTTGCAAAATAGCTTAAGAGTGTAGCTTTTAAATGTATATAATAACATTTTTCTATTTAAGTTGGTTGATGTTTTATTTCAAAATGTCTGTTACTTTCTGGATAGCCTTCGTATATTGCAGTAATGGCTACTTGTAGAACAGGTAATTATGAAATATTGTAATTACTCCGAAACATCTTGTTGTCCCATTAGGTATAGCCTTGCAGACCCCTGTGAGTCTGCAGACCACCTGTTGGGAATCACTGATCTATATTTTTATTTAAGAAGATAACAAAGTGCTAATTAAACCACTTTAAAGCATTACAGTTAAAGTGGGCTTTTAGTAGTGGGCTTTATAAAACATATTACTTATTTTCTTTAAATGTTTAAATATTAAAGTATGTTCAAATAAAAAACGCTTAGTAATACTTATCACTTTACGTTAAAAAAAACCTTGTTGACTAGGAAAAAAAACAATTTTAAAAATATCTTTCTTAGAAGTGTTTTGAGGTACATTGTGTTTCAAAAAATAAATTTATCAGATTTCCTAAAATACAATTTGTTTCAAATTTCATTTTTAATGAAAAATATCATACAATAGTATTTAGAACAAATACTGAACAGGGGGAGTTGTAAAAAAATACTATGTCTAATTGGCTAAAAATAGTCAATAATGTAGACTGTCTCAACAAGTACTTAAGACACTGAACATTACTGGAAAAAACTATTTTCAAACAATTTTGAATGGAAATGTAAACAAACTAAAGCTAAATGCCTGATACAGCAAAACAAATGTATTCGCTGTGGTCATGTGATATTTAGCACTAGACAAACGGGACAAAGAGATATTCTTTAATAAGCAGTCTACACATGTTATTAAGTGTTTTTATCGAATGTATCGATTGCTTTCACCATATGAATAATTCCATATTATAATTTATTTAAGTTATAATATGACTTCAACGAATTGATAAATTATAATAATGTTGTAATGTGAGAAATAACAAAATTTTGGAGAATTTGAAAATGGCGATGAATATGAGATTGAAAGTTTTTGATGAGCGGTCATAGAGGTTGAGGAGCAGAATACCATCAGGCTGTCAAGCAGACTACCTGTAAATTATTTTACCGCAGGAAAGTACGCCTGACTGGGGTGAATATTTTCCTCCATTACACAAAAGCGGTTGTTCACTGTTATCCGGGTAACCTGTAAGTATTTTGAGGTATCTTTGACATGTTACTTTAGTTTAAAATTGTTTTGTTATTTTTAATGCTATTGTTATATTATTTTTGTTATTGTAATGTGTTATTCTTGTAGTTAATGTATATTAATTCTGGTTCTAGGATTATTATAGCCTACTATATCAAAGTTGGGTAATATAGCGAATCATTCGAAAATAAAAATTGAATATTGAGTGCAGGTTTGCTTGTTACAGTCTTCCCGAACAAAGTACAGTGCTCTGACAACTGACTCTTACAAGAACTTTTCAGAACTCTAAAAATAAGATAATTTAATGACAAACAACATAACACACGTAGCGCGAGAGCACTTTTAAGTGGTTTGATCACTTAAATATAATATAGGGCCTGCTTCCAATTCCAGACAAAATATTTAAGTGCTGACCAATCATACATTGCACAAAAAGTATTAACATATTTGAAATTTGGACAATATCCCAAATATATAGGAATATTAGGTAGTAGGGCTTTCTTAGTAGGGGGAGGAGGGGGTTAATAAACTAAGATGGGATACGCATTAGAGGAGGGGATAGCAAGTTATCAAAATTTACATGGAAATGATTAAGGAAAATAAGTGTACCAACTCTGCATTTGAGAAAAATTTAAGAGGTACGGTAAATTTTTCCAGCTTTCACAATTTTAGCCACAGTTACTATCTCAATAGTGATGTTTATTTACCACTTTCTTTGGTTATTTTGGTTGTGTTTGCCATTCCACAATTTCTTTAAGGGTCTTGCGTTGCTTTTCATGATTGTACCAAAGTTAATTTGGTACTTTGGGATTATACCGACCATACCCAGACATAAATCGTTATTTGATATTTTGCTTCTACTGATTACTAGAATAGCGTAGAACAATATTTCGTCAATATAAAACAGGAATTGTCTTATCACAAACCCCTCCCCATCCTCAGACAGAGGTCAAAGTCGAGCGGTCTAGTAGATAACGTGATTGCAGAGTCTCGCCGCCCTTTCAGCTGGTGCGTCGCTTTCTTGTACTTCCGTGTTTTACCCCTACATTTCTCCAAACACAAAAATTCAACGAAAACAAACATTACCAAACAAAAACTAAACTCTTTATTGAAAAAAACCACTCAAAACTTGTTTTTATTCTTGATCACACTCCGCCACCCAAAATGCGAGTCCCTCCGGCCATCAGCACGGGCTTCGCCAGCACCTTTGGTGCTGCCCCGCGCTGATGTCAACGAAAGAAAAACATCCCTCAAGATAGTACCTATCAGTAAAATATTAAATTCTAGAGGGGCTGATCAGAAATATAAATTGAATTGTAATGAAAAGGCAATTATGTATCGTGCAAAAACTTAAATAATCATATGATGCCGCGGCCTGCCGTAATCGGGATTCTCGAGAAAGATAAGATAACAGCTACAACAATACTGATCACAATACCTGGAAATCATGAATTTGACGTTATTAAGTATTCTGCTCATCCTCCTGAACGAAAATATATATGGTTTTAGAGGGTGCAAATGACAAATAACATAGTTTAAGGAAGTATATTCATAAATATTTTAATGTTCTGTTTGTATGCTGTGTGTACTTCAATGTTATCTGCGGCCGGGACTAATAGCATATCTGTTATCTGGGCGCTCCGGGGCTGTGGTCCAGTGTATCACAAGATATCGTGTACTGTAGTTCGGATCGAATGAGTGCTTGTCAATCATGAATCAACCATCCACTAGTTCAACGAATTGTAGAGAATGGTGTGTCGGAGTGTTTTATCAGGCATGTTAGGAGTTTACGTTTAGACCGAAACGAGATTATTTCCTTTCAATGGTAAGTGTTCACTACTACTTACTGACAATTTATATTAATATAAATATTAATATATTGGGTTTTTACATGATTTATTACGTTTTTAACACTTTACATAAATTTCTTTGCATTACTTTTCAATTTATGTTTCTGATCAGCCCCTCTAGAATTTGAAATTTTACTGATAGCCTAGATGTTTTTCTTTCGTAGACATCAGCGCGGGGCAGGTGTAGCCCGCGTCAATGGCCGGGGGCACTTGTCTCAATCTGATAACAACTAATTAATTTGTAGCTCAAAATGAAGAAAAACCTCGTTCATTAGGATCAAAATTCTGCTCATTTCAGTATAATTTTTCATATATGTTTCCAAAGACGGCGGCGCATTTGATGAAGTCATCAAGAGGTTGAATCATGGTTACAGCAGGTCAAGTAGCGCCCAACGCGGATGTACAACATGGAAATATTACTCCATATTTTTTATGTCCTTTAACTTTGTTATTTCTCATTTCCACTCAATGAAACCTTATATTGTTTTGTTCAGTAGGATGATTCAAATAATTTAATCACGTGAAACTCGTATTTTGCCACTTCAATCATTACTTTTACATTTACCCAAGTTTTTTTTGTTCGTCGCCATTAGTGCTGGGCAGCCACAGACCCGCACTGATGGCTGGAGGCATTACTGTCAGCTTGTTTAACTATCAATATTACTAGTTTTATTTACAATATTTTCAACAAATTCTCTGGTTTTCCAAAACTTAATTGTTTACTGCTGTTTCTTCAATAACCTTTTTCAGCATTTTATTTCTGACAAGACAACAAATAATGTAAAATAGCTAAAGCATTTCATTGATATTAGGCTAGGCCTATGCTCTCCAACAATTAGCTAGCCTAGGTCCAGTTCCTTATATGAAACTGTTATTACTTTTGGGCTTTCCTGAACTAAACTCATTTCTGTTGTTTTCTCTATTTACTTCAGAAACATTTTCCTCTTGATAAAACAACAAATGTGTGAAGAGGTTAAAGTAAACAAACAATCTAACATAACCTACATAGAACATTTCTATACAGTATGTACTAGTCACAGCTCTGTTTAATCGGAACATACTTCATGAGATCTTACACTTTATTTTTTTCTCAAAACCTTAACATCAAAAATGTGATTGACATTTTGTTCATGTTGCTTATGCTTATAATTATAAAACTGTTTTGATAGACAGGTTATGAAACATATGTTTTCATGATTAGTTCAGTATTACGAGTAACTTACGTAGTTCTGAAGCCTGCAGTCCCATACTGAATAGTTTTAGAAATCTTCTTTGGGTATTTACTCACAAATGTATTTAAACAATATTCTGACAATCCTGCCATGATAACAAACTATTTTTAACAACCTGCTGTTATTCGTGTCGTCTGTCTCACTTTCTCTCTGACTTCCTCATTCCAGTGGGAGTGCGTGGTTAATTTTGTATGCAGGCTTGAAATTGTGAAGCGGGGGATAATTCGTATCCGTGTGAAGAACCATATGGTATAAAAGTTTAGTTTAACCAGCAACGAAGAGATTTTTATTTCAAAGTAAAAGTCAAATCTCCTTGAACTTTTTGAGCTTAAAACACGCACCTTTGAGTGGTAAAGTCTCACGTTACTTGACACTATATAAATGTTCCTTGTTGTGTATATACGATTTTTATTTTTATTGACTTTTTGCCAGGTTTTACTCACTTTGCCAGATTGTTATCGTGGCGGTGGTGGAAAACTTACATTCATGGAGAATATTACATTTGTGATGAAAAAAGAATTTCCCCGGACATTTGCTATCGTTCAGCGATAAAATAAATCAGTAACACTACGTTTCGAGATCTCCAATCTGATGATCTCGATGTTCTTTAGATGTTCTTAGGTCATAGGTGGTTGGTCGTGCAAAATTATTGTAACCTGTAGTTCTGTAGTTCAGTTTTATTAATTAGCATTGTGTTTAGTTTTTTTATTAAGTACATATTTTAGAGTTAGTGAAGTTGACACACAAAATGGTGGTTATGATTCCTGACTTAGGCGTGTCACAACGGTTTGTTATGATTTGTTTGTTTTAAACCTAGTTTGTAATATTATGTGTTAGGTTAGTTATTTACCTGAAGAAGAGATCAGATTGCAGATCTCGAAACGTAGTGTTACTATTTTTTTTATCACTGAGCTAATGTCCGAGAAAACTATATTTCCTTCACAATCCTTCCATAGTAAAAAACAAACTTCAAACAATGAAATTTGTTATATTCACAAACCTACGTACGTTATAGTACACCGTCTCACATTCAGACAACCTTATAATGGCATGAATAATATATAATATAACATGTTATAGTGGGTTTTATGTTCGTAAGTGCTTTAGTATTTTTATGAAAATGAAATAAAAATGTTGTTACCCCAAAAATATTGGCACCACATACGTAAACACAATATTACACTTGCCTAAGTGCTATGAAGTTAGTCTTATCGAAAATTTCGCGTTTTGGGAAAAAAATTACACAAAATGGTCACTTGCATCATGAGGAGATAATAATTTTACTTCATCCTCGTTTCATTTCAGTGTTTCATATCAAGGCCTCACCTGTATTCATTGAACAAAAACTCCCAGAATGTTACTAATTAAAACATTGATGTAACCGTATTTTTAATTAACGAAATATTTTATTCACTTGAAAAATAAATATCATTCTATATACAAATTATTTTTAATATAGCAGTAAAACACAAAAGTATAATCATGTAAAAGCCTCGTATAAAAGCAAAATAGATAGTTTTTATTCTAGTAAGATACGATAAATACAACAGTTAAAACTCTTAAGCACTAACATGAATGTCTTTTTAGCACTAAAATTGGCAGTGTTATGTTTTCGTCACTGAACACTAACTTATCTGTCTGTATCCTTTATGATACCGTGGACAGGAGCGAATACAGTGTAGAAATTTAGAAGTCCGTTCCAATTGTTAGGTGCAGCTTTACGAAGTTTTAAGAAATTGTTTTATAATAAAATAAAAATATCAAATACGGTTTAATTTCAGGAGCAAATCCTAGCCCCCCTCTGTACCTGCCTCTGTCCATGATATAGTTTTGGATTATATATGTTTTAAAATAAAGAATTTTTTAAGACAATATTAAGTTTTAAAGAGTACTGTACATTAAAATACAATTAATTTATTGAAATGCACAACATAAACCTTTTAAGGTACCTATTTAGTTATTATTTATGCTGTACACAAAATATAACTAATATGTCTTTTACTTTTATATATATTTTTCTGATTTTTTTTATTCATTGAAGCTATGTGTGTGGTTCTGGAATTACCAATCAGGCTAAATTTACTATGAAAATTACTGTAGTGCTAAAGAAGAATTTATCATTTGGTATCTAATGAAGCTTAAAATTTCTGTAAGAATTTGAGAATTATTTCCTTAAAACGATAAAATAACTCAACAGATAAAAATATAAAGCATTTGCATTACACAATAATAACAAAGATAATAATATAATTTATGTCCAATACATATTTGTAAAGGAGATATTGTATTGATATCTTGATTTCAATTCTGGCATAATCTATAGTAATTTGTAAAACTGTAGGATTGTACTTTGATTATGATCATAGTTCAAGTAAAACGTTAATAAATAATAGTTTAAAAATAAATTTTTCATATACAATAGGAATGTATATTACGTGTGTGTTGGTAACTCATATGTTCTACCAGAAATTAAAGAGGTAGATGTTGTGCTTGTGTTTATCAGCCCTGAATTCGATGATAATCCTTTTAGTGTACATGGCGTTCGTAGTCGCCACTTTGCAGGCGAGCCAATACTGATTTCTTGGTGTAAGGCATAACTCCCAGCACTTGTCCTTCTCTCTTCTGCCGACTTCCAAAACCTCAAATTTCGAACAATCGCCGCGGACTTGTGCTATAAATCTGTCACAAGCAAGGAAAAACGTCAGGTAGGCATTAAAATCTGTAAGTAGCTCTGTTTCTCCAGTAGAAACATCGAATTCTCTATACTTCGCTTCTCTTGAGTAAATAACGTTGTTATTGAAGACGAATGGGTCACTTGAGACAGGCTTATTATCTACTAGTTTCAATGTCTTGTAATTAAAAATACTCATTAAACAAGCATCTCTTATGAAAACGTACGGATCGTAGATCATACACTTGTATATGCTAATCACTCTGCCTGATCGTGACTCTACGAATGCTCTAAAAACACATCTCACTCAAGTCGTACACATAAAGATGTACAATTGCTCTAAGGCTGATTTCTTCTCTTAGATCTTCCTCGACAAGAACCAGAATATCTGGAGAGGGCTTATGAGAATGGGACAAGCTTGTGAAATAGGAATTTGGGTTACTGACCGGACAGATGATTTCCTTCATTTTGTCCCCAGTACTGATATTCCAGATGTGTAGAAGCCTCGCATATCCTGGAGCGACTCCGAGGAAGTAGTCACCATTAACAGTGTAAAAACATGATTGTGGCAATGAGACAACGCCATCTTCCCTAGGACCTGGCGACATAGCGTCATAAACACTAAAATCCTTAGTCGATAGTCTTTCATCGAAGTAAAACGCGTGAATCAACGGCCAATGGCTTGATGTCACACTTATACGGTACACAGACACATACGAGACTTGCACTAATAGAATTCTGTCTTCACTCAAGATCTCGAAGTGGTCCACAAGCAAAGCGGTATCCAGGTCACAAGGGTTGGTCATCAAACAAATCGGCTCACCCCGGATATCCCAGAGTGTCATCTCATTATAAACAAGCATTACTAAGTAGTCGTTATCGTAAAAAACCGCGTTGGCTTCTACTCCGTGAGCACTGGCCATGTGGTACATTGTGAAATGGCCTTGTCGCCAGTTGTTCCACATGTGATTCTCTCGTATAAACCTTATTCGCCACTCACACAGTGGACTGAGCGAATCGTGTTCAGAGAGCTGCAAGCCGGGCGGGACTGTGGTGTCAGTGTCCTCAAGATACTCCGCGAGTCGGAGGGTGCAGCGCCTCCGCCATATCCGGTCGTCGTTGAACATCTCCCGCCAAGTCCGACAAGTGGCACTACAAGCTACCACGTCTGCTAATGACAGGTAACGACCGATCTCCGCGATCATCTCTCCCGGCAAGCTCTCCATCTTGGGAGACTCCCACTGCAACCAAAGTCATAGAAAACTGTAAACCTATGACTTCACAATAGTCAGGATAATGGAAAGTACTATTATAAGTATTCACACAAATCTATATAAGTCTGGAACAGGCCTTACCATTTATATTCTTATTGTTATCTAATAAGATTTATGTAAATCCTTAACGATTAAGGAATTTTCTAAATAAAGGATAAGACGTTTAAAGGGAATCACATACATTTTTCTCTCTCTTCTATACATTTCTCTTCTAGCTATTCGTTAGGGAAGAATAACACACACAACATGTATCTGCTATGCTGATCTTCTAAACCGAGAATTTACCTATTCTATTACTCGCTCTTCCAAAGTATAGTTTCAGGTTATTGCTAGTGAAATATGCTCAAACTTATAGTATTGACATTTTTGATAGAAGGCTCCCCCCACGAGGATGGGGAGCAGAGCTGTTCTGGGGAGTGAGCCCATTATCTCGCCAGAGCTGTATTATCTTCACAACTGATAGATGTTTGCAACGATGGGTCAACTACATTGCTATCAAGCGGCATCAACTTCTTCCCTTGATCTCTGAGTTTGAATTAATCACCGTCACTGATGAAAAATATTTTAAAAATAACTTGAGAATTAATAGTTAAGTTATATAATCTAATTAATAAATTTAAAATTCTTAAAACATTGTAAACTGTAAATGTTTACATTTCTTTGAACATTTGTAAGAATGTCTGTGCGATTTTTAAAGACATTATAGAAGCATTTTATATAACATTATTACACTTATCAAAAAAAGCTTTATAACTTTGTTATCAGGTAAATACATTTTCTTGGTCTGAAAAAGCAACTTGTTGAATTTATGGTTAATACAGTGATTTAGGATATATTAATAACTGAAGACCAAAAACTGTTGCGCTAACTCCCATTATGACTTGTAATATTTTAATCATATTTATGAAAGGTATAGACGGGAAAAAAGTTGTGGTGTTCTTATAAAAATGAATAAAACTGTCTTGATTTTCATAGACTAACAGCTTATGAAATCTTGAGTCATATACCACATTGAAAATGTTAAGGCAGTTATTGTCTATGCTACCATGGCTATCGCAAAACATGTCCGCGTGTATGTACGATAGTTCGCCCAGATACCCCAAGTCTTACCACTTTTAAATGAAGCTCTTCTACTTCGTCAGGATTGTTCGGAGCAGAGCTCCACCTTGGTTTTTTTCTTCTAGAAAACTAGACATGATAGTTAAAAAGAAGGCAAGATAGATTAATTTGCAAACAGATAAATCCCACTGAGCTTTATTGTTTAATCTACCTATTTTTATTATAGAGTACAAGCCTTGCCTCTATTTTCTTTGAACAATGCCCAATTTGTTTCTGGCATTTCTTGTAGATAACACCTTCTAACGGCAGTTCCCAAACAGTGAAGCAAGTTATGCTCACAGATGGATAACTCTTTGGAGCATACTCGTATATCAAATAAATAAAAAAAGTAACTGTATTTTCAGTTACAAATCTTACTATTTAATTGTTTATTCGCAGAACGAAAACTGATAAGATGTGCGCATAGCATCACTCAGCTACGTCGTGATGACTCACTTCTCAATATAATGTTCCAATCTGCTTTTCACATATTTATAATACATTGGTACACTTAATAATATTTTTAATACTATATACATTCCCGCATTTAGTGACTGTGCAATTAGTCAATCGCCGCCCCATTCCTATCCACCCTTCCCATCATCCACCGGCCAACTTCATACAGTAATCAGGGCCGCCCACAGGGGTTTGAATTACTTTACGCTTTTTGGTATGTGTACTATTCTAAAGAAACCAATTGAGTATATAAGAAATATGTATGCTTTTTTAATTATAACAGGTTTAGCATAAAAAGCAATAATTCTAAAATTAAAATTATTATTCAAATGTACATCAAGGATTGTTGTGATCAGAGACTTGACAACTACAACTCAGGTAAGTTTATACGTCTGCAAGAAAAGAAAAAAAGAAACTAGGTACCCGTTCACAAAGTGTTGGGATGTTCACACTTGGTGCTCGCACTTGGTCAGCGTTCGTGCAGTTAGCACATATTGCATTTAAGTCATGATTTTTTTTATTGCGTCAACCAACCTTAACCTTTTTTCATCGACAGACCAGAGAAATGGAGTTTACTTTTAAATAAAACTAAAAAGGATCAATACGCAGAGCTTCTGGCAACTGATGGGTTTGAGAGTAGAAAATGTAAAGTAATGTTGTTTCTTCTGGTGGAGTTTTATGAAGGAATGGCTCACTCAATCCTCTGAAATATGGAAACTGTGTCTTGAGTTGACTGCTGGAATCTGCACCTACACTCACCTAAAGATATCGAAGAATATTGCATACACAATATACGCTGTCGAGTAATCTTCTCGAACAACGCAATTTTCTGATTTTAGGAAACTTAAGAGGTTACCGCGAAGGAACAAAATCTTTTCATCAGTATAAAATATAGGCTTATTATTCGAGTAGCTTCCATTGCACCAAACGTGTCTCACATTGTTTCAGCTTAACAAATTATTTAATATGTCGAAAGAGACGAAATCTAATGCAGAAGGCATCATACATCTATTTTAAAATTTAATGAAATAATTTTGACTCTAATTTGGAAAGATCACTACTTAAAATTAATTTTAGTATTATAATTCGGCAACCTCAGATATTACACTTAAAATACGTATAAATAAGTAAAATGCCGTAATGTAATTATACAGTGGAACCTTGATATATCGAACCTCAATATATCGAATTCCTTGATAAATCGAAGTTTTGCTATTCCCCTTGACTATGCCGTGCACTTCAGTGCTAATTTTAACTTTGTATATCGAAGGTTTAACTTAAATAGCCTCAATATACATAATTCCCCCCTTAATATTGCTTACTATTAACCTCTATGTATCTAAGTTTCAATTTATCAGCGCAACGAACAGAAGTACAGTACCGTATTTTTTATGTTCCTCACCACCGACACTCCGTTTTCTGTTGTCAGCAGTGGTGAATCATCTTCCACCGTCAGTTTGATTCGGACGATGCTTCAAGCGAATGTGTCAACTCAGTGAACCGTGCGCGTTACATTTTCAACTGTGACAGTATTTCGTGTGAAAGTGCGATGGCAAAACGAAAAACCCTATCGAACCTCAATGTATCGAATTCCTTGATAAATCGAAGTTTTGCTATTACCGTTGACTATGCCGTGCACTTCAGTGCTAATTTTACCTTTGTATATCGAAGGTTTAACTTAAATAGCCTCAATATATAGAATTCCCTTCTTAATGTTGCTTACTATTAACCTCTATGTATCTAAGTTTCTGTGTATCATGTATCAGCGCAATGAACAGAAATACAGTACCGTATTTTTCACGTCGAAACGGGAAATCCTCACCACCGACACTCCTTCATTTTCTGTTGTCAGCAGTGGTGAATCATCTTCCAAGCCTCAGTTTGATTCGGACGATACCATGCTTCAAGTGAATGTGTCAACTCAGTGAACCGTGCGCGTTACATTTTCAACTGTGACAGTATTTCGTGTGAAAGTGCGATGGCAAGACGAAAAACTCTATCTTGTAGCAGAACAACAATTTTAACCTCTATGTATCGAAGTCTCCCCCAAACAGCCTTCACATATTGAACCTCGTTATTTAGTAATTCTCTCGATATAACGAAGTGTTTGCGTATTCCCTTGAAGTTCGGTATACATACGTTCCAGTTCCACTGTATATAATAAACTCTTAATTGTTATATAACAACAGCAACATCAAAGCTATATTGTTTAAGAGGCTTTTCTTAAAACTGACCTCTACAAAACTTATTAATTTTGTTAAAAGACATTATAACATCCAACCTCCCGTGCCACCAACTTCAAACGGGGACAGCAAGATACAACAAAACGTTCTTACAACTGTAAGGTTTAATAACTAGATTTCAGCAGTGCGTATATTTGTGAAAAATTCTGCTAGTAGCTTATTCGATTGGTAAAGCTGTTGAAAGCTTGTAATATAATTACTTTGCTAGTTTAAACTAGAATTTTAAAACGTGAGAACGAATTTAGTATATAAAGCATTAAACACAAAATGATAAAAATTTTAATGGGGAAGCGTGAGGAAGGCTACTAAAACGTTGCTTAATTTATTGAACCTATTAATTATAATCAAGCAGTTAGAATATTTACCTCCATTAACATTTTAACGACAAAATTATAGCACAGATTTAAGAATCTCATCTGATGACCCAGAATCTATTTTATAAGTATTATTCACGTCAAACACTAGTTAATTAAAAAAAAAAAAATGGTTTTGTACTTAGTCAGTTATACAAAAATGTCAGTGCAAGTGTGTAGGTTTTCAGAAGTGGCTGAAGGGAAAGAGCATGGTACTACTAATTTGCCAGCGGTCACAAAAACAGAACCTTTTTCTTATAAAGATAAGAAAAATCATAAGCTGGACATTCCGAATAAATTTTTATCGACATTTGCCAGGTTTTACTCACTTTGCCAGATTGTTATCGTGGCGGTGGTGGAAAATTCACAGTCATGGAGAGTATTAGATTTGTGATGGAAACAGGATTTTCCCGGACATTTGCCATCGTTCAGTGAAACAAAGAAAATCAGTAACACTACTTTTCTAGATCTACAATCTGATGATCTCGATGTTCTTCAGATGTTCTTCGGTCATAGGTGGTTGGTCGGCGAGTGCAGAATTATTGTAACCTGTATTCTGTAGTTCAGTTTTAATAATTAGCATTGTGTTTAGTTATTTTATTAAGTACATATTTTAGAGTTAGTGAAGTTGACACACAACATGGTGGTTGTGATTCCTGACTTAGGCGTGTCACAACGGTTTGTTATGATTTGTTTGTTTTAAACCTAGTTTGTAATTTATGTGTTAGGTTAGTTATTTACCTGAAGAAGAGATCAGATTGCAGATCTCGAAACGTAGTGTTACTATTTTTTTTATCACTGAGCTAATGTCCGAGAAAACTATATTTCCTTCATAATCCTTCCATAGTAAAAAACAAATCTAAAATAAAGAAATTTGTGATATTCACAAACCTACGTACGTTATAGTACACCGTCTTACATTCAGACAACCTTATAATGGCATGAATAATATATAATATAACATGTTATAGTTAGTTTTATGCTTCGTAAAGTGTTTTAGTATTTTTATGAAAATGAAGTAAAAGTTTTATTACCCCAAAAATCTTGGCACCACATGCGTAAACACAATTACACTTGCCTAAGTGCTATGAAATTAGTCTTATCGAAAATTTCGCGTTTTGGGAAAAAAATTACACAAAATGGTCACTTGCATCATGAGGAGAAAATAATTTTACTTCATCCTCGTTTCATTTCAGTGTTTGATATCGAGGCCTCACCTGTATTGATTGAACAAAAACACCCAGAATGTTACTAATAAAAACATTGATGTAACCGTATTTTTAATTAACGAAATTTTTTATTCACTTGGAAAATAAATATCATTCTATATAAAAATTATTTTTAATACAGCAGTAAAACACAAAAGTATAATCATGTAAAAGCCTCGTATAAAAGCAATATAGATAGTTTTTATTCTAGTAAGATACGATAAATACAACAGTTAAAACTCTTAAGCACTAACATGAATGTCTTTTTAGCACTAAAATTGGCAGTGTTATGTTTTCGTCACTGAACACTAACTTATCTGTCTGTATCCTTTATGATACCGTGGACAGGAGCGAATACAGTGTAGAAATTTAGAAGTCCGTTCCAATTGTTAGGTGCAGCTTTACGAAGTTTTAAGAAATTGTTTTATAATAAAATAAAAATATCAAATACGGGTTTAATTTCAGGAGCAAATCCTAGCCCCCCTCTGTACCTGCCTCTGTCCATGATATAGTTTTGGATTATATATGTTTTAAAATAAAGAATTTTTTAAGACAATATTAAGTTTTAAAGAGTACTGTACATTAAAATACAATTAATTTATTGAAATGCACAACATAAACCTTTTAAGGTACCTATTTAGTTATTATTTATGCTGTACACAAAATATAACTAATATGTCTTTTACTTTTATATATATTTTTTCTGATTTTTTTTATTCATTGAAGCTATGTGTGTGGTTCTGGAATTACCAATCAGGCTAAATTTACTATGAAAATTACTGTAGTGCTAAAGAAGAATTTATCATTTGGTATCTAATGAAGCTTAAAATTTCTGTAAGAATTTGAGAATTATTTTCCTTAAAACGATAAAATAAACTCAACAGATAAAAATATAAAGCATTTGCATTACACAATAATAACAAAGATAATAATATATGTCCATTACATATTTGTAAAGGAGATATTGTATTGATATCTTGATTTCAATTCTGGCATAATCTATAGTAATTTGTAAAACTGTAGGATTGTACTTTGATTATGATCATAGTTCAAGTAAACGTTAATAAATAATAGTTTAAAAATAAATTTTTCATATACAATAGGAATGTATATTACGTGTGTGTTGGTAACTCATATGTTCTACCAGAAATTAAAGAGGTAGATGTTGTGCTTGTGTTTATCAGCCCTGAATTCGATGATAATCCTTTTAGTGTACATGGCGTTCGTAGTCGCCACTTTGCAGGCGAGCCAATACTGATTTCTTGGTGTAAGGCATAACTCCCAGCACTTGTCCTTCTCTCTTCTGCCGACTTCCAAAACCTCAAATTTCGAACAATCGCCGCGGACTTGTGCTATAAAATCTATCACAAGCAAGGAAAAACGTCAGGTAGGCATTAAAATCTGTAAGTAGCTCTGTTTCTCCAGTAGAAACATCGAATTCTCTATACTTTCGCTTCTCTTGAGTAAATAACGTTGTTATTGAAGACGAATGGGTCACTTAAGACAGGCTTATTATCTACTAGTTTCAATGTCTTGTAATTAAAAATACTCATTAAACAAGCATCTCTTATGAAAACGTACGGATCGTAGATCATACACTTGTATATGCTAATCACTCTGCCTGATCGTGACTCTACGAATGCTCTAAAACACATCTCACTCAAGTCGTACACATAAAGATATACAATTGCTCTAAGGCTGATTTCTTCTCTTAGATCTTCCTCGACAAGAACCAGAATATCTGGAGAGGGCTTATGAGAATGGGACAAGCTTGTGAAATAGGAATTTGGGTTACTGACCGGACAGATGATTTCCTTCATTTTGTCCCCAGTACTGATATTCCAGATGTGTAGAAGCCTCGCATATCCTGGAGCGACTCCGAGGAAGTAGTCACCATTAACAGTGTAAAAACATGATTGTGGCAATGAGACAACGCCATCTTCCCTAGGACCTGGCGACATAGCGTCATAAACACTAAAATCCCTAGTCGATTAGTCTTTCATCGAAGTAAAACGCGTGAATCAACGGCCAATGGCTTGATGTCACACTTATACGGTACACAGACACATACGAGACTTGCACTAATAGAATTCTGTCTTCACTCAAGATCTCGAAGTGGTCCACAAGCAAAGCGGTATCCAGGTCACAAGGGTTGGTCATCAAACAAATCGGCTCACCCCGGATATCCCAGAGTGTCATCTCATTATAAACAAGCATTACTAAGTAGTCGTTATCGTAAAAAAAACCGCGTTGGCTTCTTACTCCGTGAGCACTGGCCATGTGGTACATTGTGAAATGGCCTTGTCGCCAGTTGTTCCACATGTGATTCTCTCGTATAAACCTTATTCGCCACTCACACAGTGGACTGAGCGAATCGTGTTCAGAGAGCTGCAAGCCGGGCGGGACTGTGGTGTCAGTGTCCTCAAGATACTCCGCGAGTCGGAGGGTGCAGCGCCTCCGCCATATCCGGTCGTCGTTGAACATCTCCCGCCAAGTCCGACAAGTGGCACTACAAGCTACCACGTCTGCTAATGACAGGTAACGACCGATCTCCGCGATCATCTCTCCGGCAAGCTCTCCATCTTGGGAGACTCCCACTGCAACCAAAGTCATAGAAAACTGTAAACCTATGACTTCACAATAGTCAGGATAATGGAAAGTACTATTATAAGTATTCACACAAATCTATATATGTCTGGAACAGGCCTTACCATTTATATTCTTATTGTTATCTAATAAGAGTTATGTAAATCCTTAACGATTAAGGAATTTTCTAAATAAAGGATAAGACGTTTAAAGGGAATCACATACATTTTTCTCTCTTCTTCTATACATTTCTCTTCTAGCTATTCGTTAGGGAAGAATAACACACACAACATGTATCTGCTATGCTGATCTTCTAAACCGAGAATTTACCTATTCTATTACTCGCTCTTCCAAAGTATAGTTTCAGGTTATTGCTAGTGAAATATGCTCAAACTTATAGTATTGACATTTTTGATAGAAGGCTCCCCCACGAGGATGGGGAGCAGAGCTGTTCTGGGGAGTGAGCCCATTATCTCGCCAGAGCTGTATTATCTTCACAACTGATAGATGTTTGCAACGATGGGTCAACTACATTGCTATCAAGCGGCATCAACTTCTTCCCTTGATCTCTGAGTTTGAATTAATCACCGTCACTGATGAAAAATATTTTAAAAATAACTTGAGAATTAATAGTAAAGTTATATAATCTAATTAATAAATTTAAAATTCTTAAAAACATTGTAAAACTGTAAATGTTTACATTTCTTTGAACCATTTGTAAGAATGTCTGTGCGATTTTTAAAGACATTATAGAAGCATTTATATAACATTATTACACTTATCAAAAAAAGCTTTATAACTTTGTTATCAGGTAAATACATTTTCTTGGTCTGAAAAAAGCAACTTGTTGAATTTATGGTTAATTACAGTGATTTAGGATATATTAATAACTGAAGACCAAAAAACTGTTGCGCTAACTCCCATTATGACTTGTAATATTTTAATCATATTTATGAAAGGTATAGACGGGAAAAAAGTTGTGGTGTTCTTATAAAAATGAATAAAACTGTCTTGATTTTCATAGACTAAACAGCTTATGAAATCTTGAGTCATATACCACATTGAAAAATGTTAATGGCAGTTATTGTCTATGCTACCATGGCTATCGCAAAACATGTCCGCGTGTATGTACGATAGTTCGCCCAGATACCCCAAGTCTTACCACTTTTAAATGAAGCTCTCTACTTCGTCAGGATTGTTCGGAGCAGAGCTCTCCACCTTGGTTTTTTTCTTCTAGAAAAACTAGACATGATAGTTAAAAAGAAGGCAAGGTAGATTAATTTGCAAACAGATAAATCCCACTGAGCTTTATTGTTTAATCTAACCTATTTTTATTATAGAGTACAAGCCTTGCCTCTATTTTCTTTGAACAATGCCCAATTTGTTTCTGGCATTTCTTGTAGATAACACCTTCTAACGGCAGTTCCCAAACAGTGAAGCAAGTTATGCTCACAGATGGATAACTCTTTGGAGCATACTCGTATATCAAATAAATAAAAAAAGTAAACTGTATTTTCAGTTACAAATCTTACTATTTAATTGTTTATTCGCAGAACGAAAACTGATAAGATGTGCGCATAGCATCACTCAGCTACGTCGTGATGACTCACTTCTCAATATAATGTTCCAATCTGCTTTTCACATATTTATAATACATTGGTACACTTAATAATATTTTTAATACTATATACATTCCCGCATTTAGTGACTGTGCAATTAGTCAATCGCCGCCCCATTCCTATCCACCCTTCCCATCATCCACCGGCCAACTTCATACAGTAATCAGGGCCGCCCACAGGGGTTTGAATTACTTTACGCTTTTTGGTTGTGTACTATTCTAAAGAAACCAATTGAGTATATAAGAAATATGTATGCTTTTTTAATTATAACAGGTTTAGCATAAAAAGCAATAATTCTAAAATTAAAATTATTATTTAAATGTACATCAAGGATTGTTGTGATCAGAGACTTGACAACTACACTCAGGTAAGTTTATACGTCTGCAAGAAAAGAAAAAAAGAAACTAGGTACCCGTTCACAAAGTGTTGGGATGTTCACACTTGGTGCTCGCACTTGGTCAGCGTTTCGTGCAGTTAGCACATATTGCATTTAAGTCATGATTTTTTTTATTGCGTCAACCAACCTTAACCTTTTTTCATCGACAGACCAGAGAAATGGAGTTTACTTTTAAATAAAACTAAAAAGGATCAATACGCAGAGCTTCTGGGCAACTGATGGGTTTGAGAGTAGAAAATGTAAAGTAATGTTGTTTCTTCTGGTGGAGTTTTATGAAGGAATGGCTCACTCAATCCTCTGAAATATGGAAACTGTGTCTTGAGTTGACTGCTGGAATCTGCACCTACACTCACCTAAAGATATCGAAGAATATTGCATACACCAATATACGCTGTCGAGTAATCTTCTCGAACAACGCAATTTTCTGATTTTAGGAAACTTAAGAGGTTACCGCGAAGGAACAAAATCTTTTCATCAGTATAAAATATAGGCTTATTATTCGAGTAGCTTCCATTGCACCAAACGTGTCTCACATTGTTTCAGCTTAACAAATTATTTATATGTCGAAAGAGATGAAATCTAATGCAGAAGGCATCATACATCTATTTTAAAATTTAATGAAATAATTTTGACTCTAATTTGGAAAGATCACTACTTAAAATTAATTTTAGTATTATAATTCGGCAACCTCAGATATTACACTTAAAATACGTATAAATAAGTAAAATGCCGTAATGTAATTATACAGTGGAACCTTGATATATCGAACCTCAATATATCGAATTCCTTGATAAATCGAAGTTTTGCTATTCCCCTTGACTATGCCGTGCACTTCAGTGCTAATTTTAACTCTGTATATCGAAGGTTTAACTTAAATAGCTCAATATACATAATTCCCCCCTTAATATTGCTTACTATTAACCTCTATGTATCTAAGTTTCAATTTATCAGCGCAACGAAACAGAAGTACAGTACCGTATTTTTTATGTTCCTCACCACCGACACTCCGTTTTCTGTTGTCAGCAGTGGTGAATCATCGTCTTCCACCGTCAGGTTTGATTCGGACGATGCTTCAAGCGAATGTGTCAACTCAGTGAACCGTGCGCGGTTACATTTTCAACTGTGACAGTATTTCGTGTGAAAGTGCGATGGCAAAACGAAAAACCCTATCGAACCTCAATGTATCGAATTCCTTGATAAATCGAAGTTTTGCTATTACCGTTGGACTATGCCGTGCACTTCAGTGCTAATTTTACCTTTGTTTATCGAAGGTTTAACTTAAATAGCCTCAATATATAGAATTCCCTTCTTAATGTTGCTTACTATTAATAACCTCTATGTATCTAAGTTTCTGTGTATCATGTATCAGCGCAATGAACAGAAATACAGTACCGTATTTTTCACGTCGAAACGGGAAATCCTCACCACCGACACTCCTTCATTTTCTGTTGTCAGCAGTGGTGAATCATCTTCCAAGCCTCAGTTTGATTCGGACGATACCATGCTTCAAGTGAATGTGTCAACTCAGTGAACCGTGCGCGTTACATTTTCAACTGTGACAGTATTTCGTGTGAAAGTGCGATGGCAAGACGAAAAACTCTATCTTGTAGCAGAACAACAATTTTAACCTCTATGTATCGAAGTCTCCCCCAAACAGCCTTCACATATTGAACCTCGTTATTTAGTAATTCTCTCGATATAACGAAGTGTTTGCGTATTCCCTTGAAGTTTCGGTATACATACGTTCCAGTTCCACTGTATATAATAAACTCTTAATTGTTATATAACAACAGCAAACATCAAAGCTATATTGTTTAAGAGGCTTTTCTTAAAACTGACCTCTACAAAACTTATTAATTTTGTTAAAAGACATTATAACATCCAACCTCCCGTGCCACCAACTTCAAACGGGGACAGCAAGATTACAACAAAACGTTCTTACAACTGTAAGGTTTAATAACTAGATTTCAGCAGTGCGTATATTTGTGAAAAATTCTGCTAGTAGCTTATTCGATTGGTAAAGCTGTTGAAAGCTTGTAATATAATTACTTTGCTAGTTTAAACTAAAATTTTAAAACGTGAGAACGAATTTAGTATATAAAGCATTTAAAACACAAAATGATAAAAATTTTAATGGGGAAGCGTGAGGAAGGCTACTAAAAACGTTGCTTAATTTATTGAACCTATTAATTATAATCAAGCAGTTAGAATATTTACCTCCATTAACATTTTAACGACAAAATTATAGCACAGATTTAAGAATCTCATCTGATGACCCAGAATCTATTTTATAAGTATTATTCACGTCAAACACTAGTTAATTAAAAAAAAAAAATGGTTTTGTACTTAGTCAGTTATACAAAAATGTCAGTGCAAGTGTGTAGGTTTTCAGAAGTGGCTGAAGGGAAAGAGCATGGTACTACTAATTTGCCAGCGGTCACAAAAACAGAACCTTTTTCTTATAAAGATAAGAAAAATCATAAGCTGGACATTCCGAATAAATTTTTATCTCGACATTTGCCAGGTTTTACTCACTTTGCCGATTGTTATCGTGGCGGTGGTGGAAAATTCACAGTCATGGAGAGTATTAGATTTGTGATGGAAACAGGATTTTCCCGGACATTTGCCATCGTTCAGTGAAACAAAGAAAATCAGTAACACTACTTTTCTAGATCTACAATCTGATGATCTCGATGTTCTTCAGATGTTCTTCGGTCATAGGTGGTTGGTCGGCGAGTGCAGAATTATTGTAACCTGTATTCTGTAGTTTCAGTTTTAATAATTAGCATTGTGTTTAGTTATTTTATTAAGTAACATATTTTAGAGTTAGTGCAGTTGACACACAACATGGTGGTTGTGATTCCTGACTTAGGCGTGTCACAACGGTTTGGTATGATTTGTTTGTTTTAAACCTAGTTTGTAATTTATGTGTTAGGTTAGTTATTTACCTGAAGAAGAGATCAGATTGCAGATCTCGAAACGTAGTGTTACTATTTTTTTTATCACTGAGCTAATGTCCGAGAAAACTATATTTCCTACATAATCCTTCCATAGTAAAAAAACAAATCTAAAATAAAGAAATTTGTGATATTCACCAAACCTACGTACGTTATAGTACACCGTCTTACATTCAGACAACCTTATAATGGCATGAATAATATATAATATAACATGTTATAGTTAGTTTTATGCTTCGTAAAGTGTTTTAGTATTTTTATGAAAATGAAGTAAAAGTTTTATTACCCCAAAAATCTTGGCACCACATGCGTAAACACAATTACACTTGCCTAAGTGCTATGAAAATTAGTCTTATCGAAAATTTCGCGTTTTGGGAAAAAAATTACACAAAATGGTCACTTGCATCATGAGGAGAAAATAATTTTTACTTCATCCTCGTTTCATTTCAGTGTTTGATATCGAGGCTCACCTGTATTCATTGAACAAAAACACCCAGAATGTTACTAATAAAAACATTGATGTAACCGTATTTTTAATTAACGAAATTTTTTATTCACTTGGAAAATAAATATCATTCTATATAAAAATTATTTTTAATACAGCAGTGAAACACAAAGGTATAATCATGTAAAAGCCTCGTATAAAATCAATACAGATAGTTTTTATTCTAGTAAGATACGATAAATACAACAGTTAATAACTCTTAAGCACTAACATGAATGTCTTTTTAGCACTAAAATTGGCAGTGTTATGTTTTCGTCACTGAACACTAACTTATCTGTCTGTATCCTTTATGATACCGTGGACAGGAGCGAATACAGTGTAGAAATTTAGAAGTCCATCCAATTGTTAGGTGCAGCTTTACGAAGTTTTATAATAAAATAAAAAATATCAAATACGGTTTAATTTCAGGAGCAAATCCTAGCCCCCCTCAGTACCTGCCTCTGTCTATGATATAGTTTTGGATTATACATGTTTTAAAATAAAGAATGTTTTAAGACAATATTAAGTTTTAAAGAGTACTGTACATTAAAATACAATTAATTTATTGCAATGCACAACATAAAACCTTTTAAGGTACCATATTTAGTTATTATTTATGCTGTACACAAAATATAACTAATATGTCTTTTACTTTTATATATATATATTTTTCTGATTTTTTTTATTCATTGAAGCTATGTGTGTGGTTCTGGAATTACCAATCAGGCTAAATTTACTATGAAAATTTTTGTAGTGCTAAAGAAGAATTTATCATTTGGTCTCTAATGAAGCTTAAAATTTCTGGAAGAATTTGAGAATTATTTCCTTAAAACGATAAAATAACTCAACAGATAAAAATATAAAGCATTTGACATTACACAATAATAACAAAGATAATAATATATGTCTAATACATGTTTGTAAAGGAGATATTGTATTGATATCTTGATTTCAATTCTGGCATATATAATCTATAGTAATTTGTTAAAAACTGTAGGATTGTACTTTGATTATGATCAAAGTTCAAGTAAAACGTTAATAAATAATAGTTTAAAAATAAATTTTTACTATACAATAGGAATGTATATTACGTGTGTGTTGGTAACTCTTATGGTCTACCAGAAATTCAAGAGGTAGATGTTGTGCTTGTGTTTATCAGCCCTGAATTCGATGATAATCCTTTTAGTGTACATGGCGTTCGTAGTCGCCACTTTGCAGGCGAGCCAATACTGATTTCTTGGTGTAAGGCATAACTCCCAGCACCTGTCCTTCTCTCTTCTGCCGACTTCCAAAACCTCAAATTTCGAACAATCGCCGCGGACTTGTGCTATAAATCTGTCACAAGCAAGGAAAAACGTCAGGTAGCCATTAAAATCTGTAAGTAGCTCTGTTTCTCCAGTAGAAACATCGAATTCTCTATACTTCGCTTCTCTTGAGTAAATAACGTTGTTATTGAAGACGAATGGGTCACTTGAGACAGGCTTATTATCTACTAGTTTCAATGTCTTGTAATTAAAAATACTCATTAAACAAGCATCTCTTATGAAAACGTACGGATCGTAGATCATACACTTGTATATGCTAATCACTCTGCCTGATCGTGACTCTACGAATGCTCTAAAACACATTTCACTCAAGGTGTACACATAAAGATGTACAATTGCTCTAAGGCTGATTTCTTCTCTTAGATCTTCCTCGACAAGAACCAGAATATCTGGAGAGGGCTTATGAGAATGGGACAGGCTTGTGAAATAGGAATTTGGGTTACTGACCGGACAGATGACTTCCTTCAATTTGTCCCCAGTACTGATATTCCAGATGTGTAGAAGCCTTGCATATCCTGGAGCGACTCCGAGGAAGTAGTCACCATTAACAGTGTAAAAACATGATTGTGGCAATGAGACAACGCCATCTTCCCTAGGACCTGGCGACATAGCGTCATAAACACTAAAATCCCTAGTCGATAGCCTTTCATCGAAGTAGAACGCGTGAATCAACGGCCAATGGCTTGATGTCACACTTATACGGTACACAGACACATACGATACTTGCACTAATAGAATTCTGTCTTCACTCAAGATCTCGAAGTGGTCCACAAGCAAGGCGGTATCCAGGTCACAAGGGTTGGTCATCAAACAAATCGGCTCACCCCGGATATCCCAGAGTGTCATCTCATTATAAACAAGCATTACTAAGTAGTCGTTATCGTAAAAAACCGCGTTGGCTTCTACTCCGTGAGCACTGGCCATGTGGTACATTGTGAAGTGTCCTTGTCGCCAGTTGTTCCACAAGTGATTCTCTCGTATAAACCTTATTCGCCACTCACACAGTGGACTGAGCGAATCGTGTTCAGTGAGCTGCAAGCCGGGCGGGACTGTGGTGTCAGTGTCCTCAAGATACTCCGCGAGTCGGAGGGTGCAGCGCCTCCGCCATATCCGATCGTCGTTGAACATCTCCCGCCAAGTCCGGCAGGTGGCACTACAAGCTACCACGTCTGCTAATGACAGGTAACGACCGATCTCCGCGATCATCTCTCCCGGCAAGCTCTCCATCTTGGGAGACTCCCACTGCAACCAAAGTCATAGAAAACTGTAAACCTATGACTTCACAATAGTCAGAATAATAGAAAGTACTATTATAAGTATTCACATAAATCAACATAAGTCTGGTACAGTCCTGACCATTTATATTCGTATTGTTGTCTAATAAGATATATGTAAAGCCTTAACGATTAACAATTTTTCTAAATAAAGGATAATACGTTTAAAATACATTTTTTATACATATTAACCCTTAAGTGAAAAAAGTGAATGAACTAGAAACGCCGTTTCCTGAAAACGAATTAGGTAAGAACTAAAAGGTAAGTTAAGAAACAACCCAATAAGCCAAATAAAAAATTAAATAATTATAAAGGTTTTAGTTATTTTAATACAAATTTAAAGTTATTCAATAATACAACAGTTCAAAATTTTGCTAACATCGAAATATGTTTGTGTGCACTATTAAAACTTATTTTTAGTCATTTTAAAATTACTTCAATACAAATTAAAAATTATTCTACACCCGGCCTAGACTATATATTTCGTCTGTACTTATATAGAGACTATGTTACTTGGCACATTGTGATGTGAAGTAATCACAATGTGCCTGCTATGTGTTTTTGGCATTACCCCTACACCCCTCCGCTCAGTTATCTCTTACTAACTGGACTCAGTTCTTTTCTTCTAGCCATTCGTTAGGGAAGAATAACACACAAAACATGTATCTGCTATGCTGATCTTCTAAACCGAGTATGTACCTATTCATTACTCACTCTTCCAAAGTATAGTTTTAGGTTGTTGCTAGTGAAATATGCTCAAACTTATAGTATTGACATTTTTGATAGAAGGCTCCCCCCACGAGGATGGGGAGCAGAGCTGTTCTGGGGATTGGGCCCATTATCTCGCCAGAGCTGTATTATATTTACAACCGATAGATGTCTGCAAGGATGGGTCAACTACATTGCTATCAAGCGGCTTCTACATCTTCCCCTGATCTCTGAATTTGAATTAATCATCGTCACTGATGAAAAATATTTTAAAAATAACTTGAGAATTAATAGTAAAGTTATATAATCTAATTGAAAAATATAAAAATCTTAAAACATTGTAAACTGCAAATGTTTGTATTTCTTTGAACAATTCTAGACATGATAGCTCAAAAGAAGGCAAGACAGATTAATTTGCAAGCAGATAAATCCCATTTTTTGTTTAATCTTCCTATTTTTATTATAGAGTACAAGCCTTGCCTCCAATTTCTTTGAACAATGCCCAATTTGTTTCTGGCATTTCTGTAGATAACACCTTCTAACGGCAGTTCCCAAATAGTGAAGCAAGTTATGCTCACTGATGGATAACTCTTCGGAGCATATATCACATAAATAAAAAAAGTAGGTAACTGTATTTTCAGTTACAAATCTTACTATTTATTTGTTTATTCGCAGAACGAAAACTGATAGGATGTGCGCATAGCATCACTCAGCTTCGTCGTCCTGACTCACTTCTCAATATAATGCTCCAACCTGCTTTTCACATATTTATAATACATTGGTACACTGAATAATATTTTCAATACTATATACATTCCCGCATTTAGTGACTGTGCAATTAGTCGATCGCCGCCCTATTCATATCCACCCTACCCATCATCTACCAGCCAACTTCATACAGTAATCAGGGCCGCCCACTGAGGTTTGAATTACTTTACACTTTTTGGTATGTGTACTATTCTAAAGAAACCAATTGAGTATATAAGAAATATGTTTGCTTTTCTAATTATAACAGGTTTAGCATAAAAAGCAATAATTCTAAAATTAAATATATTATTGAAATGTACATCAAGGACTGTTGTGATCAGAGACTCGACAACTACTTAAATAACTCAGGTAAGTTTATAAGTGTGTAAGAAAAAAAAGAAACTACCCGTTCACAAAGTGTTGGGATGTTCACACTTGGTGCTCGCACTTGGTCAGCGTCCGTGCATTTAGTACATATTGCATTTAAGTCATGCTTTTTTTAGTGCGTCAACCAACCTTAACATTTTTTCATCAACAGACTAGAGAAATGGAGCTTACTCTTAAATAAAACTAAAAAGGATCAATACGCAGAGCTTCTAGCAACTGATGGAGTTTGAGAGTAGAAAATGTAAAGTAATGTTGTTTCTTCTGGTGGAGTTTTGTGAAGGAATGACTCACTCAATCTTCTGAAATATGGAAACTGTGTCTTGAGTTGACTGCTGGAATCTGCACCTACACTCACCTAAAGATATCGAAGAATATTGCATACACAATATACGAGTAATCTTATCGAACAACGCAATTTTCTGATTTTAGGAAACTTAAGAGGTTACCGCGAAGGAACAAAATCTTTTCATCAGTAAAAAATATAGGCTTATGTTTCGCAGTAGCTTCCACTGCACCAAACGTGTCTCACATTGTTTCAGCTTAACAAATTATTTAACATGTCGAAAGAGACGAAATCTAATGCAGAAGACATCATACATCTATTTTAAAATTTAATAAAATTATTTTGACTCTAATTTGGAAAGATCACCACTTAAAATTAATTTTAGTAATCTAAATCGGCAACCTCGGATATTACACTTGAAATACGTATAAATAAGTAAAATGCCGTCATGTACTTATACAGTGGAACCTTGGTATATCGAACCTCAATATATCTAATTCCTTGATAAATCGAAATTTTGCTATTCCCCTTGACTATGCCGTGCACTTCAGTGCTAATTTTAACTCTGTATATCGAAGGTTTAACTTAAATAGCCTCAATATAAAGAATTCCCCTCTTAATATTGCTTACTATTAACCTCTATGTATCTAAGTTTCAATTTATCAGCGCAACGAATAGAAGTACAGTACCGTATTTTTTATGTTTCTCACCACCGACACTCTGTTTTCTGTTGTCAGCAGTGGTGAATCATCTTCCACCGTCAGTTCGAATCGGACGATGCTTCAAGCGAAAATGTCAACTCAGTGAACTGTGCGCGTTACATTTTCAACTGTGACAGTATTTCGTGTGAAAGTGCGATGGCAAAACGAAAAACTCTATCTTGTAGCAGAACAACAATTTTAACCTCTATGTATCGAAGTCTCCCCCAAACAGCCTTCACATATTGAACCTCGTTATTTAGTAATTCTATCGATATAACGAAGTGTTTGCTTATTCTCTTGAATTTCGGTATACATACATTCCAGTTCCACTGTATATAATAAACTCTTAATTGTTATATAACAACAGCAACATCAAAGCTATATTGTTTAAGAGGCTTTTCTTAAAACTGACGTCTACAAAACATATTAATTTTGTTAAAAGACATTATAACATCCAACCTCCCGTGCCACCAACTTCAAACGGGGACAGCAAGATACAACTAAACGTTCTTACAACTGTAAGGTTTAATAACTAGATTTCAGCAGTGCGTATATTTGTAAAAAATTCTGCTAGTAGCTTATTCGATTGGTAAAGCTGTTGAAAGCTTGTAATATAATTACTTTGCTAGTTTAAACTAAAATTTTAAAACGTGAGAACGAATTTAGTATATAATAATAATAATAATAAATAATAAATTTATTTCTCAAAACAACAAATATGTTACAAATCATGCTGAACATTGTACACTGGCACAATACAATACATAACATACATAACAATAAAATTAAAACAATGCCAAGCAGATCCTATAAAATTAATATATTTCAAGTACAATGCATAATATAATATAATTATGAGAAATAGACTCCTCCAAGGCACAGCCTGATTGGAGGTCTTACTGAATTTATTTTACAAATGGCTGATCTAATTTTCAAATTACATATAGAATGAAAAATAATTTCTCCAAAACCAACAAAGTCTACTCATAAAAAAATACACTTTCAATTAATAATTTGTCTTTATTTAAAGCCCATACAAATATTATAAACCATTAAACAAAAATATCTAGTTTCATGAATAAACAAAACTGTTCTATGTTTTACCCTACAACAAAACAAAAATCAACCTTAAAACTTGATTTTATGTACATAAAATATTAATATGCAAACCTTTATATTTTATAAGTTTAAATAATATATAAACAAAAAATAACGTATATCCATATCAGAAGATTTTACATTTTTTATCTGCCATAATCTTTAAAAACAAAAACTTTTACTGTATTATCTCAAATAATATTTCGTCTATATTTTCAATTTCCAACAACCACTGTCTTAATTTAGAGCTGAATTTAGATAAAGAATTGACGTAGCGAATGCGATTAGGTAATTTATTAAATATTCTTGGCGCCAAAAAATTATAGCTTTTAGTAAAAAATGTGTTTGATGGCCTAGGTACACATACATCTGACGCATTTCTTAATTTTGATCTGTAATCATTTAAATCTGTACTATTCCTGCTACGACGATAAAATATTTTCAAGACTTTATAAATATACGCATGTCTTACTGGTAGTATTTTTAATTGATAAAATAAAGGAAAACTTGCTTCAGTTATATTTCTTTGTAAAATTAGCCTAACGAAATGTTTTTGAATAATAAACAAGGATTTTGTGTTAGTTTTATAAGTCCCTCCCCAACATGAAATTCCATATTCCAGTCTACTATGCACCAGTGAAAAATATATCATTCTTAGTGTATCATTATCGCACATGTTTCGTAAAAAATAAAATAGTCTCAAAACATTATTTAATTTTTTCTTTAAATCTAATATATGTTTTTTCCATGACAAATCCTTATCTAAAATTATTCCTAAATATTTAATACTGTCAGTAATTTTTACTTCAATACATTTATTATTACAATATACACTCCTACTACAAATGCAATCAATACAGTGTAGAATAATCCTATTTGTTAAATGATTACCTTCCCTTAAATTAAAATTTAAATAATTTGTTTTAGCGGTACTTAAGATCATATTATTTTTAGTGAACCACCACTGTATAGCTTGAAGATCTAGGTTCATATTCAACTCTACATCAGCCCATGTTTCTCCAACGTAAGAGAAAGCAGTATCATCAGCGAAAGAAGTTACTTTTCCAACAAATCTTGCGCTTCATAAATCATTATTATATATTAAAAAAAGAACTGCACCCAAAACAGAACCCTGTGGAACTCCAAACTTAACTTCAAGTAAATCGCTAAGCACTGCATTCAACTTTACACGCTGTGTTCTTCTTAAAATATAACTTTTGAACCAGTTAAAAACAACTCCCCTAATTCCACACCTATATAGTTTTTGCAGTAATATATCATGATTCACCATATCAAATGCTTTAGTTATATCTAGGAACAGGCCGCTTACCTTTTTTCCATTAAACACAAGCATTTACCAAAGCATTAAACACAAAATGATAAAAAGTTTAATGGGGAAGCGTGAGGAAGGCTACTAAAACGTTGCTTAATTTATTGAACCTATTAATTATAATCAAGCAGTTAGAATATTTACCTCCATTAACATTTTAACGACAAACTTATAGCACAGATTTAAGAATCTCATCTGATGACCCAGAATCTATTTTATAAGTATTATTCACGTCAAACACTAGTTAATTAAAAAAAAAAAAAAATGGTTTTGTACTTAGTCAGTTATACAAAAATGCCAGTGAAAGTGTGTAGGTTTTCAGAAGTGGCTGAAGGGAAAGAGCATGCTACTACTAATTTGCCAGCGGTCACAAAAACAGAACATTGGCTTATAAAGATAAGAAAAATCATAAGCTGGACATTCCGAATAAATTTTTATCGACATTTGCCAGGTTTTACTCACTTATTGTTATCGTGTCGGTGGTGGAAAACTCACATTCATGGAGAATATTATATTTGTGATGAAAACAGGATTTTCCCGGACATTTACTATCGTTCAGAGTTAAAAGAAATCAGTAAAACTACGTTTCGAGATCTCCAATCTGATGATCTAAGATGTTCTTCAGATGTTCTTCGGTCATAGGTGGTTGGTCGGCGAGTGCAGAATTATTGTAACCTGTATTCTGTAGTTCAGTTTTAATAATTAGCATTGTGTTTAGTTATTTTATTAAGTACATATTTTAGAGTTAGTGAAGTCGACACACAACATGGTGGTTGTGATTCCTGACTTAGGCGTGTCACAACGGTTTGGTATGATTGGTATGTTTTACCTAGTTTGTAATTATGTGTTAGGTTAGTTATTTACCTGAAGAAGAGATCAGATTGCAGATCTCAAAAAGTAGTATTACTATTTTTTTTATCACTGAGCAAATGTCCAAAAAACCATATTTCCTTCATAATCCTTCCATAGTAAAAAACAAATCTAAAATAAAGAAATTTGTGATATTCACAAACCTACGTACGTTATAGTACACCGTCTTACATTCAGACAACCTTATAATGGCATGAATAATATATAATATAACATTTTATAGTTAGTTTTATGCTTCGTAAAGTGTTTTAGTATTTTTATGAAAATGAAATAAACATTTTGTTACCCCATAAATCTTGGCACCACATGCGTAAACACAATATTACACGTGCCTAAGTACTATGAAGTTAGTCTTATTGAAAATTTCGCGTTTTGGGAAAAAAATTACACAAAATGGTCACTTGCACCATGAGGAGATAATAATTTTACTTCATCCTCGTTTCATTTCAGTGTTTGATATCAAGGCCTCACCTGTATTTATTGAACAAAAACACCCAGAATGTTACTAATAAAAACATTGATGTAACCGTATTTTTAATTAACGAAATATTTTATTCACTTGGAAAATAAATATCATTCTATATAAAAATTATTTTTAATATAGCAGTGAAACACAAAGGTATAATCATGTAAAAGCCTGGTATAAAAGCAATATACATGGTTTTTATTCTAGTAAGATATGATAAATACAACAGTTAAAACTCTTAAGCACTACCATGAATGTCTTCTTTCTTTTTAGCACTAAAATTGGCAGTGTTATGTTTTCGTCACTGAACACTAAATTATCTGTCTGTATCCTTTATGATACCGTGGACAGAAGCGAATACAGTGTAGAAATTTCGAAGTCCGTTCCAATTGTTAGGTGCAGCTTTACGAAATTTTAAGAAATTGTTTTACAAATAAAATAAAAATATCAAATACGGTTTAATTTCAGGAGCAAATCCTAGCCCCCCTCTGTACCTGCCTCTGTCCATGATATAGTTTTGGATTATACATGTTTTAAAATAAAGAATGTTTAATACAATATTAAGTTTTAAAGAGTAGCCTACTGTACATTAAAATGCAATTAATTTATTGAAATGCATTTAAATTTATATTATAATTTAAATGAATATATATTTCTGTTTCTTTTTATTCATTGAAGCAATGTGTGTGGTTCTGGAATTACCAATCAGGCTAAATTTACTATGAAAATTACTGTAATGCTAAAGAAGAACTTATCATTTGGTATATATTAAAGCTTGAAATTCTGTAAGAATTTGAGAATTATTACCCTAAAAAGATAAAATAACTCCACAGATAAAATAAAGCATTTGCATTACATAATAATAACAAAGATAATAATATATGTTAAATACATATTTGAAAAGGAGATACTGTATTGATATCTTGATTTCTCTCCTGGCATTATCTATAGTAATTTGTAAAACTGTAGGATTGTACTTGAATTGTGATCAAAGTTCAAGTAAAACGTTAATAAATAATAGATTAAAATACATTTTTACTATACAATAGGAATGTATATTACGTGTGTTGGTAACTCATATGTTCTACCAGAAATTCAAGAGGTAGATGTTGCGCTTGTATTCATCAGCCCTGAATTCGATGATAATCCTTTTAGTGTACATGGCGTTCGTAGTCGCCACTTTGCAGGCGAGCCAATACTGATTTCTTGGTGTATCGCATAAGACCCAGCACCTGTCCTTCTCTCTTCTGCCGACTTCCAAAACCTCAAATTTCAAAAAACCGCGGACTTGAGCTATAAACCTGTCACAAGCAAGGAAAAACGTCGGGTAGGCATTAAAATCTGTAAGTAGCTCAGTTTCTCCCGTAGAAACATCAAATTCTCTGTACTTCGCTTCTCTTGAGTAAATAACGTTGTTATTGAAGATGAATGGGTCACTTGAGGCAGGCATAATATCTACTAGTGTGAATGTCTTGTAATTGAAAATACTCATAAAACAAGCGTCTCTTATGAAAACGTACGGATCGTAGATCATACACTTGTATATGCTAATCACTCTGCCTGATCGTGACTCTACGAAGGCTCTAAAACACATATCACTCAAGTCGTACACAAAAAGATGCACCATTGCCCTAAAGCTTATTTCTTCTCGTAGATCCTCCTCGACAAGCACCAGAATATCTGGAGAGGGCTTATGAGAATGGTACAAGTTTGTGAAATAAGAATTTGGGTTACTGACCGGACAGATGACTTCCTTCAATTTGTCCCCAGTACTGATATTCCAGATGTGTAGAAGCCTCGCATATCCTGAAGCGACTCCGAGGAAGTAGTCACCATTAACAGTGTAAAAACATGATTGTGGCATTGAGACAAGGCCATCTTCCCTAGGACCTGGCGACATAGCGTCATAAACACTAAAATCCCTAGTCGATAGCCTTTCATCGAAGTAGAACGCGTGAATCAACGGCCAATGGCTTGATGTCACACTTATACGGTACACAGACACATACGATACTTGCACTAATAGAATTCTGTCTTCACTCAAGATCTCGAAGTGGTCCACAAGCAAGGCGGTATCCAGGTCACAAGGGTTGGTCATCAAACAAATCGGCTCACCCCGGATATCCCAGAGTGTCATCTCATTATAAACAAGCATTACTAAGTAGTCGTTATCGTAAAAAACCGCGTTGGCTTCTTCTCCGTGAGCACTGACCATGTGGTACATTGTGAAGTGTCCTTGTCGCCAGTTGTTCCACAAGTGATTCTCTCGTATAAACCTTATTCGCCACTCACACAGTGGACTGAGCGAATCGTGTTCAGTGAGCTGCAAGCCGGGCGGGACTGTGGTGTCAGTGTCCTCAAGATACTCCGCGAGTCGGAGGGTGCAGCGCCTCCGCCATATCCGATCGTCGTTGAACATCTCCCGCCAAGTCCGGCAGGTGGCACTACAAGCTACCACGTCTGCTAATGACAGGTAACGACCGATCTCCGCGATCATCTCTCCCGGCAAGCTCTCCATCTTGGGAGACTCCCACTGCAACCAAAGTCATAGAAAACTGTAAACCTATGACTTCACAATAGTCAGAATAATAGAAAGTACTATTATAAGTATTCACACAAATCAATATGTGTGGAACAGTCCTGACCATTTATATTCGTATTGTTGTCTAATAAGATTTATGTAAAGCCTTAGCGATTAAGAATTTTTCTAAATAAAGGATAAGACGTTTAAAGGGAAACACCTAAATTTTTGTATACATATTAACCCCTAAGTGAATACAAGTAAAAGAACTAGGAACGTCTTGCCTGAAAATTGCCTGAAAACGAATTTGGTAAGAACCAAAGAAACAACCCAATAAGTAAAACAAAAAATTGAATAATAAAAATGATTTTAGTTATTTTAATGTAAATTAAAAATTAATCAGTAATACAACAGTTCAAAATTATGCTAAAATCATAATATGTTTGTGTGCACTATAAAACTTATTTTTAGTTATTTTAAAATTACTTCAATACAATTTTAAAATTATTCCAAACCATGCCTAGACTATATATTTCGTCTGTACTTATATAGAGACCATGTTACTTGGCACATTGTGATGTGAAGTAATCACAATGTGCCTGCTATGTGTTTTTTGGCATTACCCCTACACCCCTCCGCGCAGTTATCTCTTACTAACTGGACTCAGTTCTTTTCTTCTAGCCATTCGTTAGGGAAGAATAACACACAAAATATGTATCTGTTATGTTGATCTTCTAAACCGAGTATGTACCTATTCATTACTCGCTCTTCCAAAGTATAGTTTTAGGTTATTGCTAGTGAAATATGCTCAAACTTATAGTATTGACATTTTTGATAGAAGGCTCCCCCCACGAGGATGGGGAGCAGAGCTGTACTGGGGAGTGGGCCCATTATCTCGCCAGAGCTGTATTATCTTCACAACCGATAGATGTTTGCAAGGATGGGTCAACTACATTGCTATCAAGCGGCTTCTACATCTTCCCCTGATCTCTGAATTTGAATTAATCACCGTCACTGATGAAAAATATTTTTAAAATAACTTGAGAATTAATAGTAATGTTATATAATCTAATTGAAAAATATAAAAATCTTAAAACATTGTAAACTGTAAATGTTTATATTTCTTTGAACATTTGTAAGAATGTCAGTGCAGTTTTTAAAGACATTATAAAAGCATTTTATATCACATTATCACACTTATCAAAAAAAGCTTTATAAATTTGTTATCAGGGAATTTTCTTGTTATCAGGTTTGAAACTTATCTAATATCAAAAAGCAACTTGATAAATTAATGGTTCATTCAGTGATTTAGGATGTATTATTAACTGAATGGTGTATCCCAAGGTTCGGGTTTGGGAGCAATTTTGTTTCTTATTTTTATCTTTAGATAACGTATTTAAGCGTAAATTGAGGAGAATGGAGGATATGTTAATTCTTAAACCTAATTTAACCTTCTTCACAAAGTGTTAGTGCTCAGTACCAACAATTTTGAATTTTATTCCAAATACTATTAAAGTATGCAAAAATATTAAACTGTTGTCAAATAAATTAAAAGCTTGGATATCGAAATATGAATGAATTGATCTTCTGACAAGTACACGGCGTTGTCTTTAGTTATATTGGTGGGAATTTAATAATACATGTTAGATTATTAATAAACTGTCTTGCCTTTAAGGATTATTGAAACTTTGAAGGTACCTACCCTTAACACAGGCTCTGTGTTTGATTCTCTATATTTTTGGAAAGATTACTTTATATTAGTTTCAAGGAATAAATATTTTATCTGTACAATAATACTTTGTTACAGTTGGGAATTCAAAAAGAAAAAGTAATATAACAAATGGAAAAAAATTACTACATAAAATTAGTTACTTAAATATACAATATATTATATAAAACTATTTAATTCTCTATGTACTTTATTTTGTTTTTTCCTACTGTATATGAGTATTATGTACACTCTATTTATCTGTCAGAAAATAAATAATATCGTATTCTAATTTGAAGATAGTTTCTAATTTTGCAACCGATATTATTTTTTTTTTCAAATTTAATCTATTTCACCACAGATTTAAAGTAAAACAAAAGATATGCAATCTAACTCTGTACTAAAATGAAAGCGAACTGGAGCTAAACTTGGCATTGAATCAACCCATCCCTCCATAGCTACGTTATGTCTAGAAAACTCGGTAGCTCCACTGTGCTTACAGATCGTATTTATAACATCGCAGTGTACTCAATTGTGTACCTGATGAGACACCTCTTCACCTAGGTTACACTATATTGTTAAGGTGTCTTTGATGTCAAAACTACGTAAAGAATTAGTTTTGCCTTTCTTCTTCACCGACCTTTTTTTGATCTCTTCCAGAAGTCAAGTCTGAGACCGTGTCAGATTCTAAACGCTGTATTAAAAGAAAGACGAACTGGATCTTAACTCAAAATTCACAATTATAAACTTGTATACTGTGCTATAAAATTATTTTTATCATCTAGATGTTTGAAAGTAATTTAAAACTTATTTAGCAACTGATATAGTATACTCCTTTTCAAATAAGTTATAATATTACTGTACAACTTTATGATATCATATAAACATGCACATTCGTATGAGAAAGACTTAGGGAGATCGAGCCGTACTTATCAGCAATCTGGACGATCGTGATAAACTAATGAGAACTAGGGAGATCGAGCCGTACTTATCAGCAATCTGGACGATCGTGATAAACCAATGAGAACTAGGGAGATCGAGCCGTACTTATCAGCAATCTGGACGATCGTGATAAACCAATGAGAACTAGGGAGATCGAGCCGTACTTATCAGCAATCTGGACGATCGTGATAAACCAATGAGAACTAGGGAGATCGAGCCGTACTTATCAGCAATCTGGACGATCGTGATAAACCAATGAGAACTAGGGAGATCGAGCCGTACTTATCAGCAATCTGGAAGATCGTGATAAACCAATGAGAACTAGGGAGATCGAGCCGTACTTATCAGCAATCTGGACGATCGTGATAAACCAATGAGAACTAGGGAGATCGAGCCGTACTTAACAGCAATCTGGACGATCGTGATCAACTAATGAGAACTAGGGAGATCGAGCCGTACTTATCAGCAATCTGGACGATCGTGATAAACCAATGAGAACTAGGGAGATCGAGCCGTACTTATCAGCAATCTGGACGATCGTGATAAACCAATGAGAACTAGGGAGATCGAGCCGTACTTATCAGCAATCTGGACGATCGTGATAAACTAATGAGAACTAGGGAGATCGAGCCGTACTTATCAGCAATCTGGACGATCGTGATAAACCAATGAGAACTAGGGAGATCGAGCCGTACTTATCAGCAATCTGGACGATCGTGATAAACCAATGAGAACTAGGGAGATCTAGCCGTACTTATCAGCAATCTGGACGATCGGGAAATGAGAACTGGTGATCGAGCCGTACTTATCAGCAATCTGGACGATCGTGATAAACTAATGAGAACTTTGTTTACGCCCAGTGCAGTTGTTTTTTGTTCCTATTTGTATTTAAATATTACCATTAGCGTGTTTTGGTTAATGCGTGGTGTTAAAATATTTAATTGTAAAGCAGTAGTTGTTGATACAATTATTAGTTTTTTATATGGTTTTAAATATTAACTTTTTAATACCATTATGTTACTTAACATTGATCCATTCCAATCACAGGTATATAATAGTAGTATAAGATGTTCGAATAAGTATTATAAAAATTACTCTTATAATGTGGAAAATTTAGGTATAATTTTATAAGTCTATTTCAGTATAATTATTATATTGTTGCTTTTCAAACTCCATTACACTACTGATGAAGTTAAAATAATTTAATATTTTCCAAAATGTAAATGTAAACAAATGTTTCTGCCTGTATGATGAGGTTCAGCTGAAAGTATTTAACAGTTGTTAAGTACTAGTTGACTTTGTATTACGTGTCTTAGTCCAGTCTGCCGGATCCAATGTAAAATATTCCAAAATGCAAGACAATTTTGAAGTAAAAAAAATAATAGAATAAACAATTTAAATTGGACTGAATTTTTAGTTTAAACCATTCTTGAATCCATCTAAAGACACACCATAAATTTTATTAAAACCGATCCAGCCGTTTAGGAGGAATTCATTGACATACATTCACACAAAAGATTTATATACTCGTATATATATATATATATATATATATATATATATATATATATATATATATATATATATATACATACTAGCTGTTTCCCGCGCCCGTGGCTTCGTACGCTTTCCGTACGATTTGCCCGTGTATGAGCACTTCTGGTGTTAATTATATTTCCAACACCGATATAGAGTTTGCCTTGTTGCCACGATCAAAAGCGTTGATCTGTGAAACGTGTATGTTTATAGCCATTGTAAAAGTACATGTACTTTATTATAAAGTGGTTTCACTCTCAAGATTTAACTCCTGCCAGAAATTGATTTTAAAGATTAATATGCATAACTTAAGCGCCTTCAATTACTGTTTCGTATTAAATATACGTAAATGACTTGTAATTACTGTTTAAAATCCAGGCGCTTTTATCTTTTGAAGCGCAGCCTGGTGGCGAGTTACATTGATGTGCGTAGCATATAAACCTTCTCCCGGGAAAAATATGTATACATACAAATTTTCATAAATATTTCTCAGATAAATGAAAATCCATCTTGTGTGTCAATTCTATTGAATTTAATATTAGAATGCTAAAATTACGAACAAGAAAAATAATTCCTTGCCTTAAAATACTAAATAAGTGTATAAATTTAAAGATATTGAATTTTTAGCTATTAAGAACTAAATAAAAATAGTTTATCCCAGTTTAGTACTGCGGTCTTTTAACGGGAACATTGACGGGTATAATCAGTGATGTAAAATAGAGAATTCTACATAACACTTAAATTTTACTTAGCAATAGTATTTGTTGATGACACACTTTACTACTTTGAACCTGGGCATTTGTATCATTCCCGTTAAGTGGTAACTACTGTATACCAACAGTGTACGAACACTGTGTAGTTTCAAGTATTGCCCAACCTTATATATTGTTTGAAATGGATATCTTTAATCTGAGACTAATTGATAAGTAGTTCAATTGTAAAACTTTTGAGTTGCTCCCCTAATATAAATTCTCTTTGTGGGAAAAGTGCTGATGCTGAAATACATTTAAAAACGAATTTAAAAACATTTAATAAAAAAAATTATATTGATTTTTACTAAGAAAACTGATTTGATATCAATATCTGTAATTCCGTAGCAGAGCTTTTGAGTACCCACATGCTTTATTTTGAGTAAAATCTAGTAGAGTTTTTTCACATGTCACCAAAAATCATTCAGTGTACCACCTCAACTTTTCATATTTGGATCCAACAGCACATAAAAGTAGTGTTTCTTCAATATGGACTTCTCTGAAAGTCTTCAAAATAAGACTTTTACAAATATCTGTCAGCAATTAATAAGAGGCCACACTAATGTGGCTTTTTTACACAAGCACTGTAAAGATCATAAAAAACAACGTTATACATCTGATAAGAAAACAAGAAAAATAATAAAATATCTATTATGTAGCACAATCATAAATCATTGATTTGGGTAGAAAGTAAAGATGTTTGTGGTTGAAGGTGATTATGAAGTAAACGGCGATTGTAATGACCGTAAAGAAGAAGTTAGTTCCGGCATTGATCGATTAGGATTGGTTGTTTCTTACCAAGTTTTGCTAACATCCCAAGGTCAATAGTTCGTACTGTCCGAACCACAGTCTTTCCGGTCGTATTGGTTGCTTTCTGAGTTACAGTTTAAAAATCCGATTATTTGCACTTTTTCACCAAAAGGTGATCTGAATGACTTCGTGACTCTCAAGAAAATTCGCGTGGATCTCAGTTCACCCAGAAACATTGATTACGATCTGGTTAGGAGTTGCTGTTCAGAAGAACAGTTCAGACAGTTATCTGTCAACTGTACATTAGGCCTCTTTGATAGTCTCTTCTTGTATGGCTTAATATTCAGGGGATATTCTGTGGAGATTACATATTAGCTGGTCAATTAGAACACTACAAACCAATTTGTGCCAGAATAGGAGTCATGACTGCCTGTATCCGGAATATATGTAGCTTTTTAATCTGAACCCAGGAAGAACTTGTCAACCTTTTCAGGAGAGATGAAGTCCACAATCTCAGTATAATCGTCACACGAAAGACATGCCCAGGTCTGGGATCTCCTCCACAATGAAGACTGAAGACTGGAGAATCTCCTCTTCATTGGGAGAAGAATCTCCTTCCAATCTCCTCTAACAGTTTCCTCTAGCTGCAATGGGAATGGTAAATATTTACTCCTGAAATTCGTTATCATATATATGAGGAATAGTTTTTTTACATGTGTATTTTATATTAGTGTTTAAAACCACATTTGACACTATCGGTCAACTACAAAGAAGGATTTTAATGGTAAATCCAAGCAACCTCAAAAAATTCATGAAATCTGACCTTTAAGTAGGCGGTCGCGAAATTACTAAACTGCAGGTAACACAAATAAAGCCATAAACACCCTTTGAAAACCAAAATATGCAGAGTTTATGAATAAAATGTAAAAATTTAAATGCTCTTATTCCGTGTAGTGACGTCATACAAACAGAACCACGATAGTTGACTGTCAACAGACATTGCAGTAGTCAAATTACCATAGTTTTCCTTATTACACAGTGGAAGCTATGTATTTATGCTTAAAATACTAGGCCTAATTACAGTATTTGTTTAGTAAAATTGGAATAGTAGCAATTTTATTCTCAAATACCTAAGTTTTAAAGTAATTCAAAGCACACCTATAATGTATCTTATATCACTTTCATTATTAGAGAAAGTGACAATTTGACCGCAGCAATCGTTGAGATTAATAGACTTTGAAAACCGAAACCGAAATTCAGAAATCAACTAATACGACAGAAAACGCTATGGTACAGAGTCTACGTAAAAATATTTATTGGTACATAGACGTATTGGTAAAATTATACGTAAATAGATCTTATTGGTCAGTGCTGGAACTTCTTCTTTACGTCCACCCAGAAGCGTACGAACATAACCTTGTTTCATAACACTGTATGTTCAATCAGGAAATGAAAACTACCCTATAATTGATAAAATTATGTTTATTATGGTAGTAAAACATAAACATATAATTTCCTGAAAGCCTTATTTAGAAACGCGACTATAACACACTGTAGTGTTTTATTCTGGCTCGACAACAGTGGAAATTCGCAATAACATGTATTTAGGCACTAAAATTGGTACAGTATAATCTCTGTCTTTGAGCACTAACTTATCTGTCCTTATCCTCTATGATGTCATAAACAGGAGCGGATATAGTGTAGAAATTGTTAATCCATTTCCAATGATTTAATATAGCTTTTTTTCAAAATTTTACCATGAGATTGTTTGGTTATTATATGGAAATATACAATAGAATAATTTAAGGTCAAATAGTAACCCCGATCTGTACCTGCCCCTGTCCACGACATTGATAAGATTTTTAATTAGACAATAATATTAATGCTATCGATGAATATTTGTAGTAAAATATTTTCAAATTAGAGAGTTAAGTTTAACAGTTTAAACAATTTGTTAAAACAAGAGGAAGAACATCACAATAAATATTTAGTTATTGAAACATACATAGAACAAAGCATTTAAGGCATTTTATATTGTATGTTATTTAAATGACAAGAAAAGTCTAGCTGCACTAATCTTACATTTGTAATATTATACGTTATATTAAGGAGCATTAATTAATTAAATAAGAGTTCCAAACTATCGCGTATGCCAAATGCACTTAATTATTGTTAAGAGTTATGGTATGAAATAGGAACTTCTAATAATATCATTTCTTACATCTGTTATTGCTGGATATAAAATAATGCTAAGTTCCTAACAATACTTCAGTTTAAAAACTATTCAATCATATAACTAAATTTATTCAAGAATAAAATGTTTTTACAACAGTAAACCTTTAAAACCTATTCTAAACAAAATATTAATAAGACAATAACATGTATAAATTCTCTAAATATACACACAAATAAAATATTCAATAACTTTAATCAATTCTCTATCACGAGTGTATATAATTAGATATATGAAAACATTTCCTATAATTATGCTTTTATGTTCGATTTATGAATACTTATTTGCTATTAAAATTAAACCTATAATATAAATTTCAAAACAAAAAGTATATAACCATTTAGTTATATATGATAATAAAATATACACCTAAACTGTACTATATTTATATTGGTAACTCAAATTTTCTACCAGAAATTCAAGACATAGACGTTGCGTGTGTTTTCTTCCACTTTGGTCTCGACAATAAGCATTTTCGTGTACACGGAGTTTGTGTTTGCCACCCTCTTGAAGAGCCAATAGTGGTTGTTCGGCTGCATGGTCAACTCACGCTTCGACTCTCTTTTGCCAACTTCCAAAACCTGAAAGTCGTTTAAACTGAGAGGTTGTGTTATAAATCTGTCGCAAGCAATGTAGAACATGGCGCAAGCATCGAAACTCGAGAGTTGGTTTGTTTTTCCAGTAGAAACGTTAAATTCCATGAACTTTCCTGCTGTGACGTAGATAACGTTGTTGTTGAAGATAACCGGGTTTGTCACAGAAGGTTTGACATCAACCAATGTTGATGTTTTGTAATTGTAGATGTTCAAATTAAAATAATCTTTGATAAATACATACGGTTCGTAGATCATAAATGCGAATAAAGATATCCTGGTCACTGGCTGTGTCTCTCTAAAGCCTCTAAATTTCAGCTCACTAACGTTGTACACAAAAAAATGCATTGATACATTCAGGATACTTTCATCTTGTGCATGTTCCTCGACAACCAACAGGACATCTGGTGCTGGCTTATGGGAATGGATTAAGCTGGTGAAGTAAGAATTAGGGTTACTGACTGGACAGACAACTTCTTTCAATTTTTTCCCAGTCTTGATATTCCAGATATGCAATAGTCTTGCATAGTCTGGCGCGACCCCGACGAAGTAATCACCAGTCACAGTGTAAAAACATGATTCTGGTACTGATACAATTCCATCTCCCCTAGGAGGTGGTGAATTGATATTACCCGTACTAAATTCTTCACTCGGACATCTTTCATCGAAGTAGAACGTGTGGATCAATGGCCAGTGACTGGATGTCACATCCATATGGAACACCGACACCTTCGACAGTTGCACAAAAAGGATTCTGTCTTCACTTAAAATTTCGAAGTAGTCTATAACCAAGGTAGTATCCAGATCACAAGGGTTGGTCATCAACCAAGTCGGCACAGTCCGGATATTCCAAACTGTGACCTCATTAAGAATAACCATCACTAAGTGGTCATTATCATAAAACTGAGTTTGGGTATTCGCCCCTAGAATACAGGCAATGTGGTGAAACATGAAGTTTCCTTGACGCCAGTTATTCCAGAGGTGATTCTCTCGTATTAACCTTGCACGCCACTCACACAATGGACTGAGCGAATCGTGTTCCGTTAGCTTCAAGCCGGGCTGAAATGTGGTGTCGGTGTTCTCAAGATACTCCGCGAGTCGGAGGGTGCAGCGCCTCCGCCATATCCGGTCGTCGTTGAACTTCTCCCGCCAAGTCCGGCAGGTGGCACTACAAGCTGCCAGGTCTGCCACTGAAAGGTAACGACCGATCTCCGCGATCATCTCTCCCGGCAGGCTCTCCATCTTGGGAGACTCCAACTGCAACCAAAGTCATAGAAAATTGTAAACCTATGACTTCACAATTGTCAGCAGAATTGAGTTACTTATCGTAACAATGCAGAGTACTCAAAAGATAAACGGCTGGTACACCTTGGACTATCTGGATCGTTGTCCAATTAGAATATTTTTAAAGCTTAAACCATTGAGAAGTGTTCTGAATAGGGGAAAAACGTCAAATGATAAACTAAAACTTGAAAAAATTGAAATTAAACTAAAAATGAAAAAAAAAAAATCTTACATTAGTCAAAATATAAGAACAGATAAATTGTTTACGTCAATCCTTAATACAAATGGAGTATCAGATAAAGTAAGAGATTTTAAAATGTTTAACATAAGAACAGTCTATCTAACACAATAGTAAATCTAAGACAAGCTCAGGTAATAACGAAAACACGTAGGAGACAAATGACTTTTAATCATGAAAATTCATAGTATCGTTGTAAGAATTAAAGTACCCCGCACTGTTATGAGGACTTCATAACATTAAAGTAAACGGTTACTTAGATAATCTTGTTTTTTTTTTTATAATAGAAGAATGTTTCTAGGTTTCATATATAATTTTCCAAACAGCGCAGTTCAGTGTTTAGGGCGTTATCGCAAATCAAATAACATCGAGCCTGACTTTTGCTTGGATGGGAGTCCACTCAGAAATATTGTCCTTCGACGGCAATTGGGTCGATTGGGGTGTCTGAAAAGGTTTCTTACCCCTAACTTCGCCTGTTGTTCTGTATTGGTTGCTTTGATTGCCTATACAAGAAAAACTAAAAAGGAAACATTCAAAATGAAACAGGCTTGAGAGTTGAAATTGTAGTAACAGTAAGGCCTTAAGAAGTTCAACAAGAATGAACAATAAAAACAAGGCCTCTTCGTTTCCTCAATTTTCGACACATTCATCCTCTCGTTACCATTGTCATATTACCAATTTGTTCGTTTTCAGCAGAAATATTGTAACCTGAGTTCTATATTTTAATTTAAAACAATTAGATTTGATTATGTTTGTTGATGTCTGCACAGAGATGAAAGACAACACGCTTGTGTAATCTCCGACTTGTTAGTTATACTTTAGGAAAGAATCTGTTTGCAGATCTTGAAACATAATGTAATTAATATTTTTCCACTATTTTTTCCATTTATTAATGTCCAAAAGTTCTTTTCACCTTATGAACCCTGTTACCGTCAAAATAACCGCAATTTTTTTGAAAATTCTCATTCTATTGATATTAGTCTAAGTTTGTGAAAATTCTCCGATGTTTTGATAATCAATCGCACAAAACTAATTGGACAGAATGAAACAAAATTCGGCGTGAACATTGTATAGATATAATATAAAATTAAATAATATACCAATATACCATCGATAAACACCATACTTTTAAAAATAATTTAAAAAATGAATGTACTATATTATACGCAGCTGATTGAATTATCTCTCGCATAATAAGAGTTCTAAGCATTATTATCTCGGTGAGTTAAGACAGCAGTTAATATCACGTCCGTGTTAAACTTATAGCTTTTAAGTACCATAAACTTTATAAATATTAACCTATCAAGAGGATTTTTTACATCAAAAAATTAATAATAGAAAAAACCTTTTTTATAGTTAAAATACATTTATTAAATTGTGCAAATAATTTTGTTTGCTTTTAGCACAAATATTTTTTAAAGAATTTTTAAAAACTGGTTTCTTTTTATTATTTCTTTGTACATAAGGAGCACACAAGCATATTTTGAATCGGACTATATAATAAACCTAAGTAAAAAAACGATTCTTTAAAATCAAGAAAAGAAAGCAAAACGTGTAAAGATACTTTTTCATTACTTTGTAGATTTTATAACAAATATAGTTCCATTGCTAGGTTATTTTTTATTTGCTATATTTTCCAGTCTCCTTTTAGCAATTCTTAGATTTTCTCTCTTTTTTTCAACTTCTTTGAATGCCTTCCGCAGCCTAGCTGAGTAAGTGTTAGGCTCGTAAGGTTCACTAAAAATATTTTCCCAGCTTCAACACACAGAGATCTTCAAGCACTTTTACTTTCCCTAAAATACCTACAACCATTGAAACAACACAGCTTCTAAAATATCAACGTTTGATGACTATGAAAACAACGAGATAAATCTGCATTAACGAAGTCGACTTTCGGAATGATGTTAGAATGTCTCGTTGCAGTTTTCGTGTATAGAAGATATAAATAAGCCACTATTATTCAATCAGATGCTTTTTGCCATGGTAAATTAGGTTACTCGAAAGAAAGAGATCCTTTTGAAGTTATAAAAATTAGGATGTATTATAAATAAAACAATTTCGACACCACTGGCCAATGTCTGAAGCTACGAAAAACATGTGTTTTGAAAAGGCTGTAATATTAGTCATAAATCAAATTACAAATATTTTCTTTTCTTGACTGAACTATCTTGCCACATCAAAGAGACTCAGTAACATAGTCTTTTGAAGTAAAATAAAAAGACAACAAGAGATAAGTTTCTACATTTTTCTCTCTACAAAATAAAAACTGTTGTTAACATATTTAAAATTCTGAGACACTATTTTATGTATATTATTTATATCTTGCACAGAATAATTTAAAATTACAATATTGTGTATTCTATTTAAGAAAAAATTATAATTTACAAACATTTACTGGTTAGGTTCAACATATAATTAAAATTAACAATAATTATTAATCCACAAGGAGTAGCACAAAATATAAAGACTGCTGGGCTGTACCGAGATCAGGACACAATTTTCAAAATCGAAGTCCGTACACAAGTCCATTCCATTTAAAATATGGAAGAAATGAAAAATCTGCTGTGGCGAATCACTGTATTGAATCTGGACACACAATCTCTAATAAAAATTTACGATTATTAAAAGAAGTTACAAACACAACACACTTAAATGCTTGGGAAACATTTTACATTACCATAAATCAAGAACAAATTATCAATAATGAAGACGGACCAATTCAAAATTCAGTTTTACTCTCATCTCAATTTATAAAAAAATTAAAATTAAATTCTAATTAAATATTTGATACTGGCTAACCATACATCCAAATTGTTTACCATATGTTAGTATAAAAATAATTATTATTACAAAAATGTAAACATTTGATAATTTGTGAAGTGCCTGATGATGGAATCTTTGATTCAGAAAGGCCTAGCACAAAATAAAAAAATTATATATTGGAAAATGTCGTATTCCTTTATCTAGTGATACTACAATACAATTATAGTGTTATATTACCACAGGAATATTACATTAGCAATACAATACTGTATGTATAATATTTTATATTGCAATTAATATTACATTTAATCAGCAATGGGTCTAGAAAACGTTTGTTTGAAATTCACTCTTTATTAGGCATAAGTGAAACATTTATAGGCACAACTGGTAAGGATCGGAGTTGTCTACTGAGAAACCTTCCATCTAATTCCGTAAAAGGTTCCGTCACCGTGTCATAATATACTTATATACAGGGTGTCTTAAAAGTCCCGATAAGGAAAAACCAGCTATCGGTATTCCCAGGACTTCCTAATGGACTTCGAGAATACAAATTAGGTTTTACAACTTTTACAAATGCTATGTTAATAATGGTTGTTTATGTTTGCTGATTCTTTTAATAACTTGTTTTAGGATTTGTTGTAGCAAGTTCTCAAAATAACTATTGAGTGAATGTTTTATCTGCCTTACAATAGCTTGTAACTTTAACTGTGGGGATTTTATAAAGAAAAAAAAAAAAAAAAAACATTTCTTAGAGCAAAAATACATGTATTACATTGTGCAAACAATTTTGTTTGCTTTTAGCACAAATATTTTTTTATCATTTATTCAAACTTTAATTGACTACCAAATCTGATAGACTAACATTGGATTCTGCCATTATTCTTCTTTTTATATTACCCTAGAATAATACTAGGGGTTCTTATTGAAAAATGTATATTAAACCCCAAAATACCTCATTTGGGAGGGAGTGAAAAATGTGTATACATACAAACTCCTAGGTTGGTCATATAAACATCCCCTAAAATAAATCACAAAATCTCTATTTATAAGATAGTTTTGGAAAGTAACTTCATGTAACGTCACGTCACGTAACCATTCGGGAGGTTGAGCAGTAGAGAACCGCACCTCATAGTAACTGATTTTGTAATTGTTTGACGTATTAAGACTAAACAAAGAGGTTTACACATAGCACGTATACTGCTAATGATGTGTTTTATTGATATTTGTATTTGGAAGATGTGTATTCTACCCATTTACCATTTATAACAAATTTCATATAATAATAAATATTTTATGTAATAATAAATAACATCGGTTTTGTACAGCTTAAAAAATAATTCCACTTTGATTAATAACAAATAGGATTCATAGTAGGATATTAATTATTTAGTAAAATAAAGACAAAGCAGTTTTCCAAAAAAAAAAAAAAAAAAAAAAAAAACAGATTCACCATAAAAAATTCTTGCACATTGTACCAATGCGTTATCTATCTTCCCCTGATAGTGTGCTGTCAGCAAAATATGGTACAGAAGACAAAACATGTTTCCAATCGTAAAAAGGGCTAATCAGAACATCTTAAATACAAAACGTGATTAAATTTGAATAATCCGATCCAAAGTCAGTACAAAAGAGACTTACTTCCATTTACTTATCTCCTTCCTATCCTCAAATTATCCAATTAGAATCTATAAATAATTTCAGAAATATTGGAAATTGAATTAACCTCAAATTACCTCGACTAGTGATATACACGTATCGAAATTATGCCAGGTCTTCATAGTTGGCATAACTGTATGGGAAAATCTCTATGTCATTGTACTGATTATTAAATATGACTAAGAATCAACAATTTAATATACTTATGTCATTAATTTAGATGACTGAACTTTTTTTTACTAATATATATATATATATAAACATTTCATTAAGATTTATGTTATAGAAGTTGTAAAAGTAAGTAAAATATTACATAGAAGTTCGGGGTGCTACTGCTATCTTGATAAGGTTGAAAAAGAAAAAATAGTACTAAAGTCTAGCTGATAAAACATTAACAATCGTAAGATAGGCCTAACTGAATCTTTGTTTGTTTGTTTAATATTTGAATTAATTATGATAATTTAAATGGAACATTGTTTTGATTAATTTAAATGTAAAAGAAAAAGTGTTTACAAAAAATACATAATCAATTTCAGATAAGTAAATATTTTAAAGTTTGGTATTGAATTAAAATAATAAGCAGCACCTCATCATAAAAGGATAGTATTTACTAAAACACGGATTTCATTTAAACTTAATTGGTAGTGATATATATATATATATATATATAATTAAGTATATATATATATATTATATTATATATATATATATATATATATATATATATATATATATTATATATATATCTGTGCCTTGGTGCTAAAAAGGCCGAAGTCCAAAAAACCTGATTTTTCACTACGGCTTGCACAACATTTCTTCATTTGTTCAAACATTTTCTGTGAAGTCAAATTGAAATATATTTAAATGAAATTTTTCTACCTTAATATTAGTTTTATAACTGATATTTTTGATAATAACTAAGTGCTTGTAATATTTTTTTAAACATTTTTGTTTAGGACATTGGCCTTTTTTCTTAATTTTGGTAATTATAAATGTTTACACAAATTTTGTGGAGATTGGCCCTGTAATTTTATATGGTGTTTAACTGTTACTCAATAACAGTAGTTTCTGATGAAAATTAACTATTTTGTTATTAGCACAAAGGAAATTAATTCAGGTATATAAAAAAATCAATGATCTATTCATGTCATATTTATTGTTTTTCACACATATTGTTTGAACATTTTTAATATAAGCTAAGCATGTCTTTAGAATATGAATGAATCTTATCTAAAGTATAACAATGTTTATTCAAAATGGTTTCATACACCTTCACTATTTTAGTTTTCTTCCCCAACATCGTCAGAAAAGTTTTCAAATGGATTTAAATCTTCAACCTCGGAAACTACTCTATAGGGCTATTAATAACAGCACTGTAGTACAGTTTGCTATTAGTACTAATATATGGGATTAAAGATGTAAGATCTTCTACTTTTTCTTTTGACAAATTAATTGGCGTATTTTTGATGGGGACAACCATACACCTTTGGGTATGCCGTAGCGTTTTTTTTTCTACTTATGTCCAACACGTTGAACTCTTCAGATTCCTTAAACGATGATTTGTACAAAATTTGGGAAGAATTTTCTTTGTTGTACTCATCTTTTAACCAATGAATAGAGTCCCAGTACACCCTTTCACCATCAATATTTTGGTTTCTGTTCACAAATTCAGTTTTTAAAAACAATTACTTGAAATTTAAAAATTCAGTTTGTTCCATCTGAAATACTTCAATCTTTGGGGTGCATTCAATACATCTTATGAAATTGGACCAGTCCCTTGGTATCTCTAAACAAGTTACTGTTCTTTTCCTAGATCTTTCAATGAGCGCATGCACACCGTCAGCTTCCATGTGTGTATGGCCCGGTACAAGAAACTTATGGTGGATCACAAGAGGATTGTTTCGTGCTTGTCGTTCACCTAATCAGAAGCAAAAAATATTGAGCTCATAATGATGTTTCTAGTTTGGCCAGGGCAACAATCACTGTAAAAGATTATCTCTTTTACGTCATCTCCCTAAAATCTCTTTTACATATTTGAAAATGCACGATCCAAGTTCCTGGCTGCCACGCATTGCTACAGTTTCATCCACAAAAAACACATAGGTCTGGAAGGATTCGGGTTGTCTATTTCTGGTCTCATATAAAGTCAAATTATAGGTCCATAGTTGTCGTTTATAAAACCATACACCATTAACAAGGCAAGGTGTCGGTAAAAATTGTTCTAAGTCAAAAGATACCACTACAGTGTCAAAGTTTGTCTTTGATATGTCTTTATCAATCTTCTTTTGGTTATAAGCAGAATCAGCCATTTCTAAATGTTTCATCTTTTAACTTCTGTGTATTTATTCTTTCTTCCTCTATTACCGATGATTTTATAATCATCTCATATCTGTCGCATTTTGCACAAGTATCATTTTTGGGATTTTTTAAAATGCAAATTAAATTTTTCAACAAAATTCTTTCTGTACAAATGATCTTTCTCTGGTTTAATATTATTGTCTGTACAATATTTACAATACAGTCTGTACATTTTTTATATCGAAAGGTCTGGAGAGAGATATTTCTTTTGTGTATGTGAGTGAGAGTAATGAGACTCATATGCTGGGAACAATTTAATATGGTCCCGAATCACATTTTTAGCATCTTCAGATAGTTTTGGATGGTTTCCGTGCTTTCCTCTGTTGTCTTCTAGACAAAGACCTGATGTTGAAGATCATTTCTTCTCCACAATAACTCTTCACCTTTTACAGAGTCAAATCAAGAGTTAGCATGTACATCTTTTGAACATACCTCAATTCTTTTTCCATCTAGAGGAAGAAAGTAGTGGCGAATAAACTGACGCCTACTGCTACACCCATCTTCTTCTCTTAATCTCTCTCGTTGCTTTTTTACTTCATCAATAGAGCCAGCAATGAAATGCTTTTTTGCCTTCATTTGGCAATGTATAGTAATCGGAGAAGATGACATTTCTTTCGATGTCTGAAAACTGTTCAAAACGCCTGCAATTACAGCTATCTTTTAAAAGATTTAGCATGAACCACTTTACCCTTTTCAGTATTGTATTGCAGTCCTTCATTTTTCATGTTTTTGTACATTGCGATTCCAAGTACTAGGGTTTCTTATCCGCTTTCTGGTCCAACATCCTTCGACTTTCTTTTCGGCCTCTACTTTTTACGCCCAGAAGTGCTAGAAGCATAAATTGCTTCTTGATGACATTCAAGCAGTCATTATTTTGACCTGGAGTATTATCACTAATTATCATACTTACAAGTGGTTGAATCACTACAACACTTGATTTCTTGTGTCGTTTTTGATCCTTTTAATAACTAATGTCTCGTCTTCACTACTAGAACAATTATCTTTGTCTAGTGTTGATATTCATCTGATGATGAATCTAAAGGGTCGCCAAAGTCAAGTCTAACTGGACTCTCATCTCCAACATAGTCGTTTCTATGTTCCAACTGAGTAGACTGGCTCTTGCACTTGTCTTCATTTTGAAGATCAAGCGACGGGTCCATTGATCTCATCTGAAATTACAACAAAATTTTGGTATTACAAAAACTAGTTTCAATTAAGAATATGTGTCCATAAAATGCAGAGTTACAGGGAGACCCAACTCTGCATTTTAAAATATATCCTTTCTTTTTCACCTGAAAAGCACAAAGAAACCAATAAAGTTATACATACCTACTAGGTAAATCTGTTAATAATCTTTAAACATAATATCTATCGGGTGTTTTATGGCTAAGTTGATTATAGCCTAACATTTCATAACCTCACTAACCTGAAAGAAACCAAAACATAATTAATGTATAATAGATAGAAAATGCATTCTTACCTTGAGAGTTGTACTCCAACAACGCTATGTTTACTAATTTTCTTCCTCTTGAATTCATTTTAAAACTCAATAACAATAATAAACAGAGCAGTGGTTACTATGATTATATTTGTGGAAAGAAAGCAATGAATGAAATGGAAACACTGTAATGTATCAGCTGTGATAAGGCCAATGTCCATTCCATAGAGTATTAAGAGGTAATACCTTCATAGAGAAGTAAAAGGGCCAATGTTGACTTGGGCCTTTCTAGCATCAAGATTCGGTAAACCATGCTTGGGCCAATGTGTACTTTGGCCTTTCTTTAATAAAATGGCTGGAAGAAACTATTATGGACATTGGACCACATAGAGTCTGAATCTTCTTTATTTTTGTAATTGGACATTGGCCGTTTTTGCACTAGGTAGAACAGGTCAGTAAATGTTATATGGCACCTTAACCAGAAAATAGCACATTTTGGACATTGGCCTTTTCAGCACCAAGCCACAGATATATATATATATATATATATATATATATATATATATATATACTTAATTTTAACAGTTTTAGTGTTTAATGTAGCAGTCTGTGATTTAAACTAAAACACAAGACGTTATAAAGAGTTTTACAAACTGAATTTTATTATATTTTTTTATGTTATTTTAAAGTCGGTTCTCTCTACAATCCTCTAGAATGGGTTCTTTATGGTTCTTAAAATGATAATTTTCATGCCGTTCACATATAATTTTGAAGGAATACTTTTTTTACGATGATATGATTGTTATATTTTTTATAACTAACTGCGGCTTGATTTGCTATTTCCTATTGAAATTCAAGTACTTCATAATCATATCTTTGTTAAATTATATAAATAACACTCATGAAAATATGGGAAGATCATTTAAAATATTCCTATGTCCAGTTGCATTTCAGAATACATTTATTTCAAATATAAATAGCAACATTTTTAGTCCAGATGATGACGGAGATTGAAACAGTTTTCATGAGTACCAATGAAGTACATAAATTTATCAGCAACATTCCAGATTATTATATTAAATAATAATCACTAATAATTGAATAACATTTGAACTATTTTAGGCCACTGTGGCGGAATACAAATTCTGAAGTAATTTTAGTGAAAGCGCATATGATGTAATATAATTATTGATGATTTTGAATCGTTCAAAACATGTTGCAGACATGTTCAAGCTACATTATTACAGTGTTCATTGGTAAGAGGTTCAAAAGTTAATCAAAATTGTCACTTGCTCTTATTAAATTTAAGTTTTAGCGCGTAAAGATGCCTTTCTGGTTGTAATTGATTATATTTCACACACCACAGTAGAAATTTTCTTGTTACCACGAAAAAATACATAAATACTCGCTTGAAAAGCCTAAATTAGTCAAAGAGTGTCTACTTCGGTAACTATACTCTACTACGGGTCTAAGGCATCTTCGGTGCTGTAGTGGTATTTGCATTATCGCATAAAATACATACATAATTATTAATTTCTAAAAAGCCTTATTTGGTTAAAAAAAAGTTTAATTACGGCCAGTTTTTTTTAATTTAAATGATGACCTAAGTATATATATATATATATATATATATATATATATATATATATATATATATATATATATATAAAACATTTTATCGACGTAAGAGATCGAGAAGTTGAAAAACAAAAATATTCATCAAGAGCTTGTAACTCAATATCAACCCCTATGAATGATCGATCTTCATGAAAAATCTTTACTTTGTTTGTAAAGAGTGATGACAATTTATTGTGATGACAAAGTGAGCTATTATTTTATCGCCATACTCATTTTATAGTCGTTTATTTATTTATATTATACTTACAGTAAAAATCCCATCCACAAAAAGACTCAAAATGGCAACAGATACTTCTTCCTTTCCTTGATTAAAACAGGCTATTGTATTGACATGGGTTGGTAGTGCTGCAAACACATCTCTGATATACCCAATTTTGATTCTTTATTCATTAATTCTTTTATTTCACCAGAAGATAATACTATACTCAAAATCGTTGAGTTTAAAACAACGTTTGGTTATATAACTCACTTTAGTTGACAGCAGTAATAAACGTCTCAATTCTCATGCATTTCACATTAATTTTGAACTCTAGAATCTCATCTAAGTACTAGTGTAGTATTATGTTGTTTAATAATTTCAATTTTTCAATATAACTAGACCTATCAGAGTAGAAATTGGCTCAACGGAGAAGCAACTTTTATTGAATACTATATCTGTTATCAGATCATGATTGTGGGATATATGAGAATTTAAACCCCCAACCCTAATTAGGAATTATGGGGGGGCGGGAGGTAAAATTTGTAAATGCAATAGTGGCATGTCAAAGCTTTAAATAAAGCAAACATGCTAAAATAATTAGTTTTGTTTACAAACAATCTGTTTCAGTAATTAGATAACACATATTTCAAATTAAATTAACAATTGTGTTGCCTTACAGCGCCCATTCAAATCTTCTAAATGGCTGACATCACCCTTTCGCTCCGACCACATACTTATGAGTAACAATGTTCCATACAACGTGTATTCAATTGGGAAATAAATAATATTCTCCCATTAATAAAATTGTGTTTATTATAGTAATAAAACATATACAATTGTAGTTATAAAAGCTTCAATTGATACTAAGGCTTCAAAACGCTGTAGTTCTTGATTCTATTATAATAAGGAAACTAAAACACTAACATGTCCTCTTGCTACTAACAATAGCAGTATTACACACTATTACATTGTACACTAATTTATCTGCCCTTATCCTCTATGATATCATGAACAGGAGCGGGTCCAGTGTAGAAATTTAGAAATCTGTTCCAGTACTAGGTACATATACAGTTAAATATAATTAAATACAATTAATTAAGGGTAAAGAATACCCTGTCTGTACCCGCCCTTGTCCATGACATTGGCATTTAATTAGACTAGTTACTATAGGCTGTATAATGTGGCGATACATTCTTAAAGTGCAGAATTAAATTTATTATTTGAAATTGTTCATGTTTCAAAAATAAATTACGAGAATTTAATTTAGAACTGTTTAACACAACATAATACAAATTTATTTATTGAAACACGCTTAAAACGAAATAGGTGTCCAGGCATTATAGTTGATATTTATATAAGAGGAAAATATAGCTGACATGTTTTTTACTGTTTTAGTTTTATTATTTTTAAGTTAAACTCGGCTTTTGCGTTTGTAAATTTGCCGCGTATACTTAAGTGACTAGTCACTGTAAAAATTCATAATGCGGAGGTAAAACAACAGTCAATACTTTCCATCGATTCTGTCATTGATAGATATCAAAATGAAGCTTCAATTCCAATAATTAAGTTTAAATTACTGTATGAAATATGGATATGTATTTATATATATAAATAAGATATTCTATTGATATCTTAATTTTACTCTTATTACTATATATAATTATTTTAAAACATTTTCTATCATTATGCTTTAATTTAGATAAATATTTTCAGCAAATTTATGCCACTTTTATGGTTATTCATTCCCTGTAACAATGAATGTATGATATATATTTCAATATAATCAAAGTACTTACAATTAAAATATACAAATATTTAAATATGGAATTAAATTAAACCATATATTTGTGTTGGTAACTCACATTATCTACCAGAAACTAAAGATATAGACGTTATTCTTCTTGTTTTCGTCATCGGATTCCATAAGGATCTTTTTTGTGTTCATGACATTTGTGTTTTGCTCTTTTATGGGAGAGCCAGTGCCGATTGTTTTCTTCGATGACGTACTTGGACCGCGCCTGTCTTCTACCGACTTCTAAAAGCTCAAAATCGACTAAGTTCGAGGTTTGTGATATAAATCTGTCACAAGCAATGAAGAACACATCTAGAGGTTCAAAAATTGAGAGATCGCTTGTCATTTCTGTAGTAACATTAAATTCCACAAATTTTTCACTTTCGACGTAAATAACGTTCTCGTTGAACACTACTGGGTTACTTATAGCAGGCTGAATATCAATCAAAGTTGATGTCTTGTAGTTATGAATGTGCAGATAAGACGGATCTTTGATGAATACGTAAGGGTCATGGATCTTAAATGTGAATGACCTGGATGACCTGATCCCTCTTGCTACTCGTGTGTGTGTAAAATCTCTTAAGGTCAGCTCAATCACATTGTATACATACAAATGCGTCCATATCCGTAGACTACTTTCATCTCGTTGATATTCATTTATAGCCAACAGCACATCTGGTGACGGTTTACGAGAGCGATATAGCCTTGTGAAGAAGGACGTCGGGCTGCGGATTGGACAGAGGACTTCTTTCAACTTATTTCCAGTTCTGACGTTCCAAACGTGTAAAAGCTTCGTATAGTCTGGAGCGACTCCAAGAAAATAGTCACCATTAACAATGTAAAAATGTTTTTCTGGTATAATCCCGTCTTCCCTTGGGAGTGGAGACCTAATAGTACTATCATTAAAACGTGAAGTTGAAAGTCTTTCATTGAAGCAAAATGTGTGGATCAATGGCCAATGAGTTGATGTTACACTCATACTGAACACTGACACGATTGATGATTGCACAATAAGGATTCTGTTTTCACTTAAGATCTCGAAGTAGTCTATTATCAAGGTGGTATCCAGTTCACAAGGGTTAGTCATCAGACACGTCGGCACATCCCGGACATCCCAGAGTTTTACTTCACAATTAAAAATCATTATTATGTACTCATTTCCATAAAATTGAACCATAGTATTTGCATGCTGCTCAGTGGTAATTTTGTGAACTTTGACGTTTCCTACACGCCAGTTGTTCCAGAGGTAATTCTCTCGTATGAACCTTATTCGCCACTCACACAGTGGACTGAGTGAATCGTGTTCAGTGAGCTGCAAGCCGGGCGGGACTGTGGTGTCAGTGTTCTCAAGATACTCCACGAGTCGGAGGGTGCAGCGCCTCCGCCATATCCGGTCGTCGTTGAACTTCTCCCGCCAAGTCCGGCAGGTGGCGCTACAAGCTGCCAGGTCTGCCACTGAAAGGCAACGACCGATCACCACGATCATCTCTCCCGGCAAGCTCTCCATCTTGGGAGACTCCCACTGCAACCAAAGTTATAGAAAACTGTAAACCTATGGGTTGACAACAGTCAGTAGAATTGAAAGTGAAAATGAAACACCATAAATCATCCATCAGTCAGAAAATAAGCACAGAGAAAGTGCTCGTTTGGGTCAATCCTTTATACTACTTTTGAGAGAATTGGTGAAAGTGAGAACAGTTAAAAATTCAACATAACAACAGCGTATCTAATAACAGTTATTACTCTAAGACAAGCTCAGGCAATAACAAATAAAACAAGTAGGATTCCTAATAACTGTTGTTCAAGGAAACTTGAATTAACGTAGCCTTCACATAGAAACACAAGGGCTTGATAACAGTCAAGTAAAGATTGATTTAAGATCCGAATATCATCGGATTATTTTGGATGAAGTTCATAAATTTCGAGAACCTCGTTTATTTAAGCGAAGAATTTAATCGAGGTCTCATGTATAATTATCCAAATGTCGCAGTGCAATGTGTACGTATGGTAACCCAGTCAAACATCATTGAGCCATATGTTCTTGGATGGTGGTGTGCTCATTAATTTATACTTTGCCCGGTCATTTGTTTCAGTTGGGTGTCACAGAAGGCATCTTAGCTCTAAATTCGCCTGGTTACGTTATTTGTTTGTATTGGTTGCTTTTGTTGCATATAGGAAACAAGTAAGAAGGAAACATACTAAATCAAATAGAGCTGAGAGTTTAAATTAATTAATGTGGAGTTACAAATTAGTGGTCATGTTGTCAAATCACAGGAATGTTTCATGCATTAAATTGGCAAACCAACCGATTAGTCAGCCATCAGTTGAAATTAGGGCCCTTTGATTGCCAATTCTGAAAACGGAACTAACAATAAAACCTAAAGTATCAAACAGATCAGAAATTTGTAAAACCAATGCGGCGTTAGACTATGGTTTTAAGAAGTTCATCTAGCATGAATCAAAAATAAAAAATAGGCCCACTCCTGTCACTCCTTTCTCCGCCCTCTTGTTTCTGCCGTGACGATCGCCATTTACTATTGGCCTCTAGTCAGTTCTATTTGGTTGGATGGTGAGCGCAAGCCTATTGTGACCTGTACTCATTAGCTCAGTTTTAATAATTGGTTTTTAGTTTTATTAGGTGCATGTTTTAGAGTTAGTGTGCATGGCTGTTGTGGTACCTGACTTATGCGTGTCACAAAGCTCTGGTATGTTTTTTTTTTTTTACTTTGATTGTTTACAACCTAGTTTGTATTCATGCATTAGTTTACTCATACACCTGAAGAAGAGATGATATTGTAGATCTCGAAACGTAGTGTTACTGATTGTATTGTACCACTGAACGATGGCAAACGTCCCGGAAAAATCCGGTTTCCTTCAGGAATGCTAAAAATTACAAATTTAGGAAATTGCTTTGGGCAAAAGCCAAATGCAGAATAGATAGAAACATGTAAGTACTTCCCACAGCAACGGCGTCTGTCTGTGGAAGTCGAAGGTCACGAAATTAACAAAGAAGTTCTACCTAGCTCACAAAAATAATACTTCCACCACATATTTTGAGCCCAATCTTCCACTGAAATAAACACTCATTTGTTATTTAGGGACTTGGTGAAAAATCCGTATAGGCCAAAAAAACACAACCATGAGATGCCAGTGTATCACACGCATTGAACGTGTCCTGTCTTGACATAAATACTTCGCACTTCTATCCATGGCCAAAACTTCCTGAACTGATTGATGATGGTATATAGTATTGCGCTATATTTTCTTGGATTATTACTTATTTTCAATTAAATATTTGTTATTAAATATCTTTTTTTAGAAGATTAATGTATAATTTCACGAACCTTTATTTCGAAAGGAATTTCATGGGTTACGAAATCACTAGGAGTGTAATATTTTAATGCCTCATGATATTTGAGATTGTATATTATTCAAAACATCGTTTAAACTTATTTACAGATTTATACAAAGTTTTACATGTTTAATGTGGTTTAATTAGATTATATTCAGAAACAGTAGTGACCCGCGGCTTCTAACGCAATTTTCTAAATCAAAGCCATAGATTTGTAAGTGATAGCATTAATGATGTAATATGATGGAGCCCTAAAATATTTTTAAACATAAGTAGATAAATCAGGTACATATTATTTCCGTATCCATGGTTCAGAGATTCAAAACGTAAATAATATATTGACTGGTTCTATTTTAGGTTTTGCTGTATGAATACATAAATACACATAGTCTTATTTAGTAAAAAAGTGTCATCTTCCGTAGTTTAGATTAATTTTCAATCTAAGATATTTCCATAAGTGAGTGATATAGTTGAGTTTGATTTGAAGAAAATATATACCGTACCAATAAAAACCAACTTCTATTAAAAGTGCCTTTTTCTTCTTTCGGCGTTTTAAATTTACTTTCTGTCTAAGATTTTGTAAGTTCCATAGTAATAGTTTGCTTTTATGTCCTAATAAATAAAATATATATAACTTAAATAAAACTGAAAAGTTTCTGCAGTCCAAAAGAGTCAGTTGTGGTACATAAAATTCCCTTTCGCTCCATTTTATTTGCGGTTCCACAGTTTAGTTTATGTTATTGCACTAACCAAGAAAATAAACAAATATGTTGCTTTTGGAATCCAATTTTGATATGAAAGCGTTTATTTGCGGTCTGCGATGTCTCTGGTGCTATAAGCAATATCGATTTTTACCCCGATCATGAAACTATGTGCATGTGTAAAAGGTAAAAAGATTGCTTTAGTCGAAATGCACAAATTTTCGTCTGCAAGCTGCACAACCTACTGGTCAAGCATTGTATGATTGTTCAGTATTTTGTAAAAATTTTAATGTAAACAAATAATGTCTTACCACTTTAGTAAACTTCAGCTGAAAGTATCAACATGTGTTTAGGCTCCGTTAACTTTGGATTACGTGTGTAAGTACTATAACTATTTCAAGAATTATAAAATATTCTGAGGAACCTTTTAATGTTTCTTTCGTTTGAAGCCTTTCTTGGACTTCTACACATATTTCAACATCAAAATTAGGTCTAATCATTCTCGAGGTTTAGTGAGACTAACAAACGTCATTCCATTTTTATAGATACACTGAATGGCTTGACATCGTCATTGCCGCCATTTATGAAATCCAGTCTACTGCCGACACTGCTATTTGTATTATCCAACTACTTCGTGAAGCACATATGCTTTTCAGTTAAAAGAAATACTAATACTCTTGAAAACTAACTCAGCTAATTCTGTTGTTTATTTATAAAAGTTGGTATTTTTTCCTGAAAAATACAAACTTCTGTGAAGCTTCCAAAGCTATACAAATATTTAGCCTACAGTTTCGACCAAGTTTACAGATAGGTTTTCTTAAGATTTTTTTATGAGTAGTGTTTTGAAATAAAAAGACGTCTGCGCTTATTCTTTATATAACTACTTCAATATGCCAGGTTTCGTCTAAATATGCTTTTTAGTTTCTGGATTATTGAGTATCAAACAATCAGACTCCAAAGATCTACACAAACTTATAACATAATATATAGGAGTTAGTAATACACTGAAACAACTTGTACTTTTAATCCATAAGAAGTCACACAAATTTATTTTATTTTTTAGAGAAATTTATTTTATATCTTGAGTCGAGAAATTCAAGACCTAGTAACTATTGAGGGGATGGATTTTAAATGCACCTGAAGTTACTCTTATATAAACTATATCTGCTTAAAATACGTGTACTTTATTCATAGAAACCATAGTTTTTATACAAAACATAGATTGAATTAATTACCTTATTTTTTAAAAGCCCTGGTGAGCACACCCCTCCTCCCCTCAGTGCGCAACGGATTCCCAGTTATTGACGATGTTCCATTCAAGACCTCTCCTTCGTTCAGTTGGATCCCTCTCGATTTATCATTTGAATTGAATATAACATTTTATTAGTTTAGTGACAATTATGAGTGACGAGTAATATCCAAGATTTCAAATTATTTCGCGTAGGGAGTTCTTTACATTAACGCGATGGAAGTGGCTACACGATAAGAATGAGAGGACATTCTCGAAAACATAACTAGACCGGACATGAAATGTCGTGACCTGATGTTGACATGTAACCATCGTTTTCTTATCATAGATTATTTGAACGGTCACTTCTTCAAATAAACTTTTTTACATCGGGGAAAGAAAGCGAAATAACTATGGCAGAAAATAGACTGGAATAAATTACAATGCCTAAAAATATACGTTTTTAGCATATTTTACAAGGCCATACTCAACACTGGTTGAACCTTTACTGGTGTAGGAAATATAATTCACTTGAAGAAGAAGTGCCCACATATTATGTGTGCATGAAACACAAAAAAAACTTTACAGAAAGCATGACAATCTAAATAAAATACTTAGGAGTTAAGAAAAGTCAGGATTCAACCGTGGAAATTTCCATCCATTAGGGATTGATTTCCCGGGGCAGAATGATATTCACTGTGGGGCAAACGCTGAGCCTCCCATGCGCTTTTGGCTGGTGTTGTATTGATGCAACATAATTAAATTTACAACAAAAACTATGTGTTGAAAATTAAAAATCAATTAGGCATTAGTGAAACATTTGTTATCACCTTTTAAAATTTACTTTGGAATGTACTGCGACCTATTCAGAGCGTTCGATACAGTAAATTATGACATTTTAATTGAATTACTGCTTGTCTATGGAGTCACTGGAAACACTTTGCTGGATTAGTTCCCAATTAAATCATCGCCAACATTAGGTGATGATAGATAGGGTACAAAATTGACCATTCCACTTGAAAGAAGAGCAATCTTCTAAAAAGTTAAAGAAAATGTTCTAGCAATATCTTGTCGATGAACGTTACTATAATGTTTCAGAATACGTGACTTCGTCAGATCACAGTTAGCCCCTAAAAAGCCATAACTGTTAAGAGCTATTTATGTTCTTCCTTCTTAATCTTTATATATATATAATAATACAATAAGTCCCGGCGGAGCAAGTACTTTTTGCGATTCAATGTTTATTGAAATTAAATAATGCTATTGCCATTTATACAATTTAATGTATATATACAGTATATATATATATATATATATATATATATATATATATATTATATATATATTTCTTGTGTTCGTGTGTATGTGAATGAACTCCGCCTAAACGACTGGACTGATTTTGATGAAATTTTGTGTGTGTTTTCATTGGAATTCAAGAATGGTTTAGATTCACAATTTGGTCCACTAGAAAATGTTTTTTTTAAATTGTTTTTAATGTGTAAGTAGTTGTTGATTTTGGAGTGTTTTACATTGGATCCGGGAGACTGCACTACGACATGTAATACAAAGTGAACTGATACTTAACGGCTGTTAATAATTTCAGCTGAAGTTCATCAAAGAGGTAGAAACATTTGTTTACATTTTAAATTTTAATTTAGAAATTTATTATTTTAAAGTGCTTGATCAATAGTGTAATGCAGATTGCATAGAAGAAGTTATTACCTAATTTTAAATTTAGATTGCGCCAATGATAAATAAACTATCTAATGCAATGAAAAAAACTATTAAACGCTGTAACAAAAACCGCCTCATTGTACAAAGCCGTGAATGTTTGCACATAAGGTAATCGAATTTGATTAGATCGAAGGTAAATGAAAAAAGCCGAAAGAAGACGCTTTATGATTGAAATTGGTTTTCGTTGATACATTTTCTTGACCGGAGAACAAGGAAAACCCCACAATATTGGAAATATCTTAGACAGAAAATTAATCTTAAAAGACCGAATTTGATTCTTCATAACCTAATTAGATTATCGAGATCCATGTATATAAATTAATTGTATGAATAACGAAAGATAGAGGTAAGAAATATAGTAAATATCTTCATAATGCGCCCAAGAGGCTCACGAAGGAACGACTATCAATAATCTCAGGAATGTTTAGAATGTGATAGAAAAAGAATACGTGAATATAGTGTAATAGGAAATTGCGTGCGACGTCGCGGGCAACTGCTAGTACAACAGTGAATCTGACTCATGCAGATTTAATTTTTGTGTAATCTTATCATTATGATGCATATACCTTTATAATCACAGTGGCTTTGGTAGACCTAGTATTGTTGCTAAATGCGTTTCATACTTTTTCTATGTTTAATGATTTTGTCTTTTGCACTTGTGCGTGTACAAGGCGTGCCTGATGATGTAAATAAGTAAAACAAATATTACTACTCAACCTCCATCTGATTCTGACGTGACGAGCTGCCAGTTACTATACTCGGTTCCACGTTCACCGTGCAATACAGGTCTATAAGAACATGCTCATGTTACTACCTTTACTACTATACTGTGAACATCAAACCTTGTGTCGTGCGGGTTGCGTCAACCGTCCTCGCGACCAGCGTTAAACCAGCTTCCCATGAAAAAACACAGGAGAATTTCTTGCACATTTCTCGTACCATTGGCTTATTTATTTTCCCTCTAATAATGTTCAAAATACCAGTATACCAGTCCTAAAATACGGCTGATCACATGGGTGTATACAACGGGCAATCAGGGGTTCAATCCCCCCCCCAGGAAATGTTGAAAGACAGGCATGTAAATGGCACACAGTAGTTTGCTAGAACACATTTCTGAGGTCTCAAACATCAACAATATTCCTGAGTCCCTGTATTTGGAGGACGTTTTGTCCTTCTTAAATCACCCACTGTGCTCTCTCAGAAATAGTTTTCGTCATACGCCACTGTTTAGATAAGAAATTTAAATATTTATAGCTGTTCACTTGTATCAGAGATATAAAAAGGTATCAGGGCAATAAAAGCTACAAATATAATCTTTAATTAATTTCGGCATTTGAAGTTAGTTACATTGACTAAAATTTTGGTGATAAGATTTATTTATATTTATTACGATTAATAACCAATAATTAGGCCTAGGTAATTCTTTGTTTTTTACTTTTATATTTCCATTCTGAGCAAAGAACAAAGTTGATAAAAAATATATATCAATCCTTTAATTGATTTAAATCTGACTGAAACAACGTTTAGTGAGAGGTTATACGTTTTTTTAAATAAAATATGGCAAACATTTAGATATTTTTTATATTAATTCCTTTACATAAAGAATGACATTAATACAATCATTTAATCACAAACGCATTGGTAATATAGTTCAAACTTATAATATGGCTGCCTGTAATTTAAACGAAAACATAAGTAACGATATGATGTGTTTTATAAACAAATCTGTATTCTATATATCTTATTTAATTTTATTTTTAAGGGAGTTCATATTAAAACTTTCTAGGTTCGTAATGGTTTACAAGAAAATATTTTTCACGTCGTTGTCATAATTTATGAGTTTTTTTAACGATTTACTTTAATATACGATATTTTATTTTATATGTCTTCGAAGAAAACAGGATAATTAAACATAAAATTTCTCTATATTTCATCTAAAAAAACAAGAAACTTTCAACAGGTGTCAAAGTGTAAATATACCAACAAAATAAAAACAAAATAAACATCATATGTTAATCAAAGTAATTTGGAATTACAAAGAGTAATAAATCGTGCATAATACAGGAAATATTATTTTATAAAATAAATTTGTAATTATTTGTGTAATTTAATGAAATAAAACAAATTTATATATACAACTATCCATATATTAAGTTTTGACCGTGTTGTGATGTTTAGTTTGTAGAACTCTCTGATGAGCAAATAATTTAAACCCTTATAGGTAAAAAAAATTCCGGGAATCTGGTGATGTGAAGAAAAGATTATTAATGCATGGAATTTTGTATCTTATAAAATTTGTATAATCTATTTAAAATAGCTGATGCCTATCAAAAGACAAAATCTTGCTCCCTGCGTGTGCAAGCATACTTATAGAGTAACCGTGCTCGTCTATGCGTTGACGGATTATTTGAAAAAGATACAGTTGGAATTGGTATATAAAAATCAATACATAGATGGTATGTAATTATTTATTGTTTATAACTATACCGGTTTCTTTTTCTGACGTCACTTTGAAATGTGTAAAAGGATTTTGTTAATATTTTATTTTTAAAAAGGCCTACCAAAGTTTAATATAATTCTCAAGTTTCCTAGCTTTATCTTCACTGGTTCAAAAGATGAATTTTTATTTATAAAAATCACATACAGACAGATAGACGAAAAACTAAATGTTTTGCTATATACTTTTAAATGATTTTTTTGCTCATTTTTATGAGTAGAATAAAATCCCAAAGTATTGGAATACTTCTACTGAACAACCTTTATATTTATTTAGTTTATTGAATAATTACTATTCATAATATAAAATATTTTCTGTTTTTACCAAGTAGGGCCCTGCTCCAGAGGTTTTGGACAATTATTCCATAAATTAAATCCTATAAAATAACACTAAACAGTAACAGAGTATAATGGAATGGAGCCTAGCGGCGTACTATGAAAACCTTCAAACTGGCTGACGTCATCCCACCGCCCCTAGATCCGACATCGTGCGCACGTTTCAATACAGAAATAATTTATCCTATCGTTTATAAAACTTTGTTTAGTATGGTATCAAAACATTAACATGTAGTAATGTAAAAGGTACATTTAGAAACATAATATAAAACAAACTGCGGTTTTGTGTCTCTATCGCAATTAAGAAATGAAGATTCTTAGCATTAGTTAGTGGTAACACAATTGAAGTAAGAAACACCTTATGAAAGAAAATATGCAGAGTATCAATATCTTCTCGACTTTTATAAGTTCTTATACTATTTAATGACGTCATATAAACAGAACCACGATAGTTGTCTGTCATTACGCAGTGCATTAGCCAAATTACTATACAGTGGAAGCAATTTATCAGTGCATAAAATACTAATTACAGTGTTTGTTTGGTAAAATTTGAAAATAAATAATGTTATTCTCAAATTTCAACGCACTACTATAATGTGTTTGATATCATTATTAGAGAAGGTGGCAATTTGACCGCAACAACTGTTAATAAAACCAAATCTCCTTCGGGCAATAAATTGCAAATAATCGACTTTGAAAACCGAAATTCAGCAATAAACCACTACGACATAAAACGCTATGGTGCGGAATCTACGTAAAACTATTGCCTTCGGTTAGTAGTACTTGTTATTATACACTTGATCTTATTGGTCAATGCTTGGACTTCTTCTTTACGTCCGCCCACAAGCGTAGGAGCATACCCTTGATTCATAACACAATGTGTTCACTCAGGAAATGAGAACTACCCTGTCATTGATAAAATTATGTTTATTATGTTAGTTAAACATAAAAAATATACTTTCCTTAAGGGTTATTTAGAAACACAATGACAAAACACACCAGTTTTTTACTCTAGCACGATAAGAAAAATTTAACAATGGGAACTCTTAAACAATAACATGTATTTTAGGCACTAAAATTGGTACTGTATAATCTCTGTCTTTGAGCACTAACTTATCTGTCGTTATCCTCTATGATATCGTGGACAGGAGCGGATACAGAGTAGAAATTTAGACTGTTCAAATTATTAAGTACAGTGTTCCAAAAATATGTTTTGCTAGAAATCACAAATACTGAGATAAAACAACTAAATAACAGGAGCAAAGAATAGAACCCTTCTGTGTCTGCCCCTGTCCATGACATTACATTGATTTTACAATACTAACTTCAAGTAGTTTCAGTCTAATAGACTGATACTAATTTCTACTATCATCAATTATTAATATTTTACGTACACGATTTCTACGTACAGAGTTAATTTTACATTTAAAATTATTTATAATTAAAAATACGATATACAGAGACTGTTTATGTTCCAAAAAGAAAGTACATCCAAATGCAAACTCAAATATTGGAACACATCTACAACAAATAATATATTAACATTTAAGGCATTGTAACGGGTAATTCAAAAGTCACCGTTCTCTACGTATGAACAATTAAATATAAATAAAGGAGTATTTAAATAACAACTAAACTGTAATCGATTGTTACTATTGTTCAGCTTCTTCTGTAAACAATCAACACTCACACAGTTCTTGCCAAAGAACTATTATCGTCTAAAGCTTAGTCACAAAAACAGGCAGTCAATATTTAAAACAAACAGAACGGGTGAGGTATGTTGAGTACTGTAAGTGATTTAAGAGATTGCGTAGAACATAATAAAACCAATAAATCGTATATTACGCTTTTTGCAGATGAAGATTGGTTCCACTTAAGCGGAAATATTAATAGTCATAATAGCCGATGTGAGCTTTATGAATCCTTACTCCACCGTAAAGGTTGAGAATGTGGTGTGAAATTGTTATATTTAAAGGTACTGTACTAATATTTTATTATTCCACTGTTAACCCAAATTTCTACTCAGAAATTATTAATCAGTTTGTCACTTCATTAGAAGACGGGTGTGTTTGCTGCAACGGGATGGCGCGACTTGTCACACGTAAGTTGTAACAATAGAAATACTTCGGGATATTTTTTGATGAAAGCATAATTCCAAGAACAATGTCAGACCTGTGTCCCCGTGTGATGATGAAGGGAAACCAAAACAATCTAAGAAATCTGCAAGGAAAAAATAAACAATTAAGTTACCATAGAAGAAATCTCCGCCACAATGAGCAACTAAGTCTCTACCAGATTAAATGTGTGTATAGTGGACATATTGAGCACCTGCCTGTTTTAAGACTTAGTGAATGAAAGCTGTCATTTATTCAATTTAAAAAAAATATTCTGATTAATAGATTACTTTTTGAGAGTACGGTGACTTTTGGATCAATCCTATAGTTGTTATTTACATTGTGAAAAAATTGTTGATGTGTCCAAAAAACATACGCTTTTGTTAACTCATTCAGGCTCTGTTTGTGTATTTCTAAAATTTCTGTGAAGGTCAAACGTAATGGGCTAGTTAATGTTAGTAGAGATAAGTGATAAAGAACTACCATAAAAATCTATACTTCGATTTATTGCTTGATATTAAGTATAGTTTAATTTCTACTATTTATTGAAGTTTAAATTATTCGCTTACAGCATTAAAATAATGTAACTGTATGATATTTGTACATTTGTCTGTTTTAAAGTATTAAAATTGTATTGATATCTTGTTTTCTCTCTTATTATATCTTCTTTTTAACAAACTATCTAGGGTTATTATTTTCTGTGCCGAACGTGTACGGTGATTGGTTCCTGGTTTAATTATTATTTATTTTCTATCACTTTTAAATCTATAAAACATTGTTTAATATGTATATCAATATATATTTAATTATTAAAAAATAAAAATAGGTCACATTTTCTACCAGAAATTTATAATGTAGACTTTGCGCTTATTTGTTTCCAAATCAAATTCGATAATGATCTTTTTAGTGCACATGGCATTCGTTTTTGCCATTCTCGTAGAGAGCCAATAGGAATTGTTTGGTTGGATGCTGAACTCATATCGCATCTCTCTACTACTAACTTCCAATACTTCAAAGTCTTGACCAGAACTGCGATATTGTGTTATGAATCTGTCACAAGCAACGGTAAAACTTGGGTGAGCATTAAAAGTTGAGAGTTGGTTTGTTTGTCCTGTTGAGACATTAAATTGCATGAATTTTCCACCTGTGACGTAAATAACGTTGCCGTTCAACACTATTGGGATACTTACAGCTGGCTTAATATCGATCAATCTTGTTGTTTTATAATTATAAATGCTCAAAAAGAAATAATCTTTGATAAAGATGTACGGTTCGTAGATCATGCATTTGTGTAATGTGCTCCCCCTTCCTGCCAGGCAGTGAGTGAAATCTCTAAAACGCAGCTCACTCAAGTTGTATACATACAAATGCGTTCTTGCTCTCAGATTTCTTCCTTCTTGTATATTTTCCAAGGCAACCAATACAACATCTGATGAGGGATTATGAGCATGATATAGCTTTGTGAAATAAGAATCTGGGTTACTAACTGGACAAATTACTTCTTTTAATTTTCCTCCAGTTTTGATGTTCCAGATATGTACAAGCCTCGCACTTTCTGGAGCGACCCCAATGAAATATTCACCACTAACAGTGTAAAAGTAAGATTTTAGTACTGATACAATCCTATCTTCCCTTGGGCGTCGCGTTTTAACATCATCCAGACTAAAATCTTCAGTCGAAAGTCTTTCATCGAAGTAGAATGAGTGGATCAGTGGCCAATGACTGGAAGTTACACTCATACGGAACACGGACACCTTTGATGATTGCATAAAAATGATTCTATCTTCACTTAAAAACTGGAAGTAGTCCACAACAAAGGCGGGATCCAGTTTACAAGGATTCATCAGCAAACAACTTGGCACATCCCTGACATCCCATACTTTTACTTTATTAATCAGAACCATAACCACGTAGTCATTTTTATAAAATTTTGTATGGATTTTTCCTTTATAAATACAGGCCATTTGATGAACTTTGTAGTATCCTTCACGCCAGTTGTTCCAGAGATGATTCTCTCGTATAAACCTTGCATGCCACATAGATAACGGACTGAGCGAATCGTGTTCAGTGAGCTGCAAGTCGGGCGAGACTGTGGTGTCAGTGTTCTCAAGATACTCCGCGAGTCGGAGGGTGCAGCGCCTCCGCCATATCCGGTCGTCGTTGAACTTCTCCCGCCAAGTCCGGCAGGTGGCACTACAAGCTGCCAGGTCTGCCACTGAAAGGTAACGACCGATCTCCGCGATCATCTCTCCCGGCAAGCTCTCCATCTTGGGAGACTCCCACTGCAACCAAAGTCATAGAAAAGTGTAAACCTATGACTTCACAATTGTCAGTAGAATTGAGTAATAGTGCAGAGTACACAAAACATCAAACGGCTGGTACACCTTGAACTATCTGGATCGTTGTCTAATTTGAATAATTTTAAACCTTAAGCGATTGAGGAGTTTCCTGGACAGAGGCAAATCGGCGGAAGAACAACTAAACCTTTATCAACGTATTAGCGCATACAGTATGAAATATAGCTATAAACAGAGTAAACACATGCACTTCCTCTCCAGAACTCTCGTTTAAAAAAAATATTTTACTATGATTACAGTAAAACATGAAATTAAAGTTACGAAACTAACAAAGCAGTAAGTTCCAAAACGCAGAAACACAATCACATCCTCTTCACAAAACTTTAGCTAACACTGATGTGAGTAACCAAGTGATCATTCTACGATGGTCAAGCTTATGCCAAAAGACAGCCATGGATGTCGACGTACCATGCTTACTGAACGTTTTAATGTTAAAATACAGGTAGACTTTTCATAAATAAAGTACAGGTACTTTTTTCGTTTCCTTATTAAACTGCTTGTTTATGTAGTAATATTTTGATCCTTTCACCTTGGAGTTGTACATCTTTATAATGACAAATTACATCAGTACTTTTTGATAACATTAATGTGTAATAGACAAATGCTTTAAACACTTTGTTCATATTCAAAATATAAAACATATTAAATCTCTTATGTATTTCTACACCATTTATTTATATAGTGATTCTTTATTGAAGAAAAATGTCAATAAATTTGTATCACCTTTGAAGTTGGCCTGCACATATTGGCCTTCTTATTACATCTTAGTGTAATCGTTGCGTTGTTTTAGGTTAGTTTTGACAATATATACGTTATTACTTAAAATTGATGTCCAATTTTAAAAGTAAATAATCGTATAAAATGTATTTGTTTTGTGAAATAGTATATTAACAAATCGTAAAAAAGTAAGGAAAGTCTTATTTTATCAGGTGAGCTAACAAGGCCACACAATTATCATCGTGAGAATGTACTTTGAAGAGGAGTCATCTTCAACCATGAACTGTACAACTGGTTGTATTTAAATCTCGTAATTAAAGATGACAGAGAAAACTGAGAAAATGTTTAATGTAATTGCCTTAACAATATTTTGATGTCATGACAATGCTAAAGTTAGAAGACTTCCTGAAGTTGCAGAACGTATTTCTTCAAGAAAACATGTATTGTTGGATCCCAAGTATTCACAAGGATTAAGACTGATTAATTCAGTAACTACCAATGCAAAATATTAAGATTGTCTTATTTTAACAACAACAATAATAGTAATAATACAATGAAACCAAAACAATGTGTAACTAATGCGCTAGGTAAAAATTACTATAGCTAACAAAATTACCAATCAGTACTATTATTTATTAAGTACCGAAAATTACATATAACTCGGTTAGAAGAATCGGTTAGAATTTGATCCTAATTTAATAAATAAATTCGACAGTTGGTTATGTTAGAGGAGCATCTGAGTAAATCTTTAATCGAAGAAGAAAATTCGGAATAAATTTAGGACAATAAACCTAATGAAAATAAGATGAAGCGTATTAAATTACGATGGTTGGAAGTTGACGCTTTTTGACAGAGTTAGGCTTCTAGATCTCTGTAAGAGCCTACCTATTTCCTTGATCAGAGTGAAAAAACAGACTCAACTATGGCACTAGAAATATTTTAGACCGTGTAGATAACAACCACAGTAGGTATACCGTTGATAGCCGATATAGGCTTCTTAGACCTAAATATGTACATGTTTTCTTGATCGGGGCAATAAAGTACTATAATCATTTCACTCTCCGACATTAAGGGTCCCAAAAACAGATTTTCAGGTTTAAAAATTAATTCAAAAAGTATTGTGAGATTTAAATAGGCTCTATATATATATATATATATATATATATATATATATATATATATATATATGTGTGTGTGTGTGTGTGTGTATGTATATTATATTATATTTATATACAAAAATAGTTTTAACTAAACAGCTAATAGACTATTAAACATTTTTGGAGTTCACTTCATTAATGTAAAAAATTTTCAAAATGGTCCGACGAATTAGATCTTTTATGTATTTATCTTTAGCAACAATAGGGGGGGGGGTGATGAGCGGTGAAGGGGGGCGCGGCAGCGGAAAATGACAGGGCCCGCCAGTGCTGAGTACGGTCCTGATGGCTACACGTCACAGTTTGAACTCACCATATTTATGGATCTTCTTCCATTATATCATCCTTATATAATTCAGAGCATAGAAAAGTCCTTGAAAATGTAAATCGTGCCTGTTTGAAAGAAGTAGTCATATTACAATAAATGTAAAGTATCCAAAGAAAGCCCTACATCTAAAAAATGGGGGTGTATTTGTATACTCATATACGGGAGTAACAATCCTACATAATCCAATCTACCTCGCATAAAACTGTTTTTTCTTCCAGTTCAGTTTGGAATTTTGACCATAATGTATTTTCGAGCAATAAGTACGGTGTCGGTTGTCATATCAAAGAAAATTGGACTACTCTCTCGATAAGTTTGAAAAAGAAAGATGAGTATGAAAGTCCAGCAGATAAACATTAGAAAGCGATAAGTTAGGCCTAATTATTTCTTTACTAGTGGTTTTTCCTATTTGGGTAAATTTTGTTTCATACTAAATGAATGGAAAATAAGTAAATATTTTGATGGTTGTATTGAGTACCACTCCTTTTAGGGGGGTAGGCTTTATTTAACACTCGTATTTTAACATAATTTGAATTACTAGTTGCATATCATAAATTGAATTAACCTTGCTTGGAGTGCGGTCGTAAAAACTAGTAGAGGAGCGGTTACGATATAAAATGTGTATTGTAAATGTTTTGTTCTTTTATTTTTGATTCAGAAAACCAAATAATTAGTAGGTTGGCATTTTAATTTATAATTACAGGTAGTTTTTGTTTTCAACAAAATAATGTCGAGATGAAGTATGTTTTGTAATCTAAATTCCAATTTATTTTTATGATATTTCTAGAGTCTTCAAGATGAGTGTTGCAGTTTAAAGAGTTTGCATTTTGCTATATTAATTCCATGCGTCTCTTGCAGAAGAATATTACTAAGGGGACATTCGTTATTAATGGTTATTTATCCTCTGGTATATTTATCCATTGCCTGGAGTGAATAATCCAAGTCAGATCACAAATGCTGGCCAGCATTGCAAGACACGGTGGGTTGCAGCATTTCAGGCGACCAACGGAAGACAACCTCTCGACAAAACAGTACCTATCAATTTTAATAGGTTGATAAGATAACGTTTGACCACTGAACCGAAGCAACTGTAAGCTTACAATGCTTGTTATTGTTTAATACATACAATTGATAGCCCGTCCATAGAATTCAAAGTTACTTCGTAGTATATCCCATTTAACAGAAAACCTTTCCGAGTAGTAGTGTTTCTCTTCTGCAAAACACTTCAATACCTAACCCTTTTGTTTTTATTGGCACAATTGGAAACTAATAGGTCCAAAGGTTGGTATATTTCCACCTGAATAATTATATCTTGATATGAACAAACTATAGTGACATAATTGGGCAGACTTACATACACTTAAATACAAAGATTTGCCAATATCAAATCAGAATTGCAATTATATGTTTCATGACATTACTAAAGATAATTTCAGCTAAAATGAAAACAGATTTAAATAAGTAGAAATATCTCAATTTGACGTTGAACTCATTTTATAAAACATTTAAACTTGGTATTAAAAGTAATAAAACATAATAAACATGTAATTGAGTTAGAAATGCTAACCAGCGTGTAAATTAAGTCCTAATACGCCTGGATATATACCAAACGAATTGAGATATCGAAACATAATCTTTGCCATCCCCATTAAAATACTGTTTTGTACTTTTTGGAGACTTAACATATCCTCCCCTTATCAAAGGAGGACTGAGGGTCTCTCTCTCTCTCTCTCTCTCTCTCTCTCGTTTGAGATGAGGTCCAATATGCTACGAGCTTTTTGTTTCCCCGTAAAACAGCCGTAAGACCTAACCCTTTGTGTTTATTTCCGTTAATAAAAAATAATAGGTCCAAAGATTTGTATATTTATACCTGAATAATTATATCTTGATATTAACACATTATATAGTTACACTTAAATCATAATTAATGCGAAGAATTGCGTAGTGGATAGCCCTCATTTTTATCTCTTGCCATTAAATCAAGATTGTAATTATTTGTCTCATAACGTTCCAAAGGAAATTTCAACTACAAATTGAAATTTGTAACACCGGTCGCAGTGAGCGGGTGTCAATTCCGAGTTTATAGAAACTCGAAAATGGTTGGAAGCGCCTGCTTTAGCACCTCCAGGTCATAGCACCCTCTCGCACGTTATCTAAATTTGACGTCTCGAGAAAGGGCGCGAAATCAGCGCAGTGGCCGTGTCCACGCCCTGAATAAGCATCCCCTTAGAATAATGAGGTCCTTATTCAGCGCCTTAACCGTGTCCATGTCCTGATTTAGAACCTAATTCTTGTATTTGCAATGATCACGGGTTCGCTGCTCTTAGGGCATTCAGCCCGTGCCCCCTCCCAGCGTTCCTGATTGAAAATGGTACACATATACAATGAGAGTCTCATATTAACTCTATCGAAAATTAACTCTGGTTACTTTGGTCTCATGGGTAACCTATCTGGCAACGCAGAATTAACAAATTGGTAAATTAAGTATTTATTACTTATCAACACATGCTGTGGAATGATATTGCGGAATTGGATGATTTTATAGGAAGCTTTGAATGACTGTAAACTATACATGAGAAATAAAGTAATAGTACAAAACAGTACCATTAAAAGTACATTCTTGTTGTCATATAAACATATAACCAATGCAAATCTTCAATTAAAGATTTTAGGTTCTCACTAAAAATACAAATCCGAAGTTCGTAAATAAAGTTAACACACAGTAGATACTTTAGTGGATAGGATTCTGCGCTTACACTCAATAATGGGAGTACACAAAAATAAGTTATATTTTTAACTAAAATTAATTTTCTTTCTTAATAAATTAACCCCTGACTTAACTTGACTCAGATAAAATATTGATTTAATATTTCGTTATCTTAACAAGAACTATTGTGACTATACAACGTAAGTAAGTCGAGATTAGTTAAGAGCTCTTCAAAACCGACTTTTTAGGTTAGTTTCTGTATTAAAAATCTCATATATCAGTGCTATATTCTTGAATAATTGGAATCTTTCAACATAAATACAGTTCATGTAATCTGAATGGGTAAATCACAGTTAAATTTGGCACAACTACCACATTATGCTTTACGGTATGCGTAAAAAGTAATTTTAATCAGCACTTTTCAAAACTTTTGTTGTCATTTGGCTTATTTCCCACAGTCCTGCTGTGAAGACGAAATATCTGTAATTTGGTTATATGACGTGTACTAACAAATGCATGTTACATTATTGCAATACAATTTATTACAACCCTTTTTTAATGGTTGCAAAATACTTTTATATTCATTTTTATATTTACCTTGACTCTTATCCATCATGCCTTCTTTTATTAAAATTATATTCCCAAAATTGTAATTGTAATTTTGCCGAAAAAAAACTGCAATATTTTAAATCTGTTGCAGTCGTAAAACTGGTTAAATTATGACAACTAAACGCTGCTAACGCAGACACTAAAAGTCAATAATAATTTGTTTTAATTGAAAAAAAAACTTGTATTAATACTTAAGGGAAATAATTTAACCGTACAAAATACGCACAGTAAGCCAAAAGATAAAAAAAATGAAACCACGATTAAGAAACCTATTGGTATCGTGGGTGTTCTACTCTGTTGAAGAGTTTATGATGAACCGCTGGGAAGGAATTTGAAATTAATTGGTTCAATCCTTTAGTTTTGTTCTAGATTGTAATCAGCAACTGTTTAATAAATGAAATAAGGTATAACACAATATGAATAAACCTTTTTAACACTTTTTTTAAACTTTTATTTTTCTTACGATGTACATTTCGAAATCTGTGATTTCATCTTCAGGTACTTAGTACCTGAAAAAAGTGTTAAAAAGGTGTATTCATATTGTGTTACACATATTTAAAAAACACTTTTCGAGGCTACATCTCTAACATGAAATAAGGTGTCTCAATTTATTTATACAGTTGAATTACACTTTATTAAATGTATATCGAAGATTGTATAAAGTCTTTTCTTAAATTGTGAACGCAATCAATATTTATTATTATTATTATTAGGCCTAACCTCTTTGAACGGTTCAGCTCTTACCATACTAGGCTATTTGGATCTGATCGGCAGGGTCATTCTACCAACCATCGTTCATGAGCACATGCCTGTTTTTTTACACTATGTATTGAAAGGGAAATAAATACAGTTCTAAGTTAGTAATAAAATTACTTTTAATTTGGTAATAAAATATAGTTATATAAAAGCATTATTTAAAAGGTAATGAAATGTTGTTTTTAACACAGTAGCCCATATATGTAACACATCCTTTTGGCATTAACTAGCACTAACTTATCCGTCCGTATTCTCTATAATATCCTGCACAGGAGCAGATCCAGAGTAGAAATTTAAAAGTCTGTTCCAAACATTAAGTTACAAGGTTATTCAAAATATTCTAACAGATATGGTTTGCTAATAAAATAAAATAATTGGAAAATACAAGCTATTAGGAGCAAAGTGTGGCCCCCTTCTGAACCTGCCCCTGTCCATGACACTTTTCAAAATTATATTACCAATTATTGTAAGACAAAGTAATTTCAGAATACTGAGTTAAGCTTGATCTTAAACATAGTTTATGTTTTAAAATAAGTATTTAGAAAGAAAACGAAACTAATGGTATGCTAATGCTAAGAAAAGAAATGACATTACACTACAGCTAGTTATTGCTAAGATTCAGTAAAAAAACTTCCAGTGTTTCAAATTTTGCCATCGAGCCTTACGTTAAATAAGGCTTAACATTTTTATGGCTAATTATACAATTACTTGCTTACAACAAAACTAATATTCAAGAGTAAGAAGTTCTACGTATTTTGTTTAAAATATTTTAAAAAAACCAACATTTCTTACTTATAAAATATTTAAAAATGAAATAACACATTTAAAATTATAGATAAATATACTTGTGTCAAGATAATAAAAAAGATATCTTGATTTTTATATCATTATTAACTATAATATTTCGAACATTTTTTCGTAAATTATAGTTTTATTACAGTGAACATGTGTTTGGTGATTACTTAAATTCTAATAATATATTGTTTTGAAATTATATTTAAAAATAATGAAGGTACACTAATCTTAAAAATCACATGCACTTATTTTACAGCACATATATTTGTTGGTAACTCATATTCTCTACCAGAAATTCAAGATATAGATGTTGTGCTTTTTATTTCGCTCGTTGGATTCGATCATTATCTTTTTAGTGTACATCCTGTTCGTCATGGCCACTCTATCCGACCACCAGTAGCGGTTGCTTGACTCGAAATTAAAGTGACGCCGCGCCTGTCTTCTGCCAACTTCCAAAACCTCAAAGTCTCTGAAACTGAGCACTTGGGTTACAAATCTGTCACAGGCAATGAAGTACATAGAGCACGCGTTAAAACTCGAAAGCTGGTTAGTTACGCCGGTGGAAACATTAAATCCCCTCAATTTTCTTTCTCTGACGTAAATAACGTTGTCATTGAAGAGTATCGGGTTACTTAAAGCAGGCTTGACATCAACTAGAGCTGATGTTTTATAATTGAATACACTCAAATTAAAAAAGTCTTTAATGAAGACGTACGGATCATAGATCATGCACTGGTATAAGGTATTCACCCTTCCTAATCGTGTTTCTACGAATTCTCTAAACACCAACTCACTCGCGTTGTACACGTAAACGTGCATCCTTATCATCAGGCCCCTGTCTTCTAGCACTTCCTCCTCGACAACCGACAGGACATCTGGTGACGGCTTATAAGAGTGGCATAGAGTTATGAAGCAGGAATTTGGGTTACTGACTGGACAGACAACCTCCTTAAGTTTTTCCCCAGTGTAGATGTTCCAGACGTGTAGAAGTCTTGTATAACCCGGTGCGACCCCCACGAAGTAATCACCAGTAATAGTGTAAAAGGACGATTCTGGCACTGTTATAATCGCGTGTTCACTTGGCGACAGTGCAGCCTCTTCAGTAAAATCTGCAGTCGAAAGTCTTTCGTCGAAGTGAAATGTGTAGATTAATGGCCAATGGGTTGATGTTACACTCATACGGAACACCGACACCTTTGATGATTGCACAAAAATGATTCTGTCCTCTCTTAAAATCTCGAAGTGGTCTACATACACGGTTTTATCCAAATCACAAGGGTTGGTCATCAAACATGTCGGCACATCCCGAACATTCCATAGTTGTACTTCGTTATAAATGATAATCACCAAGTAGTCATTACCGTAAAAAGAGGCCAGGGTTCTTACTTGATCAATACGAGCCATTTCATGACTCGTGTAGTTTCCTTGACGCCAGTTGTTCCACAGGCGATTCTCTCGTATAAACCTTGTACGCCACTTACACAACGGACTGAGCGAATCGTGTTCAGTGAGCTGCAAGCCGGGCGGGACTGTGGTGTCAGTGTTCTCAAGATACTCCGCGAGTCGGAGGGTGCAGCGCCTCCGCCATATCCGGTCGTCGTTGAACCTCTCCCGCCAAGTCCGGCAGGTGGCACTGCAAGCTGCCAGGTCTGCCACTGAAAGGTAAAGACCGATCTCCGCGATCATCTCTCCCGGCAAGCTCTCCATCTTGGGAGACTCCCACTGCAATCGAAGTTACAGATATTTGTAAAACATGATTTCACTTTGCTCAGTAGAAAGTGTTCCTTATTGTAACTGTGTACACAATTATTATTGACCCAGTGATCTGGTAACCAACTCTTTCAAAAAAGTGCAAATCATCAAAATGACGCTCTTAAATCAGTACAGGTTATACTTGATGTTTTTTTGAAATTTCAACATTTACATTATTTCGTAGAAGAGAATTAGGTAGCATCTTTTAGTTGCTTTTGCCATTTAAAAATCACCTTGATGAGTTACTAAATTGTCAATATAACGTATAATAACTCTAGAATGAGGAGCCCACATAACATTTTCAATGCAATTGAACAGAAAGTCTTTGTAGAACGTAACCCTCGCGCTGAAGAAGGGGGCTGTTTTTTAACTTGCTGACTCTACGACGGAAAAAAAATCTTCCTTTTTATGACCATCACAACATATCGTTGTCTAAAACCCCGGAGCCTCTCCTCTTGATTTAGGTCGTCTTCTTGGACACCAACCCCGAGTATCCGACACTCTTAAGAAGAAGGGCCTAACTCGGACGACGCGAAGAGATTCAGGGAACTGCAGTGATACCAACAAGACATCACTCCACAGGCAATCTCAAAAACTGTTTTCAAGATCATCATGTCCGGATAAATGTTTTAGGTTAAAGCCGTTTGCAGACTAGAGCTCATACAGAGTATACGTGTTTCATAGTTAGTACCGAACGTGGCTTTTTCGGGGACGCGATTGTGTCCTGGAATTCGATCAAGAACCGCAAAACATTGCTATACGAATACACTTACACATTGTAAATAATATTAATTATGATTATTATTACTAGGCATAAATACGCCATACCACGTGTCGTAACAGGATTCGCTAAGGACAAATCAAATCTAAAACTCATTTCATCTCGAGATGCGGCAAAGAGATAAGTGGACAGGCACTCATACAAAGAAGTTTACACAAAAATTAAGCATCATAGAATACATTCTTGTAGAAATGGAGTTTATTGCAAAATTTTCAGTTTAGTTTCTTTATATAACTTGTCACGTATTTTTCTGTCTTTCCGCACGATATTTTAAAAACGAACTGACCTATAAACCCTTAACTGTTGATGAGCTTCGTGTCTATACGAGGAGTTTGTACGGACAGACAGAAAAATATCAAATGCAATCAAATGCTAGAAAAGGTTTGACTGGAGTTTCATTGTGTTGTGGATGTTTTAAAATTTAAAGCAGTACTTTGATAATATTGCTATACATGACGATACATTGCTATATATGGCAAAATAAAACATTTGATTTGATGAAATACCCCACGAATGATATGCTACGCTAACGCTATAAAACTATTTTTCAAAAGTCATACGCTTTTAAAGTTTTACTAAAATTTGATTAGTCACAATTATTTATAAAAGTCTTTCACAGTTTACATTTGTATAATATTGAAATATTTTTTATTAATTATTTGTTTGACTAAGCATGTCTTAAACTATAATAATGTTTATTTAAAATTAAATTACAAAGAAATATAATAAGAACGCCATTTTAATAAAATAAAACTAAAACCAATTAAATGCAATAATAATGTATACCAGAATGATATTTGTGCAGTTTAAAATCAGACAGATAGATATAAAGACAAACAGAAGTGAAGTTTATCTAGTCCCCGTGCTTATTATCAATAAAACTACATTATTATTATTAACATGATAAACAAAAATTGATTTTTAAATATGTTTGCTAAGTATTAATTTAGAGACCGGTTGAACCAATTCGGCTAATTCATTTTGTAAAATATTCATTGAAATCCGAGGGAGGTTTCTATAAAGAGAAAGATCTGCAATATTACCTGGAATATTTTAGAATTCTGCAAAATGGTCGTTTAATATGTTTTATCAAACAGCTGTTGACACTTTCAGCTATAATTAATCAAAGAAATATTTGCCTACACTTGAATTTTAGAACAGTTATGATGGGTAACGTAATGAAGACAACATATAAGAAGCTAATATCAAAATTTTATTCCAGATTGTACCACTTAATCAGAATACAAACAAATCAGTGAATGTTTTACATAAGGTACTCGAGCTATTATGATACAACATTTTACAGTGGCTTAATGAACGGAGATGAATGAACACTAACAAGCCTTATCAAGATATTCTTTCCCAGATTAGAGTCCGAAAAACAACAAGCCGTATATAACGTAAAACCTAATAAACGATTGTTTTTAAATTTTCCATGAACTTCCTAGAATATTCCCCTTATAACGCAAGTATATGTATTTGACAGATATTGGCTTCCCAGCGAATCATATGTATATAATTTTTATTTATCGAGATAAAAAGGCAAATACTATAGGACTGGAAATATATTATAACGGTAGTAGCTTTTTCTCCAAAGTAGGTTTACGAGACCTAAATATGTATATTCTCTTGCTCGAGGCAATAATGTAAACTCAACTGTGACAACATAAGTTTATATATATATACAGGGTGAGTCTGACCACCCGTGCAGTATTTACAGCTGTCTTAGTAAACTGACTCCCAAACTTTTTCTATCTCTTTTCTCCATAATTTGGCCTCTCCGAATCTGTTAAAATTATTTTTAATTTTGAAAAATGCCCCTAAAGGGCCCAATTTGGGGGGGTAGGGGTACTTTTTGGGGAAATTTTCAAATGTAAAACATGGGTCGTGTGATACATCAATTTAAAGGTCTTATTACACCGAACATTTTGGCGCAAACAAAAAGTTAATTATCTTTAACCGTATGTACAGGGTGTACCAAAACGTTTTGAAATAGGACTTTAAAAATAAAGTACCGTGTTACCCTACCTACAATTACGGAACAGCTCCAGATTTTTTTCCTAACTTGCTATTGACCTATTTTTCAATGAAATATGTGGTACGGGCATTTTTCACTGGATTTTCTAAATTTCAAAAATATTCAAAATTTAAGAACACAAAAAAATCCTAACACTCAAAATTCTTAAATAGCAACATATAATAAATTTTATATCAAATAAAAGGTCTTTTTAAAACAAACTTTTTTTGTATTTAACTTTTTTCCCTATCTCTTACTGTTTCAAAAATGGCAGCCGAAAAACTGAATTACGTATGTCTGTTTACAAAATGTAACAAATTAATTTTAAATTATATGAAATAAAAATATGTCCTTTAATTTTTAATTTGCTTAATAGCTCTGAATGACCTCTGAACTAGCCATAATCTTACCTTTCATTGATTTTGCTAGTAAAGGTGCTCGAATTGTAGTCCGTCCATTTGCTAAACACAGTTCTAATCTGGAACTTAAGCTATCTACAGCTCGCAACACTTCTTCGTGGCTGATTGATTTATAGCATTCCGGATTCGCTGCATCATATCTTCGGGTGTTGTCGGTCGTAAAACATAAACTAAGTCTTTCAGCCTACCCCAAAAGTAAAAGTCCATACAGGTCAAATCAGGGGATCTTGGTGGGTAGTTAACTGGACCAACCTCTTCCAACCCATCTTCCAGGATATTGTTCATCAAGCGTTTGTCGCACGTTGTGCGAGTAGTGAGCCGGAGCACCGTCGTGCATAAACCACATATTGCCAACAACTTCGTCAGGTACATCTATTAATAAGTTAGGCAAGTGATTAATTAAAAAATTGTTATAAGTCTCTCCATCTAGGTGTCCTTCAAAGAAAAAAAGGACCTACAATTTCTCCTACCAACAATACCACACCAAGTATTCACAGTCCAGTACCTCTGGTTGTCAACCTCTCGTATCCAGTGGGGATTCTCATGAGCCCAGTACCTCATGTTGTGACGGTTAACTTCGCCGTTGCTCCGAAATGTAGCTTCGTCACACCATAGTAGATTGCGAAAAAAATGGTCATTTTGTAAGCAACTTTTCTCTTGCCCACAAACAAAAATTCATTCTTTGAATGCCATCATCACCATGAAGTTCTTGGTGCAGGGACATCTTGTAGGGATGCATTTTATTGTCTTTCAGGATCCTCACCACTGAACTTTGACTCATACCAGAATCAATAGCTTTCTTCTGGAAGAATCATTTGGGTTTAGTTGCACTGCCGCCAATACTTCTGGTGCCCTATCACTTCTTACAGGCCTTGCAAGCGTTTTTCCCTTATTGCTGTCAGGCTGTACCTGTCCTGTTTCACGAACTCGAATAGCAAGTCTTTGAAAGGCCATTCGTGACTGAGGTTCTCTATTTGGAAACCGTTCGGCATATACCCTCGCAGAAGCCACATAGTTTTGAAAACATTCGCCTAACACCATTAGCATATCGAATGCCTCTGCATTTGTGTACGGCATTTCGAAAAACCACAAGCTGTCCTTAACAGCAGACACCAATGAACTGACTAAGGTAGCCTTATCACATTTGTCAGATAAAGATGTCTAGCCAGCTTACCGCAAGTGATAAGCCTGTTGAGGGTGGTACAAAGTACCTTTCTAGTCCAAGACTGCATTGAGATTGTGCATACATGAATCAATGTTATCTTTAAAAGATAACATGGAAACTACTACAAAAATATTGGGGCCACATTAGAAAATTAAAACATGCTTAATTTTGGCCTGATTTCATAACAAATTCTGTTTATTTAATCACAAAAACCTGTTTGTTCAAATAAAAATAATTTGTTACATTTTGTAAACAGATATATACGTAATTCAGTTTTTTCGGCTGCCATTTTGAAACAGTAAGAGATAAGGGAAAAAAGTTAAATACAAAAAAAGTTTGTTTTAAAAAGACCTTTTATTTGATATAAAATTTATTATATGTTGCTATTTAAGAATTTTGAGTTTTAGGATTTTTTGTATTCTTAAATTTTGAATATTTTTGAAATTTAGAAATTAAAAATCCAGTGAAAAATGCCCGTACCACATATTTCATGGAAAAATAGGTCAATAGCAAGTTAGGAAAAAAATCTGGAGCTGTTCCGTATTGTAGGTAGGGTAACACGGTACTTTATTTTAAAGTCCTATTTCAAAAACGTTTTGGTACACCCTGTACATACGGTTAAAGATAATTAAACTTTTGTTTGCGCCAAAATGTTCGGTGTAATAAGACCTTTAAATTGATGTATCACATGACCCATGTTTACATTTGAAAATTCCCCAAAAAAGTACCCTACCCCCCAAATTGGGGCCCTTTAGGGGCATTTTTCAAAATTAAAAATAATTTTAACGGATTCGGAGAGGCCAAATTATGGAGAAAAGAGATAGAAAAAGTTTGGAAGTCAGTTATTAAGACAGCTGTAAATACTGCACGGGTGGTCAGACTCACCCTGTATATATGCCCGTACTCCATCGGGACTAAGGGGCAAACTCAACTACGGCACATATCTGAGACGTGAAGTATATGAAAAGGGCTGGAGGAAAACCTCCTTTGTGGTCGAATTACGTTTCCAAAACTATTTGCATTCTCTTGATTTGGGCTACAAGTCAAACTTATATGTGGCATTTAAAATATAATTAAATCTGAAAAGAAAAGTTCATGCACCTGATATGCGAATCAGTTCCTAAACTTTTATACTCTTAACCATGAACGCTGAAATAATATGTAACTGAAGTATGCCTACTTGGGTTTGAAAAATATATAAATAAGTGCCTTTACTAAGTATTGCTTTTACTTTGATTTTGAAATTTGCGTGCGAAGCCGCGGGTAACAGCTAGTAAAATATAACATTATAGGGCAGTAATATTTGTCATTACGTGTGTTCAACGTTTGTAATACTCCGCTGATTTCGCTGGTTTTAAGTATAAATTGCCGTACTGCCAGTACTCTACTACTACTACTACTACTACTACCACTACTAATACTACTACTACTACTACTCTCCACACAAGTATAGATGTAAAACATTATATAACATATATACAACATTATTATATATTTATAAAGTGTAGCTTGGTTTTTCGTTTAGGCATATAAAGCAATCATTTAAAAACAACAACTTTCATTTTGTTGCTGTTAAGATCGTAAATGGTTACAGGCACTTTAGAAAATTAATAACTCGGAAACTTTTAATCCGATTAAGACCATATTTATATACAAGATAGAAATGGTTAAAAATGTGCAGATTTGGACTATGTAATTTTAGACTTTATTATTAGGTGAAAACACTTGCTATTAAATTATTATCTTAATTTTTATTTTTGATTGGATTGTTCAAAACATTCGGAGTTAGTCGTGTTATTTAGATCGAAAAGCCATTATCTTGGGCGTGTAATTTTATATATCAGTTTTTAAATCATTTAATGTTCAATTCAGATTTACTTTAGTAAATACTCTGTTCGTTTGAATCCGCAAACCGCCATGTTCGAGAAGCTTTCTGTGGATAATTCCAAACGTTATAATAAAACAAATAATATTTTTGTGAAGTGGATTGTTAGTATTGTGCCCAGGGGCAGTAATAAGTTCTTAATGTATTTAGTATTTAATAGAGTACCAACTTAAGTATAATCGAGGAATATTATGAAAATATTGCCCACCATAAACGACAACCATGCCAGACCATAAGGGAATATATTTATAATTTTTGAACTATTGAATATAAAACAGTAAAACCATAGGCCTACACAACAATGTTGTACATAAATTTATCATTTTTTTGTCAGTACACAATTTACCACAATATCAAGGAACGGCAGTCAAAGAGTAGCTAGGAGTATAATGAGTAAATGAGTGTATGGTTCGAATAATTCATCAAATTAATTGTCTGTATTCATGTTCAAAAGGAACCTGTGAACTAATCTTAAGTCTCTATGGCTTTATTATCGAGAGTTATAGATCAGTCATAGATGAACGGACAGAATAACTCCTGACCATTGACCTTTTGACCTTAAAATAAACTCTTCTTTCTTGGACTAAGAGGAATCCAAGTATTCGAAGTTTCAAAGTTTCTGAGTCCTCTCTATCGAGTTATAGCTCAGTCAGACAGACGAATGGGCAGAAAGCGTAAGGATTGACCTTTGACCTTTTGACCTTAAAATAAACTCTTCTTTCTTGGACTAAGAGGAATCCAAGTATTCGAAGTTTTTTAAAGTTTCTGAGTCCTCTCTATCGAGTTATAGCTCAGTCAGACAGACGAATGGGCAGAAAGCGTAAGGACTGACCTTTGACCTTTCGACCTTAAAATAGACACTTCTTTCTTGGACTAAAAGGAACCAAAGTGTCCGAAGTTTCAAGTTTCGTAGTCCTTTGTATCAAGGTTTATAGCTCAGTCAGACAGACAAACGGACAGAAAACGTACGGACTTGCCTTTGACCTTTCGATCTTAAAATAGACTCTTCTTTCTTGGACTAAAAGGAACCTAAGACTCCGAAGTTTCAAGTTTTGAAGTCCTTTCCATCAAGATTTATACCTTAGTCAGACAAAAAAAGGATTATCTGCCCATTAACTTTGTGACGATAAAATCAATAGAATATTTTCTTAGACATAGAGGAACCTATGTACCAAGTTTCATTCTCTATGACTTTTTAACAGTTATATCATCGACGGGCCGACACAATTATGAGAAGGTTCTATCAGGTCCGTGATAGTAACGTTTTCTTTAGGAGTATTTAAAAATCTTGAAATTGTATATTATTATGGTAGTTGACCAACAAAAACAGGGTGTAACAAAAAGTTTGGACTGGCTATGCGTTTTCATATTCTATGTGTGATTCTAAGCTAATAATGAAGTTTTCTTTTTCCAATTTCCACTTCGTTAAGGTAGTGTTATGGAAAATAACTCATTAGTCAGCTTCAGTGTTGTATTTTAATTACAGTAAGAGCTGATTTAAATAAGCTGTTCAAATGCTGTCAAATTATGAGCCATTTGAACATGTAAAATAGGAAAACTTCCATAAAATAGTTGTTTTTTAACAGATGTTTACAAATAAAGTATGCTTGGAAAGGAAACGTTATTTAAAATTTGGTTGTGTCGTGAAATTTTGATAAAAATAGTGGTTTATTAGATACTTCATAAAATAAAAATTAAATGGCCCCCATTTTGAATCAGTAAACCCAATGTAAAAATGTTTTTTTCTAAAATAATAACATCTGAAATAGAGCAACAAAGATACAACTGTTTAAAAATAAAAAGGCGTATAGCTGCTAAACGAGGGGGAAATTGGAAAAACTATTATTCATTTTTAGCTTAGAATATCATATAGGATCTGAAAATTCTGAGCCAGCCCAACCCTTTTGTTATACCGTGTATACACCTCGTAAAATACATAGAATGTATTAATATAATACCAATATAATATATTGGTAGCGAATATGTTTGATTACATTTTTATTATATAAATATTTATATTATATTATCAGTTCCAGGTTGGTCAACATAATTCTCCCATTTAAAAGCTTTTTCTTATACTTCCCCCGGATTCAAACATTCACTTTTGCAGAATTCCATTGCTCCACAGATATTAGATAATCGATTTATTCACTCAAAAAGACTTACTGCGATACAAATTTATGACTCCAATTTATCACACTGGTTATTTATACAGGGTGTTAAAAAGTGTACATAAATTAAAGTAAAAAGCTCAACCTAAAACTAAGAACTTTCTATTATAACATCTGAGACCAGGGTTTTCCCTTTATCATTCATCTCTGCGTAATAATGATGTACATCTTGAGCTATTATTACATTAAACTTTTTTGCCGAACTCTCCTTGTAGGCCGTCACCCTCCATTGAATGTGAAGGGTCACTAACTACCTTAAAAAGTATTTCTTAAGTTTAGTATTCATTTACTAAATTTAACTTTCTCAACTTGAGCCAAGACAAGAATATTAAACTACCTAGAAACCTTCATTGTAAATGTTTCAAACTTTAAACTAGTGTAATTTTTTTAAGAGTAAACCTTTTGAGGTCAGATTTGCGGCATTGTACTAATGCTAATAAAGAACTTTAATTTTATGTACTAATTAACCTATGCTCTCATTTAAGATTTCCATGCGGACCATCGCCCTAACACAACAAACAAAATGATAGTTTGTTCAAAAAGTAGGTGTATAGGTACAGTAAATATGTACCAAGTGCTATTGCTTTATTTGTAATCGTTTGGGAATTATGAAGGTTTTCGAATTTAAATGAACATATATAATGGATTCGTATTTATTTAATTTAGAAAATATCATTTTAAAAGTTACAAAACTTAGAGAGCGTGCAGAAACCCTGGGATAAAATTTGGGCTTGTGTTTCTAGGAACTCGACGTGTCAGATCAAAATAACACGTTTCCTATAAAACGAACTAGTACCACAAATAAGTGATAGCATACTGGTCGTCGGCAGTATGTTTACTAATGTGTTCACGCCACTATTTTCTTTTTATTAGTATGATTACCAATAAACCCAATAAATATTAATAAATGTAAATAATACATAACATTTCCAATTTATTTATTTTTCGTGCGAGAGGTTTCCTAATCATTCGGTTTCGAAAGGCCTCGCACGAAAAATAAATAAATTGGAAATGTTATGTATTATTTACATTTATTAATATTTATAAGTTCTTCCAATTGGTCCAACAGTCTTAAATAAACCCAATGTTGTAGTTTTATATTTTTTATCATTACTAAACACAAGTGTCTTCTTGAGGCAAAGAACCAATAATTTTCTGATACCTAAAATCTTAATTTTAAACTGTTAACCAAATCCTTCCACATGCTTTGGGGATCATCAATTTAACAGGATTAATTGTTTTAATTAATTTAATGTAATTAAAAACTTTAAATAGTAAAGCTGTGTTTTAGTAAAAACAAAACGCAATATTAAAAGAAAATAAAAAATATCGAGTATTCAATATTATGAGGATGTTAATAGTTGAGTAACATTCAATATTATGTGGATGTTAATAGTTGAGTAACATTCATGATTCGGCAAGCAATGCTCGTTGCCTTTTTCCACTTCACACTATGTTACATGTTACTATGTTGCTAAATGATAGCTGATATACACGAGCTATTAATGTATTCAAGCTAGCAAGTACCAATTAGCACTAAGTGACATGTGCAGAAAATGCGGGTATAATCGCACTCTATTGCTGCACTTTACGTCATTACTGAACATATTTAAATATAATTAGAAATTAAACTCAATTATTTCCATCTCGTGTTATTATGGGTTCTAAACACAAATACCAAGTTGTGCTTCAGTTCAACACTGTATAAATAATACGTATTATGAATTAAACCGTACTGTATACCATAGCTGTGTCTATTACTTCGGACTTTAGATTTGTTCTTGGAATATTTATATACTATTAGAAAACTAATAGTTATATTGGACATTAATTTATTTATGTCATAAAATGCAATCAGGGGTTTAAGAAGTAATAGAATGTCATTAATATTATATAAAATAAAGGAAAATGTTTCGTAAAGTGTGACGTAATTTCGATTAATAATGAAAAATATTTATCAAACCGCCTCATTTCATCCTATCGGATGAGACCGGTTTATATGGTTGTTAGAGGATTAAGTAAATTGTGATCAGGCAATGTTTATGTGAATTTTACGAACCGAAACTAGGTGGGAATACTTGTAATTGATATTAAAACAACTAAAAACTAACATTAATTATATTAATACAAATTTATGAAAAAGGGCAAAAATCATGTAGCAAATTGTATGAAATAGATGTTAAAATCTATACTTATACTTCATTATTAATTAGAGGAATACTATTAAACATCTTAATAGGTGAGTACAATGCGATTGTCTAAACTGTCTTAATGATTGTTCAGGATAATATACAGTGTATTTATGCTATAAAGGTATATCATATTTTTGTAGATGTTCTATACGTTTCATTATTTTTCTGTAAAATAATTTCTTTTTGGAAAAAAGTGGAGAAATTCATATATTATGTGAAAATTGGGCATAATAATGAAATTTAGAATTGTGAATAATAATCCTTTCGCAAGTAAAATTAATTTCTATAAAATTAATTAAAAGTATCCTTCTTTATTTGATGTATGTAATCTAGAGTATTTTATCACTCTGTACAAAAGTGTTTTTTTTATTTAATTTACACACCGTAAGTATAAGAAGAATGTTTGTCGATTAAAAGGAAAATCACGATGTAGATTGAAATGTTACTACTTTATTTATAAAAGTGTGTTCTAGACAGATATATGTTACGTTTAAATATCAAATATTTGATTGGATGTATGCTATATTAATATATAAATTTAATCTTTAATACGAACACTTAATCAATAATATTGCATTAACCACAATCAAAAATGTATTTGGATCCAACGACTTAGATTACTGACATTTATTTGGAATAATTATATAACTTATTTTTACTATTGTATACACTACAGTAATTTTTTAAATTTAGAATGTCTATTATATTTTGGAAACACATTATTCTATTCTTTATTTAATGGCAGTTCACAATGCTTTTTGACTGTGTTTAATGCGAAACTTATTAAGCGTTCATATTAATTAAAGTGTACAATCAACTAAATATTTTTTAAAAGTAATAGTTTGCAATAGATGTCAAGTAATTAATATACCTTATTATTAGGAATTGGTGAGTTTATTGGCGGGAGGGGGAAGCAAGAAGAGAATGTGTATAATGTTAGCATATCTTAAATAACTATTTTTTATAATGTTATCCTATTGTAAAAGTGTTATGCATAGTTTTATTTCCGGATCGTTTTTTCCTTACGTAATTAAATATAATTAAAAGTTATTGTTAACGTTTTTAATTGTTAAAACTTAAATTGAAACAATCTTAACACGTAATAGGGTGAACGATTTATTCAATACTTTCATTAACACCTTTTAGTTCGAAATTAAACTCCTTTACAGTTATTAATAAGATGAAACAAATTATAGAACTACCTTCTTATCCTGTTTGAGGTTTGAAGTATTATAGTATACCTTTAAAAAGTTACAAAGACAAAGACAGTTTCAAAATTATGTTCGTGGCACTGTTACATACTAAAATTACAAATTATGTTATCACATCACAAAAATTTCATGAGGCTATGATAGGGATTGGACTAGACTAGAAGACCTCAAAAAGTCGCAGTTATGAAACTCAATTTCAGAATATTTTCCTACAGAAGCAGAAAATTCCTTTTGCTAATATTTATATTGTAATTAAAATTTTGTATCAATACTTAGTAGTAAATTTAAAAAATATTTCATAAAGACACAAACGATATTTCTAGAATGGTTTATAACGTTGCTGGATGAAAAATTACCTGGAGACTTTTAATTTTACGAATAAAATAATATATTATATATTTATCTATGGTAACAACAGAATGAAACCGGTTTTGATGAGACACACAAATTTCAATCTAATAATATAAAATATACAATATATCAAATGAAACTTACCACGAACTTTGAGTTGGAGCTGATCTTTTCCCTGCAGCTAGGCCCCAACTGGCGTTTTTAGCCACGAGGCACCAACACGTTCGTTCATGTTTAGACCCTAGTCAGTCCGGACTTGTCTTATTTGTGTTCCTCTGATAAAACATGATTATTTATCAAGGAATTGAGGGAAATGTTATCATTTTATATCATATAGAACAGATGTTTGTGATATATTCGTTCAAATATTGTTTATGGAATATATTGTTACAAAAATATTAAACAATAAAATATAATGCAAGTTGTTCGTAAAACCAATTGGAAACTGACGTAGTAGTGGGATTGTTAATTATCAGTTAAAACAATGTTCAAATAATTAAACAATTTGTCTTAAACTCTTAAACGTTTTGGCCATGTGGAAAGTGCCGCAGTCTAAAGTGGATCAATTCAATTGATATATAACATAAGTAATGATAATAATGAAGTACTGTAGTAATGCATTCTTGTGAGTTTTGGTTAACGAGCAAAAGTGGCTACTTTGAAACCAATAAAAATATATGTAAGGTTTGAGCTATTCCTATCTAGGCTAGTAGATAATCAGTCTAATGACTTTCCCAGCAAGGTGTGCTGTTAAATTCGATATAGGTCTTATCTAGTAGCTTGTTTTAGTCTACTAAACTGTAAAAACGAATATCGGAGTCCTGCAACCAAGAACGTGGCCAGGAAAAATTTGGTAGGCAGGGGGTGAAGACAACTGATATTTTCCCAAAGTGGACACAAAATAAGGCCCCATTTTGTTCCTTGACCAGTACCTGTGTTGAGAACGATCTTTCAGCAGTACATGTCAGCAATACTGATTTATTTAAATAATAATAATCGTTTACTAAAAAAGTAATTGAATAAATTAAAAATTTGTAGGGAGGTGTCCGGAACCCTTGGAACTCCTCGCTGGCTACGGCCTTGCCTGCAACAATCTCAATTGTAATCAGCATTTCTTGGAGATAAGGCAGAGACAGATAAGCAATCCCAATTGCTGAAGCCTTCGTATAATTGTAATCTGAATATTGTTGACTGCAGTCTGACCTTTTAAATCTGAGAACTCTTTCATTGTGACCTTCACAAATTGATAATTTGGTATATCTGGAGCCACTCTATCCCTAAGTACTATTTGTCATTAGGGAAATGTATGCTTATTGTGAATTGAAAAGGTAACATTTAAGCGCTCAATTCACGCGCTCACGTAATCTGAGCTTGAATTTGAGTGTTATTTTGAGAGATATTTTTCTCTCTTTAAGAGAAGTCTCCCACCGATTGTCATTTCCGGTCGGTACTTTAACGATCTCAGATCACGTACCATATAGTCCAACGCCACAACACATTTTTTTAATAAAAAAAGAAGATAGTACCCAAATTCGAGCACAGATCACGAGATTGCTCGTAAAGGTTAACTTTAACTTTGGTACTACTAGTACCAAATTTAACATACTTTAACATACTAGTTAGTTAACATAATAGTTAACATACCAAGTAACATACTTATGATAACCTAATCGAAACCTACTTATATCGCGTAATCACAGGTAGTAGGTAGGAACAGAGTGGCTTCCTATTACTCCAAATCACTCTCAAATTCCAGATGTACATTGTACAGAGGAGATAAGTGTGTACGCTATATCAAATTAGACCATTCTGAAAAAATACAAACATCTGAGGTACTCAAAGCAATGGATTAACATTTAAGTGATATGAATCAATAATATACTGTATACTACGATTGAGATAATCTATACCAACCGGAAACAAGAAAAATGATTTCCTCTCAATAAGTTCACATTACACAATAGCACATGAATTTAATATAGCAACATGATAATTGACTGGACGAGTGCAATTGTTAAAATATTTATGTTTAACCTTCAAAGATGAATATTAAAATTCTTTGAATATTATAAATTAATTTTTAGTAGAAACGTTTTTGTAAGATTGTATTTGATATAACATTCTAGTATTTTTCCAAATTGCAATATTCATGACCTTCTATCTGCTATTTTACAAACAAAATTTTAATCTTATCCACCGGAAGCTCCAAAACGGGGAGCAATGCTAAACATACAAAAGTTAAGGTTTCCTATAATTAATTTTTAACTTGAAAGTATTATTTAAGCATTTACTGTCAAAATGTAAGTTATTTCCAATTGGAGTAACAAGAGGTTTAACCACATCAATATGTCAAAACTCCACTTTTACAAGTCGTAATTTCTAAAGATTGTTATTGACAGAACATGCAAAAAGATTTGTAGGACTTGCCATTGTTGAATGCAACAATATTATTTTAGCTTCAGAAAATTGGTATTTTACAGAATTGGCTACAGTTTGAAAAAATTGTACTCTGATAAGTCTATTTATTTTGGGATATTTACATTTCTGTTATTATGTGGATGTGAATTAATAAACGATAGTCTTTTACAAGCAACCAATTAATTTCATGAAATTATATATAAGTTACAGGGTGTAACAAAAAGGTTGGGCTGGCTGTGCATTTTCAGATTTTATATGTGACGAGCAATTATTGGATAAAATTTTCCAGGGAATTAAACTGACCAAAATGTTACTTTGGTTAAGTAAAAAGGATTTCCAGAAAGTTAAAATAGCTGATAAATTATGAAAATTCAAAACTAAAAATCTTTATTGTGCCATATTGATCTTTCTTATTCTTAAGCTGAAAACGAAATCATGATCGAAGTGGTACTTCTATACTACAATGGTTAAATTGGCCAGTTTACTATAGAGCTAAGATCCAGAATCTGAAGTTTAGAATATAGTTCCTAGATTACTATAAGATGTAAACCAGATCTGAGGGTTATAAGTTAAGGATGGGCTTCCTTTTGGATGTTAGCCAGTATCACTAAAACCTACTAATTTAGAGGTTCTGTTCACAATAAACTATTTTACATGGGATTTAAACATAATTCTGTGTTCAAAGCGGAACCATTTGTTATTGATTTAAGCACATTGCACTACATCACACTTAAACTTTCGTTCTTAAAAAAAAACACACACACACACACACACATATATATTTATTTATACATATCAACTGCTATATAATATGACTGATCATGGTGAAGTAGATTTAAATGTACGAGTGTTGGTTGTAACTGGATTTTGCTATAATTTTGTTTTATACGAGTATTACAAAGCATTTTTAACCTACTATCAACAAATTCATAATATAACCAATAAAATGCTGTTATTTCAGAAGTCTTCATAGTTCGTATATGCATCACATGGGAGTTGGAATTTCTGTAAGAAAGCTGCAACATAGGGAAAATAACCAAATTCATTATTAGATTCATCTTTATATAGATATTTGTTCCGATTGTTCCAAAAAGTGTAATTATCATTTATGTTTTACGTTAAAGAAAACAGATTGTATTGCAATTATTCGTTTCTGTTGTAAAAACCAGTATAATCATACTGTTTCTAGTAATTCCATTAGTATAGTCCTTTTTTATTTAAAAAAATGTTTGTGCTGTAAAATGCTCAGTCAAAGCGAAGATGTTACTTTAGAGAGACTGTTACAAAGAAGCTGCCACAAGTCTCCATTCCCCGTGAATAATTAAAGTTAAGAACTCTACCAAGAAATACAATTAGTGCCTAAGTTCTTTAGCTGAGAATATTTTAAAGCAGGGGAGTTGCAGCTGCACTGTAGAATAATATGCATGAACACTTTGTAACAGTCAATAGATTTAGTTATTAGTTTTTCAATTTTGTATTATACAGAGAAGCACTATAAAACAGCTACTCTTTAAATATGACACTTTATTTAATGGATAATGTTTAGATATTTTAACCAATATTTTAAATAATAACCAGCTACGCTATATTAAGATATCCTGTCTAAAAGTTGTTATTTGCTATTAAAAATGGAAAATGTTTAATAATATTTACTTCAAAAACCTTCTTTTTATAGCTATGCACTCTTGCATTGCATACAATAAGGTGTAAACATTTTTGAATGTAATATACTGGCCCATTACTTGGATTACTAAAATCCAGGAACCACAAGGCAGATTTTGACCCCAGTAGTTCTGTTTGTTTTATAGCTTAAAGTTGAATCTACACTGGGTACAGAAAAATATTTTACACTTAAATCTGGGCAACCTTATGGTTGTCTAGGAGCTGCACAACAGTAACCGCAAGTATTGAAATTCTGGGGTACAAGAGTAAATCGATCGGCCTAGTCTACTGCAGGAAATTACTTTTGGAGTTGTCGGGGCTCTCTAAGTGTGAAAGGTTCTTTCTAACCTAGACATAACCAGACATAGACCAAAACCAAAACATAGACCAGTGCCTTTGCATTCCACTGGAGTGGAGAGTTCAGAGTGGACTTTCCCTTCTTTCAAGCGGATATGACTGATATTAATGCCCACAAATGGTTACTCATGGATCTTGACTGAAGAGGGCCTCTACCCGCAAACTAATCCCTCCCGAATATCATGTCACTCCCAAAGTAGCGCAGAGGTCATTTAAGGACTCCTTGCAATTCCTGTCAAAAAAAATTATATGACCGATAATGGTGATTTGTTATCTGAAGCTCCCAATATCATAGTTTTCTCGCTAGAGAACTCTCAACTGTGACGGTCTGAGTGTTATTTATACTCAAGTAGTACTGTATATGAGATTTCTGCGTTGACTGAGGACACATAAGAATTTATCTGGGTCATGGAGAATGTCTTAAAAATAAAGTGGTACGCTAATCATGTCTTCTTTAAATCAATAAACTCAGAACTTTTCATCGATCGACCCGGTACGCACTGGGTGGTTTTTGCCGCAGTGGCAAATCAGCTATTGCCGCCTCTCCATCAGTGTATGAAGAATTAAACGGAAGGTTGCATTGGGCAGCAGAAATGCCGATGCGGCAGTTCTACCGTCGACGGTCGATGTGCAGCCGCTCACTGCCACTTGTCGCCGACCAAACAGTGACGCGCATGACCAATTGCACGACTACATACTTGGCGATCTTTTCCCTAGTCTCATTCTAGCCGTCGTCATAATGACACCAAAACAAAATCTCCTTGCTTTGATGAAGAGATCTAAAATACTGTACTAAGCTTAACTATATTAAACAATAAATAACATATTAAGTTTACATTATGAGATCATCCACGCTCTCACCTCACAACTTATAAAAAAATTAATTAATGCAAAATTCCAAATTCCCTAACTTTATGCGGTAAATTTTGTAAACTACTATTACCTTCTTCTTGTGAAGAAGACATTCTCATAAAAATTACAGTGTGAGCTATATTTTATATTTCCCGAAGTTGCTTTATTGAAAAGTTGGACAGTATTGAATAACTTTTTAAAGCCAGAGAATTAAAACTTTCAAAATTCCACAACATCTGAAATTGGGTATTTTTATATCTGGTTACTGTAATGATCAGTTTTAAAGAACAGAACGTTTAATCTGGCCAAATGTATACTTCTCTTGCCATTTTGTTTCGATTAATTGAATGTGTCAGATAAATTTGTCTGAATTAGGTAAACCATGTTTTCAATTGTTTCTTTTTAAAGAGAACTAGCTGTTCCCCGCGGCTTCGCACGCTTTTTGTAAGCTTTGCTCGTGTATGAGCACTTCTGGTTCATGTAAATTATATTGTCAACGCCGATGTAGAGTTTACCTTGTTGACACTATCAAGAAAATCTACAAAAAGTATATGTTTATAGCCATTGTACACGTACATGTACTTAATAATAAAGTGGTCTAACATTCAAGCTATAAGGCCAAACAGAAATTCATTTGAAAGACAAATATCCATAAAAACTTAGCGCCTTCACATATTGTGTGGTTATTATACACAACTATCTCGTAAGTGTAGTTTTGTAAAGTTTTGTGCAGGCGCTTTGACAACTTATATATTTTGCAGCGCCTCCTGGTGGTGAGTTACATCAATGGGCATAGCATATAAACCTTCAACGTGGAAAAATACATATACATACAAATTTTCATAATGATCGGTCAAATATTTTCTGAGTCTATAAAGGACAACCACACAAACATTCATTTCTATATATATATATATATATATATATATGTTCGGTCAAATATGTTTCTGAGTCCTTTATAAAGGACAACCACACAAACATTCATTTCTATATATATAAATATATATATATATATATATATATATATATGTTCGGTTATTTTCTGAGTCTATAAAGGACTCACACAAAATCATTTCTATATATATATATATATATATATATATATGTTCGGTCAAATATGTTTCTGAGTCCTTTATAGGACTCAGACAAACATTCATTTGACCGAATATATATATATATATATATATATATATATATATGTTCGGTCAAATTATTTTCTGAGTCTATAAAGACTCAGAAAACATTCATTTTCTATATATAATATATATATATATATATATATATATATATATGTTTGGGTCAAATATATTTTATAAAAAATTTGACCACACAAACATTCATATATATAAATATATATATATATATATAATTAATGTTTGTTGGTTGTCCTTTATAGACTCAGAAAATATTTGACCGAACATATATATATATATATATATATATATATATATATATATATATGTTCGGTCAAATATTTTCTGAGTCTATAAAGGACAACCACACAAACATTCATTTCATATATATATATAATATATATATATATATATATATATATAGAAATTAATGTTTGTGTGGTTGTCCTTTATAGACTCAGAAAATATTTGACCGAACATATATATATATATATATATATATATATAGAAATTAATGTTTGTGTGGTTGTCCTTTATAGACTCAGAAAATATTTGACCGAACATATATATATATATATATATATATATATATAGAAATTAATGTTTGTGTGGTTGTCCTTTATAGACTCAGAAAATATTTGACCGAACATATATATATATATATATATATATATATATATATATATATATATATATATATATATAGAAATTAATGTTTGTGTGGTTGTCCTTTATAGACTCAGAAAATATTTGACCGAACATATATATATATATATATATATATATATAGAAATTAATGTTTGTGTGGTTGTCCTTTATAGACTCAGAAAATATTTGACCGAACATATATATATAATATATATATATTATATATAGAAATTAATGTTTGTGTGGTTGTCCTTTATAGACTCAGAAAATATTTGACCGAACATATATATATATATATATATATATATATATATATATATATTAATGTTTGTGTGGTTGTCCTTTATAGACTCAGAAAATATTTGACCGAACATATATATATATATATATATATATATATATATAGAAATTAATGTTTGTGTGGTTGTCCTTTATAGACTCAGAAAATATTTGACCGAACATATATATATATATATATATATATATATAGAAATTAATGTTTGTGTGGTTGTCCTTTATAGACTCAGAAAATATTTGACCGAACATATATATATATATATATATATATATATATATATATATATAGAAATTAATGTTTGTGTGGTTGTCCTTTATAGACTCAGAAAATATTTGACCGAACATATATATATATATATATATATATATATAGAAATTAATGTTTGTGTGGTTGTCCTTTATAGACTCAGAAAATATTTGACCGAACATATATATATATATATATATATATATAGAAATTAATGTTTGTGTGGTTGTCCTTTATAGACTCAGAAAATATTTGACCGAACATATATATATATATATATATATATATATATAGAAATTAATGTTTGTGTGGTTGTCCTTTATAGACTCAGAAAATATTTGACCGAACATATATATATATATATATATATATATATATATATAGAAATTAATGTTTGTGTGGTTGTCCTTTATAGACTCAGAAAATATTTGACCGAACATATATATATATATATATATATATATATATATAGAAATTAATGTTTGTGTGGTTGTCCTTTATAGACTCAGAAAATATTTGACCGAACATATATATATATATATATATATATATATATATATAGAAATTAATGTTTGTGTGGTTGTCCTTTATAGACTCAGAAAATATTTGACCGAACATATATATATATATATATATATATATATAGAAATTAATGTTTGTGTGGTTGTCCTTTATAGACTCAGAAAATATTTGACCGAACATATATATATATATATATATATATATAGAAATTAATGTTTGTGTGGTTGTCCTTTATAGACTCAGAAAATATTTGACCGAACATATATATATATATATATATATATATATATAGAAATTAATGTTTGTGTGGTTGTCCTTTATAGACTCAGAAAATATTTGACCGAACATATATATATATATATATATATATATATAGAAATTAATGTTTGTGTGGTTGTCCTTTATAGACTCAGAAAATATTTGACCGAACATATATATATATATATATATATATATATATATATAGAAATTAATGTTTGTGTGGTTGTCCTTTATAGACTCAGAAAATATTTGACCGAACATATATATATATATATATATATATATATATATAGAAATTAATGTTTGTGTGGTTGTCCTTTATAGACTCAGAAAATATTTGACCGAACATATATATATATATATATATATATATATATAGAAATTAATGTTTGTGTGGTTGTCCTTTATAGACTCAGAAAATATTTGACCGAACATATATATATATATATATATATATATATAGAAATTAATGTTTGTGTGGTTGTCCTTTATAGACTCAGAAAATATTTGACCGAACATATATATATATATATATATATATAGAAATTAATGTTTGTGTGGTTGTCCTTTATAGACTCAGAAAATATTTGACCGAACATATATATATATATAGAAATTAATGTTTGTGTGTCCTTTATAGACTCAGAAAATATTTGACCGAACATATATATATATATATATATATATATATATATATAGAATGTTTGTGTGGTTGTCCACTTTATAGACTCAGAAAATATTTGACCGAACATATATATATATATATATATATATATATATATAGAAATGAATGTTTGTGTGGTTGTCCTTTATAGACTCAGAAATATATTTGACCGAACATATATATATATATATATATATATATATAGAAATTAATGTTTGTGTGGTTGTCCTTTATAGACTCAGAAAATATTTGACCGAACATATATATATATATATATATATATATATATATATATAGATTATAAGCAAAAAACAACTGATTAATCTTAACTATGACATGTCTGGCTCTCCTGGTTTGCGCAAGCGTATCTTTAAAGTGATCGTGCTCATTTATGCATACGATGTAAAAAGTACTGTTGGAATTTTTATAAAAAATCTAAGTAGAAATTGGAAAAATGTATTCTTCATTTTTAGTTTACATACATTATAATGCATGCCGAGACATATATACAACGACAAGCACCACAAGGAATAAACTCAGTTGAAACACTTGAAATATTAAATAGCTATTAGGTTTTGCATTTCAAAATGCTTAAATCATTGGCGTGGAAAAAGTGCGACAGACGCATGGCGAGTGCAAATGCCTAATTCCACTTGCTGCTCTAGTCTGCCTCTTATAAAATAAAAAAAAAATATTCAGTAAAGATCCTTAGATAGTTTTCCTCGATATGAAACAGTCAGAGGTGTTATTTAGTAAGTAACGAAAATTTCGCAAGGCCAACATTCTATTTATGCGGTATACGCCTGAGGTTAGTAAAAGAAGGAGTTTAAAGACTACACAACAGAAATGTATTTATGGTAATTTGTAGTGTAACATTCCAAGTGTCTTCACACGCAATACCGAAGGAACATGAGTCTCCACAGGAAAGGTGATGTAAAAGATAGAAGTTAATCCCAAGCACGACTCAAAACGTTCGAAATTCCGGGTGCCGTCCTCGAAGAATTGTTCTCCGGTTTCAAAATATTATCTTGGCTTCAAGAACGTAACCAGGAAAGAATTGGCGGAGGGGTCTAGACAACTGATATTTTCCCCTAGTGGACAGAGAGTAAGGTCCCATTTTGTTCCTTAAAAGTTCTTGACCCGTTTCTTTGTTGAGAACGAGCTTTCAGCACTATTTGTCAGTAATATTGAATTATTTAAATTATAATAAACGTCTATTAAAAAAGTTAATTTGAAAACTTCTAAATTTTGTGGGAGGGTCCGGGACCCCTTGCAGCCCTAACTGGCTATGTCCTTGGCTGGCTTGTTGGACGTGAGGTGCAATAAGTATATGACAAAACAGAGATGTCCTTGATAGCGATGTAACGAAACCATTTCGAATTGATAGTAAGACAGATCGAAATTAGAAGATTGATAATCTCTACCCTCTATTGTTTTTGTAATAATAGGAAGTCGGTGCCTACTCCAGGTACCAACAAATAAAGAAGGAATACTATCCTATTCTTTTGATGGATATGAACCACTAATTTTGTGAGTTAATCTCAGAATGACTCACACCTCCCCCTCCCCCCTGAGCACTGTGTATGACTGTCATCGCCTGCAGACACTACGCAATTATAGAAGAGGAAAAGCAGTCCCAACTTTTTGACGACCATATGACACTTCATATGCAGACTTGTTCACTTGAATGAGAATAATGTATGACAGAGCACTTTCTCTTCCTTTGTCATCCACGCCTGCAGACAACCCAACCAATCTTAGCCTGGACACATCCTGGTGCTTCTTTCCCCAATATTGATAGTGCCCACCTTAAGGCAACGAGCATCAGCGAAAGTTAACGATTTCTAAGTTGAGATAAGTATGACTGAAGTGAATCCAACTTTGTCGTAGGTCTGCGGGTGATCGGTATCTTCATTATCATGTAAGTATCGATGTAATCATATGAGATCTTTGGCACATCTTTGTTAATATAGAACCAGGCATGGCCATTTTTTTACTCCTCACTTTGAACATTTTGATCCATTCCTGCCTGGATGGCTTCTTGCCAGACGCATAAGATAATCACATCAAGTTGTAATGAGCATTGATGTTCCTTGGATAAGTGACCTACCTTGGAAGCCAGATTGTCCGTCCTTCCGTAGCTTGGATATCAGGATATCATAGTCATGCCGTCTTTAGGACAAAAGTCTAAGGCAGGGTCTACTTGATGGTCATAGGGGTGTATGACTGAGAAGTTCATGTATCTCCATTACTACCCATATATTGATGTAATCTTTGGAGTGTATTTGTAGGCATGAACTAGGCGTTGCTATTTCTAACGCGTTTCTTATTTTATCTTGTAAAACTCTCTTTGAATCTATTGATCCGTTACTTGATGGATTCTTGTCAGACACAAGGTAATGTTGAGTGGTGGACAATTGACGTAATTCCAGGATATACTTTCTTATTCCTTCGATGCATTTCCCTTCTAACATTCACAGAATGTTTGCTCGATGGAAATTCCTATATTTCACCAACGCATTGCAATACACTGAATAGCCGAGATTAAAGACACTAAAGACTCTGTAAATAAACTCCCTAACCCATTTGCCCAATCCTGAGCTCCATTTTTCCACCATCGGATACACGGATGGATTAGTTATTGTAAATATGCCGAACCTAAACGTCAGGATCAGGACTCGTCAGAACTTTGCATCACATCAACCCCCAGAACGAAATCCCTACTGAGGACCTAGAGAAGGCCGGGGAGTACTAAATCAATTCTGACAGCTCAGTTTTGTTGAGCATACATAAAAAATTACTTTGAAGGAAGGTTCCTCAGAAATAAAAAAGAAGGCAAAAGAAGCCAACACGTATACGATCAAGAAAGACACAGAATTATTTATTTCAGAACTTGAAAAGAAATGGGGAATAGTCCTTAATGTTGTAGGGGCACACAAATCATTCCACCAGCAACAAGGAAAATGTATCATAAGCGGAAAGTTATTGATGTCTAGGTTAGTTACCAAATTTGGCTGCTAGAATATTAAAGGGTTGAGTTATGAGAAGAATGCTAATCCTGAGATTATTTTCAATATGAATAAAATATAGACGTCAGGGTGAATTAGGTGTATCATTTCTTTCTTCATAGGTTTGCTTACCTTTTTACATTAATTAGTAACAACTTAACTGTAATGGGTGGACACAATTTAATGTAAATATCACGTTAATTTATAGGCGATGTTAGTACCATACCATTACCATATCTAATGTCATTAGATATGCGTCGGCAAGTAACATTCAAGGTAAGGTAGACCTTAACGAATGTCTCATTAAATGTGGTAGTGAAAGCAAAAAGTGGGATAAAATATGACCCTAACATACTTTAGCCTCAAAAGATCTATATAATCTGACTTTCAATATAGTTGTACTACATGATTAAACTCACCTAGTTAACTGCTATTCCACGGGTTAAAATTAATTAATCACTCTAGGTGTGGTTTATTACTTGTATAATGTTTAGAGTAAGTGAAGAGACCACGTAGGTTTGCAGAAAATGAAAAATGTAATAAGGACATTAAGTTTGAATATATAAGAAATAAATATTTGTAATTTAGATAAGCTTAACTGAAAATGGTAAAATGAAAGTCTTTAATAATTCAATTTACTGAAGAATATTATATTGTTATGACCTTGAAACCATAATTATTATTATTCTGGAATTACAGTATAGTAATTTCACTTAAATATACAAGTCATATATGTAATATAAGAAATTACTTTTTTTATTTTTAAAATTATTTTGAAATAAAATCCACGCAGATGATTTTACATCTGTATAATAATAAATAAAGGGAGCAATCAGTTTAACTAGAGAAATATAAAAATTAACAGATTTTAATTAAATCACAAATATTTATAAACAATTGATGGAATCACAAACAGCTTATTATACAAAATCACAACTTCAAATGAAGAACAAAACAAATTACTCACATATCAAATATATTTTTGTACCTCTTTATTTGTATTCCTATTTTTATAGTTTTAAAGTTTTATTGGATAAATATATAAAAGGTAATATCAAAGGTCGTAATATTGTATAAAAACCAACAATAATCAAGATCATATTAGATTACACTATATCATTACGTAATTATTTACATGTATGCTGGAAGTAAGGAATTAGAAATTATTATGGGAAAATACTTTCAATTAAAAAACTACTTTCAAATGTAGTAAGTTTAATGCAAAAGAAAAATGACGGGTTTAATGAATAAAACATTAATGGGTTTCGTTTCTTTATATTTTTCTGGCGTTACAATTTTTATTGGTTAGCTTTGCTTTTTTAATTACAAAGGGTTCCAAAAAAAATAATGAAAGGCATACAGTTTTTTTTTTTTCAATTCTTTTCTTGTCACTTGGGAAATTATGAAAGGCATTTACGTTTACTTAGCCACCTTCAACACATTTACAGGGATGATCACTTGGACGATGTCAAAAGGAAGAGAGATGCGTATTTTCATCATCTCTGAGCCTTACATTGAAGTTTCATCCTTAGATATTCAGAAGCTAAATCGAGAGTCGGAAGGATCTCAGTCTGTTCAAGAGTGAGTGGAGCTGCGGACGGAAGAGTTCCGGCGGAAGGTGTCTCTGAAATTGCGTCTGGCAGGGCGGGAGGTTCTTACCGTATCCACAGACCCGCTCTCCACTTCCTTCTCCGTCTTCTCCACGAGGCTGTTGTAGATGAGATAGATCATCAGAGCCATGATGCCGAACATGATGAAGCCGACACCACAGATCATGCCGACCAGCTCGTAGAAGGAGTACTCGGATGTGTATATGTCCTTCAGGGTGGCGATGGAGTCTTCGTCGAAGGTGGTGGTGGGTGGAGGAATGTGAGGTGGGGCAATGGGAATGGTAGGGGTCGCACCACAGGCTGTGACATTGGACGCGTGTTGCATCACTGGGAAAGTATAGTCCTTGGCGACCTCCTTCATGTTTCCAGCAACAATGGATCCAACCTGTAATAATTCAGACCGTTAAATTTATTCCTTTCAAATTTCAAAATAAATCTATTACAATCTGGTTTTCTGAAGATGGAATCTACAAAAATTATGTTTAAAATAAAAATAAAGGTCTTGTAAACAAAAAACAAGAATGTTAAACGATAGGTCTGACAAAATTGAATTTTTGTGTAAGTTTCAGGTTTCATTCAAAGTCAATTTCAAAGACACAACTTGGAAAAATAATGTATTCTAAAGGAATATGTGTACTAAAAATAAATCCAGTAGCTATATTACAAAAGGGCATGAGGTAGCACTTAGTATATAAATTTTTACTTTGCCTGCCATACAGATAGTTATAGTTTAAATTACAAGTGGAGATGAAAGGATCTGCTCTTATTGCCTTCTTTGAGATTGCTATCACTGGATAATGAATGTACTATAATGACTTTATAGGCTAGTTTTTATAATTACCTCTATAGTTTTGCCATGAAATATGCGCAATAAATAAATTAGTTGGCTTGAAGCATAAAATGTACTAGGCAAATAATTAAAATAAATTTACTCATAAATCATACGTCACTTTTGCCATCTTAAAAATCAAAGATATCATGTTTTACCAGACGAGGTTGCGGATATGAAGCCCTTTCTAACACTTAACCTGGGGACCAACGGCTGAAAGGTGACTTCCGAACCACAACCAACGGCCGGGCAGGCAGGCAGCTTGCAAGGACAAGATTGCTCAGCGGCCACCCATCCAAGCAGCAGCCACGCTCTACGTTGCTTGATCTGGTTATCTTGCGATAAATGTACCGCTACACTATGCCATTAGCACCTTGTTATGTCCAGTGTAGGATCTACCGGCAGAGCCCACCTGAGGGTTGTTTTGCCATTGGTGCAAAGGTATTCTAAAGAGGGTGACTATTATTGAGTTGCCAGCCTACCTTCATGAGGTTGCCCTCGATGTTGTCTCTGCTGTAGATGTTGAAGTTCGTGGACAGTTCCATGAGGAAGCGGACACGGTGGTTGTCACTGTTCTTGGTGACGGCGGTGGCTCTGCGCAGAGCGTTTCTCCACTCATGGGCTGGCAGAGCCATCAACTTGGGGCACATGCCGAATGTGGGGGTGGTGCCGGCCATGCAGCGGACGCGGTGTACAGATCGCAAAGCAGAAGCTACGAGCCTCACCGCGTTAGCCATGGATGTCACGGACACGTCCACATTCTCCAGTAGATTATCCTGGAAAATTAGGGGAAATATATTTTCTCACAGCTCCTAACAAAGAGGATAGGCTGGCTATGCATTTTCAGACTCTATGTGGTTCTAAGCTAAAAATAAAAATAATGTTTTTCCATTTCCACTTTGTTTAGCAACTATACGCTATTTTAGTTTCATTTTGTTTAGCTGTTACTGCAATTAAAATGCAGCATTGAAGTGTCCTTGGAAAGGAAAAGTTATTTAAAAACTTGTTGTGCCTTGTAACATTTAATTAAAATTTGTGGTTTATTAGATATTTCATTAAACGAAAATTAAATGGTCGCGATTTTGAAAATATTAAAACTAATTTAAAAATGTTTTTTCTAAAAAAATATCTTCTGACATGGACCCGTACACCAATTTTATAACATTCGTAAAGGAAAAAATGCGTATAGCTGCTAAACGAAGTGGAAAATGGACAAAAAAATTATTCTTATGATTTTAAGCTAAAAATTAAGAATATTCTTTTTTCAAATTTCTACTTTGTTTAGCAGCTATACGCCAATTTGTTATGTTTTATTAAAACAATTTTATTTTTGTTATTATAAAGAATCCATTTCAGAAATAAATATACCAGAAAAACATTTTAAAATAAGTTTTATCATTTTTAAAATGGCGGCCATTAAATTTTTTCGTGAATTATATAATGAACTACTATTTTGGCCAGAAATATATAAGATAAAAACCTGTTTTTAAATAACTGTACCATTCCAAGGATACCTCATTTGTAAACATCGGTTAAGAAATAACCATTTTATGGAACGTTTCATATTACACATGCAACAAAATGGCCCATACATAATTCAACAGTATTTGAACAGCTGTTACTGTTATTAAAATTCAACTCTGAAACTGCCTGTTGAATCATGGAAAATAACTATTATGTGTTCAGTTATCATGTTCAGTAAAAAAAGCTTTGGGCTTTAGTAAAATCCCAACATTTTTATTACACTCTGTCTTTTATATATTCAATAGTACTTGCACTTAGTTTTTCTTTTCTTTTCTCCATCCGTTTTACCATTTGGTTTAGCAACCATCTTTGTCATATTATTCATAAGATAAGTATAATAAATGTATTACTTTACGAGTTGTTTTTCTTATAATAAACAGTAATGACTGAAAGCAGATAGCCCCTACTGTTTTGAAAAAAATGTAGTTATACCACACACTTATACCAAACACAAATTACTAGTGACATCTTTATAGATAGATTTAGGTGCAGCATGTTTATTAAAAGCCTTTCTTCTATACGCAATCAAGGCGTATCCTACAGATCTAAATAATTACCTGTGTGGAGCTTTCAATGGCGCAATCAGCAGCATTGGTGATATCCTTGCAGTGGATGTTCTGGAACTCTGCTTGTCGCTGGGTTTCATACTCGGTCTTCAGAGTGACATTCATTGTCTCAGGGACGTCTTCAGTAGTTGTGCTGCAGAAAAGTAATAATCATCGTTTAGTACACTTGAAGGTAATCTTCAGTAGTTGTGCTGCAGAAAAGTAATAATAGCCGTTTAGTACACTTGAAGGTAATCTTCAGTAGTTGTGCTGCAGAAAAGTAATAATAGCCGTTTTAGTACACTTGAAAGTAATCTTCAGTAGTTGTGCTGCAGAAAAGTAATAATAGCCGTTTAGTACACTTGAAGGTAATCTTCAGTAGTTGTGCTGCAGAAAAGTAATAATAGCCGTTTAGTACACTTGAAGGTAATCTTCAGTAGTTGTGCTGCAGAAAAGTAATAATAGCAGTTTAGTACACTTGAAGGTAATCTTCAGTAGTTGTACTGTAGAAAAGTAATAATAGCCGTTTAGTACACTTGAAGGTAATCTTCAGTAGTTGTGCTGCAGAAAAGTAATAATCACTGTTTTAGTACAATTGAAGGTAATCTTCAGTAGTTGTGCTGCAGAAAAGTAATAGTCACCGTTTCAGTACAATTATTGAAAGTAATCTTTAGTAGTTGTACTGCAGTAAAATATTAATCACAGTTTTAGTACGATTGATGATAATTTTCAGTAGCTGTGCTGCAATTATAGTTTTAATAACAATATAGTCATGAAATATTATGATAGATCCTGAAACGGAAAGGATATACTTTAAACAGCAATATATGGAACATATTTACATATAATAAATCGTTTTAATATTGTTAGTAATAAATTTAGGTTGTCAAAAGATAAAATTGCTTACATATATTATTTCCTAAAAGTTTTAATATTTTTTTAATAAGTGTATTTGTATTTTTGCATACTGAAGAAAAGCACACTTCTTCTTTAATCAAATGACCGTCAGATTCGCTTTTAACAAGATCTAGCACTAAGTGAACAAATTATATTTCAAATCGGTTTTGACAATTAAAGGAATACGTAAGGGTTTCAGTCAAAAATTGCCTTCAGCTAAAAATATAGAGATGTATTAAATTTCATTTGACACTGCAAGATTTGACATAGACGGTCAATGAGAATGGTATCAATCAGTATTGAGCTTGGTGGTAAACTTTCCGTTTTCTGATCACGTCACTCAAGCAATTCATTAATCTGTTGGCAGACTGAAAGTCATTCGCAGTCAACTAGAGTACTGACCTGACTTGCTGAAGTAGGTACATCTTCGAAGCTGAGCGAGGAATCTGCCACGTTTCCAGACCGACGGTGCGGACCAAGAGGATCATGGGAGTTGTGAGTGCTTGGTAGGCCTGCAGGACCTTTGCTGCCATCTGGTGCGTGTCTGTCAGAACCACAACTCCGTCTTGGCTTCCTAGAACCATTTCGATATCTTGATGATCATTGTATTTACCTGTATTTATCAATTTACCCCAAAGCCTTTATACTCAATCGTCCTACCTTACAAGACATAGAAATAACATGATCATAACACACCTTCTTACGAAAAAACACCTGGCTATATAGGAAGAAAACTTTAAAATAAACTCCCAATACACCTTAAACATGAACCGTCAATAACAATCTTCAGGAAGAGGCTCTGTGAGCTCCACATGGATAGCATGTTCTACTCAGTAGACGAGTTCATTTGATGACGCTGGTGGGGCTTTCCGATACATCAAATGTCATACCTGAAGTTTGTCAAAATCTGGCAAATATGTATAGTTTGTTAAGTTCATTGTTACGTTAATTATTATTGTTAAGTTTATTAAGTTTTATATTTATTATTTCATACCATAGTATTCCATTACTCTTATCTGTTTCATATTTGTTCAGTATTATTAGTGAATAATAATATAATTTTCATACTAGCACTTAACCCTTTGGATGCCAACGTACCGGTATTACGGCCGTCGGCTACTCAACTGAAAATCGCCAACGGCCGTAATATAGGTACGTCACGTTTTTCACCTGTAATTTTCTTATAGTTTATCTTATTGCCGCGAAATTTTGACTAATCGATAGTCGATTAGTTGCTTTGCAACCAAAAAGTAGTTAATTCGTTTATGGACTGTTTGTTTGGTCGTATTTGAGCTTCGCAGCTGTTGAATTGTTTGGTCGAGATTGAGGTTACGTTCGTGTTGCTATGCGTTGTTTACGTTTGTAATTCTCTCATTACTTTTGTTGTTAGGGCATTTTTACTATGCCCCTTTTATTAGATTCATTGGTACTTTGGGATTATACAGACTACACCCAGACATGAATCGTTATTTGACATTTAGCTTCAACTGATTAATAGATTAGCGTAAAACAATATTTCGTCGATATAAAACAGGAACTGTCTTATCGCAAACCCCTCCCCATCCTCAGACAGTTGACATTTAGCTTCTACTGATTACTAGATTAGCGTAGAACAATATTTCGTCAGTATAAAACAGGAATTGTCTTATCACAAACACCTCCCCATCCTCAGACAGAGGTCAAAGTCGAGCGGTGTAGTAGATAACGTGATTGCAGAGTCTCGCCGCCCGTTCGCTTTGTTGTACTTTCGTATTTTACCCCTACATTTCTCCAAACACAAAAATTCAACAAAAACAAACATTACCAAATAAAAACTAAACTCTTTATTGAAAAAAAAAACACACAAAACTTGTCATTATTCTTGATCAAACTCCGCCACCCAAAATGCGAGTGCCTCCGGCCGAAGGTGCTTCCGAAGCTCGCGCTGATGTCAACGAAAGAAAAACATCCCTCGAGATAGTATCTATCAGTAAATATAATTCTAGAGGGGCTGATCAGAAATATAAATTGAATTGTAATGGAAAGGCAATTATGTACCGTGCAAAAAACTTAAATAATCATGTGATGCCGCGCGGCCTGCCGTAATCGGGATTCTCGAGAAAGATAAGATAACAGCGACCACAATACCGATCACAATACCTGGAAATGCTTTTTGATTGATGGAATGTTAGTTCTGTTACTCAAATACATCGTTTTATAATGTTCTAAGTTCATTGAAAAAAGTTTAAGCGAATCTGACCTCATTAACAATTGATAATCTTTGTAAGTTTGTAATTTTGTAATTAAAAAGTTGTTTTTTTCGTTCTACAATGTTTGTTTATAATATATCTATAAATTTATATTTTTGTGTTCTTCATAGTGGTGTGGTTGGTATAATCCCAAAGTATCGATTTGTATAGTGTCAAATATTGATTTGTGAATATAGTGTAACATTACATACAACGTCCATGCAAATTACAAAAACTGTGCCCGTGTCACATTTAGTGAAAAAAAAATCATAACTGGACTTCTATATAAGGTAGGCTTTTAAAATTTTGTAATTAGGTTAAGGGTTAGATATAGTTTACTAGGATATAACAGGAAATCAGCATACATTTTCTTTTAAAACCACTTATTTGTGATAAAAAAAAATGTTTTTTGGAAATTTTAATTTTTTTTTCTTAATTTTTAACTTTTTTATAAGTTTAAATTACATTTATGCAACTAAAATTTACCAACAGAACAAGGGCATTTCATAAGCAAAATAATGGTAAAAAAATCATCAATATCTGTTAAAAAATAAAAAAGTTATGATACATTTAGTGAAAGCTTGCAAAACTGCTGTAAATGCCCTTGGCGTTTCTGGGTAGTACTTTTGGAAAATGGGCTGGCATCCAAAGGGTTTTAAATGAAATAATATTATATCGACGAATACTACTTGTATGATTGATATAGTTTAAAATAGTGGACGATTTCACCTGTTACTATAGCACTGCTATAATATGTAACGTTTTGCGACAAATAAAGACTTAAATTTGAACTAGTATTTGGTTGCCTTGAAGATTATGTCCGTTGGAACAAACACTAAGTAACATTCCTTCATGGATTACAAATTATTCGCATGGCATCCTTCCGTAGAGTATGCCGTAAAACAAATAGGCTGCCAGTTTTTCGATAATATAACGCTATCGGCTGTGATAAAGTCTTATCTGTCACTTCTTTCCATATTCATCGCTGAAGCATAATCCACTCGAGGAACAGCTTCCCTCCTTCATCTCGCCTGCATAAGCAGATATGTATTATAAGCATGTTCATGATAACATCTCTAAACTGAAGATAGCTCCACACACCGAGGTCGAAATGTTTCCAGAATTAAATTGCATCAAGAATGTGGACCGGGTAGATTACAGGATAGTAAACTATAACTATTTCAATAACAATAATACCTTAGATTATGTAAATTACATAATATTTCTACCAGTAACCGTGTATTTCGGAACTAGAAATGAAATACCTGCAAATATGTTGGGGAGAACAGCTAGCGCGCTGAGCCGAGACACGGCACCCTTGACACACACGGTTGAGTCCTCCTTGGTGGTCTGTATCAGGACCTCTGCCAACTCTGCCATGGACTCCTCGAACGCTACAGAGAAACTCTGCCAGTGCAGCTGTTTCAGCAGAGTGATTACGCTCTGGCAACAAACAATGTAGATGATTTAAAGTCTTTTTAAAATCTTACACATAATATTTTATACAGAACATAATATTTACGCTGTTCTGTATTTAAAACGTTTTCGACAAAAGTGCTTTCAAGTTTTGTACCTGAGCCTGTTCCTTATGGCGTTCCATGCTGACGAAAAAGACAGTGTCCTCTTCCGCTTCCTTGGTCGAACTGAGGAAGTTAGGCAGTACATGAGTAGCGTTGAATACTCTAGACACGCCTTTCACCTTGGCTAACGACTCAGCATCCTCTGGACCCAGCATGCCTGGAGTATCCAAGAGTGTTTTACAAATACATACTTGTATATCTAGTTATCCCAATCGGTCTAATTACAAACTTTTCTTACATCAGTTAAATTGTAATAAGAAAAGTTAATTTTTATAGGGTTGTCAAAAGCCTTTTTCTGGGTAGGTATTCTAATTTTGTTCTTGCTAAGAAGATTTATTTTAGAAATATTAGAGATTTTAGAATTTTTTCCATACATCATTGAAAAACCCTTTAAATTTTCTGCAATTTTATTCTTTATTACTTAGTTACTTCTCGGATAATCTAATCGCCTGCCATTTAAAATTCAGTCATTTTGATTCTCACTTACAAGGACGTAGCCAGCGAGAGGGTCCAAAGGAGTCCGGAACCCCCAAATTTTCAATTTTTTAAATTACTTTTTTTAGTAAACGATTATTATTATTGAAATACTTTAGTCTTACTGACATGTACTGCTGAAAGATCGTTCTCAACAAAGAAACGAATCAAGAACTTTTTAAGGAACAAAATGGGACCTTACCCCCAAAACACTTTTAGTTACTCATTAAAGTTACTCCCACTATAGGTTTTTTAGTTGTTATTTAAACTTCAATTGTACTACTATAGAAAGAATATAACCATCATCTTGAATTTATCTTTAACAGCTTTTGAGTATTTTACTGGAAGCGTATTAAATTACGATGTTCAATTACTTCAGGAATTACTAAGATTGAGGTAAGCTCACCGAGGTAAAGAGGAGGGTTACTGCAGGTCTGCTGGACATCTACCAAGGACCTCATAGCAGCCCTCATGGCTCCATCAGGGGTGGAGCAGGTGTCCTGTACTTGCAGTCCTACCAACACCATAACACTATATTATTCAGCATGGGTTGCTGGAATTATTTCATTGAAATTTCGTTCCACAAGCGTAGAAAAATGATGTTTTAATCTTGAAAACCACAAAATATGTTACCAATCGTGAGTCCATCCTGAGGTTTGAGCTCGTTGTTGATCTCGTTGACGACCGCCCGCAGGGCAGCCAACTGTTGCAGTCCTCTCAGCTGAAGAGCCGAGCAGTCACTGCCAGTGTGTAGTGGCAACAGTGCTGATACAACTGCAGAACTGGTGCCAGAACATGCTGAGGCCGCAGGGGGAGTGAGACAATTGAGAGTGAAGAGAGTGGCGAATAACAAAGCTTCTGGAACAGAGAAAATAAATTTGGTTAGTAAATTAATGTTTAGATCAGTGGATTTTAATTTGTTGGATGATTTTGATATCTATTTGTATGACAGATGGAGCACATGATTTAGACCTTACCATTCTAAAAGTTCTTTACATTAATGTGTATAAGGAAAGGGAGTACCGATGGCCGAGTGGTCTAAGACGTTGGACTTTGAGTCTGAGTTAGATATAGCGAAGGTTAAAATCCTGTTTGTGACCGTTGAACTTTTTATCAGACTGTATCGACTCTCCCCCTTATTCTCTTTGATAAGATCCTCGCACAGGCCAGTGGCCCAAGAAGACGGACAGAATAAGGCTTAAAAGGGCTTAAAAGGCTTCTCCGTTTTAATAAAAAAGGATATCTGTGTCCTCTGAATTCTTCATTGGAATCAGCCTTTTTGAACTCTCTAGGCCGCAAGCGAAACTTTTACTGTACAATAATTGTGTTCTTTTACCAGACTTTTCCCTAGACCATCATCGCAAATCAGAGGAAAAACCAGGGAACAAGCTATAATAATTTATAATAATAATCGAGTAATATTGATTACCGTCGTTCAATGACGTGCACGTTGCTAGAATCCTATTGCACATCAGAAGTCTAATATGCAATGTACAATATTGCATATTAGAAGATTCCATATATAGATTAGCCATCAAATAAAAAATAAATTCCCAAAATTCGTATACACTTTGTACATGTTATGCGATTATTGTATAACCATAATGGTGTAAGTTAGTATCTTCTAATTCTAAGATTTTCATTGGGTTCCTTGGTAGAGTAATTGTTTTGTTCAGTCTAGAGTGAAGATACGTTTATGAACTCTAGTAATTTTTATTTTCCCAATTGATATTGGATAAAACCATTTCACTTGCTCTAAAACTGTTTTCATATTTCTCATTGTATATTTCTAAGACGATTTATGAATTTCCCAAATTTTTTAAGAAGTTTTAGCCGAATTTAAGATATCTCTCATTTTGAAATATCAAAACTAAATAGAAAATAATGCATATAAAGCAGAAATTATTATTCTACTGAAAGGTCACCAATTCGCTAAAATATTATATTCAACAAATTAACCAAAAATAAAACACTAATACGATTTTACAAGGTGTAGAAATAAAACCTTGTATGCGGACGCAACAAATGGATGTCAACTAAGAAGGACGAAGCATTATCATGCTTGCATGCTGCTAAGCTTGTTAAAGAATTGAGAGCTACAGTTAGATACACTTCTGTGCTAGAAGAGAAATTATGGCTTCTGCTGGATTATGCATTTATTCGGCTTCCTGAGAGTTCATACAAGTTGTTATCTATTACGTAACACCTTTCTACGTCTACTAGAATTCTATCAGCATTCTAACTGTTAATGTTAATGCTATACATATTTCTGTGTTTATTTATGTTTATTGATTACCTTAAATCTGTACCCTTAAAACTATACAAAATTAATTAATTTGACTTAAGTTTTGTTTTTATAAATCACGACCTTCACCTAGCACAAGACTGTTAAGAGTGAGAGTGTGCTTCTCTATCCAAGAGTTTGATTTTCGGGGAGGTTCTACAAATTTACAGTGTTTGGAGAGTTTTTCCTTAAAAAGTTTAGTGTATTAAATAGAAATAGAAATAACTCCTTAGAAACTTTAAAGTTTATTTGAATTCACCATACACTCTTTAGAAATATATTTATTTATTTATTTACACAATGATCATGAAAAAAAAACAGAAACATATATGAAGCAGTCTCAGAGAATATTATTGATCATTTAAATAAAAGAGGCCGATATCCTTTTAATCCTTATTCTGCCCATCCTCATGACCCATTCGCCAGTGGAAATATTAGAATAAAGAGGAGAGACAGTTCAGTAAAAGGTTTAAGGTACTGATTAAAAATAAAACCTATATGATAGAGCATATATAACCTGTGCTATCCCCAACTCAGATACAAATTTCCACATGCCAGAAAAATGTTGTTTCGTTTTTTATTAATATTTACACATGCTTCATTGCCCATCTAGTTAATGCATTTATAAATCTCCTGATTCAAAAATTGTCGAAGGTTACTGTATATCCATAACAGATATGCAGTGCTTTGTTCATCATAATTTGCAGGAAACTGTTTTTTCTTTACGTAAACAAATCGGTTACTAATGCCTTGCTGTAGCAATTCTTTATAACTAAGTTAAGAAATTATGTATTTAAAGAGCCCTGTGTCATACATGTTGTTGTTAAGAAAATAAGAAATTATATAATAATCTTTTAATGACGCCACCACTGAATATTTTCCATACGTTTGGAAAATGAGCCGATTAGTGACGAAAACTTTAAGAATGTAAAAGATCGAGTGATCATGGTGAGAAAGAAGTACTTCCATTAGTAAATGGGTGTCGAAGGATCCATCTCGAAAAAATTTTTTTAAATGAACATAAAATGTACAATGTCAGTTATTAAAAAAGATTAAGTAAGGTTTTTTATTATCATTCCACATGCGTTCATCCTCAAATATCTCATATTCAAAAAATAAAACTATTCTATAAAATATTCTGTAAGGGATTGAGCAAGGGAGTGCACTGAAAAATTCATCTACGGTTATAAAATTGTGAAAAATCAATTAAAAGTTACTAATGAATCCATAAAAAACTATAAAGGAACAAAGTAGAAGAACGCGACACCACATGACAAGTAACAGGTTTCGCTGAGGTTCTATGCAACATTTCAAGTCTGCAGCTCATATCGTTCTCGAGATGGGTTGTTGATGGATAGATGGACTGATTATCATACAGAAAATAGTTGTTAACATCATCATCATCATCATCATCTAACGTTTCCGTTATCACGGGTCGTCGTACACAGCCTCCTCCACTATTGTCTGTCATTCCAGGTCTCCTCTTCCTCCACCTGCATTTTCTGTAGTCCCCTTCTCTCTATGTCTTTCCACACTTGGTCCTCCCATCTTCCTCTCGGTCATCCTCTTGGTCTTCTTCCTCTTTCCTCCTTCTCCAGTGTTATTCTAGGCACTATCATATCGTTCTCGAGATGGGTTGTGGATGGATAGATGGACTGACTATCATACAGAAAATAGTTGTTAACATCATCATCATCATCATCATCATCTGACGTTTCCGTTATCACGGGTCGTCGTACCAGCCTCCTCCACTATTGTCTGTCATTCCAGGTCTCCTCTTCCTCCACCTGCATTTTCTGTAGTCCCCTTCTCTCTATGTCTTTCCACATTTGATCCTCCCATCTTCCTCTCGGTCTTCCTCTTGGTCTTCTTCCTCTTTCCTCCTTCTCCAGTGCTATTCTAGGCACTATCATATCATTCTCGAGATGGGTTGTGGATGGATAGATGGACTGACTATCATACAGAAAATAGTTGTTAACATCATCATCATCATCATCATCATCATCATCTGACGTTTCCGTTATCACGGGTCGTCGTACCAGCCTCCTCCACTATTGTCTGTCATTCCAGGTCTCCTCTTCCTCCACCTGCATTTTATGTAGTCCCCTTCTCTCTATGTCTTTCCACACTTGATCCTCCCATCTTCCTCTCGGTCTTCCTCTTGGTCTTCTTCCTCTTTCCTCCTTCTCCAGTGCTATTCTAGGCACTATCATATCATTCCCGAGATGGGTTGTGGATGGATAGAAGGACTGACTATCATACAGAAAATAATTGTTAACATCTCCCCGACAAATAAAACATAATTTGTACCAACTTATCGAGTGAGCCAAATTCCAGGGTGGATCATTCCCGATCATAGACCATATTCTTGTCTATGTAGAAATGAAGTTTCTTGAAAAATTTAAAGTCTTCAGATGAAGTCTCTTTCAGGTTATCTTGCCTCATTTAATTTCTTCATTCATTTAGGTTTAATAGAAGTTTTCAAATAAAAAAGTTCCATTGCAGTTTTAGTAAGGAAGGCACTAAAAAAATAGTGTGCGCTGAAATCAAATCTCGTCATCAACTTTTAACGTTGTGTTGCCAACCTGTTTTTTTTTTTTTTTTTTTTTTTTTTTTATCGATCAATAAAAATGTACATTTTAAAATCACATATAATCAGATAAGCAGACTGCAAGCTGCAGAAATGAGATTTTTAAGAGGGATAGAGAAGACTACAAGAAGAGATAGAATAAGGAACGAAATAACCAGAGAAAGATTGAAGGTAGTTTCACTGCAAGAGACAATGGAAAGAAGAAGAATACAGTGGATGGGAGATAATAGAATGCCTAGAATAGCACTGGAGAAGGAGGAAAGAGGAAGAAGACCGAGAGGAAGATGGGAGGACCAAGTGTGGAAAGACATAGAGAGAATGGGACTACAGAAAATGCAGGTGGAGGAAAAGGAGACCTGGAATGACAGAAAAAAGTGGAGGAGGCTGTGTACGACGACCTGTGATAACGGAAACGTCAGATGATGATGATGATGATATAATTTTAACCAACTTATTTATATATTTATTTACTCTGATATTTTTTTCCCCATCATAGTTAAACCATAAGACCAAAGTAAAAATATTGGCGAACTCTCAGCCTAATGCACTATCATTGCACTCAGTCTTGCTAATATAGAAATAGAATTTTATGCAAAATTTAAAATTCATATGAAAGTTTGTTTTTGGGATATCGTGCAAATAGAGAGACATACAGAAATTATATTTTTCCAGCTTCATGAGTGATAGGCTCGGGCAATAATCTAATAAATTATGTAATAATTCATATGTTTTTTAAGTTTTACTGAAATTTTATTAGCTGTAAATATTTTTAAAGAGTCTTTTAAAGTTTACATTTGGAGTTAAGTAAAATATGTTCTATTTATTATCTTTTCTACTAAGCATTTCTTATAATATGATAATGTTGATGTAAAATTAAATTACAAGGTAATATTATAATAACATCATAATATTATTTACGGTAATAAAATCAAACTAAAATAAACAAAATTCAATGAAAAATTAAACTAGAATGATATTTATACAGTTTTGATATCGTGTTCTCTTAATCTAACTTTATTGCATTAGTTTTTTTTTTATTATAAGGTTCATCTAATTAAAATTTTTAACACTGTGATTATTGTCCCTAGCCTTTACATATGTAATTTTTAGTCATATTTATAATTTTCATTGTTTATAAAAAATTTAAGCTCACTATAAATGAACACAATACTTTTGCTCTTGTACTTTTTCAAATATAAACGTTGAAAAATTTCATATATATATATATATATATATATATATATATATATATATATATATCAAATTTAATAAATTTTAAATATAACTAATGCACTTATAACTTATCAAAGTTTATAACCTGACATTTTTATTACGAAAATTAATTATACTACCATAAAAAATTATTAAATACAACATTTTAATATGAACGTATGATATCTTATCTATTAAGCATATAAAAAGCTTCTTAGCAAATGGTTAATCATATAATTTATTATCTTATAAATCACATGAATGAATTGAATAACTTAACAATTTTAATCTGGGTTAAGTTACACGCAAACCAGCATGTAAGGGAAAGGAATATAGAATAAATCATTACCCCAATAACCAGGTTTATGTTTCAACATAAAATATGTTTTTATTCTTTTGAAACTAATAGTTTTAATTTTATTATTTCCTTATTGTAAAATATTAATATGTATTTACTTATTTTATATTTTAACTTCCATTCATTTATATGTGTTGTATTTAAAGTGCTTAAAACTTGAGTTTTGGCAACTCCGTTATTTATCATGTTTTATTAAATTTGCTAATCTAATGGGGAAAGAGGCGATATTACAGATCAATAGTTTTTTTTTAATTTCCTACATTTATAAATAAGCTATGTGAATAATTATATATTTTTAATTATTTAATAATTTTTATTTTTAATTTGAATAATTGTTTGTGGAAATGGAATGGTTAAAACTGGATTTAGATTTCGACTGTCCAAATACTGAAGAATTTAAATGGAAGTTTCCGTAAGACTACACGAGTACATGAACGTGTACTTACGGAAGTGGTTGTTACGTTTCATGTTGAGGATGGTGAGGATCTGTTGAGGTCTGCGAGGACAAGGGCAGTTATAAACTCAACACCGCCGCCCGGCTAACAGCATTAGAACCTCTCTCGTCATTGGCCTATGTAGGGTTTACATAAGAGTCTGCCCCCAACAACATGCAATAGCCTTAGCCGATTATGTTCCCACCTGTTATGCACCCTGTTCTGTTTTCCTGAGAGTTCACTTTGTTTCTTTCGCAAGCGATCTTAAACAACAAATTGCTTCCGACCCAATAACTTGAAGAGCATGAGCCTATTACTCATTAGGAGCCGACATATGTTTATAGGAGCCCCCTCAAGTCCTTCCATTTCTTGAAGTAGACTTAAATGATCAGGACTTATAACTTTTGAGATGAAAAAAGCGATTAAATTCATTATTTGAAGTTTGTTTTGGCTATGAAATATTGTGAAGAAAGATTTTCCCGGACATTTGCCATTGTTCAGTGAAAAAAAGCAGCAACACTACGTTTTGAGGTCTGCAATCTGATTATGCTCTTGTATGATTTATTTATTTAATCCTAGATTGTAGCTATGTGTTAGGTTAGCTATTCACCTGAGGAAGAGATCAGATTCACGATCTCGAAACGTAGTGTTACTGATTTTTTAAATCACTGAACGATGGCGAATGTCCAAAAAAATCATGTTTCATTTATGGATTAGCTGTTGATCTATTCTTAAGGGCCATTTCTTGTGGGATTACTTACATTTTTAATTCCATTAAAACGTTTCTAAGGCCAGCTGGTCTCTTTTATAACTTTTTCTCGGGTTTTTTCCGTTTGCATCCGTTACTTGTGTGGTCTGTAGAAACCCCCAATCTGTAGAAGATACAGGACTACGGAATTAGTGTCTTTACTTTGAGTGACAGTGGACAAGAAAATTTAAATTCCTGCAGGAAACGTTAGCTCCAAAAACTTTTGGATAGTTTTGAACTTAGATTAAATGTAAATGATCACTTCCGCCAACATCCTGCATGTTCTTTGCTTCAGTTGTAATTCCAGGCGGAATTATGGTCAATTAGTCTATAGAACAGAATAGAATACTTCATTGTTCATGGACATTGACATGCCTGGAGCATAGTCATAATGTGTAAAGATAGTACTAAAAACTACCATTAACACAATTATTAAAATTGTGAAAAAGTTAAATTATAAAATTCAACAGTCATAGAAAGTAGTCCAACATGGTTTTAAAATAAATATTGTTGGGGCAATTCTTTATGGTGTCAGGTTAATTAAATAGTTTTGATCCCAAATAATATAGTAACGACTTTTAGAAGAGCTCTAACCTAAGTTTAGGAACTATGCAACTGCTTTTGTTTCTTGTATTATACTGGTGGTAATATTAAGGAAATAGGCTTTTATTATTGAAAACAATAACAGAAAAAGGGAGATTAAAGCTAAGATTCCCTTTTGACGAAGACGTTCTCTATAATTTTATCTACCTCTGAGGCCACAGATGTTATGAGTCTCGGCGCCCTTTTTCGAAGCACAAAATCTCTCGCCAAAGAGGATTCAGAAGCCCCCCCCCCACAACTTAACTCCACAGCTGAGAACAGTGTAACAATGTAAACAATATCAATTTTCAACGTTTCTTTCTTATGATATTAGATAGATACAATACAGCGCTCTGGTGTGTTTAGTGCAAACCTTATCAATTTGACAGTTCCATTTCAGGACAGAATTAGCTTTAACACCCAAGAATAAGACAATTTGAATGTATTGTTGTAAGATCTGGCCAAAAAGATAGGTAATATGCAAGAAAATAGCCAGGAAAACATTGGGGGGAATTGGGTATTCAGACAACTGAATTATTTCTATAGTAAACAGGGAGTAAAGGCCCCATATTTTGTTCCTTAAAAAGTTCTTGACCCGTTTATTTGTTGAGAACGATCTTATAGCAGTAATTGTCAAGAATATTGAACTATTTAAATAATAATAATCGTTTACTAAAAAAAGTAATTGAAAAAAATGAAAATTTAGAGGGGGGGGGCAGTCCGGATCACTTGGACCCTTTTCGCTGGCTATGTCCTTGGAAATATAATATAGATGCAATTTAAATAGAAATTCCCGAGGCATTTAGATTGTTATCAATCCCACATTCCAAGAACTGTCTACAACTGAGATTACTTTGTGTCTTGGATCCATATGTTCTACGATATTGCCTCTAAAAGCCACCAATTAATATCAACTTGTCTATAAAACGTGGCTACGGTGAGAAGGGTTGATTCCATGTGAATGTTGAGCTTAGCTCCAGATCACCCTTCTCTTGTGCTTCGTCCGAAATAAGACGAAATTGTGCACCTGATGAGATAATGGGAATACGTTCTCACCTGGATTATACAATATTTTTATATTTTGTAGTCTAGTTGTCTCTGATGTCGAAGAGTTCGTTTGAGCCTCTCCGTCGCCGACTCTTTTGCATCTCTTCAGACGAACATGATTCCCGATTTCAGGAAACTAGTCTGTGACAATGTCAGATGGCGCTGTGCCACCATGGAAAGACCAATGCAAGAATATTCGCTAACCTAAATCCCATGGAGTGACATTCACCATCATCGAACTTAGTGTTCTACATATAGAAATGAAGCTTGATGCAGGTCAGTTCGTTTCAAAATATCGTGCGTACAGACAGACAGATAAATGAAAACTTTCCGACCCATTCAGTGATAGGCTTCGGGGTAACTCTCAGACAATAAAATGAGCGGATCTAGAAGAATCCACATAATTTATTGCATCTTTAGAATAAACTGAAGACTTGCAGTTTTGCATGAGTATTCATTTCTACAAAGGACACGTCGAGTTCAATGATGATACATGTCAAATCCAGGGATTTGGCTGAGCGTTATCGAATGTGTGTTTTTTTTTAAGGAGAAGCCGATCCCCTTTAAGCCTTATTCTGCCCGTCCTCATGGACCACTGGCTTGTGCGAGAATCTTATCAAACAGACTAAGGGGGAAAGTCGATACAGTACAAGGTCGAGGGTACTGATAAAAAGTGCAAGGGTCATAGCCAGGATTCGAACCTGCGATATCTCTAACTTAAACTCAAAGTCCAACGTCTTAGACCGTTCTGCCATCGGCACTCCCAAAGTTTACATTTGCCTCATGGTTAACCATGATGTGAACGAGGAAATAAGAGAATAAAAAAGTTTTTGAACAAATTGAGTAAAATCACATTACGATGTAATACGTTCTATCATAATTCACGTATCCAGACTATCAGAATAAAAGGAGCTACAGGCATGTAATTTTCACACAACCTCAGAGAAGCCTGTTTCACAACACCTCATGAGGTTTACCTTGCTATTACTTATGATTAGGAGCTTCTATCATATGTGCTTAGAAGACACAAAAACATTTAGGGGCAACATTTTAATCGTAAAATGTACTTCGTTAAAATCAACAGATTGATAAAAGACCAAAATAAAAAAATTAAAATTCTCAGGCACTTCACAAGGCCCAGCAAACATAACGCACTAATATTACGTCACATTCGGTAAATTACTGCTTCTAAATCACTGTTAACTGGTTTCCAAAGAGACTCATTTGTGTTATGGTTTTTTTTGTTTTTACTGAAGCTAGTTGAGGGGAATATTGATTTGTAGAATTATCGTTTCTTAGGTTTTGTTGGCACCGAGTAACAAAGGAGCTATTGTGTGATTCCTAGGTGTGAAATTCGCCAGCTAATAGTCTGCTAAATATAGAAATGCACACATGTACAATGCATTTTCAAGTTTTAAAAATACATTGTTACATGAAACTGTGTTCAAATATGACAGTGTTTCACAAATGAGAATCGTTATAAAAGGTTTTATAACGCCTTTGGTCAGAATATTGCACACACAATGTTATTTCATTATTTTGCTTACGAACCGAATAGAACAAGAAAAAGTTTCAAGCGTAAAACTATGGAAGTGTATTGTAAATTTGTTTTTTTTGAGACCTAAAATATGTTGTTTAGTCCTCATTGAGTATGTCAATAAAAATGTTTGTTAGTGCAAAATATTTCATTGATTATAATATTTTATACTCACAGAAGTATGTTTTTGGGCATGAGACTATAAGTAAATATAATGATAAATTATCTTATAGTGCACTTACAAAATTATGGTCTAGAAGCTGAGTACCATATCGCACAACCTCTTTTTTGAAAGAAGGATATTTTCTAAAATAGAAATTGAACATCGGCCATGCCACTGTGGGGGTCGAAATGGGAGGGTCTTGAAAGGGTTAAAAGTATGAAACAATATTTTTTCATACGTTATATTTCTCCTAGCTTAATACTATTAGAACCGATCATCAGGCACATAAATATTAGTCACATCACCTTCAGATAACTAGGTAAAAAGAAAGTAGTCACTATATGGGATATGCTTAGCTAATGCTGCTTTGTGTGGCTGATGGTTGGTTTTAGTGACTTAATGTAAGAAACATATGACTAAGAAATAAAATACAATTTCATATTTTTAACCCTGTTGATGCCCTGCCATGCCAATATCCACCAAACTAGCGCGGTCGACGATCGATGTCTTTCCAGGGAAAGTTTCCCTTTCGATTTAAAGAAAGACTAGGGTTGCGTGTCATTGCAGTGATATTGGCTCTCGATTGTTTTATTAGTACAAAAGATGAAAAAGTTTCGCTGACGTTTAATGCAAAATTGAGTCTACATTTTATTACTGAGAGATCTTTTGACCTTTGGACATCCTCTGGCAAACAAAAGAGAAATTGAGTGAGCCTGCTGAGTGATAGGCTTCGACCAAATTCCACGGTTGGACTTGCTCAATCATAGAACCCAATCTTGCATAAAAAATTAAAGTAGAAAAGGTTATCAAATATTTTATTCTATAGATGAATCTTTCTCGATATATCTTGCAATATAATACATTCACCTTATTGTTCATTAAATTGAATTAGATATCAGTATTTAAATATTAAAGGTCTACACACTGAAGTCAAGATAAAATGATGTTGTACACGATGGGGTAGTTAGGCTGGACGTGTTAAATGTCACGTATTAAAATCTCTTATGATGTTTGATCCTATGATCTCTTTGATAATTTTATGTGTGCACCTCGTAATACAAATTATGGGTAATAAGCATACAGTTCCCAAATAAATACAGTATTTACGCTTGATAATGAATTCTTTGACTTCGAAAGCAGCACTTCACAAAATGTAAATTTATATAGGAACTGTGTACTTATTGTGAAATTCAAATCAGAAAAGAGTTGCTGCAAGAATAAGGCTCAAACAGTTTGTTCTTCAAGTATAAGACAAACCTTAAGGACATCCAATGCCTACAGATCCAAACAGACGCAGGCACAACAGATGAAGACATCAAACCAGTCGTGGACGACACAAAAAACATGTTCCGAGAGAGAAGGCTGATTTGCTGCAGAAGATTTATACCTTTTGATATTAGTATTCTGAATTTAAAGCTTCTACGAGTCGCTACACCATGCGTGCAGCTAATGCCTCAGTAATAAAGTTGTTACTTTTCACCTATTTACCTATTGACTTGGAGGAACCATGTGGACAGTGTTTGTGCGAGACTATCAAGTAATATCTAAAGGTCTTGCCGAATACAGTTCATATAAAATAATGAAGACTGTATATTACGGTTTGGTCCATCCACATTATTATCCTACGGTATTATATTGCGGGGTGGCTGTTCAAATAGCGACTTCCACAGACTGTTTATCTTGCAGAAGAGAGCTATCAGAACTATTGCTAAATTAAAGTTTAGAGAGTCGTGTAGGAATTCATTTATGGAGTTAACAATATTAACATTACTATGTTTGTATATACTGGAAACTACTGTACATTGTCGGTTTAAGAGCCAAATGGTTCGAGGTCGGGACATTCACAACTACGATACAAGGTATCGTGAAAATCTCAGATCTGCTTAGCATAGATTGAGAAGATACGAGCAACTTCCTCCTCAAGCCGACATAAGGTTTCTAATTGGGCTCACTGAAGAAATAAAATCAATAAATGAGGCTCAAAAGTTCATTGCGACACTTTTTAGTGTCTCATTCATTTTATACAGTTCGTGAATTCATTAACCATCTCACTAGCTTGAATATGCGATAGTACAGGGGCGTTGACATCCAAAGTTATTTTTTACTCGTATTATATATTAATATTACTGCTTGTCAACTGTTATTGTTAACTAACTAGGATATTTTAAAAATTAAATCGTTGGTATTAAGACATTTTATTGTTTTAATGTATATAAAATTATTATTATGTGACGCATGCTATGCAATGTTAACATTGTTTCTGGCAATAAAGGTATATTGTATTGTATTGATTGGTTTAACTCTGATCTCATCCTTTTGCCCAACATGGCACACCAGGAGATACATAATCGCCATTTATGATGATATGTATTGCAACAATATGTAGAATTGTTATTTGTTTATTTTCATTTGTAATTTCTTATGCTATTATCAGTTTTAATAAAAAGAAAATAATACAACAGACAAAATTTCACGTAACAGGTTTCGCTGAGGTTGTATTCAATTCTATAATTTGTAGCTCATTTCATTTACACGTATTACTATTCAACATTCTATTCATATGTTCATACAATACTCAGGTCTGCAGTGCCAATTCGTTTTCGAGATATCGAGTGGAAGACAGGCAAAAGTGAAATTTCCAGCCCCACGAGTGATCGACTTCGTTAACGCTCAGCCAAAAATATTGTACTAACAAGAAAACACTCAGACCTCTTAATTAGAGGCGTGCTTACTAGTAAGTTGCATACATTTATGAAACACTGTATAGTATTTTCGTTTTATACTGATACGAACAAGTGTTTTTTTTTTTTTTTTTTTTTTTTTTTTTAATAATCACAACGTGTTTACAGTTATAAGATACTTGTATTCGAGAAGCATATTTATACAAAACAACGGACTAGCTTAGTGTCCAACCTCGCGTTGGACAAAGAAGCCTTTCTCTCTTGTGTAAGTGAAGCCCCAACGTAATGTTTATCGCTTTACGTGCTACAATCTCGGCCCTTATGACCCTTCAAGGCCAACCACCTGTTAATTTTGGCTAACGCGCAGTTATTAAGTAATCAGCAAACGTAGCACCAGCACTTTAAGTCTGGAAACTGAAATTACTATCTTATGATCCGCTCTTCCAATGGTCACTCTGGGAAGCAGATGTGAAATATAAACTAACTTGAAAATATAAAAATAATTACCATTTTGGTTTAATTAATGTAATTGAATAAACTGTACAATGGAGGATCAAAGAATGCGACACGGAACGTAACGAGAGAGGTAGGAGACAGACGGACATACAGACATATGGACAGTACTTTTTAATTTTAAACCTAAAAGTCAATAGGACTCTTCTTTGGACCAAGAGGAACCTATATATCAAGTTTCAAATCTATAGAACCTTTCTATCCGTAGGTGTCGCACAAACGATCAGACAGAAAATCAGTCAGACGGTCTATTCTCTCCATCTCTTATACTTTCAGACTTCAAAATGAATAGGATTCTTCTTTGGACCAAGAGGAACCTATATATCAAGTTTAAAATCTCTAGAACCTTTCTATCCGTAGGTATCGCACAAACGATCAGACGGAAAATCAGTCAGACGGTCTATTCTCTCCATCTCTTATACTTTCAGACTTCAAAATGAATAGGATTCTTCTTTGGACCAAGAGGAACCTATATATCAAGTTTAAAATTTCTAGAACCTTTCTATGAGTAGGTATCGCACAGACGGTCAGACGGAAAGACAGTCAGATGGTTTAATCTCTAACTTTCTGAACCTAATATCAGAAGGCTTCTTCCTTGGACTAATAGAAATCTATTGCTAAGTCTGTAAGACCTCTCTATCGACAGTTATGGCACAAACGGCTTGACAATGACACGATTTCAATACGGCCCTGCCCAAGAACGTAGCAAGAAAAAGACTTTTGGGGTTAAGACAAGTGATATTTTCCCGTAGTATAAAGAAAGTAAGACCCCATTTTGTTCCTTAAAAAGTTCTTGTCCCATTTCTATGTTAAGAACGATTATTCAGCAGTACATGTCAGTAATGCTGAATTATTAAAATAATAATAATAATAATTTTATTCCATCAATAATTTACAAAGTATAATTCACAATAACTTTTTCGGAATTTACTGACCACTATTACCAGTAGTGTGGCCAGTGATATAATCTAATAATAATATTAATACACTTAATCTAGAGTCCAGCAACTTAAGTAGTTATTTAAAATCGAGCCTCCAATTGTAGTGTTTTATTTTTATTTTATTTATTTTTTAATACTACTGACGTGAACCAGAGCTGATAGGTTTCTATGAATATCCAAATATTGTTGAATAACGCCGGCCAGCAGTGATTTTATTTTCATTGGTTGTCCAACCTGCTCAGAGAGCAAAGTTCAGTTTCGCTCTCAGACAGAGGTTTGTCCAAATTGTGCCTGATTCAGTCATGCATTAGCCGGCGTCACTCTGGATACTCAGTGACATAATTCATCAGAAATAAATACTAAACTATCCTTTTACAATTTACTATCCTATCCATATTGTGTTTTTCCTATATTTTGTTTAAACTGTCACAAGTGGCTGTGTTGTGAAAATTAATAGTTGTGATTGTGTGGTAATTAATACAAGTGATACAAGTATTGTGTTGTGTGTAACTAACCTCTATCTGGGTAAGCTAATCCAGTTATAACTTTTCCTTCCTTCTTGTTACTGAGTGCACTAACTTATTTTACTGTAGAACATAATATACAATATAAATGTCGGTATTCATGACGTTAATAACTCAACACATAATAACAGCAATTAAACTACTAGTAACACATCAATAATAATAATAAAATCTTAACAATAACAATAACATATTAGCAATAACAATAACATTTTAACAATAACCGTACCAAAACAACAATATATCACTCAACACATGTAACAAATAAATAATGAAATAACAAATATATAACTTTTCCTTCCTTCTTGTTACTGAGTGCACTAACTCATCTTACTGTAGATCATATACAATATATACATATATATATATATATATATATATATATATATATATATATATACACACACACATATACATGTCGGTATTCATTATATCAATAACTCAACACAGAATAGCAACAATTAAACTAATAATGACACATCAATAACAGTAATAAAATCTTAACAATAACAATTACATTTTAACAATAACCGTACCAAATCAACAATATATCATTTAACACATGTAACAATAAATAATTAAATAAGAAATATATAAATATAATAATATGTAAATATACAAATTCAATTTCATGCTAAACTAACTGAACTACATTCTATCTGAGGACATAATTTAAAAAATTAACATCTTCCTGCAATAAAAGCCAGTTGAACAGTTTAGCACAATTTGCTTTAAATGAATTACAAGTCCTACAAGAAATTGGTATTTGTTTAAAATATTTAGGTGCAAGGTATTGGAAGGAATGCCTAAACATTTCTTTTTTCACTTTAGGAATTCTTATTGTACCATGTTGTACATTATGGGTAGAGTAAAACAAATTTTGGTTTCCATTATTCCCGCTTCTAATGAAGAAGGTTCTTAACACCTTGTATACAAACAGATGTTGAATCGGTAATATTTTTAAATCAACGTAAAGTGGAAATGAACTGTCAGTTTTTTTGTCTACTTAAAATTATTCTGAGGAAGTAGTTTTGCGTAACTCTTAATTTTTCAATTAGATATTTAAACGTCCCACCCCAACAATTTATTCCATACTGCATCCGTGAATGGATTAGTGCATAATATAATGTTCTTAATAGTTCTTTATCACAACAGTTTTTCAAAAAATAGAACTTTCTTATTGACATGCGTAATTTCTTATGAAGGTCGTTTATATGGTTTTCCCATGTTAACCTACTATCAAAGACTATACCCAAATATTTAATGTTATTGACCTTTTCTATATGTTGACAGTTGCAATCAATATAACTACAATTATAATCATGAAATTTTAAAGTGAACGGAATGTTGTAATCTGAAAGGCTAAAATTAATATACTTTGTTTTGTCAACATTAACTATCATTCTGTTAGCTTCACACCAATTTTGTAATTTTGCGATATCATGATCCATAATATCTCCCAAACAATTTACATCAGAATGAGAGTAAAATAACGCCAAATCATCAGCAAATGCAAATACTTTTCCTTTAAAATTAGTTTGTAATAAATCATTTATAAAAATTAAGAATAAAGTCGCAGAGATAACGGAACCCTGGGGCACTCCTGTCCTAATTATCGAGGGAGTACTAAGGTGGTTACCTATTCTCACTTGTTGCTTTCTCCCAGTTAAGTAGCTATTGAACCGGCTTAAGGCGGAACCCCTGATACCGGCTGACTCAAGTTTATTTAGGAGTATTTTGTGATTTACCAGGTCAAAAGCCTTTTTAAAGTCAACAAAAATACCAGATGTCAATTTACTATTGTTTAAGCTACCGTATATCAAGTTAGTTACGTCAATGAGAGCGTCCTCTGTTGATTTCCCCTTTGTAAACCCAAACTGGTATGTACTGAAAAATCTTCTATTATTGAGAAAAGAGAATAGACGAATTATTACAATCTTTTCAATAATTTTAGAGAAAACTGAAAGAAGGCTTATCGGTCTTAAATTGTCTAATTTTATTGAATTTGTTTTTTTAAGAATTGGTACTACAATGCTCTGTTTGAGGTTTTCAGGAAAAACTCCATTTTGGAAGCTCAAATTGATTATGTATACCAATGCAGGAGCAATCAAATCGATGACATTTCTAATCAATTCTACAAATAATAATTGTTTACATAAAAGGAATTGGAAATTTGGGGGATCCGGACCCCTTGGACCCCCTCGCTAGCTACGTCCTTGGCCCTATTGGGTAATTAATAATAGGTGACAGTGTTTCAAAGTGGACTTATCTTGAGGAGTCTTCATGTTGGAAGGATAATAAATGTGAAGACCCACACAATTTCTCCTGCATCTCCTTGTGTCCTTCGTCGAGAACCCAGTGATGACGGCTTGCTCCCTATCATGTCTTTCTTTTGGTTTGCCCTTTTAGGGTTGAAAAGCTGGAGGTCAGAATCCCTCTTTGGCTTTATTTCTGGCTATGTAATTGTGGCAGATAATCGTGAACCATGTGACGCGTAATATCTGGACCATGAAAGGGAAATTTGAGTTTCCGTTGCCAACAAAAAGGAGCAAAACTTCGTGAACATTTATTTTTAGTTCACATATTCCCAGCTTGTATGGAGAGTTTCTAACTAGTTTCTGAGGATTGATTGTGACTGACTGAAATTATTTTGTTGCCGTCTGTTATGCTAGTGTCTTAGTTACGGGAGACTTGAATAATGACCTACAAACGTCGAACTGTGAGTAAAATCACTAACTGACCATTGTGTTCAACTGCTGCATTATAACTAATGCCCATTCTCCAGAGACTACACTCGATATGGCTTACCACACTACGTCTATTACTTATTAATTGCTTTCTTAATTCGCAGGGGATTCCATGCTGAAATCAGCAATTTTACACTCCTTATCCAAAGAAAGCTTTGTATTCCAGAGAAAAACAATGCCCTTATGTTCTCTTTAAGTTGTAACTTTATTCCACGCCTACTTTTGTTTTAAAACTATATTATTTTGGTCTTATTTAAACATTTCTGGTTACTTTTAGATGGTCATCCATAAAGTTTCAGTATATTATTACTGTATATTAGATCATGTATAGCCTATTCATAAGTACAATTCTTTGTTTTTCAATTCTTTCACAGCGTTTAATAATAGTCTTCATTGTTTTGAATTTCAAATTTCTCATAGACCAAAAGACTCTATTCTAAAAAACAATAAAATCACACTGAAACTAAAAGCTCAAAGCGTGATCCGACGGCCAGGCCTAGTATTATTGGTTTTAGACATTCAACACAGTCAAACATTTAGGTTGGCACTATTTTTATAATAAAAAAACTTCAGAAAAATTAAATTTTATTTACGAAAGGAATTGGGATCCAGAGATAAAACTGATCTATCTATTTTGGAAGCGCCTAGAGCAAGGAGTAATGAAAACCAACAAACAGTTTTGTAACAATATAAATTGCTAGAATGAGTATATGGGACATTTAAATCTCTTTTTTTAAGTTTTTGCTTCCGTATGCTGGTATAATAATGATACTAATCAATATTCCAAGCATTGAAATGTTAGGAAACAGAAGTTTTGCTTCTTGCACGTCAATAATAATTGACAGTATCTTACTACCATCAGTTGTAGCCTGAAATTGTTTATCTAATCTTCGCGAATAGATCTTGTGGTTTCCTGTAGTCAACTCATTAATGCACTTTCACATATCCTGTTGTTGCGGGCCGTATCTCCGCATGTGCCGCAGAGATAGATGGGCGAGCTGATTACACTTAACAAACAAAACGCGCCCTCAATAAACAACTAATTTCATGTACTGACGCCTTGAGAATGGACACGTGAATTTCGTGGTGGCGGAACGATGGAACGGACCGATTTTACTGATCCAGACATGTGTTTCTTCATTTCCCGTTGTACGGTCTTCCTGCTGCGAGTCTGGTGATAAGATAAAAAAAGGTGGCGCCATCTTACATATAATCCAGTTCTTCTCCTAATGTCTTTTTTTACTACATCCTTAACCTCCCCAGACAGTGACCATATAAAGGTTTTAATAGTACAACATTGCGGGAATAAATTGTGAACAGGATAATAGTTCTAGATTCAGACTCAGTATGGTACAGAGATAGTATTTGCACATAGCTTGGTTGATTTCGTTATTGAGTCTTAACCAGTATTTTGAATCAAGACGGTGGTCATTTGAATTTGACAAATATTTTACCTAGGGTGTTTCGTAATAAAAATAAAATTACACTATTCTTTACATTGTCAAGCAATTTCTAGCAACGTTTATTGTTACTTATTTTTCGATGATTATTATGCTTTCAAGATGGTGGTTGTTAAGTATCCAATTTAACTAATAAAAGGAAACTGAAAACGAGCTTTGGCCCTCTGAGGCCCTAGTATTTTCGAAAAGAAACATTTATGCGCATTTTAAATGTTAGTTTTGTACATTTACTTGTAGGACAATATCAATTTTAAGTTTGCTATTTAATTTGCCAATTTTGTTTAAACATATAATGTGCATAATATTTAAAAGTGGTTCTTTGTGAAAATAGTAAAAATTTCTACAAATGAATATATTTACACATGACCTGATTAATAGTATCCTAGTAACTAAATGAACGCTAAGATTTTTGCAAAGAAAATGCACGTAACAATTTTTGTTTTGCAAGATTTCAAGATTATTAAGTTTCGAAACGTTTGAAAGTGTTAAGATTATACAGAATTACTATGTCAACATAAAGAGTTGCTGCCACATCAGTATTGTGCAATTAAAATCTAACCTAATAGATTTAACATATAGAGATGACAGCCTCATGTGAGATCTACATTCCTTCAGACTAAGCTGGACGGAATATTTTTAATTACTATGCTCCGAGCTCATGTTGATAATTGATAATTGAGATTCTTATTTGCATTTAACTCGTCATCGAGGACAACGCAATTCAAATTTACTTTATATTATTTATTATCAAAAAACATACTCTTGATTTTATGATGAGAAAATCGTAGTAATATTACGACAGAAGTAAACAAACAGTTAGTTATAATCACTAAATGAAAAAGAGGACATTTAATTTTATAATCGGAGTATAGGAAATACATTAACGAATGATAACGATTACAAACATTTTCTATGCTGATTGGATAAAAACTTGTATAAATAAATTCGGAAATAACAACCACAATCAAGATAATAACTATTTGCACACTAGTAGCATTGTAATATCAGCAAGTAAATATTGATAAGATAACGGTCCGATAAAATACCAGCGCACCTGGAGCGATGATTCATTATAAAACGAAACTTTGTCAATTTTTGCAACTAAAATTAATTAAATATTCGGTTTAATATTTAGTTTGACAACTATAAACAGAACGCATTTAAACTACTGTAATTAATTTTCTAATCTGGAAACAGAAATTTTACGTTCTTTACTAAAACGCCTTTACCTTGTCATCAAAGTTATTTTTTAATGAACTTGAAAATACAAAAGTTGGGAAACCAACCGAAATATAGAACTTAAGTAAATTCAAAGTGGCGTCCTATTAATAATTTGTTGAAACGACACTCAAACGATATGCAGTACGATTGAACTATAATTGCCCACTATTTCAACTAGTTCGATCCTAAACCAAAATTTCATGTAAAAAGATTTCCCGCATATCCTGAAGGTAGGTACGGTTTACTTTGAGATTCCAGTCCCACATCTGTTTTAAATTAAAATTAAACTTGGAGATAAATTGGATTTTAATGAAAATATATTCCAATGAATATTAAGAAGGCTGTTTTTATGTACATAGATTCATCGAGTACTTTTTACGCTCATAGTGTTTTAGACAGTTATATGTCTTAAGTATGGTGTCTACCTACAAAATAACGATGTCCCCGGAAACTTGTTAAAGACGAAAGTATCGTGTTTAAAAAATTATGCACCTTATTTGTTTTAAATTAAGTCTAATTTTTAATAACGTTACAATTCCAACCGTAATGAATGAAAACGTCAGCGTCGGCTTGTGCAACTTCCTCGTAATATTAAAGGAGTGAATTAAAACGTCTAATCTACGTAATGGATGGAACTTCATGTCGTATTTTTTACTGTTTTGTATTATTTTTTTGTTTATTTTTGTTTTTTTACTTTTGACTACATTGTTAATGACTGTATAATGCATTCCAAACTGCCCATTCACAAATCCCTGTACTATAATAACAAACCTATCGATATATTGGTCAATAAGCGAGTAAACATTGACACTAAGAACGTCTTATACATATAAATACTGTATAAATATTGTTGTAAATTGTGTGAGCACTCCTTGTACAAAATTGATTGTGCTACATCAATATGAAACCAAAACGTATAGTAAATAGTTAATAACTTTCAAAATTTAGAACAAATTGTAAAAAGGTTTTGGAATTTATTTTTAATTTTGAGTTTATTTAATCCATAGAAACGTTAAAGAAATGTATGCTTAATATTGTTCTATGTCTAAACATTATAATATGTACAAAATTAAAAATTGACACGGGAAGTAATAAAGTTGTAAACAGTTATTTTTTAACATAATTTTTATGTTAAACATGTTTTTTTTTATTATACGATACGAACGTTCTAACAGTAGGACGTTGGCGCTCAAATGGTTAAAAATGAGTGTATCTGAAATTGATTGATTTCTACACTTAACCTGTTAGAAAAGAAATTTCAAGATTACAGTATAGAACTGTGACTATAATAAGGTGCCAATAAAGAATCAAATCCCCAGAAAAAAAATGCAAACTGTATATTATGTGCATTTTATATTACTGTACACAACTATATAAAGGTCTTGAAGTGATTTAATTTACGATAAAAACGCTTTTAAGATAATTATACTAAGGTAAATTCTGTTACCAGATTAAATTTGTATGGTACAGCTCACAGATTGTTCATTCACAGAAAACTTTAAATTTGAAGCCATTTAACAAAGTCAATATAAGTTGAAGGAGAACACAATGAGCATTCATGTGTTACGGAAATAAACATGTCTTTCTTTAACTCGTATGTTACAAAAATAAAGACACAGCCTATTTAATAAATCGTTGCTTTACAAGCAATGCCACTGTTTTAGAACAATAATCACTAATTGAAATAGTTATTGTAAGTAGAGAAATCCCATTATCGTTTTTAGATTCCTTATCAAACGTTATTTTAACAATTCTTAAATATACCTGTTGATAAAATAAATATATTTCAATTTCACGTTCATTGATAATATTCAGTTTGCGTCAACTAAAGTGTCTTACATGTGTATAAGGAGACATATATCATACTTCACCATACTTATTAAATTACGATTGTGAGTTTTTTGGAGAATAAAATATTCCCCTCACCTTTTCAAAGGGATTAGAAGGGGCTAACCTTAAATTTTAAAATCGGAACCCCTATCTTGTGACATGTCTTTTTGAAGGTATATTTAATAGAAACACAATGACATGAATAACACATCTCTTTGGCGATCAAAGAAAAAGTTATGGGCAACCACTTACATTTTAGGTTGTAAATTAAGTCCTGATACGCCATGCGACGTATATAAACTCGTATTATTTTATTAGCGTTGCAATAATAATTCTTACCAAATAATAGATCCTATTAAAACATTAGGAATAAGCTCTGTTATACAATATAATCAATGATATTATTGGACTGATCAAGATTTACGTATAAAAGTACACAAGTGTCTGCTACGGTCACTTAACTCTAAGCACGATCTTCACAATAAGTGTACACCATCTGTGTTTCTGAGAAGAATTTTAGTTATGGTAGAAGGCGATCCCAAAGAAAAGGCAAAACTTCGCCCAAGGTCTGGTTTTATGTTCGCCGTGAGTTAATTAGTACAAGGTGAACTTCGGTGAAAATTTTTGCGGAAACCTAAACACTGATTTAAATACTGACTTTAAATGTAATCTGGCTTATACCAAGCACACATTTTATAATAACCACAGACAAATAAATAAAAAAAAAAATGCATATATATGATTCTATCTTACAAAATACTAGCTGTTACTCATGGCTTGGTCCGAGGTTTTTAAAATCCGAGGTCTTAGCCTACTTTATCAGAGCACTTATGATGAAATATGATGTTTTTCAAAGTTGGTAGGCATACGATCAGGTTCATATAATTAATTTAGGTATTCATGGTTAGACGATCAGAGATTTAGGAACTCCCTTATATAAATGATGGCGTGTATAGGAGTATTTCGGTTCAAATTAATTATATTTCTGATACCACAACTGAGTTTGCCTCGTTTTCATCCTACATACTTAGGACTGAAGAACCTACTTCCCTCAAAAAGTATCTAGTTCCGGGCGTTTCAATTTACACATAGTCTCATGTATTTACTGTGCTACATTTGCCTTATTTATAAAATTATAATATACATAAGAAGCCTACTTCTGTCAAAAAGTATCTAGTTCCGGGCGTTTCAATTTACACATAGTCTCATGTATTTACTGTGCTACATTTGCCTTATTTATAAAATTATAATATACATAAGAAGCCTACTTCTGTCAAAAAGTATCTAGTTCCGGGCGTTTCAATTTACACATAGTCTCATGTATTTACTGTGCTACATTTGCCTTATTTATAAAATTATAATATACATAAGAAGCCTACTTCTGTCAAAAAGTATCTAGTTCCGGGCGTTTCAATTTACACATAGTCTCATGTATTTACTGTGCTACATTTGCCTTATTTATAAAATTATAATATACATAAGAAGCCTACTTCTGTCAAAAAGTATCTAGTTCCGGGCGTTTCAATTTACACATAGTCTCATGTATTTACTGTGCTACATTTGCCTTATTTATAAAATTATAATATACATAAGAAGCCTACTTCTGTCAAAAAGTATCTAGTTCCGGGCGTTTCAATTTACACATAGTCTCATGTATTTACTGTGCTACATTTGCCTTATTTATAAAATTATAATATACATAAGAAGCCTACTTCTGTCAAAAAGTATCTAGTTTCCGGGCGTTTCAATTTACACATAGTCTCATGTATTTACTGTGCTACATTTGCCTTATTTATAAAATTATAATATACATAAGAAGCCTACTTCTGTCAAAAAGTATCTAGTTCCGGGCGTTTCAATTTACACATAGTCTCATGTATTTACTGTGCTACATTTGCCTTATTTATAAAATTATAATATACATAAGAAGCCTACTTCTGTCAAAAAGTATCTAGTTCCGGGCGTTTCAATTTACACATAGTCTCATGTATTTACTGTGCTACATTTGCCTTATTTATAAAATTATAATATACATAAGAAACCTACTTCTGTCAAAAAGTATCTAGTTCCGGGCGTTTCAATTTACACATAGTCTCATGTATTTACTGTGCTACATTTGCCTTATTTATAAAATTATAATATACATAAGAAGCCTACTTCTGTCAAAAAGTATCTAGTTCCGGGCGTTTCAATTTTATTTAGTCTCATGTATTTCCAATCCCATAGTTGAGTTTACCTTATTGCCTATACCAAGAAAAATATATACATATTTCGATCTCAGAAGACAACGTCTGTCAAAAAGCTTTGACTTCCGGTCCATGATATTTCCAGCGTGACATTAGAATTCCCCACTTTGTCATGATTATTAGAATATATGTAAATACGTAGAACTGAGAAGCCGACTTCGGCCAAAAAGCTAAAAGCGTCTACTTAAGATCTAATGTATTTATGGTGTCAAATTTGAGTTTACCTTATTGCCTATACCAAGAAAATATATACATATTTCGATCTCAGAAGACAACGTCTGTCAAAAAGGGTCTACTTACGTCTCTTGCAATCTTTATTTTGTCTCAGGTATTTCCAATCCCATAGTTGAGTTTACCTTATTGCCTATACCAAGAAAATATATACATATTTCGATCTCAGAAGACAACGTCTGTCAAAAAGGGTCTACTTACGTCTCTTGCAATCTTTATTTTGTCTCAGGTATTTCCAATCCCATAGTTGAGTTTACCTTATTGCCTATACCAAGAAAATATATACATATTTCGATCTCAGTAGACAACGTCTGTCAAAAAGGGTCTACTTACGTCTCTTGCAATCTTTATTTTGTCTCAGGTATTTCCAATCCCATAGTTGAGTTTACCTTATTGCCTATACCAAGAAAATATATACATATTTCGATCTCAGAAGACAACGTCTGTCAAAAAGGGTCTACTTACGTCTCTTGCAATCTTTATTTTGTCTTAGGTATTTCCAATCCCATAGTTGAGTTTACCTTATTGCCTATACCAAGAAAATATATACATATTTCGATCTCAGAAGACAACGTCTGTCAAAAAGGGTCTACTTACGTCTCTTGCAATCTTTATTTTGTCTCAGGTATTTCCAATCCCATAGTTGAGTTTACCTTATTGCCTATACCAAGAAAATATATACATATTTCGATCTCAGTAGACAACGTCTGTCAAAAAGGGTCTACTTACGTCTCTTGCAATCTTTATTTTGTCTCAGGTATTTCCAATCCCATAGTTGAGTTTACCTTATTGCCTATACCAAGAAAATATATACATATTTCGATCTCAGTAGACAACGTCTGTCAAAAAGGGTCTACTTACGTCTCTTGCAATCTTTATTTTGTCTTAGGTATTTCCAATCCCATAGTTGAGTTTACCTTATTGCCTATACCAAGAAAATATATACATATTTCGATCTCAGAAGACAACGTCTGTCAAAAAGGGTCTACTTACGTCTCTTGCAATCTTTATTTTGTCTCAGGTATTTCCAATCCCATAGTTGAGTTTACCTTATTGCCTATACCAAGAAAATATATACATATTTCGATCTCAGTAGACAACGTCTGTCAAAAAGGGTCTACTTACGTCTCTTGCAATCTTTATTTTGTCTCAGGTATTTCCAATCCCATAGTTGAGTTTACCTTATTGCCTATACCAAGAAAATATATACATATTTCGATCTCAGAAGACAACGTCTGTCAAAAAGGGTCTACTTACGTCTCTTGCAATCTTTATTTTGTCTTAGGTATTTCCAATCCCATAGTTGAGTTTACCTTATTGCCTATACCAAGAAAATATATACATATTTCGATCTCAGTAGACAACGTCTGTCAAAAAGGGTCTACTTACGTCTCTTGCAATCTTTATTTTGTCTTAGGTATTTCCAATCCCATAGTTGAGTTTACCTTATTGCCTATACCAAGAAAATATATACATATTTCGATCTCAGAAGACAACGTCTGTCAAAAAGGGTCTACTTACGTCTCTTGCAATCTTTATTTTGTCTCAGGTATTTCCAATCCCATAGTTGAGTTTACCTTATTGCCTATACCAAGAAAATATATACATATTTCGATCTCAGAAGACAACGTCTGTCAAAAAGGGTCTACTTACGTCTCTTGCAATCTTTATTTTGTCTTAGGTATTTCCAATCCCATAGTTGAGTTTACCTTATTGCCTATACCAAGAAAATATATACATATTTCGATCTCAGAAGACAACGTCTGTCAAAAAGGGTCTACTTACGTCTCTTGCAATCTTTATTTTGTCTCAGGTATTTCCAATCCCATAGTTGAGTTTACCTTATTGCCTATACCAAGAAAATATATACATATTTCGATCTCAGTAGACAACGTCTGTCAAAAAGGGTCTACTTACGTCTCTTGCAATCTTTATTTTGTCTCAGGTATTTCCAATCCCATAGTTGAGTTTACCTTATTGCCTATACCAAGAAAATATATACATATTTCGATCTCAGAAGACAACGTCTGTCAAAAAGGGTCTACTTACGTCTCTTGCAATCTTTATTTTGTCTTAGGTATTTCCAATCCCATAGTTGAGTTTACCTTATTGCCTATACCAAGAAAATATATACATATTTCGATCTCAGAAGACAACGTCTGTCAAAAAGGGTCTACTTACGTCTCTTGCAATCTTTATTTTGTCTCAGGTATTTCCAATCCCATAGTTGAGTTTACCTTATTGCCTATACCAAGAAAATATATACATATTTCGATCTCAGTAGACAACGTCTGTCAAAAAGGGTCTACTTACGTCTCTTGCAATCTTTATTTTGTCTCAGGTATTTCCAATCCCATAGTTGAGTTTACCTTATTGCCTATACCAAGAAAATATATACATATTTCGATCTCAGTAGACAACGTCTGTCAAAAAGGGTCTACTTACGTCTCTTGCAATCTTTATTTTGTCTTAGGTATTTCCAATCCCATAGTTGAGTTTACCTTATTGCCTATACCAAGAAAATATATACATATTTCGATCTCAGAAGACAACGTCTGTCAAAAAGGGTCTACTTACGTCTCTTGCAATCTTTATTTTGTCTTAGGTATTTCCAATCCCATAGTTGAGTTTACCTTATTGCCTATACCAAGAAAATATATACATATTTCGATCTCAGAAGACAACGTCTGTCAAAAAGGGTCTACTTACGTCTCTTGCAATCTTTATTTTGTCTCAGGTATTTCCAATCCCATAGTTGAGTTTACCTTATTGCCTATACCAAGAAAATATATACATATTTCGATCTCAGAAGACAACGTCTGTCAAAAAGGGTCTACTTACGTCTCTTGCAATCTTTATTTTGTCTCAGGTATTTCCAATCCCATAGTTGAGTTTACCTTATTGCCTATACCAAGAAAATATATACATATTTCGATCTCAGTAGACAACGTCTGTCAAAAAGGGTCTACTTACGTCTCTTGCAATCTTTATTTTGTCTCAGGTATTTCCAATCCCATAGTTGAGTTTACCTTATTGCCTATACCAAGAAAATATATACATATTTCGATCTCAGAAGACAACGTCTGTCAAAAAGGGTCTACTTACGTCTCTTGCAATCTTTATTTTGTCTTAGGTATTTCCAATCCCATAGTTGAGTTTACCTTATTGCCTATACCAAGAAAATATATACATATTTCGATCTCAGAAGACAACGTCTGTCAAAAAGGGTCTACTTACGTCTCTTGCAATCTTTATTTTGTCTTAGGTATTTCCAATCCCATAGTTGAGTTTACCTTATTGCCTATACCAAGAAAATATATACATATTTCGATCTCAGTAGACAACGTCTGTCAAAAAGGGTCTACTTACGTCTCTTGCAATCTTTATTTTGTCTCAGGTATTTCCAATCCCATAGTTGAGTTTACCTTATTGCCTATACCAAGAAAATATATACATATTTCGATCTCAGTAGACAACGTCTGTCAAAAAGGGTCTACTTACGTCTCTTGCAATCTTTATTTTGTCTTAGGTATTTCCAATCCCATAGTTGAGTTTACCTTATTGCCTATACCAAGAAAATATATACATATTTCGATCTCAGTAGACAACGTCTGTCAAAAAGGGTCTACTTACGTCTCTTGCAATCTTTATTTTGTCTTAGGTATTTCCAATCCCATAGTTGAGTTTACCTTATTGCCTATACCAAGAAAATATATACATATTTCGATCTCAGAAGACAACGTCTGTCAAAAAGGGTCTACTTACGTCTCTTGCAATCTTTATTTTGTCTTAGGTATTTCCAATCCCATAGTTGAGTTTACCTTATTGCCTATACCAAGAAAATATATACATATTTCGATCTCAGAAGACAACGTCTGTCAAAAAGGGTCTACTTACGTCTCTTGCAATCTTTATTTTGTCTTAGGTATTTCCAATCCCATAGTTGAGTTTACCTTATTGCCTATACCAAGAAAATATATACATATTTCGATCTCAGAAGACAACGTCTGTCAAAAAGGGTCTACTTACGTCTCTTGCAATCTTTATTTTGTCTTAGGTATTTCCAATCCCATAGTTGAGTTTACCTTATTGCCTATACCAAGAAAATATATACATATTTCGATCTCAGTAGACAACGTCTGTCAAAAAGGGTCTACTTACGTCTCTTGCAATCTTTATTTTGTCTTAGGTATTTCCAATCCCATAGTTGAGTTTACCTTATTGCCTATACCAAGAAAATATATACATATTTCGATCTCAGAAGACAACGTCTGTCAAAAAGGGTCTACTTACGTCTCTTGCAATCTTTATTTTGTCTTAGGTATTTCCAATCCCATAGTTGAGTTTACCTTATTGCCTATACCAAGAAAATATATACATATTTCGATCTCAGAAGACAACGTCTGTCAAAAAGGGTCTACTTACGTCTCTTGCAATCTTTATTTTGTCTCAGGTATTTCCAATCCCATAGTTGAGTTTACCTTATTGCCTATACCAAGAAAATATATACATATTTCGATCTCAGTAGACAACGTCTGTCAAAAAGGGTCTACTTACGTCTCTTGCAATCTTTATTTTGTCTTAGGTATTTCCAATCCCATAGTTGAGTTTACCTTATTGCCTATACCAAGAAAATATATACATATTTCGATCTCAGAAGACAACGTCTGTCAAAAAGGGTCTACTTACGTCTCTTGCAATCTTTATTTTGTCTTAGGTATTTCCAATCCCATAGTTGAGTTTACCTTATTGCCTATACCAAGAAAATATATACATATTTCGATCTCAGAAGACAACGTCTGTCAAAAAGGGTCTACTTACGTCTCTTGCAATCTTTATTTTGTCTTAGGTATTTCCAATCCCATAGTTGAGTTTACCTTATTGCCTATACCAAGAAAATATATACATATTTCGATCTCAGAAGACAACGTCTGTCAAAAAGGGTCTACTTACGTCTCTTGCAATCTTTATTTTGTCTTAGGTATTTCCAATCCCATAGTTGAGTTTACCTTATTGCCTATACCAAGAAAATATATACATATTTCGATCTCAGTAGACAACGTCTGTCAAAAAGGGTCTACTTACGTCTCTTGCAATCTTTATTTTGTCTTAGGTATTTCCAATCCCATAGTTGAGTTTACCTTATTGCCTATACCAAGAAAATATATACATATTTCGATCTCAGAAGACAACGTCTGTCAAAAAGGGTCTACTTACGTCTCTTGCAATCTTTATTTTGTCTTAGGTATTTCCAATCCCATAGTTGAGTTTACCTTATTGCCTATACCAAGAAAATATATACATATTTCGATCTCAGTAGACAACGTCTGTCAAAAAGGGTCTACTTACGTCTCTTGCAATCTTTATTTTGTCTTCAGGTATTTCCAATCCCATAGTTGAGTTTACCTTATTGCCTATACCAAGAAAATATATACATATTTCGATCTCAGTAGACAACGTCTGTCAAAAAGGGTCTACTTACGTCTCTTGCAATCTTTATTTTGTCTCAGGTATTTCCAATCCCATAGTTGAGTTTACCTTATTGCCTATACCAAGAAAATATATACATATTTCGATCTCAGAAGACAACGTCTGTCAAAAAGGGTCTACTTACGTCTCTTGCAATCTTTATTTTGTCTTAGGTATTTCCAATCCCATAGTTGAGTTTACCTTATTGCCTATACCAAGAAAATATATACATATTTCGATCTCAGAAGACAACGTCTGTCAAAAAGGGTCTACTTACGTCTCTTGCAATCTTTATTTTGTCTTAGGTATTTCCAATCCCATAGTTGAGTTTACCTTATTGCCTATACCAAGAAAATATATACATATTTCGATCTCAGAAGACAACGTCTGTCAAAAAGGGTCTACTTACGTCTCTTGCAATCTTTATTTTGTCTCAGGTATTTCCAATCCCATAGTTGAGTTTACCTTATTGCCTATACCAAGAAAATATATACATATTTCGATCTCAGTAGACAACGTCTGTCAAAAAGGGTCTACTTACGTCTCTTGCAATCTTTATTTTGTCTTAGGTATTTCCAATCCCATAGTTGAGTTTACCTTATTGCCTATACCAAGAAAATATATACATATTTCGATCTCAGAAGACAACGTCTGTCAAAAAGGGTCTACTTACGTCTCTTGCAATCTTTATTTTGTCTTAGGTATTTCCAATCCCATAGTTGAGTTTACCTTATTGCCTATACCAAGAAAATATATACATATTTCGATCTCAGAAGACAACGTCTGTCAAAAAGGGTCTACTTACGTCTCTTGCAATCTTTATTTTGTCTTAGGTATTTCCAATCCCATAGTTGAGTTTACCTTATTGCCTATACCAAGAAAATATATACATATTTCGATCTCAGTAGACAACGTCTGTCAAAAAGGGTCTACTTACGTCTCTTGCAATCTTTATTTTGTCTTAGGTATTTCCAATCCCATAGTTGAGTTTACCTTATTGCCTATACCAAGAAAATATATACATATTTCGATCTCAGTAGACAACGTCTGTCAAAAAGGGTCTACTTACGTCTCTTGCAATCTTTATTTTGTCTTAGGTATTTCCAATCCCATAGTTGAGTTTACCTTATTGCCTATACCAAGAAAATATATACATATTTCGATCTCAGAAGACAACGTCTGTCAAAAAGGGTCTACTTACGTCTCTTGCAATCTTTATTTTGTCTTAGGTATTTCCAATCCCATAGTTGAGTTTACCTTATTGCCTATACCAAGAAAATATATACATATTTCGATCTCAGAAGACAACGTCTGTCAAAAAGGGTCTACTTACGTCTCTTGCAATCTTTATTTTGTCTTAGGTATTTCCAATCCCATAGTTGAGTTTACCTTATTGCCTATACCAAGAAAATATATACATATTTCGATCTCAGTAGACAACGTCTGTCAAAAAGGGTCTACTTACGTCTCTTGCAATCTTTATTTTGTCTCAGGTATTTCCAATCCCATAGTTGAGTTTGCCTTATTGCCTATACCAAGAAAATATATACATATTTCGATCTCAGTAGACAACGTCTGTCAAAAAGGGTCTACTTACGTCTCTTGCAATCTTTATTTTGTCTTAGGTATTTCCAATCCCATAGTTGAGTTTACCTTATTGCCTATACCAAGAAAATATATACATATTTCGATCTCAGAAGACAACGTCTGTCAAAAAGGGTCTACTTACGTCTCTTGCAATCTTTATTTTGTCTTAGGTATTTCCAATCCCATAGTTGAGTTTGCCTTATTGTCACAATACCAAGAAAATATACATACAGCTTAGGACTGAAAACCGGAGTTTAATGTCAATCCATTTTTATTGTGAAACATAAATATTATAATAAAAATAGTGGTTAGGTCAAATAAACCTTAATATAAATTAAAATAATTGTTGTGCTGTCATAGTAAAATGATTACACAGAACAGTTTACACTACACCAGCTTGGAGAGATGTTTGAAATAGGAATTGGCCTATATTCATCCCAGGGACCCAAAGAATGTTTATGTAAAAATTCACATAGTACAGTGGGTTGAGTAGTAGTTTACTCGTAACAACAAAAACAAACCAAAAAAGGCACTTTCGTATTTTTAATATTATTAAGATAAACAGTCGATACTTTAAAAGTAGGGGACCATACCTAGCTAATGAAGTTATAGTGAGAAATATTTAAAAGTGAGATAGCCATTCTGTGTAAAATTTTATCTGGCTACAGAAAACAAACATTATACACATTTATGAAAGCATCATAAAGCGATACAACAAAAAGCAGAGATGCGCATAAATTCTGAAAATCGGATGTATACGTAAGACTTTAGTAAAACAAGTTTTGCTAATACAATTGTCCATGAATACATGTTATATTGCACATTTTTCTTACTCAGAATGAAAGAAACTGTACAGGACCAATGAAATAATTCCCATAATTTATTTTTTGAAAAGCAAAAATGTTACATTTCAACATTATTGAAAACTTTTGCAAACAATTTTCTTTCAGCAAAATATAAAAACGGGTTTGAAAGCTTGTACTATATCAAAATTTATAAATTTATGGTTTATAAGTAATTGGAAATATGATGTAGTTTTAGGAAACCATAGATATAACTAAATATATGAAAAATACCAAGTTTTTAAAATAAAGTGTAATAAAGCGCACCAGAAAAAATGTAAGCCTACAATAAAATACACAGTGTTACTAAATTAGCTTATCTTTCTTTCAATACCATAAAAATTATCTGTTCTCTAGCATTTTTTTCTTCCTAAATCAAATGGTGCATGAATTAAATCGATACGTTGACAGCGTAGGCTATATTGTAAAAAGTAATTATAAGAGGGAATGTTTGACCAACAAAATTTTGTGGATTAACAGTTGGAGGGCTAATAATAACTTGGTTTTCTCCTTTTAAAATCTAATAGGGTTAGGGCTTAGGTACGAGTAAAATATATGTGATTAACGTGGCAGTAGTGCTTTTATTCTAATAGACATTGCAAAAGTCATGTACAACTGTAATAAATATTCATCAACTGAGTCAATTGGGATTTTCACCCAATAACTGTAATCAGTGCCATGTACGCGACGGCACCCCTAATTAGAACAGCACTGGTTTAAGGCCTTGTGGAACGAGCTGTGTTTAGTTGTATCATTGGGAACTAACTTTACATGACATAGATACTGTTAATGCCAGAAAACCAGATCGTAGGATCCAATCACGACTTGCAATATTCTATATATATTCCACCCGGCAATGAAAGATCCGGGTTCGAATCCCGGCGGAGCAAGTTCTTTTTGCGATTCAATGTTTATGGAAATTAAATTAGGCTATTGCCATTTATACAAATTTAATGTATGTAAATAGAAGTCATTTGACAGGTATTTGGTCTTTCGATCATATGTTAGTTTTGGTTATTTAAACACATATATGAAAGAAACGGCCAAATACAAAATAATTGAAACGTAAAAAGTTAGGGCTCTGTGGTGTAATGGAAGCACATTCACCCGGCAAAGTGAGAGATCCGGGTTCGAGTCCCGGCGGAGCAATTACATTTTACGATTCAATGTTTATTGAAAATTAAATCAGGCTATTGCCACTTATACAAATTTAATTAATTCCCCACCCCCCCCCCCCCCCACCCCCCCCCCCCCCCACCCCCCCCCCCCCCCACCCCCCCCCCCCCCCACCCCCCCCCCCCCCCACCCCCCCCCCCCCCAGTCAAACCCACAACTCCGTCTTGGCTTCCTAGAACCATTTCTATCTTGTGATAAATTTATTTACCGTATTTATCAATTTCCCCCCAAACCCTTTTATACTCAATCGTCCTACCTTACAAGAATAGAAATAACAGATCATAACACACCTTCTTACGAAAAAACCCCTGGCTATATAGGAAGAAAACTTTAAAATAAACTCCCAATACCCCTTTAAAAACATTAACCTAAATAAAATCTTCGGGAAAGAGGCTCTGGAGCTCCACATGGATCATGTTCTACCATAGACGAGTTCTTTGATGCGCGGGTTTGGGGCCTTTTCCGATACATCAAATGTCATACCTGAAGTTTGTCAAAATCGGGCAAATATGTATAGTTTGTTAAGTTCATTGTTCGTTAATTATTATTGTTAAAGTTTTTTAAAGTTTTATATTTATTTTTCTCCCATATATTCCATTACTCTTATCTTTTTCTATTTGTTCAGTATTTTTATGAATAATAATAAATTTTCATACTAGCACTTAACCTTTTTGGTGCCAACGTACCGGTATTCGGCCGTCGGCTACTCAACTAAAAATCCCCAACGGCCGAAATATAGGTACGCACGTTTTTCACCTGTAATTTTCTTATAGTTTATCTTATTGCCGCGAAATTTTGACTAATCGATATCGATTAGTTGCTTTGAAACCCAAAAAAAGTATTTTAAATTGTTTATGGATGTTTGTTTGGTCTATTTGAGCTTCGCACTGTTGAATTGTTTGGTCGGTTTGAGGTTACTTCGTGTTGCTATGCGTTGTTTACTTTTGTAATTTCTCATTACTTTTGTTGTTAGGGCTTTTTTACTATCCCCTTTTATTAAATTTCATTGGTATTTTGGGGTTTATACAGACACACCCAGACATGAATCGTTTTTGACATTTAGTTCAACTGTTAATAGATTAGCGTAAAACAATATTTGTCGATATAAAAAGGAATGTTTATCGCAAACCCCTCCCCATCCTCAGACAGTTGACATTTGCTTCTACTGATTACAGTTTAGCGTAGAACAATATTTCGTCAGTAAAAAAAACAGGAATTGTCTTTCCAAACACCTCCCCATCCTCAACAAGGTCAAAGCGAGCGGTGTAGTAGATAAAACGGATTGCAGAGTCTCGCCGCCCGTTCCTTTTGTTGTATTTTCTTATTTTAACCCCTACATTTCTCCAAACAAAAAAATTCAACAAAAAAAAAACATTACCAAATAAAAACAAAACCTTTTTTGAAAAAAAAAAAAAACAAAACTTTTCATTATTCTTGATCAAACTCCGCCCCCCAAAAATGCGATGCCTCCGGCCGAAGGTGTTCCGAAGCTCGCGCTGATGTCAACGAAAAAAAAAAACCCCCCTCAGATAGTATCTATCAGAAATTAATTCTAGAGGGGCTGATCAGAAATAAAATTAAATTTGTAATGGAAAGGCAATTATGTACCGTGAAAAAAAACTTAAATAATCATGTGATGCCGCGCGGCCTGCCGTAATGGGGTTTTCTCGAGAAAGATAAGATAACGCGACCAAATACCGACACTTTACCTGGAAAAGCTTTTTTTGTTTTATGGAATGTTGGGGCGTTACTAATTACATGTTTATAATTTTAGTTTTAAAAAATTTTGGTTGCCTTTTAAAATGTAATTTTGTAAGTTTGAAATTTTGTTTAAAAAAGTTTTTTTTCTTCTACAAGTTTTTTTTATAATTATTATAAATTTATATTTTTTGTTCTTCAAGGGGTTGGTTGGTAAATAATCCCAAAGTATCGATTTGTATGTGTCAAATATTGATTTGTGAATATAGTGGGAAAAAATTACATACAAGTCCCTGAAAACAAAAACTGGCCCGTGTCACATTTAGTGAAAAAAAAAAAAACATAAATGGACTTCTATATAAGGGAGGCTTTTAAAATTTGTAATTAGGGTTTAAGGGTTAATATAGTTTTACTAGGGTATAACAGGAAAACAGCATACATTTTTTTTAAACCACTTATTTGTGAAAAAAAAATGTTTTTTTTTAAATTTTAATTTTTTTTTTTTTAATTTTTAAATTTTTTTATAAATTTAAATTACATTTAGCAACTAAAATTTTCCAACAGAACAAGGGGCATTTATAAGCAAAATAAGGTAAAAAAATCATCAATATCTGTTTTAAAAAAAAAAAAAGTTATGATACTTTTTGTGAAAAGCTTGCAAAACTGCTGTAAATGCCCCTTGGGTTTCTGGGTAGTACTTTTGGAAAATGGGGGGTGGCATCCAAAGGGTTTTAAATGAAATAATATTTATCACGTACTACTTGTTATTGTATAGTTTTTTTAAAAATAGTGGATATTTCACCTGTTACTATAGCACTGATATAATATTAACGTTTTGGGGAAAATAAAGACTTAAATTTGAACAGTATTTGGGTTTCCTTTGATGTCCGTTGGAACAAACACTAAGTAACATTCCCTTATGGGTTCAAAAATTCGCATGGCATCCTTCCGTAGAGTAGCCGTAAAACAAATAGGCTGCCATTTTTCGATAATAAAAAAGCTATCGGCTGTGATAAAGTCTTATCTTCGCTTCTTTCCATATTCATCGCTGAAGCATAATCCACTCGAGGAACAGCTTCCCTCCCTTTATCCGCCTGCATAAGCAGTATGTATTATAAGCAGTTCATGATAGCACTCTAAACTGAAGATAGCTCCACACACCGAGGTCGAAATGTTTCCAGAATTAAATTGCATAAGAATGTGGACCGGGTAATACAGGATAGTAAACTTAACTATTTCAATAACAATAATACCTTAGATTATGTAAATTACATAATATTTCTACCAGTAACCGTTATTTTTGGAACTAGAAAAAGAAATACCTGCAAAAATGTTGGGGGAGAAAAGTAGCCGCTGAGCCCAGACACGGCACCCTTGACACACACGGTTGAGTCCTCCTTGGTGGTCTGTATCAGGACCTCTGCCAACTCTGCCATGGACTCCTCGAACGCTACAGAGAAACTCTGCCAGTGCAGCTGTTTCAGCAGAGTGATTACGCTCTGGCAACAAACAATGTATATGATTTAAAGTCTTTTTAAAATCTTACACATAATATTTTATACAGAACATAATATTTACGCTGTTCTGTATTTAAAACGTTTTCGACAAAAGTGCTTTCAAGTTTTGTACCTGAGCCTGTTCCTTATGGCGTTCCATGCTGACGAAAAAGACAGTGTCCTCTTCCGCTTCCTTGGTCGAACTGAGGAAGTTAGGCAGTACATGAGTAGCGTTGAATACTCTAGACACGCCTTTCACCTTGGCTAACGACTCAGCATCCTCTGACCCAGCATGCCTGGAGTATCCAAGAGTGTTTTACAAATACATACTTGTATATCTAGTTATCCCAATCGGTCTAATTACAAACTTTTCTTACATCAGTTAAATTGTAATAAGAAAATTTAATTTTGATAGGGTTTTCAAAAGCCTTTTTCTAGGTATTCTAATTTTGTTCTTGCTAAGAAGATTTATTTTAGAAATATTAGAGATTTTAGAATTTTTTCCATACATCGTTGAAAAACTTTTTACATTTTCTGCAATCTTATTCTTTATTACTTAGCTACTTCTCGGATAATCTAATCGCCTGCCATTTAAAATTCAGTCATTTTGATTCTCACTTACAAGGACGTAGCCAGCGAGAGGGTCCAAAGGAGTCCGGAACCCCCAAATTTTCAATTTTTTAAATTACTTTTTTTAGTAAACGATTATTATTATTGAAATACTTTAGTCTTACTGACATGTACTGCTGAAAGATCGTTCTCAACAAAGAAACGAACCAAGAACTTTTTAAGGAACAAAATGGGACCTTACCCCCAAAACACTTTTAGTTACTCATTAAAGTTACTCCCCTATAGGTTTTTTTAGTTGTTATTTAAACTTCAATTGTACTACTATAGAAAAAATTTTTTAAAAACCCAAACGGGAGGGCCGGGGGGCCCGGGGGGGGAAAAAGGGGCCCCCCCGGGGAAAAAAAACCCCCCCCCCTTTTTTTAAAAATTTTTAAAAATTTTTTTTGGGGGAAAAATTTTTTTTTAAAAAATTTTTAAAAAAAATTTTTTAAAAACAAAAACCAAATTTTTTATTTTTTGGAAAAAGGGTTTTCCGGGGGGGGGGTTTTTTTTTACCGACCCTTTAAAAAAAAATTTTTCCCCCTTTTTGGGGTTTTTGGGGGGGGTTTGGGCCCCTTTTTTTAAAATTCCCCCCATTGGGGGGGGAAAAAAACCCCCCAAAATTTTTTTTTAAAAAAAAAAACCCTTTTTTTTTAAACCCTTTTTTTTTTTTTAAAAAAAATTTTTAAAAAAAAATTTTTTTTTTTTCCCCCCCCAAAAAAAAAGGGGGAAAAAATTTTTTTAAAAAAAAAATTTTAAATTTTTTCCGTTTTTTTAAAAAATTTTAATTTTTTTTTTTTTTAAATTTCCCCCCCAAAAAAAAAATTTTTTTTTTTTTAAAAAAAAAAATTTAAAATTTTAAAAAACCCCCCAAAAAATTTTTTTTTTTTTTTTTTTTTAAAATTTTTTTGGGAAATTTTTTTGGGTTTGGGGGTTTTTTTAAAAAATTGAAAAATTTTAAAAAAAGGGGTTAAAAAAACCATTTTTTTTTTAAAATTTTTTTTTTTTTTTTTTTTTTTTTTTAAAAAAATTTTTAAAAGTTTAAAATTTTTTTCAAAAATTTTTTAAAATTTAAAAAAAAAAAAAAAACCAAAATTTTTTTAAAAAGGAAAAAAACCTTTAAAAAATTTAAAAAAAAAAATTTTTTTCCCCGGGGGGAAAAAAAAACCCCTTTTAAAAAATTTTTTAAAAGGGCCCCCCCAAAAAATTTTTTTCCAAAGGGGTTTTTTTTTTTTTAAAAAAAAAAAAAAAAAATTTTTTTTTAAAAAAATTTTTCCCTTTTTTTAAATTTTTTATTTTCCCCCCCGGGGCCCCCGGGAAAAATTTTTGGGGGGAAAAAAATTTTTTTTTTTTTTTAAAAAAAAATTCCCCCCAAAAAAAAAAAGGGATTAGGTTTTTTTTAAAAAAAAAAAAACCCCCCCCCGGGAAAAAAAAATTTTTTTTTAAAAAAGTTTTTTTTTGGGGGGTTTTTAAATTTTTTTTGGGGTTTTTTTTTTTTTAAAGGGGAAAAAATTAAAAAAAAAAACCCCCTTTTTTTTTTTTTTAAAAAAAAACCCCAAAAAAAATTTTTTTTTTTTCCAAATTAATTTTAAAAAAAAAAAAAAGGGCCAAAAATTTTTAAAAAAAACCCCCTTTTTTTTTTTTCCCCCGGCCCTTCCCCCGGGGCCCAAAAAAAGGGGGAAAAAGGGGGAAAAAAAAACCCTTTTTTTAAAAAAAAAAATTTTTTTTTTTGGGTTTCCCCAAAAAATTTTGGGGGGAAATTTTTTTCAAAAAAATTTTTTTTTAAAAAATTTTTAAAAACCCTTTTAAACAAAAAACCCCCTTTTTAAAAATTTAAAAAAAATTAAAAAAATTTTCCCTTTTTTAAAAACCCCCCAAAAAAATTTTTAAACCAAAAAAAAAAATTTTTTCCAAAAAAAATTTTTCCCTAAAAAAAAAAAAAAAAAAAAATTTTTTTTAAAAAAAATTTAAAAAATTTTTTTCCCCCCCAAAAAAATTTTTTAAACCCAAATTAAAAAATTTTTTTTTAAAAAATTTTTTTCCCCAAAATTTTAAAAAAAAAAAATTTTTTTATCCCCCCCAAAAAAAAAAACCCTTCCCCCAAAAAAAAAAAACCCCCAAATTTTTTTAAAAAAAAAAAAAAAAAAACCCCCCCCCCCCAAAAAACCCCAAAATTTTTTTTTTTTAAAAAAAAAAAATTTTCCCCCCCTTTTTTTAAAAACCCCCCCAAAAACCCCCAAAACCCCCCCCCCCCCCCCAAAAAAAAAAATTTAAAAAAAAAAAAACAATTAAAAAAAAAAAATTTTTTTTCCCCAAAAAAAACCCCCAAAAAACCCCAAAAAAAAAAAAAAATTTTTTTAAAAAAAAAAAACCCCCCCCCCTTTTAAAAAAAAAAAAAACCCCCCAAAAAAATTTTTTTTCCCCCAAAAAAAAATTTTTTTCCCCCCCTTTTCTTTTTTTTTTTTTTTTCCCCCCCCCCCCAAAAAAAACCCCAAAAAAAAAATTTTTTAAAAAAATTTTTTTTTCCCCAAAAACCTTAAAAAAAAAAAAAAAAATTTTTAAAAAAAAAAATTTTTTTTAAAAAAAAAAAAAAAAAAAAAATTTAAAAAAACCCCCAAAACCCCAAATTTTTTTTTTTTTTCCCTCCCCCCCCAAAAAAAAAAAAAAAAAAAAAATTTTAAAAAAAATAAAAAAAAAAAAAATTTTTTTAAAAAAAACCCAAAAACCCCAAAAAAAAAAAAAATTTTTTAAAAAAAAAAAAAAAAAAAAAAAAAAAAAATTTTTTTTTTTTCTTTAAAAATTCCCCCCCCCAATTCCCCCCCCCCCCCCCCCCTTTTTTTAAAAAAAAAAAAAAAATTTAAAAAAAACCCCCTTTAAAAAAAAAAATTTTAAAAAAAAAAAAACCCCCCCCCCCAAAAAAAAAAAACCCCCCCTTTTAAAAAAAAAAATTTTTTTTTTTTTTTCCCCCCCCCCCAAAAACCTTTTTAAAAACCCCAAAAAAAAAAAAAAAAAACCCCCCAAACCCATAAAAAAACCCCCCAAAAAAAAAAACCCCCCCCTTTTTTTTTAAAAAAATTTCCCCCCTTTTTTTTTTTTTCCCCCCCCCCCCTTTAAAAAAAAAAAAACCCCCCCCCCCCCTTTTTTTTTTTTTAAAAAAAAAAAATTTTTTTTTTCCCCCCTTTTTTTCCCCAAATTTTTTTTTTTTTTAAAAAATTTTTTTTAAAAAAAAACCCCCCCCCCTTTTTTTTTTCCCCTTTTTTTCCCCCCCAAAAATTTTTTTAAAAAATTTTTAAAAAAAACCCAAAAAAAAAAAAAAAAAATTACCCCCCCCCCCAAAAAACCCCCCAAACCAAATTTTAAAAAAAATAAAAAATAAAAAAAACCCCAAAAAAACCCCAAAAAAAAAAAAAAAAAACCCCCCCCCCCAAAAAAAAAAAACCCCCAAAAAAATTTTAAAAAAAAAAAAAAACCCCCCCCAAAAAAAAAAAAATTTTTCCCAAAAACCCCAAAAATTTTAAAAATTTCCTAAAAAAAAAAAAAAAAACCAAAAAAAAATTTTTTCCCCCCAAAAAAAAAAAAAACCCCCCCAAAAACCCCCCCCCCACCCCCCCCCCCCCCCCCCCTTTTTTTTTTAAAAAAAACCCCCCCCTTTTTTTTTTAAAAAAAACACCTTTTCCCCCCCCCCCCCCCCTTCCCCCCCCTTCCCCCCAAAAAAAAAACCTTTTCCCCCCCCCCCCCTTTTTTAAAAACCCCAAAAAACCCCAAATTTTTAAAAAAAAAAAAACCCCCAAAAACCAAAAAACCACCATAAAAACCCCCAAAAAAAACCCCCCCCAAAAACCCCCCCCCCCCCAAACCCCCCCCCCCCACCCTTTTTTCCCCCCCCTTTCCCCCTTTTTTTCCCAAAAAACCCCCCCCCCCCCCCCCCCCCCCCCCTTTTTTTCCCCCCCTTTTCCCTTCCCCCCCCCCTTTTTTTTAACAAAACCCCAACAAAAAAAAATTTTTAAAAAAAACCCAAAAACAAAACCAAACCCCCCTTTTTCCAAAAACCCCAAAAAAACCCCCAAAATTTTTAAACCCCCCCCCCAAAAAAAAAAACCCCCAAAAATTTTAAACCCCCTTTTTTCCCCCCCCCCCCAAAAAAAAAAAAACCCCCCCCCCCTTTTCCCCCCCCCCCCCCCCCAAAAAAAAAAATTTTCCAAAAAAATTTTTTTAAAAATTAAAAAAACCCCCCCCAAAAATTTTTAAAACCCCCCCAAAAAAAAAAATTTTAAAAATTTTAAAACCAAAAAATTTAAATTTTTTCCCAATTTTAAACCTTTTTTTTTTTTAAAAAATTTTTTAAAAAAAAAAAAATTTTTTTTTTTCCCTCCCCCCCCTTTTTTTAAAAAATTTTAAATAAAAAATTTTTTTTAAAAAAAAACCAAAAAAAAAAACCCCCCCCCAAAATCCCCAAAAAAATTTTTAAAAATTTTTTTTAAAAATTTTTTTTTTTCCCCCCCAAAAAAAAAAAATTTTTTCCCCCCCCCTTTCCCAACCCAACCAAAAAAAAAAAAAAATTTTTAAAAAACCCCCAAAAAAAAAAAAAAAAAAACCCCCCAAAATTAAATTTTTTTTAAAAAAACAAAAAAAAAAAAAAAAAAAAAAAAATTAAAAAAAAAAAAAAAATTAAAACCAAAAAAAATTTTTTCCCCCCCCCCAAAAAAAAAAAAAAACAAAAAAAAAAAAAACCCCCCAAAAAACCCCCCCCAAAAAATTTAAAAAAAAAAAAATTTTTTAAAATTTTTTTAAAAATTTTTTTTCCCCCAAAAAAAACCCAAAAAAAAAAAACCCCCCTTTTCCCCCCAAAAACCCCCCTTTTCCCTAAAAAAAAAAATTTTTTCCCAAAAAAAAATTTAAAAATTTTTTTTGGGGAAAAAAAAAACCCCCGTTTTTTTTTTTCCCCCCCCCCAAAAAACCTTAAAATTTTTTTTTTAAAAATTTTTTTAAAAATAAAAAAAAAAAAAATTCCCTTTAAAAAAAAAAAAAAATTTCAAAATTTTTTTTCCCCCAAAAAAATTTTTTTAAAAAAAATTTTAAAAAAAAAATTAACCCCCCCCAAAATTTTTCCCAAAAAAAAAACCCCCCCCAAAAAAAAAAAAAAAATTTTTTTAAAAAATTTTTTTAAAAAAAAACCCCCCCCAACCCCCCCCCCTTTTTTTTTTAAAAAAAAAAATTTTTTAAAAAAAAAATTTTTTCCCCTTTTTTTTTTTTCAAAAAATTTTCCCCAAAAAAAAAAAAAAACCCCCCCCCCCAAAAAAAACGTTTTTTTTAAAAATTTAAAAAAAATTTTTTTTTTTTTAAAAAAAAATTTAATAAAATTTTTTTGGGTTTTAAAATTTAAATTTTAAAATTTTTTTTTAAAAAATTTTCCCCAAAAAAATTAAAAAAAAAAAAATTTTTAAAATTTTTTAAAAAAGGAAAAAAAAAAAACAAAAAAAAAAGGGGGTTTTTTAAAATTTTTTTTTTAAAAAAAAGGGGAAAAAAAATTTTTTTTTAAAATTTTTCCC